>NC_056623.2:15009845-15710845 GCF_002870075.4 Lactuca sativa
ATTGAAAACTTGCATAAAACAACACAAAGTTATAATACTAACAAAAATAATTAATGCATTGCCGGAACGTAATTCTAAAATTAATTTATGAGCGATCATGAATTAATTGGTCAAGCCTATGTAGACAATAAATCTCCAAAAGCAAATTAAAAACTTTTTTTTGTTGCCAAAAAATTCCCTTTAGAAAATTGCCGCCATTGTCGCTTGCCTAGTGACCGCCTTCAGGGAAATGTGTTGTAAGTCCCACCATAAGGACATTATAGGATGCGTCTCAAATGCCAATCTAGAACGTGTCGTCTCAGGCTGAATTTTAGCTTTCTTTTACCTACCAATGATTGCATTGAAAATCTCCAAAGACAATAAGGCGTCTTTGAGGGAGTCTCAAATGCCGAGTAGGATGTCTCTAAACCTTTTCCTCTATTTTATGTCAAATGAGCATCGTACATCGAGACGAATCTAAGACACAATGGGTGTCATAGGTGGCGTCTTAGACGTATGGTAGGACTCCCATGAGGCCTGGTTCATTTTCCAGCTCTAACTTCCTCCCTTGCTTTTGACTAATTTGACCCTGACGTCTTAGAGGCTGTTTAATACGTTTCCTAGAATGCAAGAGCTCTTTTTAGCTTCTTATTATCCACATGATACACAATTTTGGTATGCTTCTTTCAGTTTCTAGTCCATGCCCATTTTCATAGAATTTAAACGAATTATAATCATTTACTATAAACAAATATGACACGATCAATGATCAAATAAATGAGAGAAAAGACCAATGCAGTGGTGGAGCTAGATGGCTAGATGGGACGTTAGGAGTTCTATAGCATCCCAAAAAAATTGTTTTATGTATATAAAAAATATTATTTATAAACATGTTCTATATTATTGTATCCCCGTTAAAAATATTGTATCATATTTTTTAATGTTAGGATATGATAACTACATAGAATATATATTGATAATGTCTGTAACTCATATCAAAATTCATGGCTCTGCAACCGAACCAATGTATCATCATGTGTGTGTTGACAGTGTTGTAGGTGTGTGCCTTAACCACTCGATAGTGGATACAAATGGTAGGAATGGGAGCAAGGGACTAAAGTTGTAACAAAACACAAACTTAAGGATCATATAGTTAGAAAAAAAAAGAGTTGGACACAAGGACTATTTATGTAATTACAATATAACTTAAAATTTTATGATATTAGGTCACTCGCATGGGTTTCGCTTTCTTTCCATCTGGGTCGTCTTCTATACTATAAACCCTGCCCCCAAGAAACCCTAACTGCAGAACCCACAAGCGAACATGGCGGCGGCAAAGGGCCAGAACGATCTGACGATGAAGGAGCTTGACATACAGATGATGCTGTCTGCTGAAGTTCATCTCGGTACCAAGAACTGTGATTTCCAGATGGAAAGATACGTTTTTAAGCGCCGCAACGACGGTATACGCCATTTCGTTCTTATTTTCAATTTCATTCGCTTTTATTACTCTGCACCTGTAAGCATTATTGTTTTCGGTTTTGAACTTTGCTCCTCAAGGTTGCAACATTCGTTTTAATCTGACCCATACTCAATTTCTATCAACATTTTGTTTTTTTCGATCAAAACCTACATGGATGACGTTTTTCATGTAATTTAGGTTATCATCTCACATTTCTATTAGGTTCATTATTCATTGAAGGTTTCAGCCTTCATTAACAACCTATAATCGTAATAGTAATCTCAATTTTACGAAGAACTGAACAGATCTCAGTTGTCATTTACCATATTGTATGATTCTTTCAGGAATATACATCATTAATCTTGGGAAAACATGGGAAAAGCTTCAAATGGCAGCGAGGGTTATAGTTGGAATAGAGAATCCCCAGGATATCATTGTACAATCTGCTAGACCATATGGTCAAAGGGCTGTGTTGAAGTTTGCCCAATACACCGGAGCACATGCCATTGCTGGACGCCATACTCCTGGTACCTTCACCAATCAGCTCCAGACCTCCTTCAGTGAACCCCGTCTCCTAATCCTTACTGATCCACGCACTGATCACCAGGTTTCTACAATGTTTACAGCCTGTTTTTATCATATTGAAAAGTTCGTTTCAACTTTTGATTTGATAAATTCATGTGATTTTACAGCCCATCAAGGAGGCAGCACTTGGAAACATACCAACAATAGCCTTTTGTGATACTGATTCTCCAATGAGATATGTGGATATTGGTATCCCTGCTAACAACAAAGGAAAGCATAGCATTGGTTGTCTCTTCTGGCTTTTAGCAAGAATGGTTCTTCAAATGCGTGGGGTTATCAACCAGGGGCATAAGTGGGATGTCATGGTATGTAACTATGTGTAATAACAATTAACAGTTTTTTTTTTTTTTCATTTGTTAATTTAAGACCAACTAAATGTAAATGAATGGTGAAATTTGTTATTGCAGGTGGATCTGTTTTTCTACAGGGAACCAGAGGAGGCAAAGGAAAAGGAAGATGATGAAGTAGCTTTAACCACTGACTACCCAGACTATGGTGGTGGTGCTAGTGGTGCACTTGGCGGTTTTGGTGATCAATGGTCTGCTCAAATCCCTGATGCTCAATGGGCTCCCGACATGCCACCACCCATTGCCGCTGCACCTGTAGCTGGAAACGGGTGGACTGCTGATGGTAAGAGAGCAGCAGCTTTTCTTTTTCTTTGCCAAAAATTTCAATATTTTTTTTTTTGGCTTGGTTGAGTCTTGTTGTCATGTGTAAAAGACATAAATGCCCTTGTGATTGATATTCTAATTTTGATTTTTGTGTTGTTGGTTTCAGCTCCGGTTGCTGGTGGTGAGGGGTGGGAATCTGTGGCGGCACCTGTAGTGGCTCCGGTTGAAAGTGTTGCTGCATCTGGCTGGGAATGAAATTTGTCGTGTTTTGAAATTCATATTGTAGGTTATGGTATTTGTTGAGGAACTTTTGATGAAATAGGTTAATCATCTTCTGGATTTTGGTTTATCCATCTCCTTTTTATTATTTAAACTGAAAAACTAAGTTATTTGATTTAATTTTTCAGTTGCTCACGTTTTGGATGGTATTTTGAGGTCTTTTTAAATGGTTGTTATAAGCCGTATATGACTATATGTGTTATTTAATATAAAGTAAATACAAAATATAATTAAATAAAAAAATACGAAAAAGTAAAAAGGTAACAATCTTTCAGTTAGTATGAATCATCTACTACACATTTAAAACATATTACTCATCTTCCGAATAAGTTTGCAGTATTTAGAAGTGTGCTGAAAAACTGAGACCAATCAAATAATAAAAGATAATAGCCGCAAAACCAAACAGAATCATATTCATAAGACAATCTACTTTACATAATATTCTAACTTGAGATAATCTTTAGGCTCTTTCTTGTTTCCAATGAACTCAAGCTAGTTGCTTTGTTATTTTTACTGGTTTATGCAAACAGCAAGCTAAAGACCAAAAATCCAAAAAAACATAATCAAAACAAAAAAAGATTGAATGTTATTATATAGGCCTAGAGTTTAATAGGCTTAATCGTTTAATGTCATAAGAAATAGATAACAAACTTTTTTTTTTCATCAATAAAACATTGTCAAATAGGTAACAAACTAATTTTTGTTCACTCCATACCATTAAAAAGTTGTTTACCAGATTTAGGTCCTGTTTGATAGTTGCTGTTTGGGAAAATGCTATCTGTGAAACTTTTCTGACTAGGAAAAAACTATGTTGTTTGATTATATATCTGACTGAATGTGCTGAATGATGAAAAATGATCATATTACCCTACTGTTTTATATTGTAATGGATGGAGTTGTTGAATAATTATAACAAATTGTCATACAAAATTAAATTACACAATAATAATAAAAAATCAACATGTATCCTCTTTTTTATGCAAATCAAGATTGTTGATAAAAATAAAAAATAAATAAATAAGTTCTACAACTAAAATAAAACATAAAGATATTGACTTTTTTTTTTTGTTACAAATTAACAGAGAGAAAGGACATCAATGGAGTAGAAAGAAAAAAAAACGGATGAAAAACATGTCTTTTATTTTATTTTTATTTTTTTTGTTAGGACACAGTTGTTCAAAGTTTAATTCAAAACATGATTTTGAAGTTTTCTAGAAAATACATATCTTACCGGAAAAGAATTTTTTTTTTTGGTGCAAATCAAACAGTCTTTCCAGCCCATTCAACCAGAAAGATTTGTTTGGATCTGAAAAAATATCTATCAAACAGGCCGTTAATCTTTTATCATGCTCAATAAGGAACATATAAAAAGGATATCAGAGAGCAAAACCCAATAAAAGGCCTTCAAACAGCTCCTAAAGACAACTAAAATAATGATATTTTGAAAACTCAAAGTTCCACTTGGTTACCTTACATCTTTTTAAAACAACAGCTTTTGTGGAAAAACAAATAATTTGTTACCTACTTATGAGTTTAACCCATGTTGGTTACCTTACATCTTTTTAATACCTCTCTTCCAGCTATTTTCAAATAATGGTACGAATTGCTTCTATTGTGGATAACTTACACCTGTAGCAACATAAAATCTACCAACCAACCAATAGTTGAAAATGAAAAGTCAAAACAAATACAGAAAAGTTGTCATAAACACTTCCAAAAACAAATCCTGTTGCTCCTATCATCTAATCTTCCTTGTCATCAGATGCACGTTCATCTCTGCTATCAGCAACAGCGGCTGCAGCAGCAAGTTCAGAGCGGTCCCGACCACCAACCACCAGCGGTTCTTCTTTTCCAATGGTTGCAATAAGAAATATGACAGCAACCAAAAACACAAGGATGTACACAGTCCTCATTCCAAGAAGTGAAGTTATATACCCAAAAAACGAAGGCCCAAATGTCTTCTCGATAGTTTTCCCATCTTTATATCTTTCAAGAAACAGCGTGATTTGTGATCCTTGATCCTCACTCTCAATCTTTTCTGACCCAATAACCTGATTCATATTCATACCAATCAACACAACATCAAAAACTTTAAAATATGGAATCCTAATTTATTAAAATGTTGGAAACTTACTGAGAAATATATTTCATTTCCATCCCAAACCACCATTTTAGGCAATGAAGTTTTCCCATCAACTTCAAAAGCCTCAGCAAACTCTTGCCATTGGTTAAAACTCACATATGCAAATACAAATTCACGATTTGCAGATGCAGCACCTCTCAGTAACTTTATAAACTGCTTTGCTTCGTAATGTGTTTCATCCTCAAAAATTGTCAAAACTATTTTCCTCTTATCATCTTTCAACAGCTTTAAACTGTCTGGACTGATTGGCAGGGTTAATGGCAAAAGACTCTGTTGAATAAACTCTTCCACAAACTTATCTGTTGCATGTTATGTTCGATTATAAATTTTATCAATGATTAAAATACACAATGCACTTTGAAACTTAACTAACCTTCAAATGGACCATAAAAGACGTTTTGTTCATTGAAGCTTGGATGAAGAGCTACCAAAGCAGGTGCTTTATCAAAATCATATAAGTCCATGGCTTTCTCTGAGAAATCTTTTGCTACAGAAAACCATGCCTTTTTCTTGAATTTAATCGCCACTTTTGATAATGCTGACTCATCAACATCAAACCCTATGAATATAGGGAAAAATGTTCCAGCTGCTTCAACAAACTCAGCAACACCAGAATCGGATTCAAGAAGAGTAACATCAGGAGCAACAAATTTCTTCAAGTATCGAACTAATTTGTCTGCTTTTCTTGGGCCATAGTAGTCAGTGGGAACTCCATTCATAAAAATCTTTAAGGTGGGGTACCCACTGTATTATAATTACATTACAACAAATGAAACGAGTGTTTTAGATACATCTTCTGGTAATTTTGGAGCTCATAAAGAAACAGATTGAATATTTGTTGCTTATTGGGAAAAAAAATGAAGACATGGAACATACTCTATTTCATATTTTGTAGCAAGACGTGAATACTTTTCAGCATCTATTTTTGCAATCGCAATGGGCTTCTTCAATCCAGAAAGCATAGGAGCAGCTTTATCTAACTGAAATGAAACAATAACAGTTTCTCAGCTTTCATCAAATGGTATACAATAAGTCACTTTCTCTATCAACTTGTTCTTTTTGAGTTAAGTAAAAAAGAAGCACCCATATAGACTGATTAAGGAACAATCAAACATAGATAACTGATTGGTTGTCTGCACATGATTAAAGTAAACTTTCAAGATTCTGCATTTTGTTCATTGTAGCCTACAGCCTTGAAAAGATTTTGGTTTAGAAGGCTTTAATTTCCATTAAAGATGGTTCTTGACTTCTTGTCTCACGTTTGTCTGTTTTATAAAGTTGAAGTTACTAACTGTGTCTATGTTCAAATCAATTTCAAGCATCTCAAAAACGCTTAAGTGTAAATAACGCTTTATGTGTACACTATATAGTTTGAGTTTCCCCTGAGTTTATTAATGAAACTTATTGTGCATACGATTCTCCCAAGTTTTTGGCTTCATGTATCAGTGTTCATCATGATCATCATCAACCTTCAAATGATTCATTAGTTTTAACAATAAGCATAGTATCGATAAGACCTTTCATCCCAGGGACCTCTTGCTAAGTGAGGAGTAAGGTCACCTGGGGATTAGCACATAAACACGATAACCTATGATCAGTAATTTACTACCGAATTACAAATCCCTTTTAAGTAAATAAGAAAAGATGCTGAAATCTGAACACACATAATATATAGAAACGCAATAAGAAAATAAGACCTACCTCTGGACTAAGACGTTTGCAGTGGCCACACCATGGGGCATAAAAATCAACGAAGATGAAGTCGAAGGATGAAATTGCAGCATCGAAGTTGGACTCATCAAGAACCAACACCTTCCCATCTAGCTTAAACTCGTGGGAAGAGATCGAAGGGAGAAGAAGCGAGACGATGGAAAGTGATAGTATGAAGAAGACGGATGACATCTTTGAAGAATTCCCAGAAACAAAACAATGGAATCTAAAACTACTCCAGTCTCCAAAACCAAACCATGGATCGGGACTTTGTCAACAGAATAACCTTTTTACTCAAAAATCGTCCCTCAACTATTGGCTAACCTGCAGATCTAATTTATCACATATTTTTGCACATTTGATCTAAATTACTGATGTTCTATTATTTTGGTCCCTAACAGTAGCCACTAGCCATTCCAATAAAAAAGCTTTCTTGTAAAAAAATTTATTAGTCTCCGATTAATCTTCGATTTGTTCCTAGGCACTATCCGCACTTTTAGATGACGCCTAACGATTAATCCCCGTCTAGACAATGAGAGAAGTTGTAGAAGCCGGTAATTTTTAAACTTTTTGAAGAATATATATCTCGATAGAAACTATTTGAAAAATAATTAATGTTGTATTATTCATATTAACCTATTTTGTTATGATATCAGTGATATTTACCAATTTTTTATGATATTAATCGTATTTAATTTTTTAAAATTTAAACGACGACTATTGTATCTAGGGTTTTCGATTAATCGATGACTAATCCCTGATTATTAGTTGACCAACTTAGTACCACCTAACGACTTTTACAAACTTGAAAAAGGGTTATATAATTTGTTGATTTGATGTTTGGCACATAGGCTTAATCACAAAAGTTCTTTGTACTAATTATTATGTAACACCTGGATCAGGTATGTATTATCTTTAATAGTGGAAAGTTAAAAGTTTCAGTAATTGCCCTGCTCATGACGTAAAGATTGCCTTTTCACATCGTGAGGATTGATCCAGACGTATGCACCATTTAAAAGTCCATGACGTGAGCAGTATAGTGCTCACGACGTGAAGGCGGCTGGTGACTAAAAACCCTAAGTTTTCAGTACTTAAGGGAATGAAAGGGCTAGAGTTTCTCACCCCCAGCCTCTATCACTCTCTAAGCCTCCAGAAACCCTAATCTTACCTCTCCTTAAGATCCTTTGTCATTTGGGTGCATTTCTAGCTTGTGGGAAGAAGAAAAGAAGAAGGAAATGCTCTAGTGTTGGTGTGGACAAAGAATCAACATCATCATCATTTTTCCTACTTTTGGACCCTTGTAAGTATCAAAGGCTCCAACTTTATTGATTATCATGGTTAGATCTTGAGTTTTGTCCATTTTATTGATATTATTGCATGATTGAGTTGTGTAGATCCATAAAGTTGGCAACTTTATGGATTCTAAGAGTCCCAAGAGCATTATAGTGTTCAAATATAGGAGTTGGTATAGATTTGAGGCATGTATACAAGTTTGAAGCTCATTTCTTCCTTTTTTGACATAGAAAATGGATGATCGTGTTTGATGCATGCATGGCCATAAAGGAAGCATTTTTATGGATCTTAGGGGTCCCCTTTAGCTTCTGGATGAAGTGGAATCGAAGACTTAATGGAATAAGGACTTAAAATGGTGACCCTTAGCCACAGACAACGCTTACGACGTGAGGAGTAAGATCCCACAACGTTATAATCGGAACGGTCTCGTTTCTGTTAGAACCCTTGAGGCTCACGACGTGAGAATGGGTGCTTATGTCGTGATGCCAGCTCAGGTGGTTTCTTTGGCTGAGTTGACCAATTTGGGTCGAGTCGAGTGGGGGAACGGATCGGGTTCGTTGTCACGACGTGACCAATGCCTAGCCATGACGTGAGGATAGTTGACTTTAAGTTTGACCAAGTTTGACCTTAAGGGTTTTTTGGGATTTTGATGGAAGTTGGTCATTTGGTGGGAATAGGTGTCGGTTAGAGAGCAGAGATTCGAAGTCGAGATCTCATCAGCTTCTATTCAGTTTTGTGAGGTGAGTTTTCCTCACTGTACTTACGGGTTGAAGGCACCATGTTCGGCACATTGGTTGATATTCACTAATATGTTGAGTGTGGGATAAATATGCATGTTTATGCTAGTTATCGATATACTAGTTTGGTAGATCTGTAGGACTACCTGTGATTCTGTTGCATGATTATCTGTATATGTATAGTAGTCGGTATATGTTGACATATTATGTTGGGTTGAGGTTGTACTGTTTCGTGCGGTAGCCAACAAACCCTAGAGCATTCCATATATGAGATGAGGGACGGGTAGGGCATGTCAGACTCATACTGAGGGCTCATGAGCATTCCGGATACGAGCTGAGGGCCGGGTAGGGCATGCCAGACTCGCACTGAGGGCTTGATGGTATTCAGTTCAAGGACTGATTTGGTCGGGGAGCAAGCCAGACATAAGCTGTGGGCCCCAAGGACAAGCAAAACTTATGTTGTGGGCTGATGGGTAATCCAAACTTTTAGTTGTGGACCCATTGCATGTTGTTATTGTATATTTATGTTATTTGGTTATGTGTTGGTATTTTGGAGGAACTCACTAAGTGTTGACTTACAGTTTTGGGTTATGTTTTAGGTACTTCAGATGATCGTGGGAAGACGAAGGCGTGACCGTACACATCCTTATATTTTTGACCTATGATTTTTGAGAATCTTGATGTTGACATGCTTTTGAAAACTATGTTTGTAAACAATTTGTGAAATTGATGAATTTTTAAAAGTTTAAATTTATCATGATTTTATGAATGTTAGTTCATTTTTTTGGTAGCAATTGTTGTTAGGTAGTTTAAAATTATGAACTAATTTTTAATTTAATATTAGGAAGAAAACCAAGATATTATACTTTTGTATGTATACGAGGTTCCCCTTCAATGCATAAAGAAGAGCTATTTGGTTTGTTTTTGACTTTTTTCCATTAGGAGATATGGTATGAATTGTTTTTTAAACTTGAATTTTTCACACATCCGATTTTGGATGAGTGTTTGAAAAAAATAAAGTAAAAATCCTTATAAAAAGGAAAAAGGAGAACGTTATCCACCAACACTATTTTAGTGTTTTCACCCCAAAACCCAATGAATTGAGACGAATAAAGTCATAGACTCATAGTATTAAATATGTGCAACTATAAATTACAATTAGTCGGCAACAAATATTGGTTTCAAAATATCTAAAGTTTTATAAAATAGCAAAATATATATGAGAAATTAAATATCCTCCTACCATTTGTTTCTATTTTTCCTCCTACCATATCAAATGTTGATAAGTGGATTAAATGATTATTAATTTCATTAAATGTCTAATTAAATGTGACACATGTCAACATTTGATATGATATGAGGAAAAGTATGAACAAATGGTAGGAAGATATTTAATTTCTCTCTCTCTCTCTCTCTCTCTCTCTATATATATATATATATATATATATATATATATATATATATATATATATATATATATATATATATATAGAGAGAGAGAGAGAGAGAGAGAGAGAGAGAGGTGGGTTCAATTGAGAAAATAAAAAAGGTTGAGAATGGGGGAATTATTCTCAGCCACTCATTTTATTCAAGCATAAAAAGACACGGTGGCAAACTTGTAAATATGAGAACAACTTTCAATCTCAAATACGTATCTGTAGTTCAAACCTATTCATCGTTCATCATCCAAATTTCTTCTCTAACTTTCAACAATCATTCAGATTTCTTCAATTAAACCATCATCAACATCATCCAGTGCTAATCAATCATCGATCTTCGTCAATAATCAACACGATTCAACAGTTAACAACAAAAATTCGTTTTTGATTCTTTTAATTCAACCTTCAATTGTGCTTGAATACGATCAGATCTTCAACATCTATGATTAATTATACTCTCAGCGTTATTAGATCAACATCATCGATAATTAACAAAAATCCACTTCATATCATTCATTCAACATCGATTATCAAATAAAACTTGAAAATTGAGGTTAGAAAAATATCAAATCGTTTTTTTTTTTTTGAAAGATTTCATATAATTCTCTATCAATCTACTTTTTTGTAAGATTTAAATGGTCAAAATATCATGATTTTAACATTTTAAAAAAAAGTTAAATTGTATGCACTCCAACTGTTTGATGAAATGCATAAACTAAATTACCACGTTATATTCATATATGAATATGTTTTCTCAGTATATGATTATTAAAACAAAAAAACAAATATGCAAGTCTGTGTGTTATTCATATGTGAATAACATATAAAAATTATATATATTTATGAATAACATATAAAAATTATATATATTTGTGAAAATACCTTGTAATATTCATATGTGAATATACTGTGTAATATTCATAAGTGAATATATCATCTAATATTCACAAATGAATATACTATGTAATATTCACATGTGATATACCATGTAATACTATGTAATATTCAGATATGAAAATATTATCTAATATTCATAAGTGAATATACCATCTAATATTCACAAGTAAATATACTATGTAATATTCATAAATGAATGCATCGTCTAATATTTAAATATGAATATACTGTGTTTATAATATGTTATATTCATATATGAATGATACTTAAATTGTAAAAAAAAAAATTAATCATAGTTTTTATTCATAACTGAATAACGAATGTACTGTAGTAAAAACCTGATTCATTTTTATTCACTTATGAATAACGATAGCTGAAAATATAAAAAAAATAAATTTTTTATTTTATCTTAAAACTATATCAATATGGATGTCTATTTGTAGAGAATAAAAAATCATGAATTTTGGTATATTTAAAATCATTTTTGATAAAAATAGCTTATAAAAACTAAAAAACGAAAAAAACTATGTTTTCGTATATATTAAGGTAATGATTAACATAATTTAAGGAAATATGTTATGTTGGAAAACACATGTGCATTCGTTTCCCATTTCCGCCGGTACAATGGAGGATTTTACGGCAAAAATAAATGATTGGCTGAGAATGATTCACCCATTCTCAACCTTTTTTTTTTCTCAATTGAACTCTCCCATATATATATATATATATATATATATATATATATATATATATATATATATATATATATATATTGATTTATTGAATTTTTGTGAATGATTTGAATATATTTGTGGAGGGCCAATGTGAATTCATAAACTCACAAAGATTTTCTTTAAAACTCAAAAGCTCCCCTTGCTTGGTTTATAAATTTTGGTTGGTGCTCTTTTTACTGGTTTAGTCAAATTGCAAAGTCGATTACTGAAATATGTTCTTCAATTACATTTTTTCCTGATTATTCATTTTTCTTGTTGAATGCTTACTGATCATAACATCATTGTTTATCAAGTTGTATAGTGTTATTGTTTTATTTTCCTCTTTGTATCAATCACACTTTTGCTAGTTTCTTGTTGGTTGTATCTTTATATTAACTTTGTAAACTTCTACTATTCTATTTTTTTTTGCTATACTTATATCTTTAAAAGGTTTTTTCTTCCTTTCGTCACTGTCTCAAAATATATTTGGAACGGCTCTACGTGCGAGTATAGGCACACATGATGTTTATATATAAATAAGAGGGTGTAGTTGGTTAAGTTTTCATTCAAGTTCTTTCTAATTACTCTCGTTTCATCGAAACAATTTTTTTCTTCATTAATTTTCTACGTTTACTTATTTCGGTTATTATTTTCATTATGTTGCTAAATTTGATAATATACTTTGTTTTAAATAATGTTTTCCATCCGAAAACTATACACCTTAATTTAACATACGGCTATTTTGATTTGAATGTTTAGGGGCGGATACAGAAATATATAGTAGGTGTTGCCGATACATGAAAAATAGGTACAAAAATCGAATTTGTTTCCACTTCGGACAAAAAAAAAAAACAGGTGTTGTTGGTGCCACACCGGAAACACCTTAAAACTGCCCCTTGTGGATGTTATGTTCACTTTGTTTAGCCCTTAGATGTTAGTTTTGTTTTGAAGATATATTGATGTGAATATGATATAATATGTTGCCCATCACCAACCTATAACGGGAATTACAGAGATGATACTACTATCCACTCCATAACCGAAGTCGAAATATGGGATGAAATTGTTGGAGGAATCACAAAAGGAAAAATATATAAAGGGCATTCCTTGTATAATCCACGAGCTTGATGGTGGCTTCTCTACCAACACCAAGCAAATGAACACATATTGCTTCTAGCATTCCGAACTCCAAGGTTTGGTATGGTCAATAGTACCAGCACCGATTTTTCTTTTTTTTTTTTTTTTGATTTATGTTGGAAATTAGATAAATGTTTAAATGTGGTTTAAGTACCAGTCCACCAAGGATAATATAAAGTGACAAATACTATGCTGTGATCACTCTTCCACGTCTATTTGAATGCAAAAATTAACTCTTTGTTCTCATTTATTTGTGGGGTTAATGTCATAAAATTACAAGAAACATTACTTAATTTGCTATTTGCACTACTAGAAAAATAGCATTTTACGACGCGCAATCAATGACAAGCGTTGATAGAGGACACGCATTTGTGTGTGCCCTTAAAATTGATGTCAGTTTTCCAAAATATGAAGAATAGAGGACACACATTTTTGCATGCCCTAAAATTAGTGTCTAATAAAAAAACACGGAGGGCACCTTAAATAAAATATATGTCGTTTTGTAAATTTTAATGAAACGCACGTTTCATCCAAGGGGGAAATGAAATCCCAAAAATTAAAAAGCCCCGCTTTGTTTCCACCAGCGGAAACCCTAGCTCATCCCCACCGAAAACCTCCTTTCTTTCTTTCTTCTCTCTCGATTCTCAAACCTCCACTGCTTTGCATCTTCGTCGCTTGTTCCCATAATTTCTCCACATCTGCTCTCCAACTTCTACTGAACTTTCTTTGTACATCCGGTTCTTGTTCGATGACTGGAGATTGAGACACTGTTGGTGGACCGAGCAAGGCCATCCACCGCTTGGTAGACCCTCACACCGCCAACCTCTAACCACAACTCCTTCTCCAATTCTTACTTGCATCCCTTCTCTCTATTCTCTCTGCAAACTCTAAGCCACCTCCTCCATCGCTATTGAACCCTAAAATCACAATTTGCCTTCCTCTACCTCTACACTATCTCCTCCCACCGGATCGACCTTAATTCTCTCCCTCATTCTCTCTACAAACCCTTTCTACCCACGATAATCACACTCACACTAAATTACTTGCATTCTTTCTCTCTTAAAACCCTAATCCAACATATCACACCCCATATTGTACAATGACACCTTTCACATAACCTTCATCTTTTTATCTCTATCATTAGCTCCTTAAGCGACGACTCATCTTTGATGGGTTTTGAGCATTCTAACACTTCCTAAGTGTACATGCAACCCTAATAACCTTGGATCTATGTTTGTCTAATTATCATGCAAAGTTGAATTCCAAGGTTATATTCCTATCTAGCATACACGGGGAACAATTTTTAACTTGAATGAAAGATAGAATAACTTACCTTGTTGTTGCTTATGTTACTTGAAACCTTGTGAGCCTAGCACCCCAAGTGTGATGCCTCAAATGCTTCACACAACACCAAATGCTCTTGGAAAGACTTTTGAGAGAATACACACTTCTTGAAATCGACCTAGCCCTCTTGTTTCATGTGTGTAGCCGATTTTGGTGGAGAATGGGATCCTTATATAGTGTTGACACATCTAGGTTTACACCATGTAAACCCTAATGTGTCATGACTCTTCATTTCCATGACCCATGGGTTTGTAACTCCCATGGAGCATCCTATGGGTGGAACCAACTTGATAATCCATGGAGCCTTTTAGCCCACTATACAAGATATGAATGATTTACATAATCAAACCATATATTTAATTAGTTATCTTTTGATCACTTAATTAATTCTAAATTAATTCTTGATCAAACTAATCAAATAATATTATTAATATATTAGAACTTATAATATATTAATAATCTCCAAGTGTTATTTCTTTCATTTAGTCTATCCAATTGCATGGTGCCATGCAACCCAAATAGACCATGCCGGGTCGGGTCAAGTACTGACCAGAAATAGTTATGGACTTAGACACCTTATCCAACAGTCTCCCACTTGGATAAGTCTAATAACTATAACTCCAGTACTTCAGGAACCAACCGGCAATCGTAGCTCTTTCAAGGTCTCTCGGAACTGAGAAGATGTTGATACGCCATTTAAGATAAGTGATCATATAATCCTCTGTTCTAGATATCAGCCAGACAAATACATGGAGCAATGTCTTACTTATTGTCCAGCAGTTTGTTTCCCGATTTCCGATTTGTTTAACAAAGAACTTAATTGAACACATCAACTTAGTTCTGACCGGGCCCAGTACATAGGTCAAAACAAAATCATCGAGGGGCCCAGATACCAGCTTCTAATCCAAGAAGGAACAAATAAACTTCGACTCATATGTTTGTTCTACCACTCATTGAATTATACACAAAAGCACGTTTTATAACATCGAGTTACCAATGCGTTTTCGTACAATCAATGCATAACCAACTTGTAAGTAACAAATCATATCTCTAGGTTTGAAGACTTATATGATATTACCGTCTCACGATCACTCGAGATAAATTCCATGAAGTGATTCCAGTGAGCGTGGGTTGAGTCCAATACTCAGAACTTATGAGCACTCATGATTGTTGTAGCCTTGTCCAACACCGTAGACCTCTGCAACCAATCATGACAGTCTTGATTCATACCTACTTCCGACATATGACCGACTGTGGAGGTTTGAATAATATGTTATACCAAACAAAATTATTCTGGAAGTCAAAACATGCAAAAGAAATATAGTAAACGATCGACAAGAGATAGCAACACTTTACTCATAAATAAAACACATTTTATTCATCATCTAATGTCAATTACACTTTACAAATTTCGAGGTTATCTAACTACTAAATCTAATATCATCCTTCAGCCCTATGCTCCGAGCATGCTGGAGATGCTTAACCCGAGTCAGTCCCTTCGTGAGGGGATATGTTGGGTTCTCATCCGATGATACCCTCTTTGCCACGAGGAGTCCTTCTTCTATTCGATGTCTGATAAAATGGTATTTTCTGTCGATGTGTCTGGATCTCCCGTGATCCCTTGGTTCCTTGGCTAAGGCAACAACACTTTCACTATCACAGAAAATTTCCATTGGCTCTTTAATAGCTAGTACAACTCCAAGGTCTCCAATGAAGTTCTTCAGCCATATCGTCTCCTTTGCCGCCTTGCTAGCTGCAATATACTCTGATTCACAAGTTGAATCAGCCACTGTCTCTTGCTTGGAACTCTTCCAAGAAATTGCTGCTCCGTTTAGGGTAAAGACCCAGCCTGACTGAGAGCGGAAATTATCCCTATCAGTCTAGAAGCTAGCATCACTATACCCTACAACTCTTAAGTCATCACTCCCACCGAGGGTAAGGACCCAGTCCTTAGTCCTCCGTAGGTACTTGAGGATATTCTTTACCGCAGTCCAGTGTGCCTTGCCAGGGTTCCCCTGATACCTGCTAACCATGCTCAGGGCAAAGGCTACATCATGTCGAGTACACATCATAGCATACATGATCGATCCTACAGCCGAATCATAAGGTATTCGACTCATTTCTGCTATCTCAGCCTCAGTGCTTGGGTTTTGTGTCTTACTCAATCTGGCGTTACTCTAGATGGGTAACTCTCCTTTCTTGGAGTCCTGCATGCTGAATCTCTTTAGCACCTTATCCAAGTAGGTACTCTGACTAAGTCCAATTAGTCTTTTTTACTCCGATCTCTCAAGATCCTTTTTTACTCCCATCACCCCCCAGAGCATCCTTCTCGAAACCGTAGAACTCTCTTAGCATTTTGTGTGTGTTTTGGTGTGATTCTTTGAAGATCTTGAGAGAAGAAGGAAGGTAGATCAAGAGGAGAAGAAGGAGATCCAAGATCTTTATGGCATTTCAGAGTATAGTAAGGTATAACTCGACCCTTTTCTGTTTCTATGCTTTAATCCCCATTGGAACACCATTAAAGCTATTCTTGAACCATTTCTTGGCTTGGTAGTAGCATAGAGGACACATTGAGATGAATAGCCTTCGAATCTAGCTATGTTTGAGTTCCAGAAGCCTAGATCTAATACCTTTATGGATCCATATTGCATGAAAGCCCTAGATCTACTCTTATAGTGTGTTTTGAGCCTTAAAACCTTCTTTTGGTGTTTATTTACACGTAAAGTTGGAAACTTTACGTGTTAAACAAGCCCTAAGAACCCAGATCTACGAATGGAATGAACTGGATTCAAGCAGAATCGAGTATATAGTGATTGCATGTATACGACTCGGCGAGTCGTTCTTCATACTCGACGAGTCGAGTCGCGAGTCCCCTGTTTTTCCCTTTTTGAGTTATGCCGAGTGGAACCAGTGAGTGAGAGATGGAATCAGTGAGCTGGAGGTTAGACTCATTCATGGAAGAACTCGGTGAGTCAATGCCCTGACTCGGCGAGTCCAAGGCAATCTTCATGCCTCAAGAACAGACTCGACGAGTTGTTCATACAACTTGGCGAGTCACAGTCAGAGTGTTAATGTGTTGAAGGAGGACTCGACGAGTTGTTCATACAACTCGGTGAGTCGGATGCAGATTGACTGAGTGTTAGTATCGAAGAGGAACTCGTCGAGTATATGCCAAACTCGACGAGTAGTAGCGAGCAGAAGCAAGAAAGTGAGAGTAAGGACTCGACGAGTTGGTGACCCAACTCGACGAGTCAGGTCAACTGAATGTTGACTTTGACCAATAGGTTGACTTTGACCAGGAGTAAGATAGTCATTTTACCCTCAGTATTATTATCAGTATTTGATTGAGGGTACTTATGGAAATTGTAGCCGGGGTGAAACCGGAGCCGCAATAGACAGATTCCGGAGCAGTTCTTTCAACAGCTAGGCTACAAGGTGAGTTTCCTTCCAGTAGGAACGGGTCTAAGGCCACAATGTTGGCCCGTTTAATTATTAGTAGTTTCCGAACCTTGGTCCGATGCAGTAGTTAGAATGTTTGATGCCTTCATGGCTCAGACAGGTTTTGCGTGTTATGTGTTTCGGGTACGACCCGACTCAGTATGCAGTCTATGTTGTTATGCTAGTTGATACGTGTATGCTATGCTATGTTCGGTAGTTCCGGACTTCGGTCCGATGCAGTCAGTTCCCGACTTCGGCCGATGCAGTTAGTTCCGGACTTCGGTCCGATGCAGAGGGCAGGGCCCTAGTTAGTTCCGGACTTCAGTCCGATGCAATTTCCGGGCTTCGGTCCGATGCAGTGGGCAGGGCCCAGTAGTTGTTTATATGTTTGTATGGTATGTGGTGGTTTGGGGGAGCTCACTAAGCTTTGTGCTTACAGTTTCAGTTTTGGTTTTAGATACTTCCGCAAGTAAAGGGAAGAGCTCGGGATGATGGCATCGCACACACCACAACTTCAGCTTTATTCCTGGGAGTTTTGTTCAGATACTTAGACATGATTTGATACAGTTTTTGATACGACACTTTTATTATGAATTTTGAGATACCCGACGTATGGTTTTTATTATATGACATTCAGTGTTATGACTTTTATTATTATTTAAAAACAAAAATTTTTGGGTTGTATTTTTGGGATGTTTCACTTTGACAATGTTTTAGTAACACGCTTTATTACATGCTAAATTCTAAAAATGAAATTTTTGGCCTCGAAAGTTAGGATGTTACATTCTAGGTCTAAAGTTTGTAAATATTAATATGGCTTTCATTAAAACCATAATTGCACCAATTTTCGTGTTTTATCATATGAAACTAATAGAATTCATTGTATGTTTTCGAACTAATAGAATTCATATTAATTTAAAGTTAAAAGTTAGTTTCCCTGACCCCGTAAGTAAGTCCAAGTTAACCTATTCTTTTGAAGTAAGGATTAAGGCAGTGTTTGGTATGTTGGAATCTTGGAAAGAATGCTTTATAATATCACATTGGAATTAAAAGAAAGTAATTTGTTTTTGTCTAACACAATGGAATGGGAAAAGCCGAATCTGCTCTTGCTTTAGGCTAATCACACATACATCACATGAATCTGCTATGTTTGTTGTTGTGTGCAACTGATCCTCAAACATTTACATAATTCTCATTATAGTACATTGCAAAGTGGGGCTAAAGTAATTTGGGAAACAAAATTACATATAACCACTACTAGAAAACAACGCTTTAATTCTCAAGCATTTTAGTATAAAATAGCTAAGCTTGGTTAGATCGTGATTGGCTTGGTTTGATTACATGTGTTTACTAAATGGGTATCCGTCGGGCGGGGACAGAGATTCCAATCCCCACCAAAATCTGCCCCCGTTTGCATCTCTATAGATTTGTAAGGTTGATCTTACTCTGATTCTTCATAACCCCTTCCCTAATTCTCATTTCTTTTATCATACCTTAGTACTACATTCATCATTCTTCTTCTACTGATCTGTGAAGAAAATTGTTTTGAACAGGGTCTTTCTGATGGATTACTTAGACAAGCTACATACACAACTGCTAGACTTGGTGCATGCATTCAGGTACACCATTAATAGTTCATTAACAAAAAAAAAACACATATTTATTGTTTTTGGTTGTTTATGTGACTCTTCAGTTACTTGAGATACACTAAAAGTAATATATTTTACAATCAGGACAAAAGCTGGAATGATATTAGCTACAGAAAGCATTATAGAAAGCCTTTGAAGTTTCCTAATTAGTAACGAACCTAATCTTAACTGTTCCAGAGATTCGTCCTGCACCTCACATGGATACTCTAGTGAACATTTACAAGAGCATGGAAGTTTCTTCTGGAGTCAACATACTTATCACTCAAACATAACCTCAAAATTCATGTATTAGTTTATAAGGCATATATAAATTGAGATACATGTTCACACTTTTATCTTGGAATTTTAGGTTCCGAGCAACAAATAGAGAATGTGACTGCTTCTAGAAGTAAGACAAAAAAGGCACTTAGAAACACACCAAATGTACAAAACAAGAGAAAAAATAAAAGGAAAACCTTAAAATGCCCTTGCATATAACCCTTTTGGTAAAATTGAAGTGTCTTATTATACCTGATGCCCATTCTTCTATAATCACAGGAAAAATGGTGCTTCTAGATAAGTTATTCCAAAATTGAACGAACGTGATTCAAGGGTGTTGATATTCTCACAGGTTCATACTTTTTACATTTATAATTATATTTGTTATGTAGCATGAAAGTATTGGTTTAATCAAGTCTATTTCTTATTATATTAAAAGAATTTGTGGTGTACTGTAATAGATGACAAGGCTGCTGGACATTCTAGAAGATTACTTGATGTTTCGAATATAAATTTAATTTTGCAGGAATCCACAAGTGGATTTGTAAGCTCAGGATCGTGCTCATAGAATTGGGCAGAATAAAGAAGTTAAAGTGTTCCGATTTTGCACTGAGGAAGGTTGTACTGATGATGTCACAGTGAGAACCCAAATCCAATCAGAAGCCATGCAGTCTGGGCTTGCAATGCAACATTTAGGTGATCTTTTGCTAGAGCTTTGTCGTACAATGCCCACATTGCATATTGGAGAGTCTCTCGTATGTTTTTTTCTTTGCACTACAATAGTTATATATAAGTATTGTCATTTAGTCATGTACAATTGAACTGATTAAGGTCAATATTACAGGTGGCTGGAATTGGACCTAAAGTTGGTTGCTGATATAGGAATAGTGGGTGCTCCAAATGCAGGAAAAAGCATGTTTTTTAGTGTTATTAGTGTTGACATGTAGTGTTGTTTGTTATGTAATGTTAGGTAACTTGTTTGACATGTGATATCTTTTTGAAATGAATTATCGTTCTTATGTATGGTATTTTATTTTGTATTATGATAATTTCAGTTTGTTGTTTAATTTGAAAATTGGTAATTCTATCAAATATATATATATATATATATATATATATATATATATATATATATATATATATATAACATTTAAAATTATGACACGCAAATACGTGTTATCTTCATTTATGACAGGGGCTTTAATGATACACAATGCGTGTCCTAATCGCGCGTCGTAAGGTTACGACATGCAAATGCGTGTCGTCTTCCTTTATGACAGGGCCTTCCTTGATATGCATTGCGCGTCGTCTCTCTTTATGACAGAGCCTTCCTTAACGCGCATTTGTGCGTCGTTCGTTTGAGCGTTTTACGACGCGCAATGAACGTCGTAAAAGGCTGTTTTTATAGTAGTGTTGGATCATTATTTTTTTAATTACACTCAATAGAACAATAAACATTATTTTGGGTCACATTACACCATTGAGATGAATTTTATCATGGTAAACTAGTATTCCATCCTTCATGATATCCACTGTGACATCCAATATGACAAAATCTACGAACTTACATTTACTGACACTTCACATGACGTCCACTTTGATATCTAAAGTAACAAAAATCTACCAACTTACATTTACTAACACTGACATGATGTCCAATCCAACATCCGATATGACAAGATTATCCTGAAATCCATTGCAGCGGTGGAATACTGCAATGCAAAACAAAAAAATCTATTAGTTGACATTTTATGATATTAACACTTACATAAATTGAGATTACTTAGTTATACAAGGTGGGAAATTTATATGATGAATAGTCAAAATATCTATAAATTATTTCAAACCGCATATGAAATATATACACCATCATTTTCTTCAATTGTTTTAATTATTTAACTTTCACTTTTGTTCGATTATATAGTAAAATTTACATTTGTTTGTTCCATAATCACGCTTGGCATTTTTTGTCGACGGGATACTAAGAGCATTTATAACATGATAATTTTTTTTTACAAAGTATTTTTGGTGTTATGTTATATCCAAATCACCACCCCAAAAAACTTTACAAAAGTCATGCCGGTGGTGAGGGAGGGCAAACTGGGCATGTGCATATGACTTTTTTTTTTTTTTTTTTTTTTATTTTTATTTTATATGCTGTATTTTGTATTGGGGAAAGTTGAATTACGCCCAAATATCATGTAAACGAGAACGTCTGGCCACAATCAAAACCATTGGAATCTTCATTAATTTCAAATCTTCATTGCGATACAGAAACTCCAAAAAGTGCGTACAAATCCATGACGTTTGCTCACAATTTTTCTGATTATATCTTTGAGATAATCTCTTATTGTATTTTGATGTTCATAAACTTGCATTTGTGTTGGTGGAACGGTAGATACAATGGAATCGGTGAGGGTTATGTTTAAGAGATGGGCAAAGAAGACTGCTAACACAACAAAAAAGGGATAAGAATATGCTGAAGACATGTGGCAACATTGTAAGTTTCTTCTTCCTTTTGATTAATTGGATTTTATCCATCCAAGAAGGATTTATCCATTGATGATTTCAATTTTAAATTATTAAGGCACCATTTGATAATTAGGATAAAGCATAAATGCCTTCACAGTTATGATCGATTTTGTATCTCAAAGTGATTGGAACACCATAATATATAATATTTTATTTCATGTAATATAAAACTAGAAATCTGTATGATAGAAAGCCGACTCTACACAAACTTTTTGATGTTATATCCAATTAAGTTCACCATGAAAGATATATCAAATTTAAAAAAGAAAAAAAAAAGTTACCTTGTCAAATGGGGAATGTTAACTTGTATACCGATAAATATTGTTAAATCTGTAGAAATATAATCTTTAAGAAGTCCAATACTAGACTTGTTTTATAAGTTTTTAGTTTTAAATAATCCATACACAGTCCACTTCATATCTTTGTGTTAAATGTGTGTGTGTTTTTTTTTTTTTTTTTTTTTTTTTGACTTAATGACTTAATATGGATATGACGGAATCAGATAAGCCATTCAACTTTTCTTGATTGATGCTCATTAATTGAATATTCTTAACATAAAAGTGTATGCTTTTCCTATAATTTTTTAGTAAAATACTGAGATTTTGTTATGTTTATTGTTATAAAGTTTATCACCGTTTTAAAAAAAACGTCAATTTATATAATTTAATTCGTTAAATATTAGGGCTTAAGAGCCTTTTTTTTTCCGGCTCGTCCCAACATTTGAATCCTTAATACCTGCCCTAATAAAAGTCCATTAATTTTTAATATAGTTTTTTTATGGTCCAACAATATCGGTCAATACATAATAAAAGTAAATAAAATAACTTTATTTTATGAAAAATCTCTAACCATAAAGCTTGTTAATAAAAAAATTACTTGAAAAACATTTGATAAAAAAAAACTCTCTAATAACTTTTTAAAATCATGAGTTTTTTTTTCTTTAAAAAACTTTTTAAAAAGCTTGTATATAGTATGAACATTTTATTTTTATTATTTATTTTTAATTTCGAACAGTAGCTTAATTAATATTATTAGACTAGTATAATATTGTTGTATAGCTTTGTAATTCTTTATTTATTCAACAGATGTATGTGTAACTTTTACTCCTATATATTTGATGCTGACTCCTATATATTTGATGCAACTCATCAGCCGTTGTATTGGAGATTCATTTATCATACATGTAAATAATGTGGAATCTATTGAAATTTAATTTATTTTTTTATTAGATATTGTCTTGTGCCTTAAGTTTAGGGCATTATGTTTATATCTTTTCCTTTCTATTTAAAACCATCGATCGTTAATTAAAAGAATGAATCTTTTTGCTGTCAATTTCTAGATGGTATCAGAGCGGGTTTTAACCAAACTCATCAAACCCTAATCAATCGATGGAAATGACAGGACATGTAGAGAGCTCGAACCAGAAGAAGAATGATGGCGTTCCAGATACGAACTCTCCATTCTACATCCATGCATTTGATTACCCCAAAAAGATGCATGTTAACGAAACTCTTAATGACAACAACTACACATATTGGTCTCAAGAGATGATGAACTTTCTCTTTGTCAAAAAATAGGTTGGCTTCGTTGATGGGTCCATCGCGAAACTTGAAAAAGAGTCGGCTGAATGCATGTCAAGGATGCACTGTGATGTTATGGTAAAAGGGTGGTTGACAATAACTATGGAGAAGGAGGAAAATCAATGTGAAGTATGCTCTCACAGCTTCTGAAATCTAGAACGATCCGAATGAGCGTTTTGGGAAAGAAAGTGTGCCTAGGGCATACGAATTAAAACAAACACTCTAAATCACACATTCAAATGGAGCCATTGTGTCCACTGGTCTATTACACAAAGTTGTGCAGTCTCTGGGATGAAATTACATATGTGCTTCCAATGCCTCGATGTTCTAGTGATGGTTGCACATGTGATGTGGGGGAAAAGTTGATTATGGTAAAAGATAAAGAGAAAATTTATGAGTTTTTCATGGGTCTCGATAACTCCTTCTCCATTATCATAACCCAAATTCTCTCCATGAACCCCATACCATGTCTCAGGAACGCCTACCACCTTGTCGTAGAGGACGAACACCAAAGAGTTATTTCAGCTGGCAAGAAACCTGTCACAGAGGCTGTAACTTTCAAGATCTTTGTGCCGACTGATAATATTGTCACATGATTATTGATAGAGAGAAATTTCAAGGTTCTCAATGAAAATCATAAAGGCTACAAAGAAGAAAGGGGAGAATAAATACTAGTTAAGACAAAACCCTAATGGGATAAACGATAAAGGGCCCATAAACATGTGGGATAACAACATATATGCTAACATCCCCCCTCAAACTCATAATGCCTTAGAAATAAGCATTTAGATTTTGTTACACAAGAAACAAAACCGAGATTCCGATAGAGCCTTCGTAAAAATATTCATAAGCTGCAAGGTTGATGAAACAAACGAAAGTGATATGGTTCCGAGCTATAAGTGATGATGGGTGAAGTGACAATCAATCTCAATGTGCTTTGTCCGGTTATGGAAAACAAAATTCTTCGTAATTTGTATCACACTTTTGTTATCACAATGCAGGGGAGTAGGTGAAGAAATGTGAACCCCCATATCCGCAAGAAGCTAACGTAACCATATAACCTCACATGTAGTCACAGCCATAACACGACACTCAGCCTACGTTGAATATCTAGATACAACGTCATGTTTCTTGCTCTTCCATGAAATGAGAGACTCTCCAAGAAATACGGAAAATCCGGTGGTGGATTTACGATCATGACGATAACCATCCCAATCAGCATCACTATAAGCATGCAACTCAAGAGAAGATGTCGAGGGAAACAAGAGGGTCTAAAACTAAGTGTCACGAAGATATCTCAGAATACGGAGTACATTTCCCCAATGAATAGAGTAGGAGCAGTAAAAATTTGACTAACAACATGAGCAATATCCGGACGAGTAATTGTGAGATAAACCAAACTTCCCACAACAGTGCGATAAAGATTCAGATCGGACAAAGGAACACCATTAGTAAGAGATTATCGTATATTGGTTTGAAGAGGAGTTCCAACAGTCTGATTGTCTGAGAGGCCCACCCGTGTAAACAAGTTATATATATATATATATATATATATATATATATATATATATATATATATATATATATATATATATATATATATATATATATATATAGTCTGAGAAAGAATATACCCTTTCTTAGACTGAGCTACCTCAATACCCAAGAAATAACACAGCAAGCCCAAATCCTTCATAGCAAATCGATGAGCTAGATCATGATTCAAAGACTCAATACCACCATGGTCGTCACCACTAATAATTATATGTTTGTATAACATAATTAAACGTTTAGAAATCTGAACACATAAGGTTTCTAGATCCGGCCGGCAATAGACCATAGATCTAACCAAATAATAGCATCATAATGCATATAAGGTATCATAAGTCATTTAGCACATAAAAGCAATTTAGAAATCTTTCCTAAAATAAACTAGTGCTCGTGTCTGTTCAGGTATATTTCCTAAATATAGCAGACACTCATCTCACAATCACCGCTTAGAATTTCTAAGTTTAAGTCTAGAAATCCTATAGATTCCTAGTTCACTTAAACTAATGCTCTGATACCAACTGTGACATCCCCATTTTAACGGCCAGAAAAGACCGATTTGTTTATGCTTATTTAAAAATCGGAGTATCCTTTTTGAAGAATAATATTGCGGAATTTGTTCCCAGAAAACATGATAATGATATTATCAAAGCATTTCCGAAGAAATGTATTTTATTTATATTAGAATATTGGGGGATGTCATCGTCAATATAGAAACATAAGCATAACGAAATATTACAAGCCTTACAGTAATTAAACTAGTGGCTTTAATACTTTTAGAATCTTTCAGCTAAATGTATCTTTAATATCGCTACCTGTGATACAATAAACTGAGTGGGTCAGGTTGGGAAACCTGATGAGTACATAGGGTTTTCAACCCACAATAATATAATTATTATGTTTAATCATCAAATAATTAACCCAATTTCCATCCTCATTATCTTCTTTATTCTTAAGGATCTACCTTAAGAATCATCTATACTTCATTTATTTATTCCTAAGGAATAGACACAAAGTCCATCGCTGCCAAGATTTATCTAATAGGAACTAAGTCCATAACTGCCGATGTTATTTATTAGGCACTAAGTCCATAGATGTCAATGTTCATTTATATGGCACTAAGTCCATAGATTCTAGGGTTTTTAGAGTACATCTGGTGAACACGTAGTTCAAAAACACATACAGGTTGCAAGCATGCTAGCGTTCCACTGGATTGTCTAGAATCGTCCGTGGTTGTCATCTATACTTTGCTAGATGACTGGATCAACTTTAAAGTCAAAGCTTCTCATCATCCTTCACCCCTCAACATCTATATCATCTTTCATATCTCATCATCCATATAATCTTTCATCTACCCATATTTACCGACTATATTTATATGTATAAAAATACATATACAATTTAAATCAAGTAAAATATGTATAAATCGTTCATCTAGCATACATATCAGGAACACGGCTAATAAGAACATATAGCATGTATTAATATTAAATACTCCATACCTAGATGAAAGTAACTATGCACTAACTTGTTAAAGTGACGACTCAAAATTTGGACAACGTTTCGCTTCTAGAAACTGTCTTTTCCTTTGGCGTAACCCAATATCATTATCACTAATTTTTAGTCTAATATTTATTGCGACTAATTATTAGCTTAGATTCATCATTAATTCAAAGTCTACTTCAAGATCTAGCCTAGACATAATCCCCGTAAGTAGATCAATAAATATAACGACTTGGAATCACTGATAAATCTTGTTTATAGCTTCATAATAACGATAATGAACTTAACATAAGTTATACTTAAAGTAAGGTAAGCATAACTCAACTTACAGGTGGTTTAGCGAGAAACCGGACCCTACGCGGGCAGAACTTCTAAGCCAAATGCTCTACTTCTCGGGGCTTTCTGGCACTTCGGGGCTTTGCTACTAACACCTACAAATTGCTAGAGAAAGGCATTGAGACCTTAGGGTGTTGGGAGAGAGTTGGGTAGAAAGGTGTGAAGAAAAGAGTGATTTTCGAGCTCTATTTATAGCTACCACCAACCGAGTACGTGGGGCATACTCAAAGGGTATGTAGGGCGTACTATAGTATGCTAGGCGTACTCATGCCACGTGTCACAATCTGGAGGCAAGCCATGGGGAAGAAGGTGTGGTGCTAGATCGAGTCACATGTCGCCTTCTGGTTAATCCAAAAATTAATTATCTTGTAAAATTCATAACTTTTGCATATGAGATTCGTTTTTGACGTTATTTATATCCACATGTAGCTATCGACGGGATCTACAACTTTCGTTTATACTCCGTAGGCTACTTGTAACAACCATAACATTCAAACCAATTTAAAACTTTTTAAAACATTTCAAAACCATTAAACATTACAAAATTTGTTTTCAAAATAGTATAATATCAGAGTATCGCAGAAACAAGGTCATAAACATGAGGAGCTGTATGATCACACCTTTGCCTTCCCGCGAGCATATGAGGTACCTGAAACCAAAACTGAAGTTGTAAGCCTAAAGCTTAGTGAGTTCCCCCAAAATACCCATACACACAACAATATACATACAATCACGAACAACACGCTATGGGTCCAGTCAACAATCTGGTTGGAATACCCCAGGCCCTCAACCATCTGGTTGGAATGCCGACATACTATGGGTCTAATCATCCTCGGGATGGAATACCCAAGGCCCACAACGAATAGGTTGAAATGCCCACATACTACGAGTCCAATCATCATTGGGATGAAATACTCACGACCCACAACCATCGGGTTTGAATGCCCACGTCTATTGGCTTTCGCAAAAAGCATATAAGCCTCAACCACCAATCAAACATGTGCATATATATATATATATATATATATATATATATATATATATATATATATATATATATATATATATATATATATATATAACAGTCTATAGACAGACAAACCGATCTAACAGATCATAGCAACATATAACATCCTATTTACCAGTATACTGATCTAACGGATCATAACAACATATAACATCATATCTACCAAGATACTGATCTAACGAACCATAACAACATATAACATCCTATCTACTAGGATACTGATCTAACGGATCATACAATACTCGGCATATAACATATTAGGATAACAATCCAAAAGGGTCTGCCTTTGTGCCTTAGACCCTTGAGTATAGTGAGGAAACTCACCTCTTAACTGTAGAATCAAAGTGATAATCTCAAACTCTCGAACCACGACCACGAACTCCATCACCTATATTTACCATAAGACCATTTCCATAAATTTCCAATTTACCAAAATACCCCAGAAGTCAACTAGTCAACCCTTGGTCAAAGTCCAAGTCAATGGTCAAGGTCAACAGTCCATGTTGACCCGACTCGTTGAGTGCAGTTCACCGACTCGTTGAGTCCTTCCTGAACTCGAGAAGTCGTGAAATCCCCTGTTGACTCGTCGAGTTTCCCTACAACTCGTCGAGTTCATGCATGTCCAAATGTCGGGAAAACCCTAGCTGACTCGTCGAGTCATCCTACTGACTCCCCGAGTCCATGCAGAAATCCTTGCACGGCAATCTTCATCGGACTCGCCGAGTTGGCCATGAAACTCGTCGAGTCCCTTCAGTCCTTTCTCCATCCAGACGATTTTTAAGCCACTTTAAAATTCCATAATGCAGATCCAAGCTCCTAAGGCATACTTCTTAAGTAAAGTTGCAAACTTTACGTAGATGCAAGGTGATAATGGCCCAAATCAAGCTAAAGAAAGGTTCTAAGGGATGAAGAAGGTATTAACTCACTAAAGGCTGAAACTTTATGATCTTGCAGACCAAGATAAGCCTAGATTTGAAGTTGCAACTTCAGATCACGCCTCATACCCAAAATAATATATCAACATGGATAAAGTGGCCCTAATCTCATACATGCATAAATCTAGATAGAAGAAGGTCAAGGTAACAACTTGTTACCTCAAAAACGATGCTAAGATGAAGTAGGACTCAGATCTACAACCTTCCTCTTGTTCCAAGCTTGAGTACTTCAAGATCTTCCTTCTATAATCCACCACAAGGCTTAATATCACACAACAAGAGAGAAAAACAACGATTTAGTGTTTCTGGACTCACAAGGGGCTGTAAGGGAGGCTAAGTGAGGCTAATGACCCTTTAAATAGGGTGCAAAACCCCGGAATTTAGGGTTTCATTCTCCAGCTCCAACTCCAACTCCAACTCGTCGAGTTATGCCTTCGACTCGGCGAGTTGGTCACTTAAACACGCGACCTAAAAGGTTCCAACTCAACGAGTCAGGGCATCCAACTCGTCGAGTAGACCTTTCAATATGAAAAATAAATTTGTAAAATTTATACCTGAGAGTTGGGGTGTTACTCTAATTTTGACTTTATTTTTAAAGTTATATTTTAAATGACTTAGACAGTTAAAGTCTGTTAAAAATTCATAACTTTGTTGTCCGACGTCCGTTTTTGACTGTCTTTATATCGTTGAGCTCCTATTAACGAGATATTTAATTCTCGTTTAGATTATAATAATCAATCGATCTAAAATTTGATTTCCGAGCTATACACTGCTACGATGAATCTTAGAAAAATCATAACTTCTTCAAATGAAGTCAGATTTGGACGTTCTCTATATGCACGCTCTCGGTTTAACGACTACTACGACTTCCGTTTAGATTGCCAAAGATAAAAAGTATGTTTTCAAAAATCTACTTTTTACGATACGCAGAGCTGTGCCGGTTTAATCGCGAAACTTTGACAGATCATAACTTTTTCGTTATAAGTCGGATTTTAGTGTTCTTTATATGTACGAAATCATATACTATAACTTTGGTTAAGATTATTTATCCTAAATAATCTTCTATAAAAAAGTTATTTTTAACACTTATTATCTTTAAATTGACCAACCCTAATCTGCGGGCATTACACAATCCCCAATCAGGATCAAAGAGCATATAACAAGCCAGAGGTTTCATAAGTTGCAACGATTTGGATAAATGGAGAAGATAATGGGGATTATGGTACTAGAAGTATTGAGGTGAAAACACATAACAATGAATCTAAGAGTGTTCAATACTATTTTGGTTGTTATTAACCTTTACAATACCTTTTGATGTTCCTATTCGGAGAGCTTGGTTAGCATCAAGGTATTATTAAAAAGAGTGAAACTGACAAGAACAAAAAAGGGAGAATTATTTTCGTTGCTGAGAAGCTTATTTCCCCACAGAGTTTTGTAAATGCAGAAGATTTACTGGCCATGGAAGAAAATAGTAAGATATATTTTCCTTAGCTACATTAGTTGTATTTAACATAATTGTAAATTATTTCTTTTTCTTTTTGCAGTATTGGGAAAGAAATCTCATAACCCAAAATTCATTTCAGTTAGAGAATAATACGCTTACAAATTACAAATACGTCTCGATGATAAGTCTTGCTTGTTACATTTTGGTAGATTATTACAACAGTACATAGTCGATAATTATGTTAAGCTTGAAACACAAAGATTGGGTTTTTATAAAACACAACAACATGAGCTCTGACAAGAATTTCTCCAAGGAGTAGTAGATGCCATAGCAAGTGGTGAGACAGACGTTTCAACCATTGGCAAACCTCAAACCTTTGAACCAATGATGGGTATGGAAAAGCACAATCCAATCAACATGGAGATCCAAATGCCAAAAGAAAAAAAGATTGCCTCATCCCCAACCCTCTCGCTTCCTTTACAAAAAATAAAAGAAGAAAATGCAGCCCAACAAATGACATCAGATTCAGAATCACGAAGGCGCAAACAACCTAATAACCCACCTCTCGACAATGCTAAAACTAAAGAAATTGAGAAGGAAATGCTTGCTAAAAACGCAAAATGAAATCAAAAAGAAGAAAACTCCAACCTTTTTTGCGTTTTGAAGGACACTCTTCGACATGAAATATAAAGAATGCTAGGGAAGTTACTATATTGGCGTTTACTCTACATATGAAGAATGCTAGGGAAGTCATCCAAAAAGACAAAATGAATTCGAAAAAAAAGAAACCTCCACTCTTTCTTGGCGTTTTAAAGAACACTCTTAGACATGAAAATATGAACAATGGCAGGTTACTCAATCCACCGTCATAGCCAAATTTTGTAAATAACTTCAATGACTATCTATTTTGGTATATGTAGATATATATATATATATATATATATATATATATATATATATATATATATATATATATATATATATATATATATATATCTAGCGTACTCATATGCTAATATATCTTTTGTAAAGCACAAAAAAACAACATTTTACTATGCAATGAATGTGAATATGTTAAAATACATATATATGTTAGACCCGAATAGAATACCCATCTTCTTCACACATAACGCATCACACTGTCGTCCTTTGAGAATTACCTAGTTTATTTATATAAGATAATGAAATTAATCTAAATTCATCTATTTTTATTTTCTAGCCCGAGAACATCCCAAAAATAATAATCATACGATTATAATAATAATCATAAAATAATGGAATTAATCTAAATTCATTTATTAATCTAATATATTTTTATACGTCCCAAAAATTAATTGTAGTAACTGTGATTACAAGTCAAGAATACATCAATACTTTAATCATCAAAAGAAACATTAAAATCATTACTAATACCATAAACTACAACAAAAAATTACAAATAAAACAATTGTAAAAAATTGGTAATTACAATCATTAACTATAAATAAGTACGTTACAAGAACTAATAATAATAATAATAATCATACAATTAACGTTGTATTTATATAAATAAAATATGAATATTGAATGTTTCAATAATCTGAGTATATAAAACTTTTCCGGTTATTTTTTTAATTTAATTTTAATAATAATAGTTATTATTATTATTATTATTATTATTTTTTTTAAATCGACAAACTAACTAATCTATTCCTAAATAAACACCTATGTCTCCACCGAGACTTGAACCCCAGACCTCTCATATGAGATGGTCACTCCGTACTGCTAGGCCATTGGCCATTTGGTTATTATTTTATTAAGTGATTGAATGAATTAAAGAGTTTGATTGATTCAAATGAAGATGGAAATCATAAACGAGTCCCATGCAAAATTTGAAATAAAAAAGGGGTACAAAAGTAAAGGAAGAGTACTCATAATAGTATCCTTAATTTATGTTTCTACACGAGAAAAACACAAATAGAAATTATTGTTCCAATCATTAGACATATTAACTGTTAAAGAGTTATAACTTTGTGAAAAGAAACGTTTTTAGGTTTGTTCTTATATGCATGTCACATGAATTTTATATGACGGTTGATTATATATTTGTTATATTATTTTTCATTCCATAACACGTAACAAATGTCATATACTAAAGCCGATAAGCTTAAGACAAAAGTTGAAGTCAAAAAATTGACATGGCAGGAAAAGCAGAAAGTTGCAGACGAAGAAGAAGAAACCATTACAGAACTCATCAAAGAGCATACAAGATGGGTACGAGTGTATTAATTGATAATATATTTATATAGTATATACTACAATCACTATTTGTACGTAATATGTGTTTTTGGCAGACCACTATGATTGAACATATGGACAGCCAACAGATGAAATTGTATCTGAAAGAAAGATCAGAGAGTTTGAAGACTCTGAAGATTGAAAAGCTTGAACCCATCAAAAGGGTAAGAAATTTTCTTATTTTTTGTATTAATCAATATCTTTTTTGAATAAAATGACACCTTTTATTTTTAATGAAATTCTAAGATTTTCTATTGCACACCAACATAAGATAAGTGTTAGGCTAGACGGAGTGGATGCCAGAAAGGGGTGAGTGAAGCTTCCTTCACTCCTGCACACCACTCTGTGGGTGAGGGAAAGAACCGCGGGAAAAGAGGTGGGGGGAGGGGGTGCCGCACTCTCTTTCCTCACGCTATTGGCTAGTTTATTTTATTTTATTTTATTTTATTTTTTTAAATCTTTTTTAATATTTATAAAATTATATACCTACTATAAAAATATAAAAAATATATCAAAATTCATGGTTTTTAATTCCCTACAAAATGAGTATAATATATGTATGAAATATATTAAAAAAAAAAAAAGTGAGGGAAGGACTTCCCACCAATTCCTTGGCTTTTAGGTGAGGGAAAGGAAAGTAAAGGAAAGAGGGGTATGGCCCACCAAAAGTGAGGGAAGCTTCCCTCCCACACCCTCCGGTCTTATAAGGTAGCTGTTTCACTAGTTGTTGGTATGAAATAAGGATTTACATTATAATAGTACCATTTATAGTTATATGGCTTATTGAAAAAAATATATATATAAGTTAGAGTTCTTATGAGGTTTTGATGATTTTGCAGGTGAAAAAGGTTCAGAAATGCATGAATGCTAAGAGCAGCGGAATCATGTCAACAGTATGGAAATTCCATAAAAAAGAGAACAAGTGATATGAACAAAGACAATAATTGGTCAACCACTTATGTTATATCGATTAACAACTTTTTTAATGTATTAGCCATGTACCTTGGTGGATTTTTAAGTTGTATTAAATGGTAGAATATCTTATTCAGTGAAGAAAATCACATTCTCCATGACTTCATTTTGTAATTTATTTAAAGAGACATGAACTCCTTGGTAATTAGTCATTATGGGTTTAACTTTCAATAAGCATTTTGTACTAATATCTCGATAACTGGGGATATTAGTGTGGATTGGTGCTTAAATGATGATACCTGTTACAAATTTCACAATAATGATCAAGTTATTATTATGGTTTTTCTAAGTTGAAATCTGAGAGATGGAACAAAGCAGAAATTACAAAATTATTATTTCAACAAAAACATGTAAGATGTTTTGGATTAGGTCAAAACATAACAGAGAGATTTTATAGGTCATATCGACTTAGAAGTTAGAACTCATTATATGCTGACATGTTGAAGCGAATTGTAAGCGTGATAAATATGCTCCACAAATACATGAGTTTATGTGAATTTAAACATGATCACTTCAAATTCAAGTGATTTGCTTTTGTAAAGTGTTAATAATTTACGTTTTAATAATGTATGATTCTATATATATATATATATATATATATATATATATATATATATATTATCAATTATGAATGATATGGTTGTTTGTATGACATGATAATAAGTATGTTGTAGGCTTGTAGCAATTGCATAAAATTTTTAAAATATATATACTATAAAAATGTGGCATTACACTAGTTGAAGGTGTAGGTGTGTAGACAAAAGATATGTCTAGGGTCTAAAGTTGATAATAAAGGGAAAAGTCAAAAATGACTTTGACCTCATAGTACCTAACATTAACCTGCTCTACGTATGTAAACAAGGGATATGTCCAGGTTCTAAAGTGTTGTTAGAGCATCTAGAGTTTTTTTTATAAATCTTTTTGGTATCATGTCATTGCCAGTTTGTTAACACCTAGCTATAATACAAGAGTTCTTTATACTTGACATACTAAACATATTTATATTATATTATTTTGTTTTTTATATTAGTTAGCTTGATTATAATTGGTTGAATATATTTAGATCTTAGTATAATGGTTACAAAAGTTCTATGAAGTACTTATTAATTAACAAACCAAAGGGCTTGTAGCCCAGCGGTATCATGTGGTGTCTTCCCTCTTTGAGGTCGAGGGTTCAAGTCCCGTCGTGGACATATGTGGAATAGGTGTTGTTAGCTTAGAAGTAGATTAGATTTGCCGGTTAAAAAAAAACTTATTAATTAACAAGCTTTCTTGTAAAAAGTTTGAGTGAAAAAGTTTCCACTATAGAAATAGAGCTTTATCAAAACGGATTTAAAAAAAAATCTTATTATGGATTCCTCTTAATAAAGAAAAGAAAAATAAAAAATAACTTTTGACAACATGATAGTACTTCAAGTTATCATATTTTTTGTTTTTGAGTTTTAGATTTATGATTTTGAAATTTTACAAATTTGCGAATTTCTTTCATAGATTAGATATAACAAATTCTTTGATTTTTTACTCTTTACTTTTTTTTTTTTTTTTTTTAAATGGTTTTTAAAGACTTATTAAAAAAAATCAAAAATTTTAAAAAATGATTTCTTTGTTTATTTTTGCAGATATTATCTATCATTTTAGAAAAAAAAAACAATATCTTTTGGTGATTTCATGAATGATTTGCTAATTTCATGAACGATTTGTTCATTTCACAGATCTTATTTATAAAAATTATTGCTATTTTGATGGTTAAACTAATTTTTTTTATTGTTATTTAACTATAATAGAAATAGATATGATTAAATATATCTGTCTTTTCTCATGTAAATTTATACATAAAATTTACATGGTTTGACTCAAATATATTCTAACTAATCATGATATTTTATTATTATTATTATTCATTCTAAACTCATGTATCTTTCAAATCCGATCGATTCGTGTCTCTCTCTTTTATTATTATTATTATTATTATTATTATTATTATTATTATTATTATTATTATTATTATTATTATTATTATTATTATTATTATTGTGCTAAAGTATAAAATTCATAACCAATTGCTAAATTCTGCCATCTTTTTAAATATAAAGTAATAGAATAGAAGTAAAAAAAAAATCATACAAGTTACTCAATCAATGTTTTTAAAATACACTGGATAAAATTTTTCCATCGAAATACAAAAAGTTTTTAGTTATATTTGTAAAAAGGTATTGTTTTTATTTTCCTTAGAAACTTTGATATATATATATATATATATATATATATATATATATATATATATATATATTGTTTTTATTTTCTTTAGAAACTTTGATATATATATATATATATATATATATATATATATATATATATATTTGCAATAAACATAATTAATCTTTTTATTCCATAACTTAATTCAATTCGTTTGTTCTCTTTTAAAACAAAGTCCGATGAAAATGAAATTCAATTTTTTTAAGCATATCATACATACTTATAAAACTAGCATTTTTTCTTGAATCTCATGTATTTGAAACCCCCATTCTTTTTTTCTTTCACCACATTCATTTGAAACTCCCATAACTTTTCAATTTCCTTATAATAATAATTATAATTTGGTAATTAGGTTAAATAAATATCAAATCTAAAGTGTATTCATATATAAACTAAAATTCAATATTAAAATAAGATCTTTAATTCTACTTATAAAATTATGTTTTTTAACTTTTAACATATTATACTTGATTTGTTAGTTTTAATATATTGTTGGATGTAAACCATTATCATTTTAAAGGTATAATTTTTGAATAATTTGTATAAAATACTTAAATTATTAATTAAAATATAACATTATAGGCTCAACTTAAATATAAATTTTATTTAACTTAAACAACTCAAAGATTATTTTATAAATAGTTAAAAGTGATAAATTGTAGTGTCTTTCTAATAATGATTGTAAGTTGGTTAATAAGGCTAAATAAATATCAAACGTAAAGTGTAATCATAAATAGACTAAATTTCAATTTTAAAATAATATCTTTACTTCTATTTATAAACTTATGTCTTTAAATTTTAACATATTATACTTAATTTATTAGATTTAAAATGTTGTTGCATGTAAATCATTATCAGTTTAAAGCTATAATTTTTGAACAGTTTTGACAAAATACTTAAATTGTTAATTTAAATATAACATTACAGTGTCAACTTAAATATAAATTCCAGTTCTACTAAAAACCCAAATAATATTTTGTAAATAGTTAAAAGTGATAAATGCAAAAACTAAATTGTAATATCAGTTTAACTAAAATATTTCCTAAATATATTTATATAATCGTTAAAAATTTTCAAATAAGTAGCTTAAAATAACTTACAATAACAATAGTTAAAAATAACTCTATATAAATTATTATATTGTTACCTTTAAAATCAAAAAATAATGTTTGATGTTTTAAATAGTTATAATATAGAAATTAAAACATTAAGCAAATAAAATTTAAAAAAATTAGTTAAAAATAACATCTATAAATAATATTAAACCATATATAATATTTAATTTTATTGACGTGTAACTCGCGAGTAAAAGTCATTCAAATGATTGAAATTATTATGTTACAATAGATTTATATATTATCATATAATTCAAAATAATTAATATAATATATCAAATTAATATACGAATTATTATATCAAATTTAACAACAACGTTAGTGTTATATTTTAAAAAATATAAATTTGTACTGACTTCAACTATATAGGTGTTTCTGCGCATTACAATGTCAACTAAAATATAAATTCCAGTTCCATTTAAAAAAATTAAAGAATATTTTGTAAATAGTTAAAAGTGATAATTTGTAGTGATAAAAGCAAAAACTAAATTGTAATTTCAAGTTAACTAAAATATTTCATAAATATATTTTTATAATCGTTAAAAGTTTTCAAATAAGTAGCTTAAAATAACTTACAATAACAATAGTTAAAAATAACTCTATATAAATGATTATATTGTTAGCTTTAAAATAAAAAAACAATGTTTGATGTTTTAAATAATTATAATGATAAAAATTAAAAAATTAAGCAAATAAATTTTAAAAAAATTAATTAACAAAAAAAACAACTATATATAATATCAAATTATATATTATATTTAATTTTATTCATGTGTAACTCGCGGGTAGAAGTCATTCAAACGATTGAAATTACAGAGTTATAATAAATGTATATATTATTATATAATTCAAAATAATCAATATATTATATCAATTTAGTATATACAAATTATTATATCAAATTTAACAACAACGTTATTGTTATATTTAAAAAATCATATATTTGTAAAGACTTCAACTATATAGATGTTTCTGCGCAACGCGCGCGCGGGCATTCGCCTAGTAGTATTAAAAGGATAGATACATAATTGAAAAGGTTTTATAACAGCAAAATATTTATTTTTTTCTTAAAAATATGTAGTATTATATACTTACAAATAACGGAAAAAGTTAGTATGAAAATTGGTTTTAATCCCCCTACGGCCTACGGCCTACAGCCGAGCAAGCGAAGAACATTTCTATTGCTTCGTTCCTAGAGACGCTAAACTCATACGCAACACACACACGCACACAGACTTTCTGTATTTCACTCTACGAGAACAATATATAGGAGGAGAGCCGATACTCGTATAAAAATATATTGAAACTAAATCAAACTCCGTTCTTGATCTATTCCTTTTCTTTCAGTGTAAGACACATCTTCAACTTTTAGGGTTTCAAACTTGATCAGAAGATTTCTCTTTCATTAGGGTTTTGTGCGTTCATACATGTGTGTTCTTGAATCTTAGTTCGAAGATTGAGAAAATGGTGAATGATTTCGAAGGCGGACGACAAGAAAAAGACATCGTAGGTTCGTATTTCTTGGAGTTATGGAGATCGAAGTCCAAGAAGGCAGCTGTTTCGTATGCAAAAGATGTTGAAATGGTGAATTTAGATAATGAATGCGAAGAACTAGAAGAAGAGGAGGAGCCTGTTCCAACGGAGCTTGATACTCTGAACAGTTCGGGTGGATTCTCGATTGTATTGCCGAATAAGCTTTCGGTTCAGTACCCGACTGTGAATTTACATGGCCATGATGTGGGTGTTGTTCAGGCCAATTGCCCCGCCCCTGTCAAGCGTCTTCTCTATTACTTTGAGATTTATGTCAAGAATGCTGGCGCGAAAGGCCAAATTGCAATTGGATTCACTACCGAGGGTTTCCATATGCGCAGACAGCCTGGGTATGTATGCGATAACCGATCATTCTTGATGCATATTCATCTAATCCAAAATAATTGACACTTTGTTAGTTAATATGCGCTAGATACTTGTAAATTATGCTTGATGCATTAAAATCTGTAGCCGCTATAGTGATGATTCTTCAACTTCAAACCAGAGTCTTTATTTTCATAAGAATTCTTATCATGTTGCAAATGAGGGTAGGTCTGTATTGCAACATGAGGCTTTCTTCTATTTTCAAGTGGCTTCTATCACGTCCATGGACTAGAAGATGAAATGAGAAGACATATGTGATGAAAACAAGAAAATACTTCAATATAAAAACCATGACAACGCCCAATACCTCTCTCTACCTTATTTATCCACTTGCTCTCACCCTTCAATATCAAACCTAAAAAGAATTGAAAACAGAAACATAAAACATAATGCTTAACTATCCCTCTACCCAAACTGATCTTGTTGCTCCTCATACGTTATCCTTGCTGGAAGCTACATATGTTGCAATTTTTATGCGAGTTCCAATATTAGTGGTTCATGATGGGTTCAGATGTTTTTGCTTTCATTAATCTTGATAAGAAGATGCAATTTGAATTCACATGGTAGCTCAGGAAGTTACTCAGAAATGTATCTTCTGCTAGTGATGAAGCTGATTAATTGTACATATTACTAAATGGGAACTTATTGATTATTTGGTAGTGTGAGTTCCTTGCAGTAGTCTTGGGTGCCACAAATAAGCCTACAAGAATTTAGTTTTAGTCTATAACATGAACTTGGTCCTTAGAACGGGTTAATTTGCATATTTTATATTGTTTGCTTTAGGATAAATTCTTTATCAAAACCAACAAACTAGAAAATCAATGTTAAACTAACTGAACCCGTTTAGGAAGAGTTATGTCAAGAACTTGGAATATCCTCTAAGGCCAAATATTCATTGGGAATAATTACGGGGTATGGATGACATTTGACTTGGGTAATTTGTACCTTTTGTTTTACTATTAACTTAAATTAGTTGCTATTTACCAGGATATCCATTTTATAAAGATCGAGACTAATGGTAGATTTGGGGAGTGAGGGGAGAAGGAAGCAAAATTAGAAAGAAACACAAGAAAGGACACTAGCTACTACTCACTTCTTCCCTTACAATTTTGTTCACATTAACATAAGAAGCTGACTCACTTTAGAGTTTAGAGTGAGCATCAATTTTTGAGGATCATTTGTAGTGCTTAGTTTTGAATGTTACCTGAACTTTTCAAAGGAATATGAACCAAAAGGCAAAAGGTTATTGGGCTAATCCACAGTCAACACACATCCTCCATGACTCATCTTGTTTCTAAACTTCCATTTATCTGTGTATTTTAGAATCCTACTTTCTCATTTGTTTCTGTTAGAGCATTGTGTACTTATTAAGGCTTTGTTGTTTGTGATAGGTGGGAAGCAAACAGTTTTGGATATCATGGGGATGATGGGCTGCTTTATCGTGGACATGGAAAAGGAGAGGCTTTTGGCCCAACTTATTCCACTGGTGATGTGGTTGGTGGTGGTATCAACTATACTTCACACGAGTTCTTCTTCACGTAACATTCTTACTTAAATTCTTATTAACTGATTGAGTTTCTTATATTTGCTTCTCCAATAGTTCTTCTTTCAGACATTTTACAGTAAAATTTGTTTCTGATGCCAGAAAAAATGGTCAAGTGGTTGGAACAGTAGAGAAAGATGTAAAAGGTCGCTTATATCCTACAATTGCTGTTCATAGTCAATATGAGGAGTAAGTTTGTTCTTTCTTTTCAACATTCAAATTTTCTTCATACTTCATCTATAATTTGGGTTTGAGCGGATTGCCCCAACTGGCTATCATTTTTTTGGAGTACACGTTTCATATATATTCATTTAAGTTTTAAAATAAGTTTGAGCTTCTGCTACTTGAATAGTTGAATGTATGGTTTGGTTATATGTATTGGGATTTCATTGGATGATTTGTTTTTGTTTTAAGCTTATTAAGATATTTTGCCAGTGTCCTAATATCCACAAAAGTTGATGTTCTTTTTTGTATGGTATTATTTTATTGCAGGGTGATTGTGAACTTTGGGAAAGATCCCTTTATTTTTGACCTCAAGGTAACATATCATTTTTCAAGTTCTTTTGTTGTGTTTGGTTTTTACAGATAGCTTTCTGCAATGTATTTTATTTGTTGTTATATTTGGAAAAAAAAGTTAAATGTTTATATATATTTTCTTGCATCATATATTAGATAGTTCTTCTTATGTGGTGCAATATAACAAGATTTTGTGTTTATATTGGGGAACAGGCATATGAAGCAACTTTAAGGGCAAAACAACAGGCGGTTATTGAAAGAATACTTATACCACAGGCAGCCAGTTATGGGTATGTTCAAAAAATATTGGATTTATTTTAAGTCTGATCCTTATCAAATTTAAATATTGGATTGGAAGTTTAGTGGATAATCAGGTTCTTAGATAGTTTTGTATATCTATAGTATTTGTATGATGATGTAAACTAATTTGGTTATCAGACTTATTCGTTCCTACCTACAACATTATGGGTATGAGGAGACTCTGAATGTGTTAGATGAGGCCAGCCAAACTTGTATTCCTCCTATTACTACTACTACTACTGGTGTTCATGATAATGGCTTCAATGAGTATGGCGCGTATGCATTAAACCACAGAAAAATTCTGAGAAAGGTATGAAATGGATCATATGGTATATGCTTATGATATGACTTCGTTTTAATACAACATTGATTGATGGTTTTTTTTTTTTAACTTTTTCTTCTTTAAATCATGTTCCTTTCTTGACTTGTATTAATATTTTTTGAAGCTAATCAAGGATGGTCAAATTGATGATGCATTTGCTAAACTCCGTGAGTGGTATCCCGAGACAGTTGAGGTAATGATTGCATTAGAAACTCTCTTATTATATTTTTCTGTTGCTTAATCATATTCATATTCATTCATACAAGAAAATTAAGCATATGGTAGAAATGATGAGAAATTTTTGGGCTGTGTGCAGGATGATACATCAGCCATTTGTCTTATGCTACAGTGTCAAAAGTTCATTGAACTAGTTCGGGTAAAATAAAATTTCCAACTTTAAAGGCTTGTCTATCTATCTATGTCAATTGTCTGAAAATCTATTTGTTTTTTTTTTTTTTTAGGTTGGGCATCTAGAGGAAGCTGTGGAGTATGGAAGGAGTCATTTTGAGAAGTTTTATAAGTTGAAAGAGTATGAAGATCTTGTTAAGGTGATTATTCCCATAACCTTGATAATAAATTGATAAGTGTTTGCAGGAGAGGGTATTTATGTCTTTTGTTGTATATAAATTTTGTAGGACTGTGCGGGTTTATTGGCGTACGAGGATCCAAAGAAATCAGGGGGGTTGGGATATCTTGTGGAGGATTCACAGAGAGAGAACCTGGCGGATGCAGTGAACGCAATGATATTGTCAACAAATCCAGAGGAGGCAAATACTAAAAGAAGCTGCCTGCATTCATATCTGGAGAGGCTGCTCAGACAACTCACAGCTTGTTTCTTAGAAAAGAGGCTGCTCAATGGAAATCAAGGGGAAGCTTTCCATCTCCCGAGAGTGCTCCTTGCTAAGAACAATTAACACACTTGTTTTTTCTTTTTAGATCAAAACAGATTCTTTCTTTCATTCTCTCTGTCGATATCTGTCTGTCTGTCTGTCTGTCCGTCCTCTTGGGCCTTTCTATTTTTTTTTTTAAATGTTTCCGTTGTAAAACTAAACCACCCAAATATGTACATTTTCTGAATTTGTAGCTGCTATTTTGCATGGCATATTCTGCTTTTCTTCTTAATTTGGGTTTTTTTTTTGTTAGTATGGATCTTTCAAGCTTAATAAGGAATGCTATGTTTTATGCAACACCAGAACATTAAAAACAACACTCACAAGAATGAAAACAGCCACTCATTGTATTTCAAGCATACAATCAGTTTTGAATGTATACTTCTTTCAATCATCTCACAGCCAACATTTTTATAAAGGAAAATTAATGCTGTATTGTCTAAAAGCTTAATAATTACCAAAGCATGTCATCTTTCAAGAGTTTACAACACTAAAAATCATGTAAGAAATTGTAGATGCATCCTTTTATGTTATCGCCAAAGAAAGGGTTTTAAAAATAGCAATCCGCTTTGGTGAAGCTACAAATTTCATTTGCCAAAATCTTCAAGAAGCTGTTCCAAGTAACAACTACTTTGCTACTGATAAGGTTGACCAAAGATGGAACCTTTTACCCATTTCAATCATGCAAGATTCATTCAAATTCACCATTTTGCAAATGGATGATCCTCTATAAACATTACAGGCTCATGATTATGTTCATTATTTGCAAGCTTCAACCTCTCCAATCATCATCACTTTATAGTAAGTTGCAACCAAATCACAGGTTAAAATAATTTTTGATACATAGCCATTTAGTTAATTAGTTCGTCTTTGTTCATTTAATAACAACCACGATATACTCAAGAAATTGTGCCGTATTTTGCACGTACTCCATAAAATTTTTACAATTGTCCAACAACTAACAAATGAAAAAAAATCAAATTATAAAATTCAGTAATGCTTACAAATATATTAAATTTATCCAACTATAAATATATACATGTTCAACGTGAAATGCATTATCATCAATTGACATGAACATAATGGCAATTTATTTTCTTTTTGGGGCACCGTATGATGAAAGTCTTTGGTTTGAAAGAAATTAGTGCATTTCATTCCGAATATGTTGATTATCAAAGTAAAAGGTAAAGATTCTTTTTCGGAATTAATGAAAGTTAAGAATTATGCCGTGAATGGTGGCATAAGTTATTAATAATGTCCGTGTGTAAAGAGGCCTTTAGACAATTGTTTCATAGATCCCTCTTCACTCATATAAATCGTCACATCATGGGAGTTTGTCCAGCCAAATAAAGTGAGGATATCCTTAATTCCACAATGCTCTTGATGATATAACTTCATTGTAGTCGTGCAATATGTAATTCAGTCATACAACATAGGGATATCATATATTGCATCTTTTGTAAATTGTAAAGATTGAAAGAGTTGTTAACATGATTTACCTACAAAACACTGCAACCCACTAAGCACGTTTACAAAACCGGTGCTAGCTTAGTGAAAGCTTGAAAGATAAATGTAAAGCTTGAGGAAGCTTACTATAGTAGTAGAGGTTTCTCCGTGAAGCAAATATAATGGCTAAAGTCTTTGGGTTATATTTTGCAACTCTTTTGATATTTTCATATATCTAAGCTTGGATCATTAGAACTATATAGGTAATTAAGAGGTAGTGATTTACAAGAAATTACCTAACTATGCTTTTGATCCCTAAATATGATTTTAGTTTAGAAAATTACATTTTTGGTCCCTGTAGTTTACAATGACTTAATTAAGCCTCTATAATTTTTAGTTTATAAATTTACTTCCTATATAGTTTTTAATTTAAAAAAAAAAAAAAAAGATTATTTAGAGCTTTTGACCTTGTAGTTTCTAATTTAGGAAATTTCACTTTTGGTTATTATAGTTTTTAATTAATAAGTTATATAGTAAAAAATGAGTAAAGTACAATTTTGGTCTATGTGGTTTGTGTTGTTATTTATTTTAGGTCTAAGTTTGAAATTTTTATGTATATGATCATCATGCTAGGCAAAAATTGAATGTTTGGTTGCCTACTCAATTAAATCTCTCTAAATGGCCATTTTAGGCTCATTGTTGTCTTTTTCTCATTTTAGCTTCTATTATATAATTATTTTTTATTTGTTTTATTAGATATCTCCTCTCTTTGCATTTGTTTTTTTAATTATTTTACGTGTATATATCTTAAAATATATGAATTACGAAAGTAATTTTACATATGAACATCTTATATTAGCTTATTCGGTCGGAAATATAGGATTAATACACCAGGCACAACACATGGGCCACCTCCGCTAGTTTGTATTTTATCCGGACTCGCATGCATGAATGGATGCAATCAAGGATGACAACAATTTTTATCAAAAAGAGAAAAAGAAAAAAAAAAACTTATATAAATTTGTATATTCCATTGTTTGTATACGTTCGATCTTATTTATTTAACTATAATTTGTGAGCTAGTAATTTTGTGCAATAGTCAAACTTACTAAATTTGAAAACTTTTATGCTTTTATCTAATTAAACCAAACCAATGAAAATAACTTTTTTTTTTCTATAATAAATCTTCCGATTCTAATAATTTCAATAAATGAATATGTCTATTCTCTTTTTACTATATGTCATTTATTAGGTCTCCTAATTAATATCATATCACTAGTCAATCTATTATTGATTCTTCATTTTAAATTTTAAAATTTAATTTTCCAACTCTAATTACATTAAATTAATAACATTAAATTAAAATAAAATTAATACATATTAGTATATTATAATATATGTATTTATATAAATCAACAATTATAATTTATATAATTAGAAAAATATCCTTTAACTAATAATATTTAAAACAATTTATTAATAATTTTGAGTTTTTATTAACAGTTTAATTAATTTTGTAACCGTGGTTCTCACATGTTTAAGAACCAAAAAGATCATATGCATTATTTCATGTAAACCTTGTATGGGGTGTGATGTTGACCAAATTATTGGTTGATAACATAATGAAATATAAGGGTGTGTATGGGGCGGTTTGGTTCGATTATTGGTCAAAACCGAACCATAACCGTTATGATTGTTTAATGCATTTTTGTAGCCATTAGGTATGGTTAATATTAGTTATGGTTAATGGTTTTTGTCGGTTAACGGTTTTGGTTAATGGTTAATATTGGTTAACCACAAATGTTCAAATTAATATAAATGGAAAAAGTATATTAGCATAAAAAATGAAAAGAGAATACAAAAAATTCTTCGACGCCAATGTTTATAACCTAGCTTATAGTAATAGAAAAAATGTGCGCATTTGATACTCTGAGTGAGATAACACATTGTCACATACAAAATAAAAAACATTCAATAAAAAATATAAAACTTAAAAAAAATAAATTGACATTAGTAATTTCATATATTGATAATTGATATTAACATTAAAATAAAGCCAAATGTTCATACATGTTCAATGCGATTAAATCAAAAACTATAAAATAAAATAGTCAAACATTCATATTATGTGTTATCTGGATTAAAAAAAAAATCAATCACTCATATATATTCAATGTGATTAAGTAAAAAATCGTAAATAAAAAAAGCCAAAAAATACATTCTTAATATATCACAAAGTCAAAAATAACCAAAAACTTAACTTACCTAGAATTTTTTATTGTAAAGTCAAAAAATCCTTTGAATAGGTCTATAAAGTCTTCGATTATGATTATGAGTGTGAAGATTAAACTAATTGTGAATAATGTTTATAATTGTAGAATTAGCCAATTAGAAATTACAACATTAATCAATAATCTAACTCAATACATGATTGGAAGATTGTATGTGTTTGCATGATCAGCCTTTGATCGTTTGATTGCCGGTTCGTCTCATAATAAGTGAGGATTAATGAATTATATTTTGAAAGTTTAATGGGTCTTAATAAGTTTGACTATATTATTTTATATATAATCTATCATTTTTATATATTAAAATATAAAGTTAGCGGTTCGGTTGACCTATAAAACCATAACCGAAGCGTTAGTTATTGGTTAACAAAAATCAAAAACCGAACCAACGGTTTTTAAAATGGTTTGGTTATTATGGTTCGGTTATATTCGTTAATTTGGTTTTGGTTCGGTTTTTTGGTTAATATGCTCACCCCTAATGAAATATTTGGTTGTTTAGTTTACATTGTACTTTGATGAAAAAAAAATCACATACATAATGTTCATTTCTAGCATCTTACTTTGATGTAGTTTTTTTTTCAAGGGCATGATGTTGTAAAATTTTTGCACAAAAAATAATAATCACATACAGGAGTTGCAAAATTTTTGCACAAAAAATAATAATCAACATACTATATGGAAAATGTCGGAAAAACACAACCAATTACCAAAAGAAAACCACTATATTAATTTTATGCCCCATAAAATCCTCCCTTTTGAAACCTCTAATTGTGTTCTCAATAAGATGTCTATAATAGGTTGTGCAGGTCTGTTACAAGACATTTAATAATAGGGTTTTTCTGTATGCAACAAAATAATGTTGTGCTTTTCTGTAATTATATAAGATGGAACATATTTAGTGAAGAAGAGACTAGAAATCACATCACATAATACACCGAAAAAAGAAGCAAGAATAAGAAAAAAAAACAATTTCCAGAATAATGCTGAAACAACATCACATGTCAAAATCTAATGAAAATGATTTGAAAACGTATAACATGCAACAAGACATTCATTAAGTCGTCTGCATTATTGAGATTAAACACAAGGGGAAAAGAAAAGAGTAATGAGAGGGGGATCAACCAGATTTAGCCTTGTTTTGCTGGAAGACAACAGCAAAAATTGGTACTCCAACACCAATGCTGAAGGCAGTGAAAACACCAAGAGTCATGGTCAGCTTCTGGTTCTTCATGCGGTCCAAGTTGTACATATGCTTTGAATGCAAGTACGCTGGCTCATCATGACCATGTGCATGTCCTCCCATTCTCTTTGCTCCAGTTGAATGGATACCCGCTCTTTGTACTGCATAAAAAAATTCCCATATTATCTACTCACTCAATACATAGTCATATAATCATATCATGTTTTGTGAAGAAATTGTTGTAACAAGGATTAAAATATGGTTGATAAATATAAACGAACCAATAGTTTTGTAAAATATTCAACTTTGAAGCACTAACAAGTAACAAACAGATCCCATTATAAAAGCTATCTATCTAAAAGATAAGAATTTGACTTGTGCATTTAAATTTTTCTCAATTTCCATATCCACCTCAGAGGTAGAGTTTAAAGGGGTACTAGTATGAGAACCAAAATGTCATGACTGATGTCGTTGATAGATTCAGAGAGCTGAAAGATTTTGGAACAATTAAAATCTTTTAGACATCAATATGATGCAAGTTAATCGTCACATGATGATGTTTTTTGTTTTCAAGTTTATAAACAAGGTAAGCATTGCTGGTTTAAAAACAAAAGAATCACTGATTCATTTCTCCAACTTGAACGGTATGCTGCACATACCCCAAAACGGCGAATTTTCACAAGCACTTTTAGAATAATTTCTTTCCACAGAAAGCAAACCAAAGTAATGAACGGTTGAATACGTCAAAAAAATCATGTTATAATCAATAGGATTCAGCCAGATCTATACACAATACAGTAAGCATCGTGCACATAGATCAGTAGACAAAATCGCATTAAAGTGCGATCCGAATGAACCAACACCACCGTACGTTTAGTACGCTACGAAATACAAACATATAAATATCAAAAAGTCAAATCAATCTAGCACATACCATAATTCAATGTTATATCCAGGGGAAATTAATACCTAGAACCTTATAAATGAGATTAGGGAAGGGATTTTTACCAGACTTAGCGAGAGACGACTCGGCAGAGACAAACAGCTTTGAAGCGCATGATCTCAATCCGTTGTTCAACGCCATAGATACCGGTTAACGGTGGTATTGATGCCGGAAATAGAGAGAATAATGAAAGAATAGTCCTCAGGTGACTCGATCAGGAAGCAAAATTAGGGGTGCGGGGGATATAAAGCATAAACGGAGGAGCAGGGAGACTGACTCGTCGGCAAATTTGGGCCGTAGTTTAGTGGGCTAACAAATCTGTACTCGCTTTCCTTTTTCTGGGATATGTAACATGACCAACCCCTGAAGTTCAGCACAATAGTAGTAATCACACAAAAGTCTTAAAAATTACTAAAATGCCCGGTTTCGAGAAGACCTTGCTCAAATGCAAACAAAAATCCTACCAAAAATGTTGAACAAAGATCTATTCATCCTCTATCTACCGGGTTTGAAACTGGGGATATTGTACTTTTGTAAACTTTTGAGTGCCATTTTAGTTGTAAAGTTTTTAGTAAAGGACATATAAAATATAAATACTATCTATTAGATCATCCGGTGTACATTGCACGAATCGGTCCGTGGTCTACTTGGCCACGAACCACGGCCGTGCACACCACCCCGGTGGTTTGTGGTGGCTCGTGGTCGTGGCCATCCGTGGCCCGGACAACGAACCCAAACGCCCAATCGAATTCGTTTCTTGTGTAGCCGTTGATTTGTATCCGTTACTAGCCGTTGTTAAACGGCTAAATTTGTAAAAAAAAAAATAAATAAAAAAAAAATAATTTATTTACCTATAAATACCATACTTTTACTCCTTATTTTTTACACCATTCTTTTCTTTCTCTATACACAAACTACACACTACATCTTCACAACCAAAAATCATGGATCCCAACCAAAATACCCCTCCAAACTACCGAAATCGCAAACCCGATAACGCTTTTGCGTTAGACACAACACCTCGACAATTCCCGACGATGGAGTCACCTCAAGGCGGTTTTATCAATTTACTTCAAAGTGGTTTCCCTATCCAACAAACACCACTTTTCCAACAACAATATCAACCTTTTCCGGCTTTCCAACAACAACAAATGCAACAACAATACCAACAATTTCAACAATTCCAACAACTACAACAACTACAACAACAATCGTCACAACAACAACCACCAAGCTCACAACCACCACTTTCGCCGGATTTTGTTCCGGAAACGCAACCTTCACCATCACCTCAACCAAAAAAGAAAAAAGGAAAAAAACCGACCCGACCCACTACCAACCAAGAAAGGGTCCCATGGACAAAAGAAGAAGAAGAAAAGTTAGCGGAGGCATGGGTGGCGGCTTCCGAAGATCCAATTGTAGGAGATAGCCAGACGTACGGAAGTTTTTGGGAAAAAGTCCGAGCCATTTTTTACGAGTTAATGGAAAGTGAAGCTCGAAATGCCGATCAAATTACGTCGAAATGGCGAGATATTCGATTAAAATGCACCGATTTTGGAGGAATCTACAACAATCTCCTAAACATACGCAAAAGCGGCTCGAACGATTTTGATGTTTTCAAGGCGGCCATGGACCAATATGAAAAAACAACGCCTACACGCAAAGCTTTTCCGTATATGAAGCCGTGGCTAAAATTGAAAGACTCCCCAAAATGGAAAGAGCAAACGGAAGGAAGTTCCCAATCTTCCGGTTCAAAGCGTTCGAGAAACCCCGATGGAGCTTCTCAACAATCGGACGGCCGAACACACATCGACATCAACGACAATCCGATAGATCTTGAAACCGACCAACCTCTTCCTCGGCCCGTTGGAAGAAATAAAGCAAAAAAAGCGGCGTCAACATCTTCGAATTCTAGTGTTATGGATATGTTCGGCGATAAATTTGATCGATATGTGCAGCTTCAGGAAACGAAGGCCGAGGTGATGACTCGGATGGAACAAAAAATGATCGAAGCACAAACATCATTTCAAGAGGCACAAGAGATACTCCAAACAAAAACCGACATGGAAATCTTGAAAATGAAAGCGGACGACCTTGAGGGCGAAGACTTGGAACTTTTTCTAGCAATGAAAGAGTCGGTTCGAGCCCGACGTAGGCGTAGGGGGTAGTTTATTTTATGTATGGTTGGAATTTTTAGTTTTTTAATGTTTTTTTTTTTTTTTTTTAAATTAACTAATGTAATTTTTATTTTGATTGTTATTTTTATTTTAGTTTTTAATTTCAATTAATTTAGTTTTTATTTAATGTAATTTGGTATTTTAATTTAATGGAAAAATAGTATTAAAAAATGTTTTTAATGTATTTTTGAATTAAATTTAAATAAAAAAAATGAGGTGGAGTGGTGTTTTAATGTATTTTTGAATTAAATTTAAATAAAAAAATAAGGTGGAGTGGTGTGTTTAGTGGTAAATACCCCATGTATGTGGTAGTGGAATGTGGTGATGATGTGGCACCCACCACATATGTGGTATGTGGTGGGTATAACGGATGGCCTTATATCCACCACATACCACATATGTGGTGGGTGCCACATCAGCACCATATTCCCCTATCAGACCATCCGTTATACCTACCACATACCACATATGTGGTGGGTGCCACATCAGCACCACATTCCATTATCACTAACATGGGATACTTACCACTAACACACCACTCCACATCATTTTTTTATTTTTTTTTAATTCAAAAATACAATAAAATAACTATTTTTTTAATTCAAAAATACAATAACATTACTTTTTTTTTAATCCAAAAATTAAAATAAAATTACAATTTTTAAAAGTAAAAAGCATTTATTTTTTTAAAACTATTTTTTCATTAATTATAAAAATAAAATAACAATTTTAAACCACATTACTAAGTTAATCTAGAAAACAAACATTACATTAATAAGAAAACGAACAAACATACATATAAAAATCCTAATCGTCGTTCATGCTATGTTGGTACAAATGTTCCGCGACATCTTCTCGAAGATTGAAACACATCTTCTCATACGTGCAAATCGCTCGACCTTCATTTTCAATAATCATATTATGCATTATAATACATGCTAGGACCATTCGCTTAATTCTTTCTTTATCCCAAAGTCGTGTAGCATATTTCACTACATGCCATGTTTGCTTAAGGACTCCAAATGCCCTCTCGATATCCTTTCTCGCTGATTCCTGTTTTTTTGTAAACAATTTTGCTTTTTCACTTCGAGGAACTGAGTATGCCTTCATCAATGTAGAATAATCCGGGTATATCCCATCACCAAGGTAGTAACCATATTTGTACGCGTGCCCGTTTACCGTGAACGTCATATCAGGTGCTTTGTCGGTCCAAATATCGTTGAAAAGTGGAGACTGACCAAGAACATTAAGGTCGTTGTTAGACCCCGCTACTCCAAAAAAGGCATGCCATATCCACAAATCTTGAGATGCAACAGCTTCTAGGATGATAGTTGGTTCACCTATATCTCCTCGAGTGAACTGACCACGCCATGCAGTTGGACATTTTTCCCAAGCCACATGCGTACAATCTAGACTGCCAAGCATACCGGGAAATCCATGCCTCTCTTCATGAGCCGAATATAATCTCTCAATATCACGTTGAGTAGGTTTACGCAAATATTCTTCGTGAAAAACCTCATAAACACATGCAGAAAACCAATCTACACATTCAACCGCGGTCCTCTCGGATATTTTCAAGTATTCGTCAGATGCATCAAATGCTATACCGTATCCCAAATACCTAAGAGCAGCCGCACATTTTTGTATACTACTAAAACCCATTCTTCCTCTAGCATCGGGTTTTTGTTTGAAAAAATCATAACGAGATTCTAAAGCATTACTAATACGTAAAAATATAGCCTTATTCAGACGAAAACGACGTTCGAACGAGTCGTCATTATAAAGACAATTATCGGCAAAGTAATCACGTACCAATAAGTCGTGTGCGGCTTGGCGATCACGATTGACGACCGTCCTTGTACGCGCTGCATTCGAACTTTCTTCGGCGTGAACGTGTTGCACAACATTGAAGAATGTCTCGACGAATTCTACGTCGTCATCCGAGTCAAAACTTTTTAAAAATTCCATATTTATCGAGGGATCCATAGGTGTAATTGAGTGTAGAATGTATATGTATGTGTATGTGTTTTGGTATTGAGTTTTTATAATTGAGTTTGAAAAAAAAAAAAAAAAGGAACGGCCAAAATAGCCGTTCAACGGCTCAAAATAAACAACCAATAGCAATCCTCGTTTCATTTCGTTGTCCCGAGCACATTTTGCAACGACCACGAACCACCGGGACGGTGTGCACGTCCGTGGTTCGTGGCCAACTAGACCACGGACGTATTCGTGCTACGTACACCGGTTGGCCTCACTAACATGGGATACCTACCACTAACACACCACTCCACCTCATTATTTTAATTAAATTTAATTCAAAAATTCATATAGTTGTTTTTTTAAATACTATTTTTCATTAATTTAAAATACTAAATTACATTAATTAAAAACTACATTAACTAAAACGAAAAAAATTACGTTAAAACTAAAAATTACATTAAGTAAAAAATAAAAAAAAAAACAATAAAAAATACATTAATAATTAAAAAGCTAAAAATACCAAACTTCTAATTTGTGTTTTTTTAAGCAAGATTATTCCATTTTGAGGAATTCTTCAATTTTTGCCAAGCTTTAACATGTCTAAAACGTTGCTGATTTGAGTTTTCATATTGCTCCATGGCCATATTAACCGGATCGATATCGGCTTCATGAACGTTGTTTATAACAAAGTTGTAAATTCCATTGAACTCATAACACTTGACCCTCATATCGTGCCACTTCAAGCATATTTCATCAACATTTCGAATTGCACCACCCATTAAACCATTGAAAACACTTTCAACATTTCTCCAAAAAGAACCGAAAGTTTCACCAACGTCTTCTTCCGAAACTATCACCCAAGCTTGTGCTAATTTCTCTTCTTCTTCTTTTGACCATTTCTTATTTTTGGGAGGCATGATTTTTAAAGGATCAAACAACAAAAATATATTTAAATGGAGTAGAATTGTATGAAAAATAAGAAGATATTGGTAGTATTTATAGGTAAATATTGAAGAAATTGAAAAATAGCCGTTAGGAAGGGGGAAGAAAGGTCAAACACGATTTAATGCAAGAAATGAAGCTATTGGCCATTTAGATTCGTTGTCCGGAGCACGGAAGGCCACGACCACGACCCACCACGAACCACCGGGGTGGTGTGCACGGTCGTGGTTCGTGGCCACCTAGATCACGGACCATCTCGTGCAATGTATACCATTTGGCCTTATAGTTTAGCAATAGTTTTGTTATATATATATATATATATATATATATATATATATATATATATATATATATATATATATATATATAATGTTAATCGGATATTTTGTTGATAATACGAGTAGGCACTGCTTACCTATCCAAAATTTACGAAACCTATGACTAGTCCTAAAAGCTCGATCATAACGGTTCTTCCAACTGATCCTAAAACCACAAGTGAATAAACTTTTGGGTGACAAATATGATGAACTTTTTGATAGTAAAGTACGTATATGAAAAGAGATAATGACTTAAAATGGTAATATATTTTTCGATTTATACATATTTAGTAACTGATTTTTTCTTCGTCCACATTTATCCCTTTAATTTGTTAGACTGTATACATTTAGTCCTTATGACCGGCTACTCCAAGTTAGCCAGTAAAATAACTTAATAGGGTAATATATTTTTCATTTTGTACATATTTAGTCATTAATATTTTTATACATATTTAGTCCTTAATATTTTTTTGTTGCAAAATAAATCATTTTTATGTTTGTACTTATCAGTACTTATGAATGATTTCTTTAGGTTTTTCGTACATCTTACGTGGGAAACCATATGGTGGTGGGATAGGTTGAGTTGGTTCTGCTATATGTTGTAGGCCAAGATACCTGGTGCGGGTCGGCTATAAGCCGTAGGCATAGAGGTTTGAGAAGAGCGGTTGGGTTAAGGCGGCACGCCGACAAACCCTGGGTATTCCAGCCCGATGACCGATTGGACCAGTTGCATGTTGGCATTCCAATCCGATGACTGATGGGCCAAACTATTCCAATATGATGAATTTGGACCCGTTATGGATGATAATACGTTGGGAAACTCACTAAACTTTGTGCTTACCCAATTATTTATGTTTTCAGGTTCTATCGTTGATCGTAGGAAGGCGAATGCATGACTGTACACACTCATCAACAATATTGAGGATTCCACGTTTCTAATATTACTTGATTTTCAATAAATGTATTTTGGAATAAACATTTTTTCTTAATAATGGATTTATAATTAGGGACTTTTGCTTATTTAAAAAAGAAATTTTTGTTTGTGAAAATGAGACGTTACACATAAACATTGTGACAATCCGAATTTTCTTCCGTTAATTTTAACCCCCATCCGTTAATAAAATTTAATATTATTGTATTTTTCCGTCGACTTCTTGGGTTAAGTAAATCAACTAAGGTTTTAGTTATAATTCTATATGAGTCGGAAAACCAAAGATCGCACGAAAAAGCTTATTTTCTCAAAAAGCAACGAGTTCACAGCCAAGACGAGTTTACAGCCGTAAACCCGTTTACGGTCGGTGCCAGGTGGTCCCATCACTGACCATACCCCTGGCCTATAAATACAGGACCCCCACCCTCATTTGAACCTTCTTGGCCGGAAACACCCACTTTCACTCTCTAAACCTCTTGACCGTAAACACCAAAAAGCTCTTCTTTCACCCGAAAAACACCGGAAATCGTCATTTGGGGTCGTTTGGGAACATCTGGAACACTTTTTCGTCAAAAACAAGCACCCTTATTCTTAAGTTTACGACCGTAATCCTTCAGATCTTCAAAAGTCGCAAACTCAGTTCACGGTCGTAAACCCTGTTTAGGACCGTAAACCCAGTTCTCGGCTGTAAACTCCATTCGCGACCGTAAACCTTGTTCACAGCCGTAAACCCCATATACGGTCGTAAACAGCTCTTTCGTGGGAAAAAGCCTGTTTCCTTGATTCAACCAAGTCCTGGTAACATTCCTTAACTGAAACCAAGTGTTTATCTAACACTTTATCTAACAAAATCGCTAATTTAGATACGAATATGTATTTGTTGATATTAGGATTCTGTTAAGTGTCATGTGCGTCGACTCAAGGATCTTCCAGTTCAATCCTTTGCAACCAACTAACTGTGAGTTCATACCCTTACACTTTTATAAGTTTTTATAACGTTTTCAGGGGGAATACAAGCTAAACATAAAGGTTTGCATAAGTTAAAAAGTGATGCAATTACAACGGTTTTACATCAAACTTTTAGATAATTTATCCCTTTTGTAATATGCGGAGCATAAGGGATGCTTTCTAAACATAATTGCATAGTTTTCAGAACAATACATGAACATAACATACCAGTCAAACTATAATAGGTATAGTTTGGGGAATTCTTTACCGGTTTTACAGATTCAAACACAAACTGTGGCTGATTTAGTTTATCCATATTACAATCAGATAACAAGAGTATCTTACTAAATAATTATTTTGCGTATAATTATTTATACTCTACACCGTATACAAACGATTTCGAACACGAGAACAACAGAACAACACGTAAACTAGTTAATATAGGATTGTGAGACCTTCTTCATAGTACCCTTCGGGGTAATGGTAAATCCTATACTTTTAGTATAACCAGAGTCTCTTGGAGGGAGAACGTGAGAATTATGAATAGATATATTCGGGACCGACAATCCCACACCTGAACTGTTAACTACAGTTAGGCAAACATGCCTGGGTGACAAATTTTGTAACATCTGACGCTTGAAGAAACGTCATGGAGGTCATCAGTCATATTAGCATGGTTATACGAACTCACAATAGTATTAACTAACCTTTGTTTACGACATTTTCTTTCTTCAATAGTTTTATTTTAATTAATAAGACTACTTACTTACTACACTGGAGGGTATTCCTGGGATCCAACCTTTGGTTTTATTTTAAGTAATAAAACTACCTTTCATACTGGCGGAAGCCAGGGTTTTCGAACAGCACAAACATCACTTACTGGTGGGAGCCAGGGTTTTCGAACGTAACACATCTTACTTACTGGTGGTAACCAGGGTTTCGATACAAACGATATTTATTTATAATGAAAAGAAATCATTTGTACAAATTTAGTGACTAGTTTCCAATACAAAAACATGCTTATGAACTCACCAGCTTTATGTTGATACGTTTTCAAAACCGCTTGTATTCTCAGGACAACGATAGACAGGTACCTTTGCCAGCTTTTGGAGAAGACGGAGCATTTTGGAGTCTTGTCTTTATCTTTTACTACTTTTTGATTTATACAAGCTATGTTTTCAAACAGATATAAATATTCATATTATAATGTAATGGTTGTGTTTACTTTGGTTGCTATGATACGATTGTTGTGATACTACACATGACGTCACCCGCCCCCGGACGTTTCCGCCATCTGTTCTGATGGTTCGGGGTGTGACTGATTGGTATCAGAGCCATTGTTTATAGTGAACTAAGTATACCGAACCTTACATGGTATACAACTATAAACACTAAGGGGCTGAAGTGATCTGAACTAAAAGTATACTTTTAAAATATAAGTATTTTACTAGAAGTATACATGTATACCTACATACCAGAAACAATATCATAAGTAGAACAGAAAAAAAGTATTTGGATGTTGGGCGCTGCGGTTAAACCTGGGTAGTTATGTAATCATGTCTAGGTTCAATATAGTCTGATCAACTATATTCATTCGAGACATGACCAACATATACTTGGGAGTGAATGTGGTGTTGCAATAGGCCTAGAACTTACCAAGTATTCCTACCACAAGATATCGATACAACAAAACAGATAACTTAAAATACTAATGGAGGATTTTAGTTAGAACCAAATACATTGTAGGGATTTGTTCCAAGTGTTGCTACTCATTCTCTCATAGCGACATTTTACTTGTATTAGTAACTTTTCCTTATTTATCACTTAGTAGCACACTTTACCTATCAGATAGAGATATACCTTGTTTCAAATCTCTTGATTCAAAAGTCAAAAGGACTTATCATCTTCTTCTTCCTGATATAGAACAAGATGCCTCCAAAGAAAAGACCCAACAGAAAGAACAACAATCCTCCAACAGATCCAGCTCCATCACCTCCTCAGTTCGATCCTGCTATGTTTCAGGCAGTTGTTACTGCTACAGTGGCTGTCGCAATGTCACAGATAAATTCTAGTGGCTCTAGCGGGTTAGGAAGTGGTGCCCATTCCCTCAATCTGGAAGGTGGTCAGGGACATCTGAAAGAGTGTTCCTACAAGGACCTTATGAATGCAAAACTGTTAAGTGTGTCAAACCCAACAAATAAAGGGGTAAAAAATGACTCCTTAAACACTACTACTATGCACTAATAATGTAGTACAAGGTAATTAGGGTCGATCCACAGAGACACAGGACAAGTGTTTATACCTTTTTGCGTAAGGTAAAAAAATGGTCACAGCATAGGGGGAATATATAAGCAATGATTTAAACTATAGAATAAAGCAATAAGTAAATGATTGATTTAATGAAGTAGATTCAAGATTTGTAAGGACTCCAACTCCATGCAAGACAAATTAGCAATGTGATTCCAAGGATGAAATGATATTTGTTCAATTCTATCTAAATTGGTACATGGAAATGCTAACAAGATCTAGCACCTCCCATTCACCACATTGATTAACCAAAATAAGCTCTTTGATTAATCCTAACCTTACCAATCTAATCTAAACAAGCTCTTAGAATTAGGTTGAAAGATTGCATTAAACTTTATGTGAATGTTCCCAACAACACTCATTACTCCTCATAAGCTCGGGAGCATAAGAATGTGTGAATAAGATTTACACTAAATTCATTCAATAGAAATCAGTTTAGTGCTTGTTACCTTGTCCAATTTACAAAACAATTACAGATTTTTGAAATTAGATAACTTGAATGATCTAACCCTAATTCAAATGGCCAATAAGAATCACAATTAGAATCAAACATTCGATTGAAACAAAATCAAATTCACTAGATACAAAATTGAAAGAAAACATCAAGTCATGTGATTGAAATCACAACTAGAAGTCAAGACATAAAGTTGGAGAATCTAGGGTTTTAGCCACTCATGACTAGAACAAGATCACAAATCTAGAAAATGAAATTAAAGTTCTTACAAAATGAAATAAAATGTTCCCAAGTGTTAATCAACTTCAAAATCCTCAAGAAATTCGCCTTCTCCACCCCAAAAGTCGACCTACTAAGTAAAAAGTCAGTTCCCCCTTTTAAGAATTGTGAAAAACTGCTTTAAAACCCACGTTTACGTTTACACGGCCCGCGTAAATTAACACTGTCATTTACATGGCCCGCGTAAACACAAAAATATACTGCGCAGAAATCTACGTTTACACGACACACGTGAACACAAGGCTTGCATTTACACGGACGTGTAAATATCTGTAAAGCCAAAATCTTCATTTCTTTGATATCTTGCTCCTTGATGCTCCACAAGTCCCGAAACTTCATCCAAATCTCTTATTCATCACCTCAACTAAGTTCCAACCTCCAAAAGTCCCTGAAATATCACAAAAGTATTTGAATGAATGTGCCTCATGAAAAATCCCAAAAAACATGCAAAATGCATGAGTTTAAGCCTATATGCAATGTACTTTTATGAAATAAAGCTACAAAATGGGTACATGAAATGCACCTAACAAAAACCCAGATCCTTTGACAGCAATTGAGTCATCGTTGCCCTAAATCGATGGATCGAGAAGATCGAATCAGTCTTCGAGATCTGCGCATGCTCGGAAGCGACCAAGGTGAAGTTTTCTAGTTGCACCTTCATAGGCAGAGCATTTACCTAGTGGAATAGTAGATTCAAATCCCTAAACCTGCCAGTAGCAAATGCTATGGGTTGGGAGAGCTTGAAGGAGCTCATGCTTGCTGAGTACTGCCCACGGGGCGAGATGCAAAAACTGGAGCACGAGCTATGGAACTTGAAGATGAAGAGTTCCAACATTGTTGCCTACACTTCTAGGTTTGAAGACCTAACACTTCTTTGCCCGATAATGGTCACCCCGGAAAGCAAGAAGCTATAGAGATACATTTGGGGATTGACGCCCCAACTCAAGGAAATGTTTTGGCCGCTAGGCCAACCACTTTCGACAGCACCAAGTACCTGGAACAAACTCTCATAGATCACGGAGTTAATCTTGATAAAGTGACAGCCGCTCCCGAACCATCTAAGGAAAGTGGTGAGAAGAGAAAGTTCTAGAATCAGCGAAAGGGCCAGTCTTCACAGGAGTCCTCTAAGAAATAACATACAGTGGCAATTCACGCTGCTATTACTCTTGTCGCTGTTCCTGCAACTCAAGCAACCACCAGTGGATATACTCGTACCCTCCCTTGGTGCAGCAAGTGAAATTATCATCATAACCCTGACCCATCTCGAGAAATGCTCTGCAACAGCCGTGGCAAGAAGGGGCACACAGCTCGTTTCTGTAAAACTCCAGTCCAACTAAATAATTAGGCCTCTGGAGCAGGTGTTGGTCAAGCCTGTTATGGCTATGGGGAAGTCGGGCATTACAGGAGAAACTGCCCCAATGCAACAACAACTGGCAACACGGGGAGAGTACTGACTATGCGGCAAGAGGAGGTAGTTGTTGACCCTACCGTTGTTACGGATACGTTCCTCCTCAACAACTCTTATGCATGCATTCTTTTCGATTCTGGTGCGGAGAGAAGTTTTGTTAATTATGCATTCAAACACCTTCTCAAACATAAACCCCAATCTTTAACTGAAAAATTTACTGTCGAGATGGCTAACGGTGAGAAAGAGAGCACTAACGACATATTCGTAGCCTGTACCCTTACCCTAAATGATCATTCATTTCCAATCGATCTTATGCCAGTTTCGATAAAGAGATTCGATGTCATCATCGGCATGGATTGGTTGAGCCCCAATCATGCTGATATCCTTTGTTACGAAAAAGCTATTCATCTCAATCTACCCTCTGGTGAAGCCCTCATGATATATGGTGATAAACTCAGTTCAAACCTCCGTATCATTTCGTGCATCAAAGCCCAGAAACTTCTGCGAAAGGAGTGTCATGCATTCCTAGCCCATGTTGTTAACGAGAAGCAGGAAGTTAAAGACCTCGAGAGCATCCCTGAAGTCTGCAACTTTACCGATTTCTTTCCCGAAGAGCTCCCGGGAATCCCTCCCGAGCGTTAAGTCGAATTTTGCATCGACTTAATTCCCGGAGCTACCCCTGTAGCTAAATTCCCTTACCGCCTAGCACCAACAAAAATGCAAGACTTATCTAGCCAGCTCAATGAACTCCTCAACAAAGGATTCATCAGACCGAGTTCCTCACCGTAGGGAGCCCCGATTTTATTTGTGAAAAAGAAGGATGGATCTTTCCAGATGTGCATTGACTACTGTGAACTGAACAAGCTCACCGTTAAAAACCGTTACCCTCTTCCTCGAATCGACGACCTTTTCGATCAACTTCAAGGAGCCAGCTACTTCTCCAAAATAGACCTAAGATCAGGGTACCATCAGTTGCGAGTCCACGAGAGTGATGTTCCTAAAACAACATTTCGGACTCGACATGGTCGCTACGAATTCGTAGTAATGCCCTTTGGTCTAACCAACGCACCGACGATATTCATGGAGCTGATGAATCGTGTGTGCCGTTCATTCCTGGACAAGTTTGTAATCGTGTTTATAGACGATATACTTGTTTATTCCAGAAGTGAGGAAGATCACATACAACACTTGAGATTGGTGCTGGAAACTGTAAGGACGGAGAAGCTATACACTAAATTCTCCAAGTGCGAATTATGGATTCGAAAAGTAACTTTCTTAGGTCATGTAGTAAGCGAGGAAGGAATATACGTGGACCCCACCAAAATCAAAGCGATAGAGAACTGGTCAGCACCGAAGACGCCCATAGAAATCTGTCAATTCTTGGGTCTCGCTGGCTATTATCGCAGGTTCATCCAGAATTTCTCCAGAATTGCCAAACCCTTAACCACTCTGACTCAGAAAGGTGTGCCCTTTTGTTGGAGCGAAATGCAAGACACTGCGTTCCAAACATTGAAGCAGGCCCTATGCAGCGCTCCTATCTTGTCTCTGCCTGAAGGGACGGATGACTTCGTTGTCTACTGTGATGCATCCAACCAGGGCTTAGGCTATGTGCTCATGCAAAGAGGAAAATTTATTGCTTATGCCTCAAGACAGCTGAAGGAACACGAAGTCAATTATACAACTCATGACCTGGAGTTGGAAGCAGTGGTCTTCGCATTGAAGATATGGAGACATTACCTCTACGGAACCAAGTGCACTATCTTCACTGACCATAAAAGCCTGCAGCACATCTTTGACCAGAAGGAATTGAACATGAGACAACGACAATGGGTAGAGCTACTCAACGATTATGAGTGTGAAATACGCTACCATCCCGGCATGGCCAATGTGGTGGCAGATGCCCTTAGCCGATAAGAATGCTTAGGACGTAGAGTGAAGGCATTAACAATGATCATCCATTCCCACTTATCCGCACAAATAAGAGAGGCTCAACTAGAAGCCCTAAAACCAGAGAACGTGTTGGATGAAGCCTTGAGAGGAATGGAGAAAAACTTAGAGGTCAAGGAAGACGGAGCCTATTATTTCATGAACCAGATTTGGACCCCAAAGTTCGGTGGTTACAGAGATGTTGTCATGAACGAAGCTCACAAAACTAGATAATCCGTTCACCCAGGTTCGGATAAGATGTACCTCGATCTCAAGAAGCTATATTGGTGGCCAAACATGAAACAGAGACCGCTACCTTCGTAGGCAAGTGTCTGACTTGCACCAAGGTGAAAGTCGAATATTAGAAGCCCTTAGGTTTGCTTCAGCAGCCAGAGATACCTGAGTGGAAGTAGGAAAGGATTACCATGGATTTTATCACTAAATTACACAGATCTCCGAGTGGGTACGATATCATCTAGGTAATAGTCGACCGATTGACAAAATCCGCTCACTTCCTGCCAATCAAAGAAACTTTCAAAATGGAGAGACTCACGCGAATCTACATCCAAGAGATAGTCCGAATGCATGGCGTGTCGATATCCATTATCTCCGATCGAGATACCAGGTTTACCTCGAGATTTTGGTAGTCACTGCAGAAGGTTCTTGGAACTAAGTTGGATACGCTGTCACACCCCCAAACCAAGGATGGCGGAAACGTCCAGGGGTGGAGGACTTCATGTGTAGTATCATAACAACAATGGTAATAGTGATGAAAGTAAACGCAACCAACACATATATATAATTGAAAGAGTTACATCATTGTATGAATTACATGTTTCAAAATCAATTACAATATGTTGACAAAATATGATAAGTTTGACGCCACAACGTCCCATCCTCAAAAGTACTTTGTTACCTGTTTAGTGATTTCCTGAGAATACAAGTAGTTTTAAAAAAAAACGTCAACACAATGGTTGGTGAGTTCATAAGTTTTTGTATATAATTATGAAAAAAGCTTGTCATGTAATTGTATAGTTGTTCCAGAAAAATCCGATATTTTCCTTAAAATGAATAATGTAGTCTTGTATCCAAAGACTGAAATATATGAGTAATCTTTCTTATTTACAGAAAATAATGTGTGTTTATTTCAACACAAACGCGTATGATATCAATGAAACTCTCGTATATTGTTAAGTTTGTTAATACTTTCTGTGAGCTATTATAACCATACTATGACCTAGGTGGCCTGAATACGACGTTCTTCGGGCGTCGTAGAACTGAAATGACACTTGTCACCCGTAGACCTGCAGGTCCAACTGTAGCTAGCAGCAAGGTGTGGGGTGTCAAACCCAATATAGATCTATATACAACTATCACGCTCTCCTTCCAGGAGACTCTGGTTACAATACAGGACTTATGATTTATGTGAAGAGGATGTCTCACAAAGTTATTAACGAATTTACACTTAATCATAATGAAAGTTTCCTTTTTGTAATGTATGCATTTTGAAATCCATCGTAAACTATACCTATTATAGTTTGGCAAAACGAAGGTAGTAACAGTAAAGTACGTAATTTTTACTTAACATAGTTTATTAAACGTTTGTGTGTAATGGGTATACTTCAATAATAACGCTTTGTGTAATCTATGCTTTGTCTAGTAAAAATCCATTTGTTAACAGGTTTATGTCTAGATACTAACACAAGAATGTCGTTTATTGCAAATATACATGAACACATAATAATATGCACCCTGCTCAACATGTTACAAGGTGTTATGAAAATTATATGATGTTAACTAAATTAGACCTTCCTGCACTGTTTTAGAAAAGCCATAGAAAAATCATACGAAGTCGAAAACTACATCCGTAAATTCTGAGAGTTCCCAAAATGTGTCTAGTTTACTCATAATTTTTATCATGATTTTTAATGACCTCCAACTTGGGTGAAAAAGTCCATAATCACAGACTGGTCCGGATTGGTGCTTGGAATGATAGGCAGTTTTGTAAAAATCACCATAAATTGTAGAAAAATCGTATGGGGATGTGCAAGTAGTCATTTTAAAGCTAAGAAGTGGAACTACATGCACCTAAAACAGTTTTGAAAACTAAAATGTTTAAGGTGTCCAAAACAGTCCGTGAATGGAGTCTAACTTTTCTGATGAAAGCTGTTAGAAGAATTTAAATATGTTCTTGATGTTTTGACTTGTATCCCCCCCTAAAATCTTGAGAAAACATGAAAATGTAGGGGTATGAACTCACCTTAAGTGTTTTCAGTAGATGATTGATGAAGAACGGAGGTGCTTAACTCAAGGGCACTTGGAATGTCTTGAAGATTTCGAGAATCTAGCATGATAGTTATGGAGTTTGTATGAGCTATCAATGATTTGAGTAGAACGAAGTGTGAGAGTCACAAGGAGGATGGATTACACTTACCAAGAGTGGTAGAACACTTGATGATCAGCCTTGAGATCTTGAATTAGAGAGAAAAGTTGGAGAGAAAAAGTTGGAGTTGAATCTTTGGTGGAATGAGAGTGAATGAGAGAAAATGAGGAGAGAGGATGAATATCCAGCTCTCAAAAACGTGGGAAGGAGTAATGATTGAGTGGAAAAGACATTGATGTGACTTAGGTAAGGTGGGGAGGTATGGCTGGTCATAGAGTGGGTGTGGGAGTGGTTGCTTGTGTCATAAAGTAAGGCAAAGTCAACACTCCTCCTATTTGTACTTTTACCCACTTGCTTTTATTATTTAAATAGAGATTTTTATGAATTTATGATTAAATTGTGAATATTTAGGGTTTATTATGTTAAATTATGATTTTGGGTGAAAATCCCGCGTTAAAATAATTAAAAACGGGCTTAAAACGCAAGTTTGGTTGAAAACCGGGAGAAAAGTGCTTCCCAGCGAGACCTCTCGGTCCTAGGCCGAGGTTCGGTCCCTAGGCCGAGGCTCGGTCCTTGTTGCTGCTGAGTCGGAAGCGAGAGGCTGAACCGGAAGCGAGAAGGGAAGCGAGGGTTCGGTCCGAAGGGAGGCAGTCCGACGCGAAGGCAAGGTTCGGTCCGAGGTCAGGCTAGAACCGAAGGTACTGTAGTGAACAGTAATGAACAGTACTTTCGGTTCGGATCCTTCTTCCTTGCATGGTTCGGTTCGGACCTTTCCTCCTTGCATGGTTCGGTTTGGATGAACAGTACTTTCAGTTCAGCTCATGAACAGTACTTTCGGTTCAGACCCTCATGAATAGTGCTTTCGGTTCGGTTCATGAATAGTACTTTCGGTTCTGAGGGTTCGTTTCCTTGAGTCCGTTTTTCGCGTAGACTTCCGTTCTTGGGTTATTTTTGCCAAATTCGAGGGTCGGGATGCCCCGAGTGATTATAGAAAGTTGGGAGAGATTTCGAGAGAGATTTGAGAGAGATTCCTCGTTCTCAGAGAGATTTGGGAGAGATTTGACGTACTTGGAGAGATTTCGCATACGAAGAGATACGTGAGAGAGATTTCACATACTTGGAGAGATTTGGGAGAGATTTGACATTCTTGGAGAGATTTCACATACAAAGAGATATGTGAGAGAGATTTCACATACTTAGAGAGATTTGGGAGAGATTTGACATACTTGGAGAGATTTCACATACAAAGAGATATGTGAGAGAGATTTCACATACTTAGAGAGATTTGGGAGAGATTTGACATACTTGGAGAGATTTCACATACAAAGAGATATGTGAGAGAGATTTCACATACTTAGAGAGATTTGGGAGAGATTTGACGTACTTGGAGAGATTTCGCATACGAAGAGATACGTGAGAGAGATTTCACATACTTGGAGAGGTTTGGGAGAGATTTGACATTCTTGGAGAGATTTCACATACAAAGAGATATGTGAGAGAGATTTCACATACTTGGAGAGGTTTGGGAGAGATTTGACATTCTTGGAGAGATTTCACATACAAAGAGATATGTGAGAGAGATTTCACATACTTGGAGAGGTTTGGGAGAGATTTGACATTCTTGGAGAGATTTCACATACAAAGAGATATGTGAGAGAGATTTCACATACTTAGAGAGATTTGGGAGAGATTTGACATACTTGGAGAGATTTCACATACAAAGAGATATGTGAGAGAGATTTCACATACTTAGAGAGATTTGGGAGAGATTTGACATACTTAGAGCTAGAGTGATAACGATTAAGAGTGTCTTCGTGGGTGATGAATGAGAGTGTTTGGCTTCGCAATGCAAGGTCTTTAGACCCCGTTGTGCCATGGTTTAGGATCTTACGCACTCCCTATGAGTATGCAACATCGTATTATTGTTTTTGTTCATTGTTTAGCACTAATGCTAAGGGAATTTAAACACATGAACTTTCCAAGTGGTGTTTTCTCATTAGAATAGTGAGTTATACAGTAGTTACATAATATAAACCCTATCATACAAGGTTTTGATCGAGTTGACCGGTTTGACTCGTTGACCTTGACCGGCTTAGACTTGACCCGATTTTGACTATTGTCACATACGCGCACAGCTTACCATCCTCAGACAGATGGGCAAAGTGAGAGAACCATCCAGACCTTGGAAGACATGTTGAGAGCATGTGTCATCGACTTCGGTAAGTCGTGGGACACCCATTTGCCATTGGTTGAATTCTCCTACAACAACAGTTATCATACCGGCATCAAGGTTGCGCCTTTTGAAGCCCTCTATGGCCGTAAGTGCAGATCCCCTCTGTGCTGGGCTGAGGTGGGCAACACGCAGCTAGCCAAGGGGCAAGTCCCTGATAGCACTCTCACTGGCCCATGAATTATCCGTGAAATCACTGAAAAGATCATGCAAATCTGGGAATGACTAAAAGCTTCACGAGACAGACAAAAGAGCTACGCCGATAAGAGATGAAAACCCTTAGAGTTCTAGGTTGGAGACCGTGTTCTGTTGAAGGCCCAACATAGGGGTGACCTGCACTTGCGTCCGTAAAGAGCTTCGAATGGAGCGACTTTAATGCTGGTGTGATAGCTGTTATTGTAGGAGAATTCGATCAGTGGCAAGTGGGTATCCCACGCTTTACCAAAGTCTATCACACATGCTCTCAACATGTCTTCTAATGTCTGTATAGTGCGCTCGCTCTGCCCGTCAGTTTGTGGGTGGTAGGCCGTACTCATGTCTAGCCTAGTACCCAAGGATTTCTGCAGGGACTGCCAAAATCTCGAAGTGAACCTACTATCTCGGTCTGAGATGATAGATATTGGTACACCATGCAGTCGCACAATCTCCTTGAGGTATATTCTGGTTAATTTCTCCATCTTGTCTGTTTCCTTTATTGGTAGGAAGTGCGCAGACTTGGTCAATCTGTCTACAATCACCCATATAGTGTCAAATCCGCTCGAAGTCTTAGGCAGCTTGGTTATGAAGTCCATGGTTATCCGCTCCCACTTCCATTCCGGTATATCAGGCTGCTGTAGTAGTCCTGAAGGTTTCTGGTATTCCACCTTGACCTTGGCGCAAGTCAGGCACTTGCCCACATATGTAGCAATCTCGGCTTTCATATTTGGCCACCAGTATAACTTTTTGAGGTCTAGATACATCTTATCTGACCCTGGATGAATGGAGTATCGAGTCTTGTGTGCTTCGTTCATGACCACGTCTCGGATCCCACCGAACTTCGGTGTCCAGATCCGGTTACTGAGATAACGGGTTCTGTCGTCCTTGACTTCTAAGCTCTTATCCATTCCCCTTAATGCCTCACCTGCCACATTCTCTGGTTTCAAGGCTTCTAGTTGAGCTTCCCGAATTTGTGTGGCCAGGTGGGAATGGATGGTCATGGTTAAGGATCTTACTCGGCGGCCCGAATATTCCTTTCTGCTTAGGGCATCAGCCACTACATTGGCCTTGCCCGGGTGGTAGCGAATTTCACACTCGTAGTCGTTTAGCAATTCAACCCATCTCCGTTGTCGCATGTTGAGCTCTTTCTGATTAAGGATATGCTGAAGACTTTTGTGGTCGGTGAAGATGGTACATTTCGTGCCGTAGAGATAGTGCCTCCAAATCTTTAGAGCGAACACTACTGCTCCCAATTCAAGGTCATGGGTGGTGTAATTAACTTCGTGTGTTTTAAGCTGTCTCGATGCGTAGGCGATGACTTTTCCTCTCTGCATGAGCACGCATCCGAGGCCTTGGTTTGAAGCATCGCAGTATACCACGAAATCATCAGTTCCTTCTGGAAGAGACAAAACTGGTGCGCTGCACAGGGCTTGTTTTAACGTCTGAAAGGCGGTTTCTTGTTTATCTCCCCACTTAAACACCACACCTTTTTGAGTCAGGGTGGTGAGTGGTTTGGCGATCTTCGAGAAGTTTTGTATGAATCTTCGGTAGTAGCCGGCGAGACCTAAAAATTGTCGAATCTCCGTCGGCGTTGTAGGTGCTGACCAGTTTTCAATAGCTTGGATTTTTGCGGGATCCACATGTATCCCCTTCTCGCTAACCACATGGCCAAGAAAATTCACTTCTCTAATCCAGAATTCGCATTTAGAGAATTTGGCGTAAAGCTTCTCGGCCCTCAGTGTTTCCAAGATCAGCCGGAGGTGTTGACGGTGCTCTTCCTCGCTTCTGGAGTAGATTAAAATATCATCGATGAACACAATCACGAATTTGTCTAAGTAGGGTCGACACACTCGATTCATCAGGTCCATAAATACTGCCGGTGCGTTCGTTAATCCGAAGGGCATTACCACAAACTCATAGTGCCCGTAACGAGTTCTGAACGCAGTCTTGGGGATATCCTCTTCTTGTACTCGCAGTTGATGGTAACCCGACCTCAGGTCGATTTTTGAAAAGTAGCTTGCTCCTTGGAGTTGGTCAAAGAGATCATCGATTCGGGGTAAGGGATATCGGTTCTTGATAGTGAGTTTGTTTAGTTCCCGGTAGTCTATGCACATGCGAAAAGATCCGTCCTTCTTCTTTACAAACAAGACTGGTGCTCCCCAGGGTGAGAAGCTTGGCCTGATAAATCCTTTGCTTAACAGTTCATTTAACTGGCTGGAAAGTTCTTGCATTTCTGCCGGTGCTAAACGGTATGGAGCCTTAGCGACGGGGGTAGCTCCCGGGATTAAGTCGATCCGGAATTCGACTTGTTGTGCGGAGGGTACACCTAGAAGATCTTCGGGGAATACATCGGGATAGTTGCACACCTCGGGAATGTCGTTGATATCCTTCACCTCTCGTTTCGTATCTACTATGTGAGCTAGAAATGCGTGGTACTCCTTTCGGAGGTACTTTTGGGCTTTGACGCAAGAGATGACTTGCAAATTTGAACTGGGTTTGTCGCCATAGATGAAGAGGGTTTCGCCATTCGGCAGATTAAGGCGGACGGCCCTTTCGTAACATAGAATGTCGGCACGATGTGAACTTAACCAATCCATACCGATGATTATGTCAAAGCATTTTATTGTGACCGGCATCAGGTCTACTTTAAACGAATGGTTGTCTAGAGTGAGGGTACACCCTGAGTATATAACATTAGTGTGCTCTTCTTTCCCATTAGCCATTTCTACTACGTATGTATCTTTTAATGATTGAGGGGTTTGTTTTAGTAATTGTTTGAATTCATGGCTCACAAAACTCCTCTCTGCTCCACTATCAAATAGTACGCATGCATATGTGTTATTGAGGAGAAACGTACCAGAAACCACCGAGGGATCCTTGACTGCTTCTCCGTGTCCCATCGTCAGGACTCTCCCTGCACCACCAACTTTAGGAGTTTGTGCCTTGGGGCAGTCTCTCCTGAAGTGTCCTGCTTCACCACATTCATAGCAGGTTTGGCTTGCCCCTGCATTGGCAACTTGGTTGTTTGATCGTGCTGGCGCTTTACAGAAACGAGCGGTATGCCCTTTCTTGTTGCAGTTTCTGCAGTGCATTTCCCGACAAGCACCGGTATGGTGGAAGTTGCACTTGTTGCACTTGGGGAGGTTTCCAGCATATGGCCTTGGCGGCGCTGGAGCAGAAGCAGTAGTGGCTACACGGACAGCAACTGTCCGTTGCTTCTTTGCGGGGTCCTGCACCGGTTGTTTCTTTTTAATGTTCCAGAACTTCCTCTTGTTGTTTCCTCCTTTCGTTTGGTTGGTGGCGGCGACCATGGTGCCACGGCTGGCCCTATGATCGATAAGTTGTTGTGCCAATTCCTTGGCACTTTCAAAGGTAGTAGGTTTCGAGGCCAGAACACTGTCATGAATCTGGGATGACAGCCCCCAAAGGTATCGCTCTACCTTCTTCTCCTCCGGAGTAACCATTGCAGGGCAGAGGAGTGCTAGATCGTTGAATCGGGCTGTATAAGCTTCGAGGTCCATTCCTGACATCTTGAGGTTCCATAGTTCCTCCTCGAGCTTTTGTATTTCTCCCCTCGGGCAATACTCTTTTAGCATCAACGCTTTTAAGTTCTCCCAGCCGATGGAGTTAGCCACTGCAGGCGTAAGTGACTTAACTCGGCCATTCCACCAAGTAAGAGCTTTTCTTGTGAAAGTGAATGCCGCATACTTGACTTTGCTTGCCTCGGGGCAAGCACAGATTTCGAAGACTGCTTCGGTCCTTTCGAACCATTGCATTAGCGCTATGACGCCCCCGCTCCCGTCGAAAGGATCGGGTTTGCCATTAGTGAAGTCTTTGTATGAACACTCCTTGATGCGCCCTGTGCTGTCCCCCTGATTTGAGTTAGTATTCCCGGATCCGGAACCGCCGGAACCATTTGTACCCATTTGCGACATTGCTGCCGCCACGGCTGCTGTTACTGCAGCCTGAAACATCACCGGATCAAACTCCGGGGGTGGCGGCGGAGTGGGTGGTGCTGAGTTTCCGGAAGGTCTTGGTCTTTTCCTTGGTGGCATGGTTCTGACATAAGAAAATAAAAAGAAAGGCTTGACGGTAAGACTTCAATGGTGAAACGAGTCGAGCGTTACTTGTTTCATTTCAATTGCATTTTGTCCGAGTTTATTAATTTAGAAGGCAATTATTTGTCAAGTTATGCAATTAATCTTATGAATTAATTAGTGTTGACTCCAGCAGAGTCAAGTGCTTGGTTTGTGTCAGCATCAAAAGAAATAAAATACAAACCACATTCATTGATAATTTGCTAGTACATAATATTCTTAGGAATTTGACCTCATAAGGGTCTACATTACATCATAGTAAAAGATAAAGTTTTGGCAGTACAAAAGTCCATTTGACTAGTGGGATCACTTAGTCGCAAGATCAACCTATTCGCAACCAAGAGTAGCACCAACGCATACTCGAAATCCTAGATTTATAACAAACTATAAGTAGCGCGAACACTACTCGTGGCGTGAAGCATCTGATCCCTGGTGGCCCTGGGATGAGGTCGAGGCTCCCTGAAGCTCCGCAATCCGGCGCTCAGCCGCGATTACCCTCTCCTCGAGAGCTGCGTGTCTCACCTGGTACTCCCTTACCTCCGCTCGAGCGGCGGTAAGGTCCTCGATGAGTCGGTCCAATGGATAGAAGTCCCTCTCCAAATCCCGGGTGCGTGCATCGGTGGCTGCCGTAATAGCGCTGAGGTTTCGAATCTGGTCTACCATTTCCCTACTCTGATTTCCCAAGTTCGTGATGTGCTGGGTCATAACGGGGAGAGCTCTGTCAGCCGGTCCCCCGTGGCTGAGGTCATAATAACCTCGTTGGTCGCCATAGGGTGACCTCTGGTGCTGTTGCCGACTCCACCTCTCGATCATGGTTGCCCAACGGGGCTCAGGCCCATTGTGCCCCCAGCGGTTTGCAGGCACCCTAGCAATGTAAGGAGGGTTGAAGACTTCCTCCTCTGGCTCTTCTTCACTTTCCTCCTCATCCATGTCCACCTCGTCGTCTTCCTCTTCTTCTTCTTCTTCATCTACCTCCTCTTCTTCTTCCTCGGGCTCTTCTTCGGGATCCTCTTCGGGATCCTCTTCAATCAGCTCTTCGGGCTCTTCCTCAATCCAGCCGGCATTTCCCTGGTTGGGAAAGTATGGGTCTCCTGGTAGGTGAAATCCTGCCATGTCGTTTGCGCGAGAATAGAGGGGTAAGAAGCGGATAGCGGTAGATATTAATAATATTGCGATATAGCAACATACAAATACTCCTATAGTATTTTAAATGTTTAGATTTGGTTCTTATAGCACTTTTGGTAGGGTGAAGTTAAGTTATTAGACTTGTTGCCCTCCTACGACTATCCCCCGATGTGAGTAAGGTAGTGTTTGTTTTTTGTCTGCAGATCTGCGTGGCCTCTTCTGTCTGCGCCGCACAGACATTAGCATTCGCAGACTGTTTGTTTTTTCGAAGACTGCAGACCTTAAAAATGTCTGCGCGCCCTCTTCTTGGCGCAGATGTGGACCATAGTCTTCTAACATCTTCAGACATCTTCTAGCCCAAAAAAACATATATATCTTAATTTTTTTCAAGTTTTTTTTTAATTTAAATTTTTTTCCAACTTTATTAATGATATACAATTTGAAAAAAAAATTATAAAACTTAAAAAAAAAAATGTTCGATTATACAAATATGATATTTTTGACAAATTTATAAATAAGATTTATTACAATCCTAGTCGTTGAAGTTGTTTATATAAATATGAAAAAAATCATAAGATATTCTTATATTTTTTTGCCAAATTTTATAAAATATTATTTACTACAGTATCATCAATTTTTCGAGAAAATATTTATGGTACATTTTTAATGGATTTAATTGAAAAAATCGAAGTTTATTTCCATCCATTTATATATCAAATTATTTGATCACTAATTATAATGTTTAATTATAACTTTGCAACCAAAGTTGTTGGTTTTTAGCAAATATATACGTTAATTTATAGCATTTTTATTTTTATTTTTTATATGATAATACATAAAAATTGATCTAGATTCGTTAATTATTTATAACAAAGTCATAAAAATATTAAAAAATTATTTTGAAGTTTAAAAAAATCAGTTTATTTAGATTTCAGTTTATTTTAGTAGCTCGCAGATGTTAAAAAAACAAACAGTCTTCTTTTTTCAGACTGCAGACGTTTGGTTCACCTCTTCTACTGCAGAGGTCTACAGATGTGGTCCGCAGACTGCAGACATTTTGCCTTAGAAAAAACAAACAGCACCTAAGTCACTTTCCGGACTAATATAGTTGATCAGGCTATATCCTTCCCAAAACTGATTACTCATACCAAGGCATACTCGTAGCGTTCAACTCCTCTTCTTTTAGTTTATGTTCTTCTAGTTATGACACTACGCGCGTATGCAATGCATGTAGGTATACTTTTAAACAGAACTTATTTGTTTTCAAAAAGTATAACCGGTTAGAATGTTTTGAAAATCAGAGACTCTTAGTCCCAAATGTGTTTATAGTTTGTATATCCTATGTTGTTTGATATACTTAATTCACTATAAACCGTGCTCTGATACCAATCTGTCACACCCCCAAACCAAGGATGGCGGAAACGTCCAGGGGTGGAGGACTTCATGTGTAGTATCATAACAACAATGGTAATAGTGATGAAAGTAAACGCAACCAACACATATATATAATTGAAAGAGTTACATCATTGTATGAATTACATGTTTCAAAATCAATTACAATATGTTGACAAAATATGATAAGTTTGACGCCACAACGTCCCATCCTCAAAAGTACTTTGTTACCTGTTTAGTGATTTCCTGAGAATACAAGTAGTTTTAAAAAAAAACGTCAACACAATGGTTGGTGAGTTCATAAGTTTTTGTATATAATTATGAAAAAAGCTTGTCATGTAATTGTATAGTTGTTCCAGAAAAATCCGATATTTTCCTTAAAATGAATAATGTAGTCTTGTATCCAAAGACTGAAATATATGAGTAATCTTTCTTATTTACAGAAAATAATGTGTGTTTATTTCAACACAAACGCGTATGATATCAATGAAACTCTCGTATATTGTTAAGTTTGTTAATACTTTCTGTGAGCTATTATAACCATACTATGACCTAGGTGGCCTGAATACGACGTTCTTCGGGCGTCGTAGAACTGAAATGACACTTGTCACCCGTAGACCTGCAGGTCCAACTGTAGCTAGCAGCAAGGTGTGGGGTGTCAAACCCAATATAGATCTATATACAACTATCACGCTCTCCTTCCAGGAGACTCTGGTTACAATACAGGACTTATGATTTATGTGAAGAGGATGTCTCACAAAGTTATTAACGAATTTACACTTAATCATAATGAAAGTTTCCTTTTTGTAATGTATGCATTTTGAAATCCATCGTAAACTATACCTATTATAGTTTGGCAAAACGAAGGTAGTAACAGTAAAGTACGTAATTTTTACTTAACATAGTTTATTAAACGTTTGTGTGTAATGGGTATACTTCAATAATAACGCTTTGTGTAATCTATGCTTTGTCTAGTAAAAATCCATTTGTTAACAGGTTTATGTCTAGATACTAACACAAGAATGTCGTTTATTGCAAATATACATGAACACATAATAATATGCACCCTGCTCAACATGTTACAAGGTGTTATGAAAATTATATGATGTTAACTAAATTAGACCTTCCTGCACTGTTTTAGAAAAGCCATAGAAAAATCATACGAAGTCGAAAACTACATCCGTAAATTCTGAGAGTTTCCAAAATGTGTCTAGTTTACTCATAATTTTTATCATGATTTTTAATGACCTCCAACTTGGGTGAAAAAGTCCATAATCACAGACTGGTCCGGATTGGTGCTTGGAATGATAGGCAGTTTTGTAAAAATCACCATAAATTGTAGAAAAATCGTATGGGGATGTGCAAGTAGTCATTTTAAAGCTAAGAAGTGGAACTACATGCACCTAAAACAGTTTTGAAAACTAAAATGTTTAAGGTGTCCAAAACAGTCCGTGAATGGAGTCTAACTTTTCTGATGAAAGCTGTTAGAAGAATTTAAATATGTTCTTGATGTTTTGACTTGTATCCCCCCCTAAAATCTTGAGAAAACATGAAAATGTAGGGGTATGAACTCACCTTAAGTGTTTTCAGTAGATGATTGATGAAGAACGGAGGTGCTTAACTCAAGGGCACTTGGAATGTCTTGAAGATTTCGAGAATCTAGCATGATAGTTATGGAGTTTGTATGAGCTATCAATGATTTGAGTAGAACGAAGTGTGAGAGTCACAAGGAGGATGGATTACACTTACCAAGAGTGGTAGAACACTTGATGATCAGCCTTGAGATCTTGAATTAGAGAGAAAAGTTGGAGAGAAAAAGTTGGAGTTGAATCTTTGGTGGAATGAGAGTGAATGAGAGAAAATGAGGAGAGAGGATGAATATCCAGCTCTCAAAAACGTGGGAAGGAGTAATGATTGAGTGGAAAAGACATTGATGTGACTTAGGTAAGGTGGGGAGGTATGGCTGGTCATAGAGTGGGTGTGGGAGTGGTTGCTTGTGTCATAAAGTAAGGCAAAGTCAACACTCCTCCTATTTGTACTTTTACCCACTTGCTTTTATTATTTAAATAGAGATTTTTATGAATTTATGATTAAATTGTGAATATTTAGGGTTTATTATGTTAAATTATGATTTTGGGTGAAAATCCCGCGTTAAAATAATTAAAAACGGGCTTAAAACGCAAGTTTGGTTGAAAACCGGGAGAAAAGTGCTTCCCAGCGAGACCTCTCGGTCCTAGGCCGAGGTTCGGTCCCTAGGCCGAGGCTCGGTCCTTGTTGCTGCTGAGTCGGAAGCGAGAGGCTGAACCGGAAGCGAGAAGGGAAGCGAGGGTTCGGTCCGAAGGGAGGCAGTCCGACGCGAAGGCAAGGTTCGGTCCGAGGTCAGGCTAGAACCGAAGGTACTGTAGTGAACAGTAATGAACAGTACTTTCGGTTCGGATCCTTCTTCCTTGCATGGTTCGGTTCGGACCTTTCCTCCTTGCATGGTTCGGTTTGGATGAACAGTACTTTCAGTTCAGCTCATGAACAGTACTTTCGGTTCAGACCCTCATGAATAGTGCTTTCGGTTCGGTTCATGAATAGTACTTTCGGTTCTGAGGGTTCGTTTCCTTGAGTCCGTTTTTCGCGTAGACTTCCGTTCTTGGGTTATTTTTGCCAAATTCGAGGGTCGGGATGCCCCGAGTGATTATAGAAAGTTGGGAGAGATTTCGAGAGAGATTTGAGAGAGATTCCTCGTTCTCAGAGAGATTTGGGAGAGATTTGACGTACTTGGAGAGATTTCGCATACGAAGAGATACGTGAGAGAGATTTCACATACTTGGAGAGATTTGGGAGAGATTTGACATTCTTGGAGAGATTTCACATACAAAGAGATATGTGAGAGAGATTTCACATACTTAGAGAGATTTGGGAGAGATTTGACATACTTGGAGAGATTTCACATACAAAGAGATATGTGAGAGAGATTTCACATACTTAGAGAGATTTGGGAGAGATTTGACATACTTGGAGAGATTTCACATACAAAGAGATATGTGAGAGAGATTTCACATACTTAGAGAGATTTGGGAGAGATTTGACGTACTTGGAGAGATTTCGCATACGAAGAGATACGTGAGAGAGATTTCACATACTTGGAGAGGTTTGGGAGAGATTTGACATTCTTGGAGAGATTTCACATACAAAGAGATATGTGAGAGAGATTTCACATACTTGGAGAGGTTTGGGAGAGATTTGACATTCTTGGAGAGATTTCACATACAAAGAGATATGTGAGAGAGATTTCACATACTTGGAGAGGTTTGGGAGAGATTTGACATTCTTGGAGAGATTTCACATACAAAGAGATATGTGAGAGAGATTTCACATACTTAGAGAGATTTGGGAGAGATTTGACATACTTGGAGAGATTTCACATACAAAGAGATATGTGAGAGAGATTTCACATACTTAGAGAGATTTGGGAGAGATTTGACATACTTAGAGCTAGAGTGATAACGATTAAGAGTGTCTTCGTGGGTGATGAATGAGAGTGTTTGGCTTCGCAATGCAAGGTCTTTAGACCCCGTTGTGCCATGGTTTAGGATCTTACGCACTCCCTATGAGTATGCAACATCGTATTATTGTTTTTGTTCATTGTTTAGCACTAATGCTAAGGGAATTTAAACACATGAACTTTCCAAGTGGTGTTTTCTCATTAGAATAGTGAGTTATACAGTAGTTACATAATATAAACCCTATCATACAAGGTTTTGATCGAGTTGACCGGTTTGACTCGTTGACCTTGACCGGCTTAGACTTGACCCGATTTTGACTATTGTCACATACGCGCACAGCTTACCATCCTCAGACAGATGGGCAAAGTGAGAGAACCATCCAGACCTTGGAAGACATGTTGAGAGCATGTGTCATCGACTTCGGTAAGTCGTGGGACACCCATTTGCCATTGGTTGAATTCTCCTACAACAACAGTTATCATACCGGCATCAAGGTTGCGCCTTTTGAAGCCCTCTATGGCCATAAGTGCAGATCCCCTCTGTGCTGGGCTGAGGTGGGCAACACGCAGCTAGCCAAGGGGCAAGTCCCTGATAGCACTCTCACTGGCCCATGAATTATCCGTGAAATCACTGAAAAGATCATGCAAATCTGGGAATGACTAAAAGCTTCACGAGACAGACAAAAGAGCTACGCCGATAAGAGATGAAAACCCTTAGAGTTCTAGGTTGGAGACCGTGTTCTGTTGAAGGTCTCACCCTGGAAGGGCATGATAGGCTTTGGAAAGCGTGGAAAGCTAAACCCAAGATACATAGGACCCTTCGAGATCCTTCTAGGATCGGTCCTGTAGCGTACAAACTTCGTTTACCCTGAGAACTTTACAACATTCATCCTGTCTTCCACGTCTCGAATCTTAAGAAGTGCTTATCCGATGAAACTCATATGATCCCTCTCGATGGGATTGAAATCAATGAGAACCTGAACTTCGTGGAAGAACCGGTCGAAATCATGGATAAAGAGATCTAACGAACGTAACAAAGTCGCATCTTGATAGTGAAGGTTCGCTAGAATGCCAGGCGGGGACCCGAATTCACTTGGGAGCGCGAAGGTCAGATGAAATAGAAGTATCCGCATCTCTTTCCAAATCCCTAATTTGTAATCTATTTTCGAATTTCAGGAAGAAATTCTCTTTAATGGGGGGATGATGTGACAACCCGAAATTTCTTCCGTTAATTTTAACCCCCCTCCGTTAATAAAATTTAATTTTATTGAATTTTTTCGTCGCCTTCTTGGGTTAAGTAAATCAACTAAGGTTTTAGTTATAATTCTATATGAGTCGGAAAACCAAAAATTGCACGAAAAACCTTCTTTTTCTCGAAAACAAACAAGTTCACGGCCAAGACGAGTTTACGGCCGTAAACTCGTGTACGACCGTAAACCTGTTTACGGTTGGTGCTAGGTGGACCCCACCACCGACCATACCCATGGCCTATAAATATAGGACCCCCACCCTCATTTTAACCTTCTTGGCCAGAAACACCCACTTTCTCTCTCTAAACCTCTTGACCGTAAACACTAAAAAGCCCTTCTTTCACCCGAAAAACGCCGAAAATCGTCATTTGGGGCCGTTTGGGAACATCTGGAACACTTTATCGTAAAAAACAAGCACCTACAAAAACGATCCTATGACACAACACCAAATACCTAAAAATCTCCCCCTTTGCGTCAATGGAGCCGAGAACTCAGTTCTGTTGAGCAACTGAAAATTTCTTGACAGTCTTGAATACGTTCAGTATAATGGCCAAAAGAGTTTTTCTAAAAGTAATGTACCACCGAATCATGTGTATGAAATTCTTCTTATCTGACTCTCTGTTCTACTTACACCGGTGAATGATATCAAGAATATGCTCCAAGCAGGCTATAGAGAACAAATTCTTATCAACAAGAGCGAACAAGAACTTTTCACCTTCTGCCTTTGAAAACATGATTGTAAGATTAGTGGAGTTAATTTGACCAAGCTTCATTTTGTTCACATCACCAAGTTTTCCAGTCGGCTTCACAGTTGGCTTTTTCCTTAAAACAAGAACCATCTCTTGATCCATTTTTGCAACTTCAAGGATATAAGAGTCCAACATCCTCTTAAGATGATTGAGAATCGGCTCACACTCCTTCGCACTTGTGAGAAAAATGTTAAACAATAAAATCCAATCATGAGGATTTAGGTTGGGAAGATCTACTAAGTAAATTGTATGGGCTAAATTGGCCGAACCCCTGGTTATTCGAAATTGAACATTCACAAATTTTCCCGCAGGAGAGGGTTTTATCACCTTGACAGTGGTTATCTTCTTTGCACTCCACGTCAGGTTTTGAGGTTGACCGAACTTAAGATAGTATTCAATAAGATCACGATCAACCTGAGGATGCGGAGAGGCGACTTCAACTGTAGAATCAAAACAGTGAAAAACAAATGCATTTCTGGTTATAGGCATATCAAATTGAGAGTCCCTCATGTTGTCACAATCAAAAGAGACAGCAGGTTCCAGCCAATACATGCTTGGAAACTCAATTGCTTCTTTGATCAGACCCTCCCTAGTCCATGGAGGAAACAGAGCCTTTTTACAAGCAAGAGCATCAAACTCTTCTTTCTTCTGTCGTTCCCTTTCTTCATCTTCCCTTGCAAAACAAAGCTTTTCATCTATCTCCATATCCCTTTTCTTGCGTTTCAGGGCATCAACAATAGTTTCTTTGTCTTCATCACTGTCATCATTTTCATTAGTGACACCATTCTTTTTCTCTTGACTACCAGAACATGAAGCTACATTATCCTTCAGTTCAGTTTTAACAATCACCGGTTTAACAATAGGGTGAATAGCAGGAGCTTAGGACCTATCTTCTCCCCCTTGTTGCGAAAGAACAACTTTTTTCTAAAACATCCTTCATCTCACGTAAAAGTTCAATCGTCGGAAGGAGCTTGGAGGTGAGGTGATTTTTGATGGTAAGAGTAAGAATCGGATCATGAGCATGAACCACATTATTCAACATCTTGAGAACATCACCATCACAGCTTTTAAAAACCGCACGCTCGGTTTTCAACAAAGCAATCTCCCGTTCTGCTTTAGCAAGTTCAGCCTTCAGTATTTCAGCAGTATGGTCTGTTGAGCAAGATCTTCTCGGAGTTTGCGTTCCAATTCCAAATTAGCTTGAAGTTTCTCCAACCGAGAATCAACCGATGACAGAAAAGTCTTATTATCGGTTAGAATATCAGAACGAACCATCTCAAGCTTGACTTGCTCTCCTTGAAGTGACTGAGAAAGGGAATCAATTGAGGCATTCACCTTGGCAGCAGTTGTATCGGAATGACCTTTAGAGAGTCCAAGAAAATCTTGGAATCTTGAATAAGTTCTTTGATATCGGATGTTGCTCTTTTGCATAAAGAAGTAGATTCATCCACAGCAGCCATGGATTTATCAATGGAATCATGATATTGTTGCAGGGTTGTATCCATGAACGCTTTCAAAACAACATCATTATACTTCTTTGTAGCGTTAATCAGCATATCGAGCTTTTCATGAACACTATTCAGTTGTTGCTTGGTTACCGGAGCAGCTTCATCTTCGTCAATTGGAATTCTATATGGACTGTAGTAGGTTGAATCAATTCAAAATCGGTGCCTCCAAGAACTGGACCAGATTCACTGGAATGAGTTGGGGAAATAGGCTCGGTTGTAATTTTAGGATTATCTTCAGTCTTTTCCCCCACATCAGATGTGTTGACTTGTGCTGGAGATTCGGTTGTGGTAAGGATGATCGGTGTAGAGGTGATAGTTGCTTGGGAAAAAATGGGAGGTGGTAATGGGGTTTTACATAAGGGTATTGAGCTGACAGGTGGAGGTGGTGGAACAATGGTAGTAGTTTGAGTTGTAGGAGATGGAGGAATTGGTGCAACCGAAACTTGAACAGTAGTTTTCGGTGGTGATGATGGAGGAGTGGGAACAGAATCATTAAGATTTCCTTCTGGAGTTGGAGACCTAGGTGGTGTATTACCCCTAGGAGAACCTTCATGCTGATCTTCCTCTTCCTCATCAGCATTCTGCTCATCAACATTACCATAGCTGGAAGGTGAAGGAGTCTTTGGTTTTCGAGCCATCTTCTTAACTTTCTTGGGAGCCGAGGAAGCAGCTTTTTCAGCTTTTCGCTTCTTGGATTTAACTGGCTTAGAAGAAGGTTCTTCGGTTTCCAACTTCTTGGAATCTGCTTTCTTTCCTCGCTTTGCTGTTTTCTCAACTTCATCCAGAGCAGCTTGCATTTCAGGAGTCAATTGTCGTGGATTCTTGGGAGGAATCAATCGATACTCAGCCATCACTTTACTTTCTTCAGAGACATATCGATACATTGTTTCAGGAATTGAACCATTGTGAGGAAATTTTTTTGGATCAGCAACAATAATCTTATTGGTGTGAAAGGTTGCTATAGAAGAAAGCACAGCATCCTTCATGACAGAGATCTGGAGAGAGTTGATTGCCCGGCGAGTAACAAGGGTCCAGAAATGACTACAAGAAACTTCAGAGTGTTTGTTTGAGGAGTTCAAACTCTGCACTAGTTGAGACCAGATCAAGGAACCATAATCCAAGTTGATTCCATTGTAGAGACCATACAAAATAGTCATGAAACACTTGTTTGATCCTTCAGACCCACCGACCCGTTCAGAGAGCCCCATGTGAAGAATAGTATGTAACTCATTCCATTGTGGAGGTAAACATAATTTCTTGAACTTTGTGAAAGTGGTAAGGACCTCAGTATAACCTATTTCATAGAACATTGTAAATAACTGATTCGTGGTAATGAAATCCAGAGAGATAATTGAAGCATCGATAGCAAGCCCTAACAGAGAGCAGAATCGGCCTTTTGAGATTGATGCCTTGTGATTAAAAATTTGAAAGTAGATCCTCTCCTTTGTAAGGTCCTAAAACGGATCTTACCAGTGATCAAATAGCAAACACAGTCAGTAAAACAATCAAGAACGAGTAGAATAAAGAGAAAACAAGCTTGCACATGCTTTTCTATTAGAATCACGTCTGGTACAACTTGCGATTACAAGAGCTGAGAATACTGAGGCATCAACAACTACAAAAGACCTACAAACCCCTATTTATACAAGACTGGGCCAGCCTTGGGTTTACGGCCATAAACTCGTTTACAACCGTAAACTCCAAAAACAATGTTAACAATGTCATCAAATAACCAAAAGGACCTATTACGTAGAAAGCCTAGACCAAACCACTAATAAGACCCTTCATTCTCCCCCTTGGTTTGGTGCTAGCTTTAGTTCAATCTTTGTCCACTAGCATTACATCATCGAGTCCCATGGTTCCATTCCACATTCTCTTATTAATGATCTCGACAACCATCGCAGTGTACTCCATCGCAGCCGACTCGAAAATCTCCTCATCAACTTGAATCTGAAAATTGCTCAAGTGATGAATGTCTTATTTTCTGAACTGGAACAAATCCCTTCTGTCGTATAGACGAATGCGTCCTTCTTTAAGTTTGATGACAACAAGATGTCGTTGTCTCATCAAATACCCAGTAAAGCATCGAACTCAAGGATCCATCCGGATAGCTCTGAAGTACTGGAATTTGTTTGACCTGCTTTGTAGCAGGCCACATCACCACTTGAAGGCGATGACCAGTTTTAGGGTCAATGACATCTGGATAATATTTTATCACATATTCAACAGTTTTCATCGATGTGAATCCTTTCTTCACTTGGTGTTCAAGGAAGTGTTTGAAGTTGGTTGCTTGTTGATTGTTTGCTAGATTTGAAAAGGGAGATTGAGATAGCTCCGAAAGATCTACTCTGGTCCAAGAATTGAAATCATGAATGTCCTTGTAGAGTTCTGTATTCCCACTCATCCTCCTTATGATCCACATTTTTAAGGGATCATGATAACCCCAAGAAATAATTCCTGACCTATCACCGTATGTGTCTCTAAACCTTGCGGTCTCGAGATCAGTTACGGTGATTGTGGATTTGTTCCCAGGTGCATTTGTATCGGAACTCCTCTTGAATAAGAGTTGCCCTTCTCGGCTGATTCAGCTTGTCTATCTCTGATTATCTTTGCAATGTGGGGAGCATGAGCAGGTTCATCTTCAAAGCGATTCACAACCCTTGAAGTATCAGCAATCGGCACAGTAATGGGGTGAGCTTCAGAGTGAAGATTAATTCTATGTTCATCAGCGGTAGTCTTGTACTTAACACCAAAATCTTCTTCTAGTTTCTTCTTCAGATCAAAGTAGCCAGGGGTCAAAAGATTAAAATGAGCTTGTAGCTCAGAAATCTGCTTGGTCTTGATAACTCCATCTTCTTTAAGACCAGAGACTTGAATCTTTAGATTTGTATTTTCACTGAGAAGATCTTCAACCTGGATGCCAAGTTTGATGTTTTTCTGATCAAGCACATTGACCCTTTTCTAAAGATCGTTGATTACGAAATCTTCATCTCTAGACTGACCCTCATTAAAAATTATCCCTTTCGCCTTAGAGGTAGTGGCAGTGGTTTTCTCTTGATCCAAAAACTAAGCCAAGCGAATTGAAGCTTCTTCAAGATCTGCCCCTGGGGGAGAGAACCCTGGTGGTACAGAGGAGCTACCAGTTTGAAATACGGTACTGGGACATTCACTGAAAGGTTCTGTGGTTATGATAGCCGGAGTGATAGTTGGAGGAGTAGGCACGCCTTGAGAAAGGCTAGAGTCCAAAAGCCCGACCCTAGGATCTCTTCTTCTTCTCTTTGTTCGGGGTTGTACAGCCAGGTCTGTTTGTTGATCATCTTTAAGTGGTTCAGATGTAGGCAAAACACTTTCAAGGGGAGGAAACCCTGACACCGTCGCCGCTGGAATTGAAGAACTAACCACTTGAGATTGAGAAACAGTAGCTGAATCAAAAGCGTCTTCCTGTTCCCTTGTCTCTGTTGCCGGTATAGCAACATCACTGACATTGTCTAGCAAGGTATTGAGATTTACACTTGATAAAAAATCATCATTTCTTCCAAAGGTCTCTAGAATATCATCTTGATCAAATCCAGTGAGATTAAGATCTTCAAATTGACTGGGCTCGACAGTATTCTGAGATGACCCTTCGTTACAATCTCCCTCAACCTGAATATTTTGCAGATTATGCTCTTCTACAACCGATACATCATGAGCATCAATTTCTTCTTCTTCATGATCTGATACCGTTACTACATCACCCTCTGAGATAATATTTTCTAATGAAGTATGATCTGACGAAATCTTATCTGACGATTCATGAGATTCGGCTGCTTCGTTTGGTTCTGCAAATCGTCCAAACTTGACCAAAGGATGTAACCCCTGAAATACCACCTTCCCCTTTTTGTTTTGCTTAATGAGTCCAATGGTGTGAGGACCCAAAGACTTCATATCCAATGTTTCTCCATCCTTCACCAAATTAGGAAACTGCCTGTTGATGAATAGCTGAATAAATCGCGAATACATTTGAAAAGTATCCCGAGTAGTAGCATTGATATTCACCATAAACTCATCCAGAATAAATCTAGAAAAGTTAAACCCTATCCCTACAACAAGAGAAACAATCGCGCCAGTGTTTCTCAGGGAAATCCCGTCGGCACCTGCTCTTCTGCCGGAGATACAGCTCACGAACACGTGGGCTAGAAATCTCCAATAAGGTGGCAGAAGTTTCTTCATTGTTGGTTGAGAGTCGTCGTATTCCATCTTTCGTAGAATTCTCTGAGCATCACTAATCCCAATTTCAGTGGGAAATGTCAGACGGTCGTTTATCAGTAAAGTCTCTCTCACGAAGGTCTCATCAATAACAATCTTGCATCCTTGAACAATCGCATCTACAGTTACAGCTCCATTATCGTCCCGAGTCATCTTGGCAGTTTGCCAGAATTCTCGAATAATCTTCTGATATACAACTATGTTCATTGTGATAGCAGAAGCAAGACAGCACTCCCGTAGCCCATGAATCATCGACTTGAAGTCCCCATGAGATGGCGGAGGATCAGCGAGAACTATAGCTAGATTGTGCATATCAGCAAATTTTAAAGCTGCCATCTTATCTTCAAGGCTATCGGATTAATTTTGCGAAATTTGATGAAATTTTTTTCGAGGAGAGAGAGAGAATGGGAGAGTTTGCATCCGGAATTAAGAAAGTGATGGGGATTCCGGCTGTAAACCCCTTTATATACCACCTTTTTCATTTACCTGATAACCGCACAGTATAAGGCAAGGTCCAACCCAGTCCAATTTAAAAAAAAAACAAATCTTTTTGAGGATTAATATTAAAACTAAAATTAAAAATAAAATAAAATAAAATTAACTTTGCAAAATTTAAAAACAAAATTAATTATTAAATTTTGACAGTTAATAAAAATAAAATAAAATTAAAATTAAAATTAAAATTAAAATTAAAGTAAAAATAAAATTAAATTAACTCCAACTAAAATATACATCTTAAAGTTTAATTACCAAGAATGAATTTGTGACGCTGGGATCAAAGTTGTTGGACAGCCTTATTCCACTTGTCGGTACCCTTATCTTCACATCTTCGTCTGATCGATTGCCAGTATTGTGGTCCACTTAAACACGAAAAATTTGTGACAATATTTGGACAATTTATCAATGACATGATACACACTCATATAAATGACTATAATTTTATTATCATGATTGGCCCTAATTCTTAAATAAAATTTTCTTATGACCATTTAACTGACTACGACCAGGGATATTGTTGTCCACCTAAATTAAACAGCGAGATCTACAGACAACCTGTATGTGTTCAATTTTAATTGTACTAAAATATGTTTCCCGCTTCCTGGCATGCCCCAGCCATCAAGGACTTCCAAAATACTCCTTACACCGGGTGAGCAGACAATTATTAAGAGAGAAGATAGATTTAGAATGCATATGTTGTACATACAGGTCGGATCTCTTTCAATCACGCAAAGGATGAAACATATGACTAACTGAAGTTTCAGAGGGATTGAGAAGAGAACGTTGCATATACTGTGTACCAAGTCGGATTTTGAGTCATGTAGAGGAGATAGTCTATGGCTAACAGATGGAAAGAATTGCATAGATAGAAGATGCAGAGAGATTGAGTTGCATATGCTACATTCCAGGTCGGATCTTTTCCAATCACGCAAAGGATGTAACATATGACTAACAGACAGAAAGAAAGAAAATAACCTTCTACAGACCTACTTTATCGGAATTCCCCAGTCACCCCATCCAACCGGAATTAAGGACAGAATCCGCACATCGAGGAAAAGTGAATCTACAGTTCTAGATACGGGTTATTTAGCGTGACTGATAAATTCCCATGTATATCTTCCTACTCAGCCTATCTGAGCGTCGTGATGTCAGGCTAAACAGATCTAGCTAGGTCAAAGTTTGTCAAGTCCTTAAATTCACTAAGTTCAACTTTCCCTAGTCAAGTTCATTTAAAATATTTCGTGCCAACCAGCGCATCGAGCATAGAGCGTAGACGATTCAACTTAGGTACGTTACGTAGATTCAGATTGCTCGTTATCACTTCCTAATTTTATTTCCCATCACAATACCTGCAAACATAACAATCAGCAATATATAATTTTTTATTTTCTGGATTTTTAATGTTTTTGGATTTTTTAATTTTTTTTATTGTTTTTGGATTTTTGATTATTTCTCCCTCTAAATTTGTGCATGGGTGAGAATTGAATAAAATAAAATAAAATGCACAAATTTAATCTATCCTACCAAAAAAACTTAAAAAAAATGAAGAATTAAGAAAAGAAAAAATAAAAAAAATCTTAATCCTCAAAACGAATCATTTTCAGAAAACCCACAAGCACATCAAAACGAGCTTTGTTAAATGGCTTTGTGAACAAATCCACCACATTATTAGCAGTAGGGACCTGTTGCAGCCGAATTAGTGAACGCTCATAACAGTCTCTGATAAAATGAATTTTAATGTCGATGTGCTTGGTTTTAGAGTGTTGGACTGGATTTTTGGCAATTTGAATGGCGGCCTCATTATCACAGTAAATGGGGGTTTCTAAATGATTCAAACTGTAATCCAACAACTGATATTGGATCCAAATAACTTGAGACCAGCAGGTCGATGCAGCAACGTATTCCGCCTCCGCTGTGGAAGTTGAGACAATGTGTTGCTTCTTGCATTGCCACGAGACTAGTCTGTCACCTAGGTATTGACACCCTCCTGAAGTTGATTTCCTGTCAAGCTCACAGCCTCCATAATTATTGTCAGCAAAAGCATATAGATCAAATTCAGAATTCTTCGGATACCAAAGACCCAATTTTGGGCTGCCTTTGATATACCGAAAAATTCTTTTGACAACAATAAGATGTGAAAGTTTAGGATTAGCCTGATAGTGTGCGCATTGACAAACTGCAAACATGATGTCAGGTCGGCTTGGAGTAAGATATATCAGCGATCCGATCATCGATCGATAGTGAGTCTGATCTATGGATTCGCCGTCAGGATCTGGAGTCAGAAGAGGTCTTTCAGCCATTGGTGTTGAAGCAGATTTAGTGTCGTGAAACCCAAACTTCTCAAGAATATCCTCCACATACTTGGCTTGATGTAGCAGGATTTTGGTTGAATTCTGTTTAACCTAGAGCCCCAAAAACATGGTCATTTCTCCCAACAAACTCATTTCTAACCGCTTCTTCATTACACCTTCGAATTCTTTGCAGAGCTGCGAACTAGTCGACCCGAAGATAATGTCGTCAACATAGATTTGCACAAGTATCTGATCATTTCCGACATGCTTGATAAATAAAGTCTGATCGATAGTTCCACGTGAGTAACCATGATCGAGCAAATGATTTGTTAGAGTTGCATACCACGCTCGAGGAGCTTAATGTAACACATACAATGCCTTGTCCAACTTGTAGACATGATTAGGAAACTTTGAGTCAATGAACCCAGGAGGTTGATCAACGTAGATTTCTTCCTTCACCTTGCCATACAAAAAGGCGGTATTGACGTCCATTTTATAAACGGTAAAGTTCATGTAAGAAGCATAGGCTAGGATGATACGAATAGCCTCCAGGCGAGCTACTGGAGCATAAACTTCATTGTAATCAAGACCCTCGACTTGTCGAAACCCGCGAACCACCAATCAAGCTTTATTTCGCATAATAACCCCTGAATCGTCCTTCTTATTGCGATATACCCATCGTGTGTCAAGAGACTTCTTGCCATTTGGTAACTCAACTAACTTCCAAACACCGAGTTTTTCAAATTGATGCAGTTCCTCATGCATTTCATGTACCCAGTTGGGCTCATTCAGAGCCATTTCAACATTCTTGGGCTCTATTTGAGAGATAAAGCAAGAGTAAAGACAAGCATTAACGTCTCCACTCTGACTTCTGGTTTTAACACCGTCGCCCAGCTGACCAATGATGGTATTGATCGGATGATCGCATTGAATCCTTGAAGGTATCTCATGACTGATATCATTGAGAGAGACAGGAAGAGTGTAAATATTGATACCTCCTTCATTTGCTGATTGAGCCGCTCTAAATGGCTCTACTACAAACTCATTTGAGATAAGTTCAGGAAAGAGTAGTTCCATAAAAGTTGAAGAGACAGCGGAAGCATCATTAGGCATGAACTCTCTTTCTATAGGAGTAAGTGGCGTAGAATCAGTATCAGGAGTATCATTTTGGACTAGAGATTTAGGACTATCATGTTGCACATATGTCTCCCCCTCAGGCATATCAGAGGACTCCCCCTCAGGCGAAGCAAAGGACTCCCCCTCAGGCATAGCAGAGGACTCCCCCTTAGATGATGAAGGGGATGCAAATGGAGGTCTGTAGACAACTTCTTCGTCTTCATCTTTAGAAATATTCTTCAAACCAGAAACAGATCCAGATGAGCCACTCGAAGACACATTTATTGATTTGAACATCGATGTGTAATTAAACAACTAATCCGTCCCACTCTAGCGTCCGTATCATTTTCTTCCAAACAACACACGTCATAAGATTCCACAATCTTTTTTGTCTTCTTATTGTAGACCCTATAGGCGGTGCGAGCAGCATACCCTACGAAGTAACATTCATCGGCTTTGGCATTAAACTTCGGGTTGGTCTCTGTACCATTCGTCATCAAGCTGCTCGTCACTCATAACCTGCAAATTTAAGCAGATTTAGGAACCCAAAGTCTCTTGGGCCCTGGTAAGTCTTTTACTAGAAAAAGGAACAGAAACAGAAAGATCAACCAAATAAGTTCTTTTTATTAGAGTGGTTTCGTCTTTCCTTTTGATGGTATAAACTTTTATTTTATATTTGTCTTGTTTAAACTGTAATGTATCAGATGGTCTTTTGTTTGTTGGTTTTGGAATATTCTTCTAAATCCTAGGGTTAGCTGACTTTTTCTTATTATTTATGTTAGAGTTTGAATCAATCTTTCCCTTTCTTTTAACATCCTTCGCGGAATAAGACTTTTCTCGACTGTGAGAATGACTGAAACAAGACTTTCGGTTCTCAGCCTTGGTGCTGGAACCGAAATATGATGTTTGGTCCTGATATCTAGGGTTGGAACTGAGACTAGATGTTCGATTATCAGATAATTTGGGACTGAGACTGGGCTTTCGGTTCCGAGAATAGTAAGAGTTTGGACCGAAACTGGACAGTCGGTTGTTCTTTGAATTGTCGTTTCCTTTGACATTTGTTTCTTTCTTGGAAGGAACATAGTTAGGGTTTTGAGACTGCCAAAATTGTTTCCTCTCATGCAGATTTTTCATGTATCTATGATTTTTTCCCGTATCTATTCAGCCAGCTGCTTTTGAGATTTATGAATATTGAAGCTTGACTTCAGCTTCTCCTTGTGAGCTTCGGTTGTCTTGGAGGTTACATTGGATGCTTTCTTTGATTCTTCTGGTATCTCTTTTGTTCCACTTAAGCTTGGTTTATCAAAACTTGAGGGTTTGTTGATAGGTTCAGCAACATACCTTCCCCTTACTCTCCATGATGTTCGCTCTGATAAGCCGATGGTTTCGTCTGCATTATCGATAGGGGCGGACCAAAACTAATCATCACACCCTTCAGCATTGTCTGTGTCAACCAAAATTTTCAATTCTGTTGTTTGTTTTTCGATGACACCTTTAGCAGCACACACTTGATTTGGCACTGTTTGAACCTTTTGATAGACTATTGCTTTCTCTTTAAGTTTCTTTGATTTGTCATTAGACAATCGAGCATATTCAATCGAGTTTTCAGATGTGAGGGGTTTTTCAGTCTCAGCTTCACTCTTCAAAAAAACTCAGACCAATCAACCACATCATCCACTGAGATATCACTCATCTCACTTTCCTCATCAAATTCAAACACGTTTTCTACATTTATTTTATGTTCTGAACATAATTTGGCATTTGACTATTCAAATGTTTGTATGGTCTCGGACTTAATTTTCAACCTATCATTTTCATCCAAAAGATTTTTAAGCATACATTTGTGCTCCTTGGAGTCAATACAGGTCTCAATCTTGTCTAGTCCATATTTGTAAGTGACCGAAATCTCATATGAGGACATTATTGATTCACATTCAGCAATGACTTCATCCTCCTTAAATTCAAGGAAGGGTAAAATCATCTTATGAATCTTTTTCCCTATTTCACAATCTAGGTGCAGCTGAGTTATATTAGTATATAAGAGTTTTGCAATCAAACAGAAAACATTTCGTTGTTTCAAAAACTTTAAATTGTCTCTTTGTAAATAAATAATCTCATCCCTAGTTCTAACTAACTCCTGCTCCTTCAGCTGTATCCATGCCCTCCTTTCCTCACTCTTGGTAGATTCCCTGCTGAGTTGGTCAGTTAGGTTAGAATTCGCTAGGCGAGTTTGCATGAGACTACCACTTAAGTTGGAAAATTTAAATTTTAGTTCGTTTAATTCTTCTTCATAATTAGTGACAGGAACTTTAAGTGATTCAAGGATCGTTTGTACCTTTTTGATCAACCGGTCTCAGTCGTTGATCCTTTCACTCACGGGCTTGGCTGCAAAACACTTATCCTCAGTTAGATTCGACTCCTTAGGCTCATCTTCGGATGATCTTCCAGCAGTAACCATTAGACATTTCCCAGCCGAACTAGTGGCTTCCTCTCTTGCCACGTATCCTCTTCCATGTGAGGGTTTTCTCACATCTTCATCCTTAGAATCGGTCGACCAGACTTCAACGCCACCGAACTCATCTTCATTCACATTTTCCTGCACAATCAGGGCATTCATTGAAACATTAATTGCCTTCTTTTTCTTTATTTCCTCCAACTTCCGCATGTAATAAGCTTCATCATCTTCACCATCCCTTTTCTCAGCCATCTTTCTCAACATACAGTCCTTGGCAAAGTGGTTCTTGCCATGACAATAGTTACAATCATACCCTAAATCTCCCATAAGCTTGCTTTCTTTCTTTTCATCTTCCTTCTGAGAATTGTTCTTCGTCTCTTCCTTCACCTTCTCAAACTATAGCTTCCTTTCCAGTTTCGGTTCTTATTGGCTGGAAACTTCTTTCGAGCAAACTTCTTTGGTTTTGACACCATCAATGCGTACTCCTCATTGGTTAGATCACATTCTGACATGTCAGATTCTTCTTCTTCTTCAGCCACACTTTTGTTCTTTGAAACCAGAGCTAGAGAGCCTACACTTGACACAACCTTCGTTTCTTTAGTTACTGTGATTTTAGGATACCCATCAGTTTTGCCAGCGAGTATGATTTAAATTGTTCATGAGCCTTTACTGTTGAGACCACTGCCATCCACTCAGGTCTCAAACCATTCAAGAACGTTACTTTCTGTTCGATCTCCTTGCTTTCAATACCATGCTTCATCATTTTGCTCGGCAGATGATTGTAACGATCAAATGTCTGAAGCAGTGTCTCTTCAGGTTTTTGTGCAAATGCTCCAAAATCAGAGAGCAATAGGGTTTGGATCGAACGCTCTAGATCCTCGTCGATTGAATACAGTTCTTTCAGCCTGTCCCATATCTCTTTAGCGTTAGTGCATGAACTGACCATACGGAAAGTATTGGCTTGTAAGGCAAATATGATCACCCTTAAGGCTTTGAGATTACACAATATCTTATCTTTTTCGCCTTGTGGTATCTTATCTACGTCCACCAATAGCTGATTATACTCTTTTTGAGTCTTCACTGTTCGGTATGTTCCAGCATGAACAAATGGACCGATCGTGATAGCTTCCCAGACGAGACAACCATTATCCTCAGATCCAATTACGCAATCTTCAAAGTGATGTGCCCATACTTCGTGATCTTGAGTGTAGAGAATAGGAACCATTGTAGTGGATCCAATATTGTTTGAGATGTTAATGGGATTGGTTTGAGAATCGTCGTGTGACATAATGAGCTTATCCCTCGGATCTGCTAGAATCAGACTTGTAAACTTGAGATTAGGGTTTTATCAAACACTAGAAATACCGTCGACAAAACGAAGACGACCTTAATATATTTGACAAAAGCGGAAACCCTAAAGAATTCTTCACACAGAAGGAATGCGTATAAGTAACACAGTCTCCTGCTCTGATACTAATTGTTGGAATGATATTCCTTAAAGATCGATAGATTCAAGCAAAATAATGAACGACAATGTAATAGATAACACAATAAAGAACACAGAAATGGTTTAACTGGTGTCAAATGATTAAACTTTAACACATCAGAAGAGCTCGATTAAAAACTTCGGCTGTAGAGGTGTTTAGGGTTACAAAGCAATAATGATGATAATAATGACTGTTGTATCTAAGGCATACATGCATGCACTATAAATAACATAACCCTAATCTATAATCATGGATGGACAGGCCTAATCCGGATATACAAAAATGAGCCCATGACGCAACACCAAATACCCAACAAATGGCTTTTTGAAAAATTTCTTGACACGATTATTTGAGTGAAATGCTATTGCCTCATCATCTGAGTTCATGATGAATCCTTCTTCCTCCTCTGAATTGCCTTTTTCGTATGTTTCTTTCTTAGACACCTTTGAGATTAAAGCTAACGGACCTCCCAAACTTAGCTTCGATTCCTCAGCTAGTTCATTTACCTCATTTTTGTATGTCTTCAACTGATTGTACAAATCATTAAGAGTTGATGTATCAAAACTTTGCTGATTCTTCACCATCATACTCATACTTCTCCATTCTTTTCGAAGACCCATTACAAAAATGAGATTGAATTCCATTGAAGTCCGGGTGATACCATAGCGATTGTAGTGATAGATTAACTCGTTCAGACGATCATAGTATGCTTCAATTGTTTCACCTTCTTTTTGTCTGAAATCTTTCAGCTTAACCAAACACTGTTTGACTGAATTAACTTTTGTTTTCTCACTTGCTTGAAACTTTTCTTTCAGATTGTTCCAGATCTCTTTGGCAGTTTTACAACTCCTTACGTAATTCTACACAACTGGAGGTAAAGCTCCTCGTAATTCTCTCATACACCTCTTCTCCAGTTTATTCAAATGATCAAATTGATTTTCAACAACAGAACTTCCAGAAGATGATCCAATTGGTTGAACATTCGCCGGAGGATTGAGATTTTCAAAGATACACGACCACAGTTCTTCATCAAGACCATTCAGATAATCCTACATATGATCAACCCACTGATCATAGTATTCAGGATTACCATTGGAATTTTGGTCGATGATCCTAATAGATGAGACAACGAGGTCATCAAATTGAGATTAAAGCTCGCCATTGTTGTACGGAAGAAAACTTTGGAATGAGAATTGAAAATTTGATAACAAGCTAACTGAATCACTCAGAAATGAAAAGAAGAGCACTCGATTCAACAATTATGATGCAGAATCAAATCACAGCCTCAAATCTAAGAGAATTTTTCACATTCAAAAAGTGCGGAAACTTTTGAACCAAAAAAATCGATTCAAAACTTTTTGAATAACGTGAAAATCAGATCAAGGAATATGATTCCTGCTCTGATACCAATTAATGAATCAAAGAATCTAGTAAGTAACAAATCAGAGTATGTAAGAATGTGAGATTGAACAATGTATGTAAATAAGATCTTGTTTCAGCTCTATTACGCTTTCGAATGTTTACAGAGTACAAAGACAAATTTCTGTAAAAACAATTCTTATCTAACTCTAGTAAATGTCCCTATTTATAGGAAACACAAAGCGTACAAAAAATACTAAGGTATTGACACTAAGCTTCGTATAAAAGCACCTTAACAAAATACATTACAAAACATACGAAGGGTATTTGACAGAATTCGACTAATTACAACATCTTTGACTCTTACATAACACCCTAGAGTCAAAAGAACAAGCACGCCCTACATATGATACCACAACTAAAACTAATACGACTTGAAGTGAAAATCCAACAGTTGATGATGATCATGACGTGAACCTAAAGATTCAACAGTTGTGTGGAAGTATTGAACTTGGAGAAATTCGATTGAGAACTGAACCTTGGCACAAGGTCTTCGTGCTATGATGTTTCACCCCCCCAACTTGAGATATGCTAAAGTCTGATAACTTCATAATCCTTCGATACCTCGACTAACTTGAACTCTACCACTTGATCCAAACCACTGATACTCTAACACATAAAAGAATCTGAATCCTGACAACATTCATAAATTTTAATGCGCATACAACCGAGGACAAAGATGATTAATACATTCATAACAAGAAATCAATTTAAACAAAGCTAAATAATATAATTCAATTCAGCTGATCATCCAATATTACAACTGAACTTTGAAACACAAAAAAAATACAACTGAATACCAATACCACAACAATTGCTAAATAAAAGAACTGCCAACTCAACTCTCGGTCCTCGGGTCTCCGTTCTTCCCATGACAACCATCGGGTAACTGCCAAGCTAAGGGTGTAGGATCCAGCACCTCACCGAAAACGAGAAAATGATAACGAGCTCTAATGTGGCCTTCCTAGCCGCAATGGAAACAAACACGTGCACTTTGCCTGAAATCTCTACCAAAATGGCCCTCCTCGCCACACCTGTGACATACAAAAGATATGCACCTCCCCTTAGCTGCTCCCGAACTCCGATTGGCGGACTTGAATTGTTTTGTTACAGGATGTGATTGAACCAAAGCCTAACACTGCTCCCTCGCATGGGTCTCTATCTCAATATCTTATATCCTCATGATATTCTGAAGCTCAACGAGGGTACTATATCATTGGATAAATACAAACTACCAAATATCCGTCTTGAGCATGCTCAAATACTGAGTCATTTGAGCTTGCTCTGAAGCAGCAAGCTCAGCACAAAACAAAGTCCTCTTAGTGAACATCTTGGTGATCTTCGTCACCGACTCGGTCGTTTGTATCATATCCAGGTACAATTGGGCCAGTTTCTCCCTCTCTACCAAGGGAACATATCTCATACAGAACATCTCCAAGAACTGCTCCCAAGTCACCACATCCCTCTGCTCAAGAGTGTAACAACTAGTAACCAATCTCCACCAATCCTTCTTCCTCAAACTGAGAAGGTTCAGGGAACACTTGACCTTCTGGTCATCCGAAAAAGAACATGTGAAGAAAAAAACCTCCACATCATACAACCATCTCATCACCACAATCGAGTCCTTGACCCCATCAAACTCTGGGGGCTTCGTATTGTTGAAGTCATGGTACCGGAAATCTCTCTCCCCTTGAACCCCTATGGCAGCAACAACCACGGTAGCTGTAGCAACAGCAACCTCAAAAAGTGTAGCATAACGATCATTGAATACCTCAATCATGGCGGTCTTGACCATCCCAAACAACTCCAGAGTCGCCTCCCCTATCACTTCGGCCACTCCTGCAGCAATGATCCCACGAATCTCCTCTGCACTCAAACATGCTCTCCCACTGCAGCTAGCTCCTAATCCTAAACCTTTAATAGCCGCCATACTGAAAATATACCATCTCCTAATCCTGAACGTTTAATTTCTAAAGTACATGTGTTTGATTTTTATCAGATAAAATCTATTTTCGTATTTTCGCAAAGTATTTATGTTTCCATATGAACCTACTTGTATATATATATATATATATATATATATATATATATATATATATATATATATATATATATATATATATATAAGGTTAGGTTATTGTGTTCTAACTATCTATTGTGTGGATGTAAGTTTGATTGTGGACCAATCATTTTAGTTATTTTAAGAAAGTGGTTAATAAATATTATTGAATTAAAGATAATTGAAAATCACCATCTAATTTTATTATAAGTGTATTTTAGACAATAAAGATAAATTTATAAAAGGAAATTCCATATTTTAGGAAATAATTAATTCTTTTTTATTTAAAAAGTTGATTATCTTAATTAATTTAATTTTAATTCTAACATAATTTGTAATCAAAACCGATTTTTATTCTGTAAGAATATTATTTTGTTAGAATGATAGTTATGTGATAATATTCTATCAGATTGTTATTCTATAAGAATATATATTTTGATTGAATGAACTTTTAAAGAATAACAAATTTTTAGATACACGTTAAATTTTTTCTTCACATTCTTAAAAAATAAAAAACTTTATATACTATTATATGATAATGTAACACTTACTAATAACAAATAAATATAATATGTATATTATTCTAGCAAAATATATTATTACATATACTCTTAACATTCTATTATAGATTATTTTGTCAGAATATGATGTTGAATAGTGTATTTTTTTGGAATATCGGTAACCATTGACAATTGTTCATCTCCATCCCAACACCTTAATCTAACATTCACGCATTCTATGAGAATAACTGTCATGAAATCGAATTATGTAATAATTAAGTTATGTAAAAATGTTTTTATATGACAATAATAAACCAAATTTTAGTAACACCAATAACCAAGTCAGAATTCTTTTGTGTTCTTCAAGAATTTGAACATCAAATTCACATTTAGGCATTTACAAACATCTAGCATGTAACATCGAGTATAGACGATATAAAGAATTATTTGATGATGCTGACTTTATTGTAGTCGAATACGCTTCTTATTTATATATAGAAAAAGATACATTATTGAAAGGTCTAGTATGCTCAAGAGTCATATTAAAGTGATATTGCTAATTAACATATGATACTAATGGGTCACACTAACAACAACTTGATATAATTGATTATTTATTAGAAATTTATTTTAATAAATATTCAATAAAACTCTTATAATTGAATTGGAAATTATTTTTTTCATGGAAATAATAATTTTCATTAGCAAGTAACATAATATATCATACCGTATGATTTATAAGTCATGTACGTTATTTTGGACTAGAAAGACTTTTGTCTTTTAGCCAAAAATCAAACTTTATAACATATAAAATGCTTGTGAGTTTTTTTTTTAAGTTTGACTTCTTTTATATATATAAAAAATCTGAAACATGCTTCTAGGAAGCATGTTATGGGATTTTGATTATTTTAAAGAAAAGTATGGTATGTCTTAAAAGAATGGAGAGACAAGTCTACTTTTATGGACATATGTGCTTAAAGTGTTAAGACCTAATGGTTAATACTTTCACTTTATGCATATAAATAAGGGGCTTGCATTTTGGCTAAAGATTCATTCCTTTTTTATGCAAAATTCGAAACTTGTTCCTTCTCTCTCATTATCTCTTGTTTTGTTAAGAACAATTGAAGATTACTTGCATTTATACTCTCTTGAAGTTCATACTTTGGTTATGAACTTCAAGCTTAAGGGTTTAAGAGTTTATTGACTAGCATCTACATCAAGTTGAGTCATTGTTGGTGTCTCAAAGGTTCCACATTCTTCATCAACATTCAAGCCTCCCAAGAGGACCCAAAGAACTACAAAAGTTGTTGTTCTTCATCCTTTCTTTGGTTGGTGTTTAATTCTTTGTATAACTTGCAAGAAGATCCTTGGTGTGTATAAAATGTTTATGTTATTTCAAAAATTAAAGTCTTCCGTTGCCATATTTTTTTAGTTTATGAAAATATTTTTGAATTAAAACTCAACAATTGGTATCCGAGCCACCTCGTAAGTTTGGTTAGATTTTTTTGATTTTTGGAAATCATAGTTTTTGGATAATAAGGATAACTTGTTTTGTATAAAAAGAAGTTCATACATATTTTCTATGACAACTTTATATTTGTTATCTTATGTGACAAAAGTTTCATGCATCTTTCGTCATTTAAAGTTGTATTAGAAAAACAAAGGTTGTTTTATGTGTATGTTGATGTATATGATGTGCATAAACTAGCTAAAGACCATTGTGTTTGTCGTGTTGTTGTGTTGGTTGTTTTATAAAATTGGTTGTAATAATTTATTTATTCATATGGTATGTAATAAATTAAATAGATTAGTTTTCTTCTTTATTTTTGTAAAGTAATAGATTAGTTTTTAGAAATAATTTATTTGTACAAAAATGTAACAAGAAATGAAGTTGGAACCTTTTTTTGAAAACAAAAGAGCAATTTTCGAGTCTAAAAGATGTGCAGGATTTTCAGTGACATTTTCTGAAAAGTGTCACTAATGATGTTCACAAAGGGCTATTGGACTTTTAGCGACAATTGCTGAAATTTGGCATTCAAGAAGTTTTTCCAATCTTTTGCAAGAAATGGGTGTTTACACAAGTGGGAGCTTCCTCAACAACATTACAAGAAGATTTTTGCTCCCCTTAGATGTCCCTTTACGAATGGACTTGACGTCTTTTATGTTGGCTCACAAAAATGTCATTAGTTGGTTATATTTATGCACATATCTTTTTATGCATGTTTATGTTGTTTATTTTATGCAATTATTACGTGTGATTGATAAATTAACTTTTCACATGCTAAAATAATTTTGGACAAAATAAACATCACATAGAGTTTGAGTTTTTAAAATTAGACATAAGATGTAACAAGTTATTATTTTAAAATGAAACCCGGTTTTAGAAAATTGTTAATAACGGCAAATTTTGAAATACTCCATTATAAGTTTTAAAATAGTGATTTTTATAACTTATACAAACTCCAAATATATAAGTAAACAAAATGAAGTTTTATTAAAGATATATAAGGTTCAAATGCACTAAAAATTAATACCAGTTATTAAAATTGAATTGCATCAAATTATATAAAAACTAACTTTTTATATAGAACCTTTAAAAGTGATTTACTTTTAAAAATTGATACCATGGTTTATTATATGCATGTAATAACCATGATATCATATGTTTTTAAACTAGAATTATAAAACATATAAAAACCCTTTTTACAAACCTCAAATTTATACAATCATTTTGAAGAACACTTAGCACATCTCTTGTATGCACTAGTGGGATAAATGATATCTAACCACTTAGTGTTGTCTTTTGATGGCTGGGTGTCTTTGCGATTTATGTAACCAAGTTATAGACCGATTACACAACTTTTTCAAATTGGACGATTTTATCGGAAATCTTTTGTGATGCAAGAGAGTTCCGAGGCATAGATGGAATCAAACATGTCTAATTAAATTTCTTATTAGCGGTCCCATAAATCTAGGAATTATATAACAAGATATAATTGATAATCGATATCTATTGGGTTGAATTCAGATGGATGGGATAAAGGATATCTAACCATTTATTTGTTTTGCAACTTGGATCCTAGGCTTTGATAATTAATATTTTTAGAAACTAAAAGAGTATTAATTATTGATGATTAAATATTGAAAATACTAATGAATGGATTCATGTCTTAAAATTATGTAGTTAAATAATTCATTCTCATTATCATGAATTGTCATTTTCTTTAATGACTAAATGAAACAATAACATTCAATAGATTCAACTTCAATGAATGTGTTCGTGTCTTAAGAGACAATCTCGTGAGAGATATGATATTATATACACTTAAAGGTCCTAATCCTAAACAATTTGTTTTGAGAAATAAACCTGAAAATGATACCTAGTAAAGGCATCACCGTGATACTAAAGATGCTTCTAACATCAATCTAGAAATAGTTATTCATGACTTCTAGGAAGTCTTGGATAATAAAACATATATCTTATGATATAAAAGGTCAAGAAATGATATAATAAATACAGTGATATTTTATTTAAAGCTAGTTTAAACACTGGAATAATGCAAGGCTAAAAGAGTCACCTAGTGTGATCTAAGATGTCCATGTTTTATGGATTGAACACCTTTAAAGCCCAAGAAATCTAATAAAGCCCACATAGATGGATCTTGTTTCTTTTGTGGAGAAAATGGACACTGGGAGAGGATCTACTCCTCTTATTTGGAAAGAAAGGAAGAGACTAGTACTTCTTGTATCTGCTAGATATAACTTATACTTTTCATATAACACTTAGGTACTTGGTACTTAAATGTTAATCTAATATTTGTAAATGGCTTACAAATATTTACTGAAGGGTACAGCTGAGCACAATCAAGTTGGAACTACACTCTCGGAGTTTAGTCTATTATTTATGCTTAGAACATAAAATACTTGTAACGTAAAACAATATTTGTTTTGGAACAACGTATTTTTTAATTTATCATGTTTAAACTTTTGTCTCATATATTTTATTCAAATGTTTGATCATTTACTTAATCGTTTTCCATAACGATAATATTCATATTTTGAGATGATTAATTTCTATTTATGAGACTAGATCTCTTAATAGAGTTGCGAAGTACATATCAGCATTTCATAAATAAAATTAAGTTCTATATGCAAACACTTTTGACTTAAACTTGTTTTAAATCAAACTCATCTTTGACATTATTATCTTTATGATATAAATGGTATTCATATATTCCAACTTCAAGAAATGGATTTTTGGAGACAAATAATGTAGTTTATTTGATATATGTGAAAATTATTTATATGTAAAGGATTCTTAATGATATTTTTAATAAAGTGTATAGAAAAAAATGAATGAACTATACACTTTGGTGTATGACTTCCTTTCTAATGAATGTCTAAGATTAAGTACGAGATACTAAATCAATTTTATTAACAACTATAGTAGTTTTAATTATAGTTTACGTGGTAAAGCGTAATTGTAAAATCTTTGTTGAAGGTTTCAAAAGTTGAGATACAAACCGGTAAGAACCATCTAAGGCCTTAATGATAATGAATGATGAATTAAATCTTACTTGGTATGATTTACTTTCTGATCGGTAGAAATATCATTCTTTAATATTTTTGGATAATACTTCAATCACTATTAAATTGTATCTTGAATACAAATAGAAACTAATAAGTAGATTAAAAATTTTATTTGGAATACCCCAGGCCCTCAACCATCAGGTTGGAATGTCAAAATGCTATCAAACGTGTGCACCTATATCAGATAATCATATAATAGACTAAAAGACAATATACTAGGGTCCTATCATCCTCGGGATAGAATACCCTCAACTACCAATCAATCATGTACACATATAATAGGTAATTACATAACAGTCTATGGAAAGACAAACCGATCTAACGGATCATAACAGCATAACAACATCCTATCTACCAGGATACTGATCTAACGGATCATAGCAACATATAACATCCTATCTACCAGGATACTGATCTAACTGATCATAACAACATATAACATCCCATCTACCAGGACACTGATTTGACGGATCATAACAACATATATCATCCTATCTAACATATCATAACAACATATATCATCGTATCTATTAGGATACCAATCTAACAGATCATAACAACATATAACATATCAGGATAACAATCCGAAAAGGGCCGACCTTGGTGCCTTAGACCCTAGAGTACAGTGAGGATTGTATGTTTTTGAGCATTTTAACACTCCTAAGGTGTACATACAACCCTAGAAACCTTGGATCTATGTTTGTCTAAAATACATGCAAAATTTGATTTCCAAGGTTCTTAATCCTATCTAGCATACTTGGGAACTTTAAACATAAAAGATAGCTAGAAATACATACCTTATAGTGATTTGGATTCCTTGAAAACCTTGTAAGCCTAGAACCCTAAGTGTGATGCCTCAAATGTCTCACACAACACCAAATGCACTTAGAATAAACCTTGAGAGAAATGTCACACTTAGAAAAATCGAGTAGCCCTCTCTATTCTTTCTGGTGGCCAATTTTGGTGAGCATAAGCATCCTTATATAGTGTGTTACAATTAGGGTTACACCATGTAAAACCTAATTGTCATGACCTTTCATTTCCATGACCCATGGATCCTATAAACACCATGGAGCATCCAATGAACCTTAGCCCAACTTGATAATCCATGGAGCATTAAGCCCACTATACAAGTATGAGTGATTTACACAATCAACCCATATATTTAATTAGTCACCTTTTGATCACTTAATTAATTCTAAATTAATTCTTGATCAATACTGATTAAATAATATTATTAATATATTAGAACTTATAATATATTAATGAACCATAAGTGTTATTTCTCTCATTTTAGTCTATCCAAATGCATGATGCCATGCAACCCAAATGGACCATGCCAAACCGGGTCAAGTACATACCAAAAATAATTATGGACTTAGAAACCTTATCCAACAGTCTCCCACTTGGATAAGTCTAATAACTACAACTGCAAGTATGACTTTAGGAACTGATCAGCAATCATAGCTCTTTCAAGGTCTCTCGGAACTGAGATGATAATGATACACCATTTAAGATAAGTGATCATATAATCCTCTGTTCTAGATATAAGTCGGAAAAATGCATGGAACAATGTCATACTTTTTGTCCAGCAGTTTATTTCCCGATTTTTGATTTATTTGACAAAGAACTTAATCGAATACATCAATTTAGTTCTGACCGGGCCCGGTACATAGGTCAAAACAAAATCATCGAGGGGCCTAGATATCACTTCTAATCCAAGAAAGAACAGATAAACTTCGACTCATATGCTTGCTCTACTACTTGTTGAATCATACACAAAAGCACGTTTTATAGCATTGAGTTATCAATGCGGTTTCGTACGATCAATGTATAACCAACTCATAGGCAACAACTCATATCTCTAGGTTTGAAGACTTATATGATATTACCATCTCGCGATCACTCAAGATAAATTCCATGAAGTGATGGCAGTGAGCGTGGGTTGAGTCCAATACCTAGAACTTATGAGTACTCATGAAGTGTTGTAGCACCACTTTGCTATAAGCCAACCCCATGACAGTCTTGATTCATATCTACTTTCGTCATATGGCCGAATGTGGAGAATTTGAATAATATGTAATACACAACATAAATATTCTGGAAGTCAAAACATACAAAAGAAATTATAGTAAACGATTGACAAAAGATAGCAACACTTTACTCATAAATAAACACAACTTTTATTCATCATCAAATGTCAATTGCAATTTACAAATTTCTGACCTATCTAACTACTAAAACTAATATCATCCTTTAGCCCTATGCGCCTCGCATACTGGATATGCTTAACCCTACCCAGTCCCTTCGTAAGGGGATCTGCTGGGTTCTCATCCGATGATACCCTCTTTGCCACGAGGAGTCCTTCTTCTATTCAATGTCTGATGAAATGGTATTTTCTGTCGATGTGTCTGATCTCCCATGATCCCTTGGTTATCTTGCTAAGGCAACTGCACTTTCACTATCATAGAAAATTTCCATAGGCTCATTTATAGTTGGTACTACTCCAAGGTCTCCAATGACGTTCTTCAGCCATATCGCCTCCTTTGCTGCCTCGCTTGCTGCTATATACTCTGATTCGCAAGTTGAATCAGCCATTGTCTCCTGCTTGGAACTTTTCCAAGTAATTTCTCCTCCGTTTAAGGTAAAGACCCATCCCGACTAAGAGCGGAAATTATCCCTATCAGTCTGGAAGCTAGCATCAATATACCCTACAACTCTTAAGTTATCACTCCCACCGAGGGTAAGGACCCAGTCCTTAGTCCTCCGAAGGTACTTGAGAATATTCTTTACCACAGTCCAATGAGCCTTGCCCAGGTTCCCCTGATATCTGCAAACCATGCTCAAGGCAAAGGCCACATCAGGACGAGTACAAGTCATAGCATACATGATCAAGCCTACAGCAGAAGCATAAGGTACTCGACTTATTTTTGCTATCTCAGCCTCGATACCCGGGCTCTGAGTCTTACTCAATCTGGCATTTCTCTGGATAGGTAATTCTCCTTTATTGGAATCTTGCATGCTGAACCTCTTCAGCACCTTATCCAAGTAAGTACTCTGACTAAGTCCAATTAGTCTTTTACTCTGGTCTCTCAAAATCCTTATCCCTAGAATATAGGTAGCTTCTCCTAGGTCTTTCATAGCGAAACACTTCCCAAGCCATGACTTCGCTTCCTGCAAGGTTGGGATGTCATTTCCTATGAGTAGTATGTCATCCACATATAGTACCAAAAAGCTAACTATACTCCCACTAGCCTTGACATATACACAAGATTCATCTTCACTCCTCGAAAAGCCAAACTCTTTGACTTTCTCATTGAAACAAAGATTCCATCTGCGAGGTGCTTGTTTCAATCCATAGATAGATTTCTCAAGCTTACACACTCTATTAGGGTATTCTATACTGACAAAACCCACTTGCTGACACATGTAAGCATCTTCAGCCAAACTTTCATTAAGGAAAGCGGGTTTGACATCCATTTGCCATATTTCATAATCATGAAACGCAGTAATGGCTAACAGGAACCTAATAGACTTAATCTTTGCTACTGGTGAAAAGGTCTCATCATAATCAACTCCCGGAGTTTGAGAAAATCCCTTTGTAACTAGTAGCGCCTTATATGTGTGTACATTACCATCCATATCGGTCTTCTTCTTGAAGATCTATTTGCACCCAACTGTCTTACGGCCTGGTACATTGTAAACCAAGTTCCAAACTTGATTGTCATACATGGATTGTATCTCGTTGTCCATTGCCTCTTGACATTTAGCAGACTCGGGGCCTGCCATGGCTTCGGCATAGGTGTTAGGTTCATCTAGACTTACTGGTGTCTCATCACTTATAAGTGCCTCACCTTCCACACTAACATGGAAATCATAATAGTGCTCAGGTGCATTCCTAACCCTTATGGAATGCCTTTGAGGTACCGACTCGTTAATTGGATCAACAGGAGTTTCCTCCTTAGGTTGACTACTAGGGTTTGAGGTTCCTTCATCGCTTGACTCTTGAATTTCTTCAAGGTCAATTTGCCTCCCACTGTTTCCTTGGCTTATGAACTCTCTCTCTCTCTCTCTCTCTCTCTCTCTCTCTCTCTCTCAAGACACCCCTCCTTGCTACAAAGACCACATTCTCATTGGGTCTGTAGAAGAGGTAACCAAAGGATTTATTTGGGTAGCCGATGAAAATATACCTCTCATTTCGAGGTTCGAGCTTACCGTGAGTCTCACGCATCACGAAAGCCTCGCAACCCCAAATCTTGATGTGGGCTAGACTAGGAACTTTTCCAGTCCACATCTCGTGAGGTGTTTTGGCAACCTTCTTTGTTGGGACTAGATTAAGGATATGGGAGGCAGTCTCTAAGGCATACCCCCATAATGAGATTGGTAGCGAAGCTCGACTCATCATGGAACGAACCATATCCAATAAGGTTCGATTACGCCTCTCAGCCACACCATTCAACTGTGGTGTCCTAGGAGGTGCCAATTGTGAGACAATCCTACATTCCTTAAGATAGTCAAGGAACTCTGTACTAAGATACTCACCACCACGATCGGATTGAAGCATCTTAATGTTCCTGCCTAATTGCTTCTCGACTTATTGTTTAAACTCTTTAAACCTTTCAAAAGTCTCTGACTTATGCTTGATTAAGTAGACATATCCATATCTACTATAATCATCTGTAAAAGTCACATAATAACGATTAGAATCCCTTATGACAGTTTTGAAGGGTCCATACACATCTGTGTGCACTAGATCCAACAAACCTTCACCCCTTACACAAGAACCAGTAAAGGATGACTTTGTTATTTTTTTTAAGTAAGCATGACTCACAACTATCATCTGACTTTAGGTAAAATGACTCCAAGACTCCATCCTTTTGGAGTTGGCCTATGCGTTTCTTGCTTACATGTCCAAGACGAGAACGACATAATGATGTTTTATCCTAGACAACATTAGAAAAATCAATACACAACACATTATTCCCTAGGTTATCTACAACAAACACAACTTCATACACACCATCACAAGGTAATGCTTTAAAATAAAGAACATTATTAAAGAAAGCATTTGTTCCACCAATTTCATTATCAAAGGAAAAGGTAAAGCCTTTTTTTGTACAAAGCATGAAAGGAAATAATACTTCTTGCCATTTCAGGTGAGTAACAACATTTATTCAAATCTAATGTAAACCCACTACTTAGCAACAAAGAATAAACTCTAATCTTGGTGACAGGTGAAGCTTTTCCTATTCCCCATGATCAAGTTTATATTTCCATGCTCCACATTCTCACTTCTTCTTAGTCCCTGCAAATCAGAACATACGTTAATTCTACAACTTGTATCAAGGACCCAAGAGTTAGAATAGGGTGAGTTATTACACAATATTGTGTAAATACCTGCATGGGTGGGTTTTACTTTCTCATCCTTAATATCTTGCTGGTACTTTGGGCAATTCCGCTTCCAGTGTGACTTTTCATGGCAATAGAAGCATTCAGCCTCTTTTGGGTCAGAAGGAGTGATGAAACCTTTCTTGGTTCCACTTGAAGAGGAAACTTCAAGGGTATTACCCTTGGTACCCTTTGAAGGGTTCTTCCTTTTTTTCCCTCTACCTTTCCCGATTGCCAGGACAGGGGCGGAGTTTGGAGTAGGACTGTAGGAGTAGGAGTGGTAACAACCGACTTACCTTTAAGACTTGTTTCAGTGGTCTTAAGGAGTCCTTGACGCTTGTTGAGGGTAACTTCCTCCTTGTTCACGTGGTATGTCATGCGGAATTGATCATAACACGAGGGTAAGGAGTGCAAAATGATATCTATTGCCAACTCCTCAGGGAAGTTCACATTTAGCTTCAGCAACCGGTCCACATAACTTTGCATTTTCTGCATGTGGCCGGTGATGGGTTCATCATCCTTAATTCGGCTTGTTATCAAGCAGCAGATGATGTCATACCTCTCTTGGCAAGCACTTTGATGGTAGCGGTCCATCAAGTCCTGGTGCATCTCAAAAGGGTAATAGTCCTCATAGGACTTTTGGAGCTCGACTGTCATTATGGCCATGATACAAGCCACTTTCATGGCATCTTTCTCATGAGTCCGGAATTCAGCAATCTCCTCAGGAGTAGCAGTTGACTCATCAATTTCCTTTAGCTCCTTATCGAGGATATATTCCTTGTCCTCGTAGCGTGTGATCATACTGATGTTTCGGATCCAATCCATAAAGTTGGAACCATAAAAGATGACTCTCCCACAAAGGTTCATGAGAGAGAAGGAGCCAGTAGGGTTTGAGCCAGAAGCAGTATAGTTGGAAGACATCTGAAAAGAAGAAAACAAGTTTAGATTAGATATAAAGATAGTCCTTAATAAAACACCCAAATGTAATATTAAGGTTAGGATCCAATCACAATATATTATAACTTAGAAGAGGGATGTCATAATCTAAGCTATAACATATTTGAAAGGTAGGTGAATGACGATTCAACAATTTCCACCGTGAAAAACGAAATATAAATTATTAGGTTTTTAATTGGTTTTAGAAACTCCTAGATTCTTTTTTAGATACATTGAACTTTTCAATGACGTGTTTCAATCTTGAGTGTGCCCTTCATGTTTTGTGACTGGGATACCGAGGATCACAAAACAAGGTGTGAAGTAACCATGCAAATTACTAGGTGCCCTTAATGTTTTTCACTTAATCAATGTGTCGGTTAACCACACATGCTCCATCGACCTATGAAAAACCTTAAGTCACCCTTTTCCTACCTTGTTAAGTCCAAGTTAGTGTGCCGGTTAACCACACACGCTCCGCTAATGACTTAATCAAAGTGCAAAGTGTAATTTCATGGGTTAGCACCTTATTCACATTTTCCTAAAGTAACTAAGATTGGGAATTTATAAAAACTTTTATTTACTTTATAATAATCATTATACTTTTAATGATAATTTTAAGTCATTTTCCTACCCGTTCGGCTAACGACTATCCACCAGTCAAGGAAGCGGTGGGTGAGAGTGGACACCCATTAAGCTACCATTTTATAGGCAACAACCTTATACCCCCCCCCCTTATAGACCGGCTTCGTGAATGCGGCCTACTAACGGTAAAACGACTTTTTGTTCTTACATATATATATATATATATATATATATATATATATATATATATATATATATATATATATATATATATATATATATATATTAACTTATAATATTAGAAAGTATAAAGGTTGAATTTTAACTTTTAAAATTCTAGGGATTGGAACTAAAGTTTACTAGATGACTTTACATGTTCCAAAACTTGAGCGCAAGTTTTCTAACTTTACAAAACCTTTCAATTCATAACTTATGAGTTATTAAAAATGAAGACTCTTCATTTTTGTAACTTATGTGTTCTTTTAATGGATTTAATACAAAGTGACTTTTGGTTATCAATAACTTGAGGACAAGTTATGGACTCCATTAAAACACATAAAGATCATGAATTAAGCATTAAACAACTAATTCTTATGATCTATCAAGAACTCATAAGAACATGAATATTCATATCAAAATTTCAAGAACATATGAACACATGTAAACATGGAATTTTGATATTAGCCATTGTAAATGGATTAGAACAACCATTACACCATCTAAAACAAGTTTTAAAACACCAAAACAGTTTAGGGTAATGTTTCTAGTCCATTTCCAGCAGCAAAAATCGAAAATCTGCACTCTGCATGGCCAACTCGTCGAGTGCAAGAACCAACTCGTCGAGTTGGTTGAATATTCACTTGGACTCGGCGAGTCCCCTGTGCAGACAGCAAGAAATTCGACTTTTTTCACTATTTTGCATCAAGTATCAAACGAACAAGCCTAGGCTCTGATACCACTGTAGGGTTTTGAGCATTCTAACACTCTTAAGGTGTACATGCAACCCTAGAAACCTTGGATCTATGTTTGTCTAAAATACATGCAAAATTTGATTTCCAAGGTTCTTAATCCTATCTGCGTACATGGGAACTTTAAACATAAAAGATAGCTAGAAATACATACCTTGTAGTGATTTGGATTCCTTGAAAACCTTGTGAGCCTAGCACCCCTAGTGTGATGCCTCAAATGTCTCACACAACACCAAATGGACTTGGAATAAACTTTGAGAGAAATGTCACACTTAGAAAAATTGGCTAGCCCTCTTTATTCTTTCAAGTGGCTGAATTTTATGAGCATAAGCATCCTTATATAGTGTGTTACAATTAGGGTTACACCATGTAAACCCTAATTGTCATGACCTTTCATTTCCATGGATCCTATAAAGACCATGGAGCATCCATGGAGCATCCTATGAGCCTTAGCCCAACTTGATAATCCATGGAGCATTAAGCCCACTATACAAGTATGAGTGATTTACACAATCAACCCATATATTTAATTAGTCACCTTTTGATCACTTAATTAATTCTAAATTAATTCTTGATTAATACTAATTAAATAATATTATTAATGTATTAGAACTTATAATATATTAATAAACCATAAGTGTTATTTCTCTCATTTTAGTCTATCCAAATGCATGATGCCATGCAACCCAAATGGACCATTCCAAACCAGGTCAAGTACATACCAGAAATAGTTATGGACTTAGACACCTTATCCAACAAGGATAACTCACCTCGCAACTGCCGACTCGAAGGATAAGCTCAAACTCTCGAATCACCAGCACAAACTCCACAACCTATAATCACCATAGAACCATGTTGTAAATTTCCAATCTCCCAAAATGTCTCCAGAAGTCAATCGGTCAACCCTTGGTCAAAGTCAAAGTCAACTGTCAAGGTCATCAGTCCATGTTGTCCTCAACTCGTCGAGTACCCTCAGCTACTCGCCGAGTTCCTTGCATAACTTGTTGAGTCACTAGAGTGACTCGTGAAGTTCCTAAGGTTTGCGTCTGTAAACTCCTTGGCTAACTCATCGAGTTTCCCTTGCAACTTGCCAAGTTCATACATGCCAAAGGCTGGGAAAACCCTAGCCGACTCGCCGAGTCACTCATCTAACTCGGCGAGCCCACGACAATCTTCATCGAACTCGCCGAGTTGACCATGCAACCCGTCGAGTCCCTTCAGTCCTTCATCCAGACAGATGCTTTTTAAGCCATGCAAATGCTCTATATTGTAGATCCAGCTTCCCAATGCATGCTTATCACGTAAAGTTGCAAACTTTACATGCATGCAAAGCTCTAAAGTCTCAAAATGACAAAACTAAGCTTGCAAAGAAGTCTTACACTTGAGGGGAGGTTCATACTTGCCAAAGCTGACAACTTTATGAACCTAGAGATCCAAGGGAGTTCAGATCAGAAGTTGCAACTTCAGATCTTAGCTCAAACACAAGAAAAGCTTCCTAAAATCCACCCAAAAGAGATCTAGAATGAAATGATGCCAAGCTAACAGCTTAATACCTTCCAAAGGATGTCAACTAAGGTAGATCTCTTATTCCCATGTGTTCATTGCTTCTAGTTGTAGGTTCCCCAAGCTTGTCTCACCAAAATTCCTTCTTCAAAGCTTAAGAAACACAAATGGAGCACACTCACACGAGTTAGGGCTATGGGGTCTTAAGAGGCTGTGAAGGGGAGGCTGGGGAGGCCAATGATCCTTTAAATAGGGTGCAAAACCCCATAAATTAGGGTTTCATCCTCCAGCTCCTACTCGTCGAGTCCATCCTTGGACTCGGCGAGTAGGTCACTTAAACATGTGGACCAACCCGTTGCTACTCGACGAGTCAGGCAACCAACTCGTCGAGTCGACCTTGAAATTAAGAAAATTCTTATATCAAAAATCAATACCTGGGAATCGGGGCATTACATTTGGACTAGAAAGCCTTTTTTTCTTTTAGCCAAAAAGCATTATAACTTATAAAAGGCTTGTGAGTTTTTTATAAAAGTTTGACTTTATATATATATATATATATATATATATATATATATATATATATATATATATAATCCAAAACATGCTTCTAGGAAACATGTTATGGGCTTTTTATTATCTTAAAGAAAAGTATGGCATGTCTTAAAATCATGGGAGACAAGTTTGCTTTTGGGGACATATGTGCTTAAAGTGTTAAGACCTAATGGTTAATACTTTCACTTTATGCATACAAATAAGGGGCTTGCATTTTGGCTAAAGATTCATTCCTTTTTTATGCAGAATCCAAAACTTGCTTCTTCTCCCTCATTCTCTCTTATTTTGTTAAGAACACTTGAAGATTACTTGCATTTATACTCTCTTGAAGTTCATACTTTGGTTATGAACTTCAAGCTTAAAGGTTTAAGAGTTTATGGACTAACATCTACATCAAGTTGAGTCCTTGTTGGTGTCTCAAAGGTTCCACATTCTTCATCAACTTCCAAGCCTCCCAAGAGGACCCAAAGAACTACAAAGGTTGTTATTGCTTCATTCTTTCGTTGGTTGGTGTTTAAATCTTTCTATAACTTGCAAGAAGATCTCTATGGTTTGTTAAAATTTGCACATTTGGTCCCTAACTTATTTTTTTTAACTCGGATCATCCCTATTATTACTTTTGTTACACGTTTGGTCGCTAATGGAGTTAAAATGTCTAAATTACTCATAATAATAAAGAATTCTACCCTAATAATAAAGAATTATATATTTTATTAAATAAAATTATTTTAAAAATATATTTAAATGTGTGGCTCCCACCAACCACATTAACTCTTCCTCACTCTAGCTTGCAACCGGTCCTCTTCTTCTTCCCCATTCTAGCTTGCAACCAGTAAAACCTCTTCATTTCTCTCTCGTTCCACAAACCATCGTCATCTTCCCTCTTGTTCTCATCTCACTAGTAAATACCATCGTCGGAAAATGCCATCTGCATCAACGAAAATCACAAGTGAACGGGGCGAAATGTTTGCAGACAGTATCCATCATCCCTCTCCTTCCCTCCTTCACACCTGCATACGAGGGAGAGAAGACGATGGTTTCCAGAAATTAATGATTTCAAATCCTAGTGGTTGGAATCAACTTAAGTGACAACAGAACCACCATATTTGAGTGGTTGATATGATCGGAATTGCCTCCGATTTCATCAATGGCGATACAGGTGGTCGGCACTGATATAGGTGGTCGATGGTGATGGTGGAAGAGGAGAAGGTAAAGATGAAGGGGGTGGGGAGATTTCCATATGACCATTGCCACTTTTGGCTGCTAGGTGAAGCAGAGAAAGGGATCGATTAATGAGTTTGTAGGTTTGTCAATTGAAAAAAAAAACTCCTATCTAATCTCATCAATGGGATTCATCCTGTTAAGCTAGTGTTTTGGGTATCTTATTCCTACAATGTATCTAATCAGAGCATCATTTCATTTGTAACTTGGATCCTCATGCGTGCTTATATTTTTGTTTCTTTTCATTTCCACTCATTTTCTTTCTTTTATCTCATTAAGTTGAACTCGGGAACGAGATGTTAGATTTCAAGATGTTATTGATTAATTTGTCGCAGAGCATATGAGATTAGCTGGAACGGCAGTGGTCGTCGGTGGTGAATGACTGGGAGTCACCAATGGAGATGGTCGGAGGTGACGAGGTTGATGGTGGAGTTGGTGTTTTAGATGGGTAATAACTTTGAGGGTATGGGGGTAGTAAGGGAAGCATTTATTAAACAATTTTTTGAGTAAACTAATAATATAAATAATTATATAACAAATAAAATAAGTAAAAAAAGAAATATTAAGGACAAAATAGTCTTTTTTTTAAGGATGTCAGTGTCCAAATGCACAACAAAAGTAAACAGTAGGGACAATCCGAGTTAAAAAATAAGTTACGAACAAAACACGTAAATTTCTACAAACCACATAGACCATTCATGTGATTTACTCTATTGATGTGAATTTGTAATGACTAGTTTTTTATTTATAAGTCCTAATTTATTGCATATAAACCACACCTTACAGGCAGTGAACCCGATCGAGTGTAGTATAGCTTTGATAAGCAAGGATGTCGAACATAAGGGGAACGGTAGTGAATTAATTTAAAATATTTGATTATATGTTACAGAACACACGAAAGGAATAAAGAAATGTTTATTAAATCTCAAACGAATAACTAATAACAATTCTTGATAAACTGACAGGAATACAAATTTCTTTAGGTACTTTGATTTAGATAAATTACTTCTTAAATTAATGGCTAACTACTGATACAATGGATAATTATTCATTGTTCACCGATTCCTAATATGACTAGTGTCATGGTCACAACTATTAATCCTTTGATTTCAACACAATTATTAACTCATTAATCAAGTGAACAAATAATCATGCAAATCAGTAGTTGGTTCGTAGGTGGTGCAAACTCCGAATCAAATCGCCGAACAAACTCGGCCCATGTCATCTCTGCCACTCAGGCTGGCCCCACCTGGCTAGTAACTGTTGGGTTTTGAACATTCTAACACTCCTAAGTGTACATGCAACCCTAAATACCTTGGATCTATGTTTTCTCTATTATACATACAAATATGAACTTTCCAAGGTATTCATCCTAACTAGCATAATAACATGATTCATATGAATATATCAAGTTAGAATTACATACCTCTTTGATGTAGAAAGTCTTCATGAAGCTTGAGTGCCTAGTGCCCCAAGTGTGACACCTCAAATGGTTCACACAACACCAAATACACTTGGAATAACTTGAGAGAAACTTGAACACTCCTTGAAATCATTTATCCCTCACACTCACACATAGTGCATGATTTCTTGAGCCATGGGATTCTTTTATATGGTGGCTATTAGGGTTACACCATGTAACTCATGACTTTACCCATTCCTTATGCTCCATGGATTTAACCTACATGGAGTATCCATGGGTCACCCCATGGACTTAGTCTAACATAAGGAATCTTGGATCACAAGCCCACATATATAAGAATGAATGATTTACACAATCAACCCATATATTTAATTAGTCTTCTTTTGATCACTTAATTAATTCCAAATTAATTCTTGATCAATACTAATTAATAACCTTATTAATATATTAGAACTTATAATATATTAACAAACCTTAAGTGTTATTTCTCTCATTTTAGTCTATCCAAATGCATGATGCCATGCAACCCAAATGGACCATGCTGGGTTGGGTCAAGTCTTACCAATTAAAGTTATGGACTTAGACATTAATCCAACAGTCTCCCACTTGTATAAGTCTAAAACTATTATTGCGTATGACTTCAAGAACCGACTGGCAATCGTAGCTCTCAAAAGCTTCTGTCGAACTCTGACCTTGTAGATGAACTCTGACCTTGTCAATGACTTGACCATTAGATAAAGGATCATATATTCCTCCATTCTAGATATGATATGGACTGAGACATGGATTATAATCATTCTCTCTGTCCATTTGTTGTTTCCCGATTTCCGATTTATGACGACTGACTAATTGAACAAATCAAATCAGTCCTGGCCCGGCCGAGCACTTCCATTTGTCATCATCAAATCATCGAGGGGCCCACAGATATCGCTTTTATCCCAAAGGTAAAAGGACTCATATGGCTTGTTCTACTACTTGTTGAATCATACACAAAGGCACGTTTTATAACATCGAGTTACCGAATGCGTTTTCGTGCAATCAATGTACAACCAACTCATAGTAACAACTCATATCTCTAGGTTTGAAGAATATAAGATATTATTGTCTCATGATCACTCGTGATAAAATCCATGAAGTGATTCCATTGAGCACGGGTTGAATCCAATACTCGGAACTTATGAGCACTCATGAGTGTTGTAGCCCTTTGTCCAACATCTTAGACCTCTACAAGCCAACCCATGACAGTCTTGATTCATATTTACTTCCAACATATGACCGACTGTGGATGGTTTGAATAACTTAGTCATTCCGGAAGAATAACCTAGTTTATTCTGGAAGTCAAAACATGCAAAATGAAACACAAGAATAATTGAATCCAATATGGTATCAAAACCTATGAACATAAATAAAACACCTTTTATTAATCATCATATGATTACACATTATTCATTGTATACTGTTTCAGCTATCAACTTTATTCTTGAATTTAAAACAATAGTTGTCCCATGCTCCAAGCATGTACACTATGTTTTCTAAACACTAGTCATGTCATACACCAAGTATGAATACTATGTTTGTCTATGATCTTTACTTTGTGAAATAGATCAATTGAACATAACTCCAATGATCCTCTTTTCACAGTCCCAAATCCTTACTGCAAATGCAAAAATTCCAAATTCATGCGATTTACTGAAATCTGTTAGATTCTAAACTTATATGCATTGATCCTCTTGTAATGATTATGCACAAAGTCACAAGGACTTGACAACAAACATTACAAAGTATTCCAAAGGAGATCAACTCCTTGGAAACACCCTTCTTGCATTAAGTTTCCTTAATCTTACATAGATTGAAAATTCTAACTTTGAAACATTTCCAGATTCATTTTGACTATCACTTCTGAACAAGAGTTGCCTCCTTACAGATTATGTCAATATGGTCCTTCCAGAATTATCACTATACTTCCAACTGTCCTTGAGCACCTAATCTTTGGTAAAACTTAGATTATCCTCAACAATTGATTAATCGTTTTAGTCATATCCAATTCTAGACCTTTTCCCTTCTTAATGCCCCAGGCATTTGGAAAATTTTAGAAAGGATGAATATAGCACATGTAATCGATCCTATATCCGAAGCATATGGGACACGATTCATGATGTCTCACATAAAGACTAAACCAATCTTTTGCTATAACATTTCCATTTCTATTTGCCAAGTTCTCATAATTCAGATTACGAAAAGGGATGTCGTGATCATAATTGAATTTTAGAACGCAAATAATGGACCCATATACATAATTTTCTTATGTTGAGCCATTCCAACATGAAATTCACACATATATATATATATATATATATATATATATATATATATATATATATATATATATATCCTTGACTAAATACGATTAAAACCTCAATCTAAGCTTTTAGATTTGAGATGAAGTATAATTTCCTCTCCCTTAATTATAGCAAAACAACTATTTCCCAATTGAAACTTTTGTTTTCTATAATTAACATTGCTAACTTGCAACTTTTATCATAATTCTCATGCTCCCACTAACATGATGATTATTAGCATAACAGTTATGCTCCCACTAGCTTTGACATGTACTCAGAAATCAGTTGGACTTCTAGAAATCAATACTTTATTGACTTTCTTACCAAAGTTCAGATTTCTGATACTAGATTGTTTTGATAAAACTTTATCAAAATCATACACCTCTCTTAGATAGCTCACATGTGTGTCTAAACAATTTTAGAACTATGAAAAGGAATGCCGTAATCATAGTCTCAATTGTTTAGACCTTTGCCACTTCTCACAAGTCCATGTTAGTGTGTCGGTAAACCACACACGCTCCACTAACGACTTTGAGAATGCAAATATCACAATTGCTATCTAGCTAAAATCTACTTAGTGAAAGTGTTTCCTCACCATCATTTTCATGAATCGGAGAGAAACATTATCACCCTTAGATTTAATAGTGTATGTGTTCTTATCCATGTGAATTTGTCAAAACCATAATCACAAGACAAGGTTAGTGACAAATCCAAACTCATATGGATTAAACTTGTGTAATCTTAAATTCTTGCCATCTGGCAGCTCATGGGCCAGCCATTGCTTCCAAGTTGTTGTGCAACCAATTGAGAACTCTCAGAACTCCTATGCAAAGCCAACTTGAATAGGCACAAAAATTTCAACATGATAAGTTATAAACCTCAAATCGTGTGCTAGTGAAGGACTTTAGGTTTTATTCTTGATTAAGTCTTGAAACTTTCAAGAGCATTAAGACTCCCACTGTCCTCTTGACATATAAGACTCTCTTGTCAAATATTCAAGAGATAGTGTCGATTCTAATCAAGACAAACACTTCACACAATTGGCCTTAGTTGGTCTTATTTTATCCAAAACATCACAACTTACCAATTTCAAATGTACAGGAGTAGAAAACTTTTACTCTTACATTTTACAAGTGTTTTAAACCTTCTTTAAGACATGTCACTCAAGTTACAATTTTAGAGTATAACTCTAAGACTTGTATTGGAACGAAGTATGACTCATCTTCTTGATTTAACCACTTCAACAATTCATAACTCCTCTTCTTAACTATCAGAATGCACTTAGAGGATGAATTGTGATAAGGTCTCTAAATCATTAAGATGATCATATAACATGATACTAAAGTATTCTCCCATCTTTTCAGACTTGAGAAACTTTTATCTTTCTGCCATACTTTGATTCTTCTTATTCGTTCTGTCTCACATTGAAACTTCTCCAATGCTACAGACTTATACTTAAACTTATAAGTATAACCATATTTACTGAACTTAAGTAAATCATGACGAATAGTCTTCTTGATCTTTTGTGGTGGACTTGAGCAGTGCACAAGAATGTGTACTCGATCCCTTAGTCCTTTCCTTATTCGCATAAGGAATTAGTCTTAATTTTCCAAGCTGAAAGTTCTCATTCATCATACTATACAACTTGCATGATTCCAAGTTTCGGTCCAATTGAACCTTGGGTGATGAGAATCTTTCCTTATTTGGTAATATTAGACACTACCACAGCCAAAAGAATCAAATCCATTTTTCCAATATTGTTATCAGTGGAATCTTATAAGCAACAACTTTTCACAAATGTCATTGTAAGGATACTTAAAATAAATAAAATCAAAACCTTTTTCTTTTATTTTAAAACTTTGCGGAAAAACTTATCCTTACAATCCATATGAAAACCTTGTTGTTATCTATTCCTAAGCAATATAAATATCATAACTCTTAAGTAATAGCCCAAAATTCTGATCACCGAACCATGCGATTGAAATCCATCTTCGCAAGCATGTACTTAATAGAGTTAGACAATGGACTTTACCAGAAGTAGAGCCAAACTTATTGACTTTAACATTCTTAGGTAAATTTGGCAGCTTCGCAACCAATGCCCCTTCCTTTGGCACTAATTACCTATGGACCCTTGATAATGGGACTATCTCAGACTTAGCCTCTCTCTTTACCATTTGGTCAACCGAGTTGACTATGGCCGATCCCTTTCCATTGGAAAGAGAGAGCTTTATTGGATATCCAATGTCATTATTGTCAATGTCTACAAGTTTTAGGAAGTTGATCTTAGCAAATAGATAAGATCATTAAGGGTCTTGTCATAGTCTGTTTCATAGGAGTCCCAAAGGAACTCACTATGTGACTTTGAAAGTGATTGAACCACCAACTTTCACAAGACTTTGACACCCAACTCTCCCGACTTGTCAATATGTGACTACATCTCCAAGATGTGATCACACATAGACATTTGCTTGCCAATAGGGCTTGAGTGACCTTAAACTTTTCAAGAACTTGTGGGTTAAGGAGAATAATTGGAGGAGGTGAAAGAAGTATGATTTCCATGGGACATCATCTTCATTTAGGAAAGCTTGTTTCAAGAGATTTGGGAAGATCATAAATGTCTAAACCAGACATCTTTTTGGGAGATATTCAAGATAGTTGATTTAAAGTCCTAAATATGACACCCAATATGAAATATTAAGGCTAGGACCCAACACAATACTTTTATAACTTGGAAGAGGGATGCCGTAATCCAAGCTATAAAATATTTGAAGGTAGGTGAATGACGATTCACCAATTTCCACCAAGATAAACAAAATGTATTATTAGGTTTTAATTGGTTTTGAAACTCCTAGATCTTTGAGATTCATTGAACTTTTCAATGGCGTGTTTCAATCTCGAGTGTGCCCTTCAGGTTTTGTGACTGGGATGCCGAGGATCACAAAACAAGGTGTGAAGTAACCATGCAAATATACTGGGTACCCTTAATATTTACCCCTTAATCGATGTGCCGGTTAACCACAGACGCTCCACCGATACTATGATAAATATTAAGTTACCCTTTGCCTACCTTGTTAAGTCCAGGTTTGTGTGCCAGTTAACCACACACGCTCCACTAACCGACTTAAACAAAGTGCAAAGTGTAATTTCATGGATTAGCACCTTATTCACATTTTCTTAAGTAACTAAGATTGGGTATTTATAAAAGGTTTAGTTACTTAGTATTTATCATTAATACTTTTAATGAAGGGAGAATTATAGTCCTTGTCCTACCCGTTCGGCTAACGACCCTCCACCAGTCAAGGAAGCAGTGGGTGAGAGTGGACACCCATTAAACTGCCATTTTATAGGCAGTAACCTTATACCCCCTTATAGACCGGCTTCGTGAATGAGGCCTACTAACGGTAAGACTGACTTTACTCTTATACACACACACATATATCTTACTATATTATTATACAAACCTTACTATTTCTAAAAATAAATTTAAGACGTCCAAACTATTAAGCTTATAGTACAAATAACAAAGCAAAATCTTATCTCATTCTTTAATTTCCGTTCATACAACAATTCAAAAAAAATGAAAAAATAGAAATCGTCCAGTTACCCCACGTGCTATAATTAATTTATGCTTTACAATCCGGTCAAAAACTGAATCCGTCAAAAGTCAAAATTGAAATCCGTTATCTTCTCCGTTCACCCCTCATTTGATTCAAAAATTGAATTGAATCTCTTCAAGAATAATCACTTTAAAAACTCCGGCACCAACACTCTTTCCATATTATTTTCATTTCTCTTGCTTTTCTATGAAGACATAGGCATTGCTTGTGATCGTATTCCGCCGTCACCATTCGTTTTCCCCTTCCCCACCGTTATCCGTTTGATAGGGTTCGCCATCCCCACTGCCACATTCTACTTCATTAGACTCCATCTTAGATCGATTGTTTTTCCGGTAAGTCACATCGCCATCGTTACTCTTTTGCGTTCTGCTTTGCCATCGACTTGCTTTTCTTCTTGGTGTGTTCAGTTTACTTGGATTCACCAAGGTACCACTTAATCTTCATATTTGGTAACACTTTTCTATTATAGAATGATCAATAATCTGGTTCTATGCACTATGTTCTAAAGAAAACCCTAAACATAGATCTATTATACATTCATTTTACCAATCTTGAAGTTGTGTATATATCTCATGGTACAAGTCTATAATCGAATCATTTTATATTGATTTGATTTTATTGCTAATTTCATTCATCTCAGACCTTTCATGCCCCATTATCGCCCCTAGCAAGTCATTATTGTTTTGACTTGGTTCATCGCCCCAGTGATTACATTATAGATTTCATTTTTCATGTTTTTGTTGTTTTTATTTCTCATATTTCTTTGTTATTATCATTTCCTAGGTACAAATCTTGACCCTCTTTCCTTATTCGTTCAAATATAAGTAAGAACAAAGTGTATCTCTTTTGTTTCAGTGTTTGAATGTGTGTGTGGCAGGGGCATGTGTATCTGTGTGTGTCTATGAATATTCTTGATTTTTGGCATGATATCACAACCAGGTGTTTAGTAGCTTCAAAATTTGATAGTGAGCTAATGTAATCAGAGTGGGAAGCACAGGGAGAGTGATCAAGGTTTGATTCCTCTTTTTTCCGGCTTAAGGATTGATTCCTCTTTTTTTTTCCTAATGGTATTTTACGTAATAAATTTTGATTTTATGGGGGATTATATCAAATCCCATAAAATCAGGCCCCACTTAATTTTAGGCATTGAAATGGTAATTTTGATGCATTTTCTTTGTTTATATTGTTTTCCCCTTTCTCGTGCCTATGCAATTGTAAATGATTCATTGGTTTTGTTGCAAATATGTTTCCTCTCTGCCACTCACACACACTACCACAGATCTGGTACTTTCTCTCAACCAACTTCTCTATCTATTTCTATAAAGTTTCATTAATTTTGATTTTTTTTCCTTTTGTTGTTTGATTTTTAACTACGGATTTGTAGGTTAAAGGAAAAACTTTTTGGGGAAGGCAGATATATATCTCTCTCTATTACCGAACTTGATTATGATTTAAGCTATATTTTGCTTCTTTAATTCAATCATGACTTTAGGATGCAATTATCTTTGATGAGGGGTCAGGAAATGTGTTCAATGGATCGAGGCCAAGCAACAATAAAAATAAGAAGAAATTGTTGGCCTGTTAAGTCGTAAAGAAAATAGATTGATGCTCTAGATATGGTGCTTGATTAAGTAAAAGGTTCGATTCTAGAACTACATTGATTGTTTTACTATGGGAGGGGGTTACTCTCCATTTATTTGTACTTAATTGATTTTTTAGAGGCATGGTTTATGGTTTTCTAGGGAGCAGGTAGGCCTTTCTTTGCAGCACTACAAATGGTTTATTTTTGGAATTCAACCTAATTTTTGTCACTTAAATGGTTTGAGCATTTGGACTATTTTTATACAGCTTTAATAGTTTATTAGTTTTTAACTAATTTTGGTGTTAATTCTATAGATTCTATTGGGCTTGCTGCATCTTTGGTGTTGATTTGTTACTTGAGCCTACTATACGATTTGAAGTCACAACCTGGAGGTACAACTTTATTATTTTTTATGATATTTGTTTTGTGTATTCATTTTATTTATATTTTTACTTACTTCATGAATTCTAATTCTTTGTGTTCATTAGGAAGTTGGGTCTTATCTGATGAACGAAATTGGAACAGTCAAGAAAATCATATGAGGGCATTAAAGGAATTAGTGAAGTTCTAAGCATTAATAATAGGATATATGGTGACAAACCAAGCACTGCTATTTCTTCTTCAAGCTTACATGAATATGGGAAAAAAACATGTAGGCTTCTATATATATATATATATATATATATATATATATATATATATATATATATATATATATATATATATATATATATATATATATATATATATATATATATATATATATATATATATATTTGTTTTAAAGAACACTAAAAAAATTTCTTAAACAATTTCCAATTACTTTAGAAGAGTGATATGATGTTGAGGTCAAAAGCATGAAATATCATTTTACTATTAGAAAATCGGATTTCTGCATATATTCCAAAAAAATTAATCAAAAGATTTTTAGAAAATATGCAGAAAATTGGATTTTCTACTTATCTTTCAGAAAAAACATGAATTTACAAAAAAAAAAAATAAATAAATAAAATATAATAACATAGAAAAAATATTTATAAAGTAACATAATACTTTTGAAAAATTTGATTTTCCAGCATATTTCCGGGAAAAAAATGAAAACTAAAGAAAAAAACATTTAGAAAACATGCTGAAAATAGCATGGTACTTTCAAAAAATTGAATTTTTAGCAGTTTTCCATAAATGAAAATTATGAAAACAACTTTAGAAAGTAACATCGAATTTTCTGCATATTTTCCCTACAAAAGGAAAATTGGCAAAAAAAATAGTCTTGTACTTTAACTATAACAGACTTTCTGTAAGTTTTCTAAGTATTTTCCAAAAAAAAAAAGCAATAATAGCATTGTTGATGAGAAATGGTATGATAGATTCACGATTGTACATTATGATTTCGATGTTCTAATTTTATTTTTAAAGTTAGAACCATCGAAGATAAATCAGTAAAAGTTAGATGTGGTTGTTGAATATATTTATTTTGGTTTTACTTTTATTAATCAATTTTTTACTGTTAACATTTTAAGAAAAAATATTTAAAACTAAGTATAAATTGACTAACAAAAATTTTAATTTTATGAGTTAATAAGCGCAACAAAATGAAATCGGACATAATATGTTAGTAAAAGGAAATACCGGTCCTAAAAATATTAGATTGTTAAAGTATACATTAATATTTAATATCCGGTTATTGATAATCGTTTAAATATAGTAAACTATTTGCACAAAACCAAACTATATGCGGCCCTCCAAATAGAACGTTCAGAAATTATTCGATTAGTCGCTTGCCGCTCGCTGTGTTGCACGCTTTTTAAAATTATACAGTATCCGAAGAAAATTAATCACCGAAGAAAATTATTCCCGAAAATCAAACTATTTTATGTACCCAAAAGCGACGAAATACATTAAAAAAAACACGTTGTCCGTCGGAAAGGAAACGAATCGCCGAATTGAAATAATGCTTAGTGATTATTTGCCAACACATTGTGTCTTATTTTTAATGCGATATTTTTCTAAAGCAAACTAATCTTTGAAATGAAATTAATCATTGTTCGTCGAAAAGAAACTAATTGTCGAAACAATCTATTCGCCGCCCGCCGCTTTGCGCGGGTAATGACTAGTATATATATATATATATATATATATATATATATATATATATATATATATATATATATATATATATATTATTAACTTATAATATTATAAAGTATAAGGGTTGAACTTTAACTTTTAAAATTCTAAAGGGCTAACTTGGAATTAAAGTATTCATAAGAGAAAACTTTTCAGATTCCAAAACTTGAAGGCATGTTTTGAAAATATTCAAAACTAATTAATTCCATAACTTATGTGTTTAAAGTAGTTTTAATCCAAAAACTCTTCAAGTTCCATAACTTGTCAAGTTATGGAAGACTTTAAACCAATAAAAGAATGTAACTTTTTCTTTATTTGTAACATATGGAATTAATTAAGGTTACACATTTTAATGATTTAATGAAGTGACTCTTGAACCTCCATAACTTGAGGACAAGTTATGGAGTCATCAAAGCATTCAATGAAAACAAGACTCTTCATTTTTATAACCTATGTTATCTTTTATGAGTTTTAAGATTCATAAATGTGACTTTTAAGTTACATAAACACATTTTATATACTCCTTTTGGATTAATTTGGATTAAAACCAACTATCACATAATTTTTTTCATTAATCTAAATTCACTCATAAAACAAGGTAACACAAAAAACTTTTGGTGATCCATAACTTATTCTTAAGTTATGGAATTCTTTAAAACATTAACACCAAATTTTGTAACTCCATAAAAACTTTGAATCAATTTTTTTTAAAACCTTTTCATATCCATAAATTATGGAGGTTTCAAAAAATAAAACTCTTTAGATCAAAATTTTAAAACTAATAAAATAATCATATCATTTTATCTTTTATTAAATTTGACATAATTCAACTCATATAGCAAATTATTCAAATTTTACAAATAATTAGTTTTTCACAATAACAAGTAATTATCTTAAAATTTGACAAACTTCATGTTTTTTTCATTTTTTTTCAACTTTGAAAATAAAATATTTGCATCAATATAACAGAAAACAACCCGTGGCTCTGATACCGCTGCTGGGTTTTGAACATTCTAACACTCCTAAGTGTACATGCAACCATAAATACCTTGGATCTATGTTTTCTCTATTATACATACAAATATGAACTTTCCAAGGTATTCATCCTAACTAGCATAATAACATGATTCATATGAATATATCAAGTTAGAATTACATACCTCTTTGATGTGGAAAGTCTTCATGAAGCTTGAGTGCCTAGTGCCCCAAGTGTGACACCTCAAATGGTTCACACAACACCAAATACACTTGAAATAACTTGAGAGAAACTTGAACACTCCTTGAAATCGTTTAGCCCTCATACTCACACATAGTGCATGATTTCTTGAGCCATGAGATTCTTTTATATGGTGGCTATTAAGGTTACACCATGTAACTCATGACTTTACCCATTCCTTATGCTCCATGGATTTTAACCTCCATGGAGTATCCATGGGTCACCCCATGGACTTAGTCCAACATAAGGAATCTTGGATCACAAGCCCACATATATAAGAATGAATGATTTACACAATCAACCCATATATTTAATTAGTCTTCTTTTGATCACTTAATTAATTCCAAATTAATTCTTGATCAATACTAATTAAATAACCTTATTAATATATTAGAACTTATAATATATTAACAAACCTTAAGTGTTATTTCTCTCATTTTAGTCTATCCAAATGCATGATGCCATGCAACCCAAATGGACCATGCCGGGTCGGGTCAAGTCTTACCAATTATAGTTATGGACTTAGACATTAATCCAACAGTAACCTCGCCTCACCAATCTTGAGCCCTATCCCTCAGCATACACGAAGCAAACCCAACCTTTGTTGCATCTGGGCAGGAACTCGTGCGTTGGGCGTTCTCGATATCCGCTACCCAACATCGACTAACGATGAGGCCCCTGACCCTGAAAAACTCCGGCGCCCCACACACCTTGAACTCCATAATCTCCATAATGCCCTCCTTGACCATCCCGAAAATGACCAGGGTCGCGTCAAGGATGCCCCTGGTAACCTCGGCTGCAATAAGCTCGCGCAGCCTCTCATCGATGACATCAGTAGTGTCTCCCGATCCTGATCCTCCTGCTCCAAATCGTGTCACCACCATGCTGGACTGAAATATCATAAATTACAATGATTAGGATTTTCATATAAGGGATCTTCCCGTACCGGTCCTCCTTGAGATCATAAGATCTAACATTGGTTTGGGTACAGGTCATGTGCTTCCAGTAGTACGGGCCAAATACTACCTTCCACACCTACCTGTACCTTTCCCCAATGCCCTACCTGACAACCCCAATTTTTTCCAAAACCAAACCATATACCACAACTGTTGGATTAGTGTCTAAGTCCATAACTATTTTGGTATGTACTTGACCCGATTATGAGCATGGTCCTTTTGGGTTGCCTTCACCATAGCAATATGTAGGATGATTTAAGGAGAGAAAGGTTTAAATATGATCTATTAATATATTATGAGAATAATATATTAAAGGAGAAATCATATTGTTTAATTAGTATTAGTCAACAATTAATTGATAATTAATTTTGTGGCTAAAAGAGATTAAATAAATTTCGGGGACTGGACTGCAATTATTGGATAATTGAGTTATTGGGCTAAGGAATGCTAAAGGAGTAAGGGGTGAACGAAATTATGATGGAAGCCCATCATATTTTCGTCCATGGCCTTATCCAGAAGGTTCCATGGGCTTCTTAGAGTTTAAGCTGTCCATTAGGGTTTTGACTGAAACCCTAGCAGCCCACACAAGTATATAAAGGACCCCTTAGGCTCCAAAAACGTGGACAACTGATTCTCTAGGGTTTTTAGTCGTTTTTGGGCAGCCTCTCTTCTTCTCCTCTTCATCCAAGTTGTATATGGTGTTTGTGACTCCATTAGAGGTGCAACATTTGAGGCACTAAGCTTTTGAAGCCAATCCAACCAAGGAATTGATTGTTATTGCTATATAACAATCAAAGGTAATTCTCTAAACCCTAATTCAGTTCATAATATGTTAGATCTAAGTTTATTAGTCTTGGATTCAAAGCATGTACAATAGAGAAACCTAGATCCAAGCATTAGGGTTTGTATGAGCACATAGGATTGTTCTTATGCCTAAAACCCATCAACAACTACCTCATACATCGAATCTTAGGCCGTCCTAAGATTTACTGTACTCACATCGATCTAACCAATCATGACAGGTTGCCTTTATGCATGCAAATTGTACACAAAAAAAGGATCAAATAGACTTTCGGATAAAAGATTCTACCCAAGGACCACACCGAACAAGGAAGTGGAAATAAGGCCAAATCGATCATTCTGAGGCTATAAGATCCTAACTGTATACAATTTAAAAGCATACACATAACAAGTTCCATATAATCAACAAGTGCAAATATCAGTATGACATGGCTAACATATTGGGGAACTACTTACTTGTCTCGGCTGATCACGCGCGTTGCACTCTCATCTTTTCATTTCCTTTTGAAAACCCCTTTAAGTTACTTTTTGGAAAACATTTTTTTTACCATTTCATTAGTTTGAGTCCTAACACACTTGAGAGTGTGCACGAATCCCTCAAACCAAGGCTCTGATACCAACTTGTAACGACCCAAATTTTACAAAGAAAATTTTCATTTTTAATTAGTAAACACGCTTGCATAAACCATGAAATTCCAACATAATTGTTTTCAAATCCACATTCATTACAACTTTGTTTAAATCATCAGAGTGTCCCAAAACATATTAGTGAAAAAGAGAGACAGAGTGCACATCGCGCCATCACGCCTTGCCTTTTCCCTTGGGCTCAGATGTACCTGAAACAAATACACAAACGGTAAGCTTGAAAGCTTAGTGAGTTCACCAGAGCACACCCACACACAAACACGTATAATATATCATGGTAGGTAACAGCTATACGAAACACATAAGTCATGCAAACAACATACAAAGAAGCCCTGGAAACCCTCCAGTGTCTTACTCTGGGTGCCATGGGAACCCCCACATGGTCTTAGCCCAATGCCTCGGGAAACCCCCGAGGTCTTTTACTTAGGATGCCAAGGAAATCCTCCAAGGTATTACACCTAAGTGCCTCGGGAACCCCCCAAGGTCTTTGACCTAGGATGCCAAGGAAACCCTCCAAGGTCTTACACCTAAATGCCTCGGGAACCCCCCGAGGTCTTCCATACACAATAAACAGAACAACTAGCACATTACATATCAAATAGTCCAATTAGCATATACATAACAATTAATGGGACGGCCTTGGTGCCTTCGACCCATTGGTATGGTGAGGATACTCACCTCTGTCTGTTAAATACCAAAGCTGCTCTCCTAACAGTCCGAATCTCCCGTGCTGAATAATAATATTCATCAATGTTAGGACCTTAGATTAGTCAAAGGAAAAACCCAAACTCCAAATCCATCCATGAGGCCCAATTATCCTTCCCTTGTTAATGGGCCCAAAATCTAAGTCCAAGAGTTATTAATGAGCCTCTTGGCCTAATAAAGGCTCAATAAGGCCTAACCAAAGTATCCATGGCCCATAACAGATGAAATAGCCCATAATTCATAGAATGCAACCAATCCAATAACCAAAATGAAGCCCAAAAAATCAAAGGCCCAAAACAGATTCGGCCCAATCTGTAGCACGTACGCTCGGCGTACCATTCTGGTATGCACAGTGTACTGGGGTCTTAAGGACTATGCGCAGTATGCATTGAGTACGCCCAACGTTCTTCTAAATCAAGCACTTTCTCCATTAAGTGCTTAATACCCGATTCCTTTATGTCTAAAAGCCAGATCTGAGTTGTTTAATACGTCCTAAGGCATAAAGTTGCCAACTTTATGCCTTTGCATGCCTCACATACACCCAAAACCTTCATTAAGACCTTTCCAAGATCTTTAACCCATGCATGAGACCAATACTTCCACAAAGGCTCCATTTTTATGCTTCAAAACGACCAAGGGACCTCAGATCTGCCATTCTCCTAATGAAGTTGCTTAACTCGCCAAAAGAGGTCCAAAATCCAACAAAGGGACAAAACTAGAAAACCCTATCTAGATCTAAAGATTTAAATGGAAAGGTGCAAGCTTTTTACCACCAGAAGCCTTGCAAGATGACCCCAATGCAGATTCTTGAAGCACCAAACTGATCCAAGCTTGCTTAACAACTCTCCTTCTTGAATGTTAACTGGGTGTTACCCATGCTATGGAAACTCTCACAGATGGCCTAAGAGCAAGTGGTGATAATTGTGGCCCATTAAGTGTTGAACCCAAGGCTAAAATGGTCACATTGACTCAAGAAGAAGAGTTTTTGATAATTGGAATTGATGGGATTCATGAGCAAATCTACCTTATCCTCATATGTGTCCATGAACACCCTTTGTGTTTAAATTCTTTTTATAGATTACATTATGATTTTTAGAAGGACACCCTTGAAAATTTTAGATGGACACTCGTAGGCTTCGATAACACTTGAGACGACAAAAAAAGGTTTTTACAGATTTTATTGATACCAAAAGTTAAAGAAAAGAATCCAGATAAATAGAATGTTGTTAACAAAAATAAAGATATCTTTTATCATAACAATATATTTCCAATTTTGATCTATTTAGTTTATAAAAATAAGTCAAAAAATATGGAAGTTGAGTAAAGAAGTAAAATAGAAAGTGAAAAGAAAACCCTAAAATTAAACAAAAATTACACGTTTTTGGTCTTTGGACCTTGACATCGCAGCTGCCACCCTCGAAATCTTCGGTTTCCTCCGTCCTAAGTGCGTCTCCAACCTTGGCCACCTGTTGCCTCTCTCCTATGCCCTCAGTTACTTGGTGGTTCTGCCCCTCAACTCTCTACTGACTTGTCTCCTTCTCTGTCTCTTTTGTTCTTTGAGATAACCGATAAAATTAATCCTTACTTCATTGTTCTTTGTCTTTTTGAGACAAGTAGAATAGGGTTTACTTTGTTGAGATATAGTGTTGAACTATAATTTGTATAAAGAAGAAAATTTGAACCCTTGTGTCACATCGAGCACATGGTTTCAAAGCGGTTGTATTGTATTGTTTTAATCACAGTCATAGTACATGAAATGAGCATATCTAAGCTACCTAACTATCAAGACAATAGTATAGGGGTGAAATTTTACATAATCTTAAACTACTAACATATTAAAACCTAATTTTGATAGTTGAAAAAAAAAATGGGTATACAATTTGAAAAACGGCGTATCATATTTTTTTAGTTTGTATCTCATAAATAACATTATTATTATGCACAAATTTCATGACCGATATGAAAAGTATATTTAAGTTCGTTAGATCATAGATTTTACATAATATAAACACATACTAATATTTTGTTTACGTATAAATTATATAAAATGGTTACTTCTTTTCCTATTATGGTATTTGTTTTTTATTGTGTTTTATTATGTTAAGTAGTATGAGCAAGTAGCAACCATATATTTATATATTGTTTCTAAAATATAAAAACTCGTGAACAATTACAAGACATTAGCTAGTATTATTAAGAATTTGAACTGATAACCAAAAAATTCAACTTTTTAATTTTGTGATCTCTATTAAATTGGACACCCGAAAGTTTGAATCCTGGATTTATTTAGTATTGGATTCGATATGTTTTTAGGAAACAAAATGCAGTTGATTTTGGAAGGATCAAAAGAGAAAAGTTCACTACTTAGGTAACTTTAACTTTTAAAGAATTTCTTGACCTTTCATCTAGGAGTTGGTTGACACACTTCAAGGTATTTATTTTCGTTTAATATATTAATTATTTGGTCCAATAACCGATATAAACATTGGAGACGACTTTCTTGGACCATGGAACTTTTAGAAGCCGATATCCATGCCAAACAATGGAACAGACTTTGGTTTTTACCCTTTATAGAAATGCACCTTAACTCTCTTAATTCTTAAACATAATAACACTTTAATTTCAGTGGATTCTTCCTCCGATATCCACTCTAACTAAAACCTTACGCCACTCGTGGGTCGTGTCCAGTTCGCATCATTAGTATATATATATATATATATATATATATATATATATATATATATATATATATATATATATATATATATATATATATATATATATGTATATATATATTCTTTCTGAACAACAAAGAAGACAATATATGGAAACTTCCGTTATAAGAAATCACCAAGGAGGTGAACGAGAACAAGACAAAAACAAACAACGTCACAAGAAAAAAACGAAAGTAAACAAACAATCCAAACAAAGAGAACGCTAAGCAAAGCAATAGACGCCGACTTCACAAACAGCTAAGATATTGAAGGAGATGTCGAAGATAGTAGACAACAACACCCAAAATCAAATTATTACCGACGTCGTCATTTGGAAGTTGACAGACAATGAAGCTACCGAGGAGTCGGCACAACCAGTAAAGGGACCTTCTTATGGACTGTAAGCCCATTTCTCTCACTCATGTCCATATCCTCTATTTTCTCTCCATCTGGCAATCTGAAATCAAACTTGTATACGAGATTTACTAATACAAGCTCGAAGATAGTTACACTAAAATGAATTGCAGGGCATCCTCTACGGCCGGCACCAAATGGAATCAACTCGAAATGATGCCCTTTAAAGTCAATGGAACTGTCCAAGAATCTTTCAGGCTTAAACTCCTCAAAATTTTCCCATACCGTAGGATCTCTTCCTATTGCCCAGGCATTGACAAACACTCGTGTGCCTGCTGGAATATCATATCCCATCATTTTCACATCTTCTACTGATTCCCGAGGAAGAAGAAATGGGGCCGGAGGATGCAATCGGTAGGACTCCTTTATCACAGCTTTTAGGTACTCCATTTTCTCAAAATCTTCCTCGAAAAGCATGGATCTCCCTTGTGCCACTTTTGTAACTTCCTGCTGTAATTTTTTCATTACTCTTGGGTTTCTTATTAGCTCAGTGAGTATCCATACCAAAGTGTTGTATATAGTATCCGTTCCCCCGGCAAATACATCCTATAAATAATAAACAAAAAAAGTCATAGTTTATTAGTTTTAATTTGATTTTCTTCATATGTACTATACAGCTACAAGCAAGCAACTAAAAAGTTAAGTTTTTTTTCAATGCAAAGTCGCATACTTAAAAAAGGAATTGAATCAAAACGTTTGCATGCATGCGTATCTTGTTTAAATTTGATATCGATGCTTTACGTACCTACATATATACACTTGAAGCCAAGTAAATTATGTCCAACACGATACTGTTCATACTATTTGCTAGATCGAGCACAATACATAAATATATGCCCACGTGATATATATATATATATATATATATATATATATATATATATATATATATATATATATATATATATATATATATATATATATATATATATATATATAGAGAGAGAGAGAGAGAGAGAGTTAGGTTCAAATGTTTTCACTATCTATTGTGTGCCCGTATGATTGATTCTGGACCAATCATTTTAATTATTTTAAGAAAAGTAATTAATGCATATTAAATGCTGAAGATGTAATTAATATCTATTATATCTTCAACATGTAATATGCATTAATTACTTTCTTAAAATAACTAAAATGATTGGTCCAGAATCAATCATACGGGCACACAATAGATATTGAAACAAAATAATCTAACCCTATATATATATATATATATATATATATATATATATATATATATATATATATATATAGGGAAGAGTTATATGGAAAATGAATGATTAGGGCAACACATATTTGAACCAATGAAAACATGACAACACATCACTTCCACAATACATTACTTGTGAAGAAAGAAATAGACACGTGTCATTTGATTATTGGTTCCGGTAGATGTTGCCCTAGTTATTTGTTTTCCATAGTATATATATATATATATATATATATATATATATATATATATATATATATATATATATAGGTTCTATGGAAAACAAAAGAAGCCTAAAAAAACCTTAAAAATCATAAAAATGCATAAAAAATACTTAGAGATCACAAATTTTTATTATAAAAATTCACAGGTTTTTGTTAAAATTCGCTGAAAAAAAATAAAAAATCATTTTTTTGTAAAAATGAAATATTTTGTATAAAAAGCTGTGATTTTTTCAAAAAAAAAAGTTTTGTGATCTCTAAGTATTTTTTTTATATATTTTTATGATTTTTAGTGTTTTTTTAGGTTTTTTGTTTTCCAAATAATCCTATATATATATATATATATATATATATATATATATATATATATATATATATATATTTCTATAGCTAGTTGCTTAGTAACTTCCTACACATCTAAATTATTGTGTCTTGATTATATATATATATATATATATATATATATATATATATATATATATATATATATATATATATATATATATATATATAATCAAGACACAATAATTTAGATGTGTAGGAAGTTACTAAGCAACTAGCTATAGATACGTAAAAGGTTTTTTTTTTTTTCAAATTGAAGACTTCTATGGCCATGAAACTCTATATCATGACATCCCATAATGGTGGCATCTCACGATGATAGAGTTTAATCCGGTGAATGTCAATTAAGCATGTCATCTCATTAAACTCTCGTAGCGAACTATGCATTGTGGATGTTCTAAGTATAATAATTAATGTCACGTTATCCTTGAGAAAAAAAAAATCATACCAAAATAACTGCTTTAAGGGAATCGCTGTCAAGGGTAAAGTCGCTTGTGTTCTCATTTTGGAATTCCAATAAGATGTCAACTATGTCTTGCACATCATCACCTTTAGCATCCATTCCTCTTTTTTTATTCACATGTTCTTCAATAACACCTTCAAGGAACACGTCAAATTCTTGAGCACCTCTTTTTGCTCTTCCCTCTAAGCCAGTCAGTCTATCTACCCAGGATAACCATGGAATATAACTCCCCACACTAAAAGTAGCAATCATTTCGATGTGTTCTGTTAATAAGTTTGTGAACTTGGACCCAGAATGTACCCTCCCGAATGCCAACTTACAAATTATCGTGTTTGTAAGTTTGACTATTAATGCACTCATATCAACCACAGAGCCACGACTCTCTACAAGCACGCCAATCAGATTCCTTGTTTCGTCCTCTCTTACTTTTCGAAATAACTTAACACGTGCATTACTAACTAGACGGGTGACTAAAACAGTCCTCATCTTCCTCCAATGTTCCCCTTGTGGAGAAAATATTAGGTTCTTACCACCATAGAAAAGGATTTTGACTATAGCTATATTGGGCCGACTTGAAAATGATGAATCATGGGTTTTCAAGATTTCTTGGGCTGCGTCGATTGATGAAGCTACAAGTGTCGGTATGCTACCAAGGTGAATGAGCATGAGTGGACCATATTTCTTAGACAAAGCATGTAGAGATTGATGGGGGTGCGATCCTAGTTGGTGGAGGTTTCCAATGATTGGAAGCTTTCGTGGAGATGGGGGTAAACATTTTTTGATCTTCAAACCAAATGAAAAGAATTTGAAACGAATACAGATCATCAAAATGATAGATGTAATGAACGAAAGGAGAAACAATTGAAGGGATGGGAATGTTGCCATGATATTATTAGCAAGCAATTGAACTAGAAACTTGTTTCTTCTTATGTCTCATGAAAGGACTATATATACACATACACACACACACACTCATATATATATATATATATATATATATATATATATATATATATATATATATATATATATATATATATATATATATATATATATATATATATATATATATATATATATATATATATATATATATATATTGATAGGTTCAAAACATAACCAAATTATATCCTATAACCATATAACCACATGATAATTACCCATGGTCATTTATAAACTTATGTTCATCTATGAGTATAAGTATAAAAATCACCAATGTTTATAAATAAATGTCATTTGATGTGGTTATATATATATATATATATATATATATATATATATATATATATATATATATATATATATATATATATATATATATATATATATATAATTTTATAGTTATTATTCTTTATATATATACGTGAACATAATCTAATATATTACATATTTTATGAATCAGTAAACATTTTGAAAAAAATTGATTATTAAAGAATACGATTCATTCTTTTAACAACGTGACTTCCTTTTCTTTCACAACTTTTTTTTGTTAAATTTAAAAATATATATAACAAATTCTTGGAAGAATAAGAGATAAATGACGTTATATATTTTTTTAGAATGTAAACCTAATACCTTCTTTAAGAATTAAAATATAAACAAATTAAAGAGTGGAAAATAGTGCCCCACGTGGGTTATTCAAAATAAAATCCCATATAATAAAACAAACCAAACAAAATATCATATAGAAAAAGGAAAGGGAAAATCTATCGTTATGATAATGTTTGTCGTTATAATAATATTTTATAATAAAAATAAGACTAACAAAAAATCAAACCAAAAGCCAAAAATGAGAAAAAGAAATTATACATTTCTTTATCGTTATTATCTGTCTTCTTATTTATTTATTTTTAATTTATTAGATTAAGAAAAATCTCAATATCAAAAAAAAGAAAAAAAAATAAAGTAAATTCCATTAATAATTTTTATGAATAAAATACGAAGTTATTTAACTTTTCAAAACTTTATAATGTAACTCATCTTTATTTAGTGACTTATGAAGTTCTGCATAGTTGGAAAAAATAACTACTAAAACCTTATACTTTTATATTTATTTACGAGAACATAGGACCTTAAATAAAAACACTTCTAATTTATTATTTAAAGATTTTTTATTTTCTAAAAAAACTGCATGAATAATTTTGTGAGAGTGGCATCCTAAGGCTGTCCATCTAAAATCCACTATTAAGTATTAACCATTGTTGATTGTTGATACAATCCCTAATCAATCTTAGTAATGTGACCGGTTACCCAAAGCCATCATTCTTCATCGGCCTACCGGCCTCATTGCTCATTGCTCAAAGCTTCTATGCAAAATCACTTTCCAATGACGCGGTCAACAATTATGAACCCAACTTCATGTCAAAGAAAAAGTAAAAAATAAATTAAAAAAATAAATAAGAAGACTAACTGGACTATAGTCCTTTTATAATACATAAATCTATTTAATTTATTTTAGATTTACTATAAATATTTAACAAATATATATATATATATATATATATATATATATATATATATATATATATATATATATATATATATATATATATATTTCTTAATAGATTACAAAGATATTGTCAATATATTCAAAATGATAACAATATTGTTTAATGTGACTTGAGAATTAATGACCATTATATAAACTAATAATTGATATGTACGTGTAGCTAGTTGATTGGTAGTTGATTGTTTTACAGTTAACTGACAGTCCATTAACATGGTTGTCGATTAACTCTCGAGGCCGAATTTTAGCTATGGTTTATATTGCACTTTGTAGACAATTAAAGGCGAATAAGTAGGGGTTTCAAGGTGTTCTTAATGTTGGAAATAATGTTCAAAGTCATTAAATATTGTTAATATTTCTAATAATAACAAGGTTTTGTTATCATTTGAACAATTAAAAGACAAAAAGTGTTTAGAAGAAATTATTTTATTAATTTATCAGGAAATTATTTTGAAATTAATTGGGATTAAATTAATTCAATAATTAAAAGTTACTTTGAATATTGGGAAAAATGCAAAAAAGTCCAACCAATTATACATGTATATGCAGAAAAACCCTTATATTATTTTTATATTAAAAAAAAACCCTTGCATTAATAGTTACCATTCAAAAAAGACCAAAATACGGGGTTTTAAGAGAAATTGACAACTAAAAATTTAATGTTGCTTATATTTTTGTTTCTCGATACGACATTCATTTTAATTTGGATAAAAACAATTTGTTAAGAAGGAAAAAATCAACCATGTAGAGAATACAATTGAATGAAAGTAGTCGACATATATTTCAGTTTGATATGTTTTCGCATATAATCGAAGAAGTATAAGGGATATGTATATCATATCATATTTTTAGCTTATTATTTCTCTTAAAAATCTACAATTTGGTTTTATTTGAAATGTAAATAATAATATAAAGGTTTTTCTGAACATAAAAATAATATAAGGGTTTTTCTGTATATACAAGCATAATTGGTTGGGCTTTTCTGTATTTTTCCCTTGAATATTTCATAAACCCTAATTGGTAAGCTGATGATTTGTCACGCTGAAACACGTGAGTCATGGGTCTTTCATTATTTCATAAATTAATTTTATATAATTGTGTCACCCTCTTGACTAACGGTGTTTCATAAATTAATTTTATAACGTTGAGATGAATGAGTCCATAGCAATGTTCGTTATTGGAGTTTAAGTTAGCGTTCACAAATTATAAATTAAGAGAATGAGTGCGCACAAAAAACATGGGTGTGTCTAGAAGATGTAGACTTTGCAAATATAAATACATGTCCAAAATGAAAGCGTTAATGGATAAGATATCCAATCATACTTAATACTTAAGTTTTTTTTTTTTTTTTTTTTTTGTCATATGTTAATCTCTTATGAGTTTTTACACTTATCATTTTGTGGTATTTTTGAAATAAATATTATTCACTTGTCAATTTTTGGTTTGTTTCAATTTTTAAAATTAAAGTCATATATTTTTAAAATTAAAATAATATACTTATATATATAAAGTATTAAATATCATATATATGATATTAAATTGTAATAAATATGTTTGTTTCTTAATTATAAAGTTGTACATTAAAAAATATTTTTCGTTTACACTTTAATGTTTAATCTTTTTTAAATCAACCCGTCGTGTATTACACGGGTTTCACACCTAGTATATATAATAAAAATGTATCGTTATCAGAGCCGGTCCAGACAGTGGGCAACCCGAGCGACCGCCAAGGTCTCACGTCTACAGGGGCCCAAAATTTCTAGGCTATGTAGTGTGTATATATATATATATATATATATATATATATATATATATATATATATATATATATATATATATATATATTACCTAAATGATTTTTAGGGTTTAAAGTTGGTTCAAACTCAAACTAACTCAAAAGATAAAAAAAATTGGCTTGTTTGTTATTGTTAATTGAATGCGTTTACAGTGAATAATAAATAATATTTTTTTAATCTTTATTTTTTTTTCTTTTCGCCCTGGGCCCATATATATTTGGACCGGCCCTAATCGTTATATATTAGGTTACAACATGTTGAAACATCAGATAAAAAAAAAGAATAATACTAAAAATAGTTGTCAAATTTATTTTAGAGTAAATTAATGAAATCGTCCCTATGGTTGTTTTAAAACTTGTTTTAGATGGTGTAATGGTTGTTCTAATCCATTTACAATGGCTAATATCAAAATTTCAAGTTTTATATTGTTTATTTATGATTCTTGAAATTGTTGATATGCATGTTCATGAACTTATGAGTTTAGAAGATCGTATGAATTATTTGTAACTTGTTTGTTAGTTTAATTCTTGATTTTGATGTGTTTTAATGGAATCCAAAATTTTTCCTCAAGTTATGGATTACCAAAAGTCACACCTTTAAAAGTCAATTAAAGTAACACATAGGTTACGTAAAATGAAAAGTCACTCATTTTATTACATCATTAACTCATAAGTTATGAAAGATGAAAGGTTTTGTAAAGTTACAAAACTTGCCCTCAAATATTGGAACATGTAAGGCCACTTTAAATCTTTAGTTCCAACCCCTAGAATTTTAAAAGTTAAAATTCAACCCTTATACTTATATGTATGTATAAGAACAAAAGTCGTTTTACCGTTGCTAGGCCTCATTCACGAAGTCAGTCTATAAGGGGGGTATAAGGTTGTTGCTTATAAAATGATAGTTTAATGGGTGTCCACCCTCACCCACCGTGTAACATCCCCCTCTGGCACGTATCCCAATATTGTCCGTTTTAGGCCACTCGGCACGAGCACTTCCCAGGGGGTCACCCATCCTGGTACTACTCCCGCGCGATCACACTTAACTGCAGAGAGCTTATGGGATCTGTTGCCTCACGACTTTAAAACGTGTTGTGATAGGGAAGGTATCCACACCCCTTATAAGGAATGCTTAGTTCTCCTTCCCAACCGATGTGGGATCAGATCTAACACACTTTCACCCCCCATTATAGGGTTCGACGTCCCCGTCGAACACATCGACCCGTGCCCTGGCTCTGATACCATTTGTAACATCCCCCTCTGGCATGTATCACAATATTGTCCGCTTTGGGCCACTCGGCACGAGGACTTCCCAGGGGGTCACCCATCCTGGTACTACTCCCGCCCGAGCACGCTTAACTGCAGAGTTCTTATGGGATCTGCTGCCCTCACGGCTTTAAAACGCATTGTGATAAGGAAGGTATCCACAACCCTTATAAGGAATGCTTAGTTCTCCTTCCCAGTCGATGTGGGATCATATCTAACCCAGTTTTAGATCTGATCCCACATCGGTTGGGAAGGAGAACTAAGCATTCCTTATAAGGGGTGTGGATATCTTCCTATCACAACGCGTTTTAAAGCCGTGAGGGCAGCAGATCCCATAAGAAATCTGTAGTTAAGCGTGCTCGGGCGGGAGTAATACCAGGATGGGTGACCCCCTGGGAAGTCCTCGTGCCGAGTGGCCCAAAGCGGACAATATTGTGATACGTCCCAGAGGGGGATGTTACAAATGGTATCAGAGCCAGGGCACGGGTCGATGTGTTCGACGGGGACGTCGAACCCTATAATGGGGGGTGAAAGTGTGTTAGATCTGATCCCACATCGGTTGGGAAGGAGAACTAAGCATTCCTTATAAGGGGTGTGGATACCTTCCCTATCACAACTTGTTTTAAAGCCGTGAGGGCAGCAGATCCCATAAGAACTCTGCAGTTAAGCGTGCTCGGGCGGGAGTAGTACCAGGATGGGTGACCCCTGGGAAGTCCTCGTGCCAAGTGGCCCAAAGCGGACAATATTGTGATACATGCCAGAGGGGGATGTTACACACCGCTTCCTTGACTGGTGGAGGGTCGTTAGCCGAACGGGTAGGATAATGACTTTAAATTCTCATTAAAGGTATAATGATACTAAAGTAACTAAATGTTTTATAAATTCTCAATCTTAGTTTCTTTAGGAAAATGTGAATAAGGTGCTAATCCATGAAATTACACTTTGCACTTTGTTTAAGTCGTTAGTGGAGCGTGTGTGGTTAACCGGCACACTAACTTGGACTTAACAAGGTAGGAAAAAGGTAACTTAATGTTTATCATAGTATCAATGGAGTGCGTATGGTTAACCGGCACATCGATTGAGGGGTAAATATTAAGGGTACCAAGTAATTTGCATAGTTACTTCACACCTTGTCTTGTGATCCTTGGCATCCCAGTCACAAAACTTGAAGGGCACACTCGAGATTGAAACATGCCATTGAAAAGTTCAATGAATCTCAAAGAATCTAGGAGTTTCAAAACCAATTAAAACCTAATACTTTATTTCGTTTTTCATGGTGGAAATTGGTGAATCGTCATTCACCTACCTTCAAATATTTTATAGCTTGGATTACGATATCTCTCTTCTAAGTTATAAAATATTGTGTTGGGTCCTAGCCTTAATATTACATTTGGGTTTTTTATTTAGGACTATCTTTATATCTAATCTAAACTTGTTTTTCTTCTTTTCAGATGTCTTCAAACAATGCTGCTTCTGGCTCAAACCCTACCGACTCCTTCTCTCTCATGAACTTTTGTGGGAGAGTCATTTTTGATGGTTCCAACTTTATGGATTGGATCCAGAACATCAGGATGGTCACTCGCTATGAGGACAAGGAATATGTCCTTGACAAGCAGCTAAAGGAAATTGATGAGTCAACTGCTACTCCTAAGGAGATCGTTGAATTCCGGACTCATGAGAGAGATGCCACGAAAGTGGCATGTATCATGATGGCCACAATGATAGCTGAAATCCAGAAGTCCTATGAGGACTATTACCCTTTTGAGATGCACCAGTACTTGATAGACCGCTACCATCAAAGTGCTCGCCAAGAGAGGTATGGAATCATTTACTCCATAACAAGCCAAATGAAGGACGGTGAACCCATCACCGGCCACTTGCAGAAAATGCAAAGGTATGTGGACCGGTTGTTGAAGCTAAATGTGAACTTCCCCAAGGAGTTGGCAATTGATATCGTTTTGCACTCCTTACCTTCTTGTTTTGATCAATTCTGAATGACATATCATAAGAATAAGGAGGAAGTTACACTCAGCAAGCTTCAAGGACTCTTCAAGACCACCGAAAGTGGTCTTAAGGGTAGGTCGGTTGTTACCACCGCTACTCCTACCGCGGCCCCTGTCTTGCAATCGGGCAAGGCAAAGGGAAGAAGAGGAAGAGCCCCTCGGAGGGCACCAAGGGAAAGTCCCTTGAAGGCTCCTCTGCTAGTGGAACCAAGAAAGGTTCTGTCACTCCTTTTGCTAACCCTAAAGAGGCTGAATGCTTCTATTGCCATGAAAAGTCGCACTGGAAGCGAAACTGCCCAAAGTATCTGCAATATGTGAAGGATGGGAAGGTGAAACGCAACCATGCAGGTATTTACACTATATTGTCTATTAACTCACCCCATTCTAATTCTTGGGTCCTTGATACCGGTTGTGGTATTCATATTTGTTCTGACTTGCATGGACTAAGAAGAAGTGAGGATGTGGAGCAGGAGAAGATATGTTTAATCATGGGGAATACGAAAGCATCACCTGTCACCAAGATTGGAGTTTATACTTTGTTGCTAAGTAGTGTGTTAACATTAGATTTTAATAAATGTTGTTACTCATCTGAAATGGCGAGGAATATTATTTCTTTTAATGCTTTGTACAAACAAGGGCTTACCTTTTCTTTTGATAATGAATATGGTAGTATTAATGCTTTCTTTAATAATGTTCTTTATTTTAAAGCATGACCTTGTGATGGTGTGTATGAATTTGTGTTTGTTGTAGATAACCTAGGAAATAATGTGTTGTGTATTGATTCTTTCACTAACTTAGATAAAGCATCATTATGGCATTGTCGTCTTGGACATGTAAGCAAGAAACACAAAGGCTAACTCCAAAAGGATGGAGTCTTGGATTCATTTGACCTAAAGTCGGATGATAGTTTTGAATCTTGTCTACTTGGAAAAATGACAAAATCACCCTTCACTGGTTCTTATGCTAGGGGTGAAGGTTTGTTGGATCTAGTACACACCAATGTGTGTGGACCGTTCAGAACCGCCACAAGGGATGCTAACCGCTACTATGTGACTTTTATTGATGATTTTAGTAGATATTGATATTGTTGGGTTATGAGCATTCTAACACTCCTAAGTGTACATGCAACCCTAAATACCTTGGATCTATGTTTTCTCTATTATACATGCAAATAAGAACTTCCAAGGTATTATCCTAATCTAGCATACAAAACAATGACTATAGCAAGATAGAATACATACCTCTTTGGTGTAGAAAGTCTTCATGAAGCTTGAGTGCCTAGTGCCCCAAGTGTGACACCTCAAATGGAATCACAATCACCAAAACACTTAGAATAGCTTGAGAGAATTCTACAACTCATGAAATCGGCTAGCCCTTTCACTTCACACACTAGTAACCGATTTTGGTCAAGAATAAGATGCTTATATAGTTAGGGTTACACCATGTAAACCCTAATTGACATGGCCTTTCATTTCCATGATCCATGGGTACAAATACACCATGGAGCATCCATGGACCATCCTATGGGTTTTAGCCCAACTTGATTATCCATGGAGCATTAGTCCACTATACAAGTATGGATGATTTACACAATCAACCCATATATTTAATTAGTCTTCTTTTGATCACTTAATTAATCCTAGATTAATTCTTGATCAATACTAATTAAATAATCTTATTATTCTTATTATTAATATACTAGAACTTATAATATATTAATAACCATAAGTGTCTTATTTCTCTCATTATAGTATATCCAAGTGCATGATGGTATGCAACCCAAATGGACCATGCCGGGTCGGGTCAAGTCTTACCAATTATAGTTATGGACTTAGACATTAATCCAACAGTCTCCCACTTGGATAAGTCTAAAACTATTATTGCGTATGACTTCAGGAACCAACTAGCAATCGTAGCTCTCAAAAGCTTCTGTCGAACTCTGACCTTGTAGATGAACTCTGACCTTTGTCAATGACTTGTCCATTAGATAAGGGATCATATATTCCTCCATTCTAGATATCATATGGACTGAGACATGGATTATAATCATTCTCTCTGTCCATTTGTTGTTTCCCGATTTCCGATTTATGACGACTGACTAATTGAACAAATCAAATCAATCCTGGCTCGGCCGAGCACTTCCATTTGTCATCATCAAATCATCGAGGGGCCCACAGATATCGCTTTTATCCCGAAGGTAAAAGGAATGGATAAACTTCGACTCATATGGCTTGTTCTACTACTTGTTGAATCATACACAAAGGCACGTTTTATAGCATCGAGTTACCAAATGCGATTTCGTGCAATCAATGTACTACCAACTCATAGTAACAACTCATATCTCTAGGTTTGAAGAATATAAGATATTATCGTCTCATGATCACTCGTGATAAAATCCATGAAGTGATTCCAATGAGCGCGGGTTGAATCCAATACTCAGAACTTATGAGCACTCATGATTGTTGTAGCCTTGTCCAACACCATATACCTCTACAACCCATCATGACAGTCTTAATTCATATCTACTTCCAACATATGACCGACTGTGGATGGTTTGAATAACTTAGTCATTCCGGAAGAATAACCCAGTTTATTCGGGAAGTCAAAACATGCAAAAATGAAACACAATAATAATTGAATCCAATATGGTATCAAACCCTATGAACATAAATAAAACACCTTTTATTTATCACCACATGATTACACATTATTCATTGTATACTGTTCCAGCTATCAACTTTATTCTTGAATTTAAAACAATAGTTGTCCCATGCTCCAAACATGTACACTATGCTTTTTTTTTTCTAAACACTAGTCATGCCATACACCAAATATGCATACTATGTTTGTCTATAATCTTTACTTTGTGAACTAGATCCATTGAACATAACTTCAATGATTCTCTTTTCACACTCCCAAATCCTTACCGCAAATGCAAGAATTCCAAATTCATGCCATTTACTGAAATCTGTTAGATTCTAAACTTATATGCATTGATCCTCTTGTAACGATTATGCACAAACTCACAAAGACTTGGCAACAATCATTACAGAGTATTCCAAAGGAGATCAACTCCTTGTAAATATCCTTCTTGCATTAAGTTTCCTTAATCTTACACAGATTGAAATTTCTAACTTTGAAACATTTACAGATTCCATTTTGACTATCACTTCTGAACAAGAGTTGCCTCCTTACAGATTATGTCAATATGGTCCTTCCAGAATTATCACTATACTTCCAATTGTCCTTGAGTAACCAATCTTTGGTAAACCTTAGATTGTTCTCGACAATTGTTTAATCCTTTTAGTCATATCCAGTTCTAAACCTTTTCCCTTCTTAATGCCCCAGACATTTGGAAAATTTTAGAAAGGATGAATATAGCACATGTAATCGATCCTATATCCGAAGCATATGGGACACGATTCATGATGTCTCACATAAAGACTAAACCAGTCTTTTGCTATAACATTTCCATTTTTATTTGCCAAGTTCTCATAATTCAGATTATGAAAAGGGTTGTCGTAATCATAATTGAATTTTAGAACGCAAATAATGGACCCATATACAGAATTTCCTTATGTTGAGCCATTCCAACATGAAATTCATATATATATCCTTGACTAAATGATTAAAACCTCATGATCTAAGCTTATAGATTTGAGATGAAGTATAATTTCCTCTCCCTTAATTATAGCAAAACAACTCTTTCCCAATTGAAACTTTTTGTTTTCTATAATTAACACTGCTAACTTGCAATACTTATCATAATTATCATGCTCCCACTAACATGATGATTATTAGCATAACACTTATGCTCCCACTAGCTTTGACATGTTCTCAGAAATCACCTGGACTTCTAGAAATCAATACTTCATGACTTTCTTACCAAAGTTCAGATGTTTGATACTAGATTGTTTTGATAAAACTTTATCAAAATCGTACACCTTCCCGTAGATAGCACACTTGTGTGTCTAAACAATTATGAAGAGGTATTTCGTAATCATAATGGTTAGACCTTTTTGCCACTTCTCACAAGTCCATGTTAGTGTGCCGGTAAACCACACACGCTCCACTAACGACTTTGAGAATGCAAATATCACAATTGTGATCTAGATAAAATCTACTTAGTGAAAGTGTTTCCTCACCATCATTTTCATGAATCGGAGAGAAACCTTATGACACTTAGATTTAATGGTGTATGTGTTCTTATCCATGTGAATTGTCAAAACCATAGACACAAGACAAGGATAATGACAAATCCACACTCATATGGATTGAACTCAATCTTAATTTCTTGCCACCTGGCAGCTCAAGGGCCTACCATTGCTTCCAAGTTGTTGTGCAACACATTGAGAACTCTAAGAAGTCATATGCAAAGCCAACTTTAACTGGAATGGGCACAGAATATGTCACCACGATAGGTTATAAACCTCAAGTCGTGTGCTAGTGAAGAACTTCAGGTTCTATTCTTGATTAGTTCTTGAGACTTTCAAGACCTTTAAGACTCCCACTGTCCTCTTGACCTATAAGACTCCCTTGTCAAATATTCAAGAGATAGTGTGGATTCTAATCAAGAAAAACACTTCACACAATTGGCCTTAGTTGGTCTTTGTTTTATCCAAAACATCACAACTTACCAATTTCAAATGTACAAGAGTAGAAAACTTTTACTCTTACATTTGACAAGTGTTTTAAACCTTCTTTAAGACATGTCACTCAAGTTACAATCTTGGAGTATGACTCTAAGACTTGTATTGGAACGAAGTATGACTCATCTTCTTGATTTAACCACTTCAACAATTCAAGATCCCTCTTCTTAGTCATAAGAATGCACTAAGACTTCCTTAGAGAACTAATTGTGCTATGGTTTCTTAATCATTAAGATGATCACAAAACTGATACTAAAGTACTCTCCCATCTTTTCAGATTTGAGAAACTTTTATCCTTCTGCCTAAGTTGATTCTTCTTATTCACTCTGTCATACATTGGAACCTTTTCCAATGTCTCAGAATTACACTTAAGCTTGTAAGTATAACCATATTTACTGAACTTTAGTAAATGATGACAAATAATCTTAACGATCTTTTGTGGTGGACTTGACCTATGCACAAGAATGTGTACTCGATCCCTTAGTCCTTTACTTGACTCACACATCCATGTGACCGAGTTATTAATCTTAATTTTCCAATACTTGAAAGTTCTCATTCATCATGCTATACAACTTGCATGATTCCAATTTCCGGTCCAATTGAAACTTGAGTGATGAGAATCTTTCCTTATTTGGTAAATCTAGACATTACCACAAATGAAAGAATCAATTTCATATTTCCACTCTTGCTATTATTGGAATCATATAAGCAACAATTTTTCCTCAAATGGCATTGTAAGGATATTTTAAAATAAATAAAATCAAAAATTTTTCTTTTATTTTAAAACTTTGCGGAAAAACTTATCCTTACAATCCATATGAAAACTTGTTGTTATCTATTCCTAAGCAATATCTCATAACTCCTGAGAAGTAGCTCAAGAATCCGATCTTCAAACTATACGATAGAAATCCATCTACGCGATCAGATTCAGCATATTCTTTCTTTAAGTTTCTTCACTTTTTCTTTGATTCTTAAAACATCACCATGTGACCCAGTCACATCATGTATCAAGAATCTCAGAATAGAAACTTAACAGAGTTAGATAGTGGACTTTACCTGAAGTAGAGTCAAACTTATTGACTTTAACATCCTTAGGTAAAGTTTGGCAGCTTCTTAACCAATGCCCCTTTCTTTGGCAATATAAACATATGGACCCTTTGATAAAGGTACACAGGACTATCATAGACTTAGCTTTTCTCTTTACCATTTGGTCAACCGAGTTGACTATGGCCGATCCCTTTCCATTGGGAGGAGAATGCTTTACTAGATATCCAATGTCATCATTGTCAATGTCCATAAAGTTTTAGGAAGTTGATCTTAGCAAATAGATAAGATCATTAAGGGTCTTGTCATAGTCTGTTTCATAGGTGTTCCAAAAGAACTCACTATGTGACTTAGAAAGTGATTAAACCACCAACTTTCTCAAGACTTTGACACCCAACTCTCCCGGCTTGTCAATATGTGACTACATCTCCAAGATGTGACCACACCTTGACCTTGCCTTGCCAATAGGGCTTGAGTGACCTTAAACTTTTTCAAGAACTTGTGGGTTAGGGAGAATAATTGGAGGAGGTGAATGAAGTATGATTTCCATGGGACATCATCTTCATTAGGAAACCTTGTTTCAAGAGATTTGGGAAGATCATAGGTGTCTATACCAGACATCTTTTGGGAGATATTCAAGATAGTTAATTTAAAGTCCTTAATATGACACCCAATATGAAATATTAAGGCTAGGACCCAACAAACTATTTTATAACTTAGAAGAGGTATGCCGTAATCCAAGCTATAAAATATTTGAAGGTAGGTGAATGACAATTCACCAATTTCCACCAAGATAAACGAAATGTATTATTAGGTTTTAATTGGTTTTGAAACTCCTAGATCTTTGAGATTCATTGAACTTTTCAAAGGCATGTTTCAATCTCGAGTGTGCCCTTCAGGTTTTGTGACTGGGATGCCGAGGATCACAAAACAAGGTGTGAAGTAACCATGCAAATTACTTGGTATCCTTAAGTGTTTACCCCTTAATCGATGTGCCGGTTAACCACACACGCGCCATCGATACTATGATAAACATTAAGTTACCCTTTGCCTACCTTGTTAAATACGAGTTAGTGTGCCGGTTAACCACACACGCTCCACTAACCGACTTAAACAAAGTGCAAAGTGTAATTTCATGGGTTAGCACCTTATTCACATTTTTCCTAAGTAACTAAGATTGGGTATTATTAAGAGTTTAGTTACTTAGTATTATCATTAATACTTTTAATGAAGGAGAATTATAGTCTTGTCAAACCCGTTCGGCTAACGACCCTCCACCGGTCAAGCAAGCGGTGGGTGAGAGTGGACACCCATTAAGTTGCCATTTTATAGGCAACAACCTTATACCCACCTTATAGACCGGCTTCGGGAATGAGGCGTACTAGCGGTAAGACTGACTTTACTCTTATACAAATATATATATTATTAACTTATAATATTATAAAGTATAAGGGTTGAATTTTAACTTTTAAAATTCTAAGGGCTAACTTGGAATGAAAGTATTCATAAGGAAAACTTTTCAAATTCCAAAACATGAGGGCAAGTTTTGAAACTATTCAAAACTAATTAATTCCATAACTTATGTGTTTAAAGTAGTTTTAATCCAAAAACTCTTCAAGTTCCATAACTTGAGGACAAGTTATGGAAGACTTTAAACTAATAAAAGAACTAACTTTTTCTTTATTTTATAACTTATGGATTTAATTATGGTTACATATTTTTCTTTTAATGAAGTGACTCTTGAACTTCCATAACTTGAGGACAAGTTATGGAGTCATAAAAAATTATTCAATGACACAAGACTCTTCATTTTGTAACCATTGCCAACTTTTATGAGTTTTATGAGTCTTTAATGTGACTCTTCATGTAACTTGAGGACAAGTTACACAAACACATTTTATACTCAACTCTTAGATTAAAATGGATTGAAAACAACTATTTCACTCAACATTCCTATTAATCTAAGCAACTCATAAGAACAAGATAATTAAAATCAAACTTTTTCATGTAATTAGTCTAAACCTTAAACTAATACAAGACATGAATCTATTGACAATTATCTTTGAAATTGGATTAGCATGAACATTACCACTTCAAAAACAAGTTTATAAGTTCAAAAACATCTTAGGGTAATGTTCCTAGTCCAATTCCAGCCAAAAAAGTCGAATTTATGCTGTCTGGGGGTCCAACTCGTCGAGTGCACGAACCAACTCGGCGAGTTGGATGCATTTTGCCTTGGACTCGGCGAGTCCATTCATGGACTCGGCGAGTCTGCTGGGCAGACAACAACAAAACTCGATTTTTTAGCTTCTATTGCAGGTATAACAAGAAAACAAGCCTAGTCTCTGATACCACTGTTGGGTTATGAGCATTCTAACACTCCTAAGTGTACATGCAACCCTAAATACCTTGGATCTATGTTTTCTCTATTATACATGCAAATAAGAACTTCCAAGGTATTATCCTAATCTAGCATACAAAACAATGACTATAGCAAGATAGAATACATACCTCTTTGGTGTAGAAAGTCTTCATGAAGCTTGAGTGCCTAGTGCCCCAAGTGTGACACCTCAAATGGAATCACAATCACCAAAACACTTAGAATAGCTTGAGAGAATTCTACAACTCATGAAATCGGCTAGCCCTTTCACTTCACACACTAGTAACCGATTTTGGTCAAGAATAAGATGCTTATATAGTTAGGGTTACACCATGTAAACCCTAATTGACATGGCCTTTCATTTCCATGATCCATGGGTACAAATACACCATGGAGCATCCATGGACCATCCTATGGGTTTTAGCCCAACTTGATTATCCATGGAGCATTAGTCCACTATACAAGTATGGATGATTTACACAATCAACCCATATATTTAATTAGTCTTCTTTTGATCACTTAATTAATCCTAGATTAATTCTTGATCAATACTAATTAAATAATCTTATTATTCTTATTATTAATATACTAGAACTTATAATATATTAATAACCATAAGTGTCTTATTTCTCTCATTATAGTCTATCCAAGTGCATGATGGTATGCAACCCAAATGGACCATGCCGGGTCGGGTCAAGTCTTACCAATTATAGTTATGGACTTAGACATTAATCCAACAGATATGTCTACTTAATCAAGCATAAGTCTGAAACCTTTGAAAAGTTCAATGTCACACCCCCGAACCAGACGGCGGAAACGTCCGGGGGCTGTCGTGACTCAATTGAATACCATAACGTTGAATATATATGAAACAAACAACATTCGTCACCATTCATCAACAGAATACAACCAATAGTGTTTACATGTCATACATTGTTTTAACATTACATTTCCAAAAATTAATATTGTTTGGTTCATTCAAAAATAAACTGCAACCGTCACTGAGCATGATTTCCCTTGATTCACTGGTTTCCTGAGAATACAAGTATTTTGAAAAACGTCAACATATGAAATGTTAGTGAGTTCATAAGTAGTGTTTGAAATCGAATGTTTATATTGTTTGAAAACCACCAGAAAATCCGATATTTTCTGAAAAGAAAAGCTTTCGAAAACGTTTGTGAAGATCCATAGGTATGCTTGTTTGTTTCTATACTTGCAAAATAAGTTGTTCATTTAAGATGTATGCGTTTAAAATCGGTATGTGATAAAAACCCTAGGGAAACCCGATGTTCCCCTAGTTCTTTTGAAATCCATTGAGTTGCGTTGAAACCATTACAAAAATAGTAGTATCGGTCCCAAGCGACGTTGGAAGGTTCTCGAGCATTGATTATTTACTACAAACCCGCATTACACAAATGCCCGGTTTATAGATATACCAACGATTCCCGAAGGCGTCGTCAGTACTAATCACGTTATCCAATCGCCCGGACTATGAGTGGTCCCACATCCGAAGAGAAAGAGGTCACGAAGACCCCAGTAACTCTATTAACCGGCTGGGAAAAATGTGTGCGAGGGGTCCCCGACCCGCCTCGTAAAATGTGTAGACTTTTCTAGCAATACCATGGCCCTTGGGGTCCAATGATACAAGCCATTGAAAGTCACCCTACGTTGTGCCAAGTCGGTAAAACTCAACACTTCGTAGAAAAAAAATGTCTTCGGGCCTTAAGATCAGGTCATTGGGCTAGCTAGGCCCAACAAACAAGATTTTACACTTTGGGGCCCGAAGATGGTGCGTAGACGTCTGTGCACACTCGTATGTGTATGTATTACCAATCATTATTTGTATGTATCAAGGAGTTAGTAGTTGTAGATTTGCATTGGCTCGAGACCGAGCCAATTCGTTTAACAACGACTTTTGGTATTGTGATGAGTTGTATTTCGTTGATAGTCGAGGTATCGTTAATTGATCAAATTGTACATAATGAATCAGCCTTGAAATATTTCTGTTTTCAGCCCCTCATTATTTGTAAAAATTACATTTTCAACCCTTTTATTTAAATATTTCCCGGTTTGGTCCTTAAACTATTTTTCTTGACATTTTAACACCAAAAATTATTGAAATTAATATTTTCCAGCATATTTTTCAAAGAAAACAGTTTAAGTCCCTGAAAATGCAGTTTTTCTCGGTTTTAGCCCTTCTTTTCGCAATTTTGACAATTTTGGCCCAAAATGGAAGATTTTTGCAACTTTGGTCCTTTTTAAATTTAAAAAGCATTTTAAACCTTTGAAAAGGGTTTGGGACACTTATAGTCCACTGTTTTACAGAATTTCACAGTTTTGGCCCTTCAAAACAGAAAAATTCGCATAATGGGCCTTATTGGGCCGAAATTTACATTTTTAGCCCAATAGGCTTGAAATTTATGTTTTTAGTCCACTAATTGAATAGAATTCCAGAAATAGCTTTATGAAAACTGTTTTGGCACATTCCAACCATCAGAATCTGTAAAATGTCAACTTGGGCCCTTAATTTTGTATTTTTCACATTTTTGGCCCAAAATGTGTATTTTTAGCTTAAAGAAAATTGTTGCTAACCACTTGGCTATTTATCTAGTATCACTTATTATGTAGGAACATATTTGAAGCTAATATCATAAAACATGAGTTATATCTCGGTTTTGAGGGGTTTAATGGCTAGATCCAACATTAAAACACATATAAGCATACATATAAGCATGGAAATCATACAAGGCATACAAATACATATAGATCTACACTTTCACTTGTATTCCCCCCCACAAAAACTCTTAAAAACAGAAAATAGGGGTATGAATCTCACCTTGAGTGGGTAGTTTCGGTTCTTGAAGAAAATTGGAAGAAATGAAGTGATTTTTGGCCCTTGCACTCCTTGATGAACTTTTCGAGATTAGGGGGGGTTTCTAGGGTGCAAGATCACGGTTTTCACATGGATTAGGAAGAGATTTTGATAACAAAAGAATTTAAACCATAGATCTATGAATAATCTTACCTTAGATGATGATTTACTTGCAAAATCCTCTTGGAAAGTCCCTAAATTTCGAGATTTTTGGAGAGGGGAGGGAAGGAGAGTTCTTTGAGTGTTCTAGAGAGAAAGTTGAAATATTTTGGTGTGTGTGATGAGGCTTGGCCGAGAGCAAGAAGGGAGGAGAGAAAGAAGTGACTCTTGAAGTGATACATGCATGGAGGTATGTGATTTGTGCCTAGAAATCCATTGGGTAATAGTGAGGTGGCAACCAAAGTCAACCTCCCTTGTATTTGGGCCTTTGGGCCGAGATTTTAGAGAGGGAAAAGAAAAATTTGGGCTTTTCCCCTTAAGCCCAAAAATTGGAATTAGTTAGGGTGTGTTTTAAGTCTAAAGGAGTGTAGTAGGATTTTTATGTTTTTATTGGACTAGTTTAGGTTATTCATGTATCAAGGCTTTTAAATTTATTTAATTCTAGGCCCAACATGACCTAAAATGTTTAAATAAATAAGTGTGGGTCCAATTAGAGCCCAATTAGGGTTCTAAGCCCATAATAGTCTAATTGGAAGCTTATTGGCTCATTTGGATCCAATAAGGAAGTTCTAGTCCAAAATAGACTTAATAAGAACTTCTAGGGTCTCCAATTGTTTGATGACTATCTATAGTACTTGTATCTTGTATTTGATTAAAGTTTCTGATTCACATTAACTTGAATGTATAGATTACATAGCTTAAAATTTACAGTTGTGACATTCAAAGAGGTCAAGCAGGAAGTGGAGAATTAATTGGGCAGGAACATTAAGATGCTTCGATCCGATTGAGGTGGTGAGTATCATAGTACAGAGTTCCTTGACTATCTTAAGGAATGTGGGATTGTCTCACAATTAACACCCCCCACGAGACCACATCTTAATGGTGTGGCTGAGAGGCGTAATCGAACCTTGTTGGACATGGTTCGTTCCATGATGAGTCGAGCTTCACTACCAATCTCATTTTGGGGGTATGACTTAGACACTACCGCCCATATTCTTAATCTAGTCCCTATAAAAAAGGTTGCCAAAACACCTCATGAGATGTGGACAGCAAAAGTTCCAAATCTGGACCACATCAAGATTTGGGGTTGTGAGGCTTTTGACCCGGTAACTATATTTGGCAAGTATTTGACCCGGTTGAGCATGGTCCTTTTGGGTTGCCTTCACCATAGCAACTTGAGAGGATGATTTATAATGAGAGAAGAAATATTATTAATATATTATGAGAATAATATAAGGAATAATAATATTGTTATTTGATTAATATAAGTCATAAATTAATTAGGAATTAATTTGGTGACTTAAAGAGGTTAATTGAATAAAATGGCATAAACTGTCAAATGTTTGATAGTTGTATTTTGGGCTATGAATCTCTATGGATAAGAGGGTGGACGATTTTAAGGTTTGGAGAAACCTAGAAATCGTCCAAGGCTTAGTCCATAGGGATTATTGGATTGCTTAGGGCCTAAGTTATTCAATTAGGGTTTAAGGTGTAACCCTAGTAGCCATTAGTATATATAGACCCTTAGGGTGGAGGAAATCGACACACTTGCATCCCAAGAAACCCTAGAGCCGATTTTCTCACCCTCCTCTCTCTCTATTATCATCCTCTTGCTAGTTGGTGTTTGTAAGCCATTAGAGGAGTGACAATTGTGACTCTAAGCTCCAAAGACAAGAAGACTCAAGCAAACAACTCAAGGTATTCCTTTAGATCTGATTTCATATGTTATGATTTGAATGTTTACACTAGATCTATCAATATAAGTCTTGGATACATTGCATGTTCAATTAGAGAAACCTAGATCCAAGCATTAGGGTTTGCATGTGCACATACGAAAGTTCTTATGGCTCAAACCCATCAGTGGTATCAGAGCCTTGATTGGTTTCTATTGAATTGATGCATTGGTTGATTGCTTGTTGACTGCCAAATTCGATTTTTGTCCTTTTTCCTGATGAACTCGGAGAGTTCCATAGTGGACACGGCGAGTAGGCCTCAACTCGGCGAGTCCATTGTGGTACTCGGCGAGTTCGAGCGTCAGAAGGAGCTAGTTTCGGGATTTCTTGCTGTTTTTCTTATGGAAACTTGCCTTAATCTTTATGGGTCAATAAAATTCAGATTTTAACATATATCTGAGTATATCCTTGACCTAACAAAAGATATTTACCAATTATTTGAATAATAATTTCCTTATATGATATTAATTGATTATTTTAATTAAATTGGTAAATTGTTTAGCAAGAAACATTTAAATAAATCAAATATGGATAATTATGAGATTAAATAGTTAATTTAAATTATTTGTTATTTGATCCCTTATGTTTTGAAAAGTTTAAAACTTGTCCTCAAGTTTTGAAATTTAAGTTTTGTGATTAAAATTTTAATTTAGACAATTTAAATTTCAAACCCTAGAATTTTACAAGTTTAAAATTCAACCCTATACTACTATATGATTACAAGCTTTATATATATATATATATATATATATATATATATATATATATATATATAATTAAAATGCTAGTCTTACCGCTAGTAGACCTCATTCACGAAGCCAGTCTATAAGGTGGGTATAAGGTTGCTGCCTATAAAATGGCACTTAATGGGTGTACACTCACACCCACCGCTTGCTTGATCGGTGGAGGATCGTTAGCCAAACGGGTAGGATAGGGCAACACTATCTCCTCATTAAAAGTATAATATTGAAATACAAAGTAACTACATGTTTTTCAAATTCCCAATCCTAGTTACTTTAGGAAAAGTGAATTGATGCAACCCCATGAAATTACACTTTGCACCCTTGCTAAGAAGTTAGTGGAGCGTGTGTGGTTTACCGGCACACTAATTGATTCTAAGCAAAGGTGGAAAAGGGTGATTAATTGTTTATCATAGTTCGGTGGAGCGTGTGTGGTTTACCGGCACATCGAATAGGTGATTGTAACAATGAAGGCACTGTGTAGATTTGCATGGTTATTCACACCTGCTTTGTGATCCTCGGCATCCCAGTCACAAACGAGAGGGCATATCGAGATTTAAACATGCCATTGAAAAGTTCAATGAATCTCATCGAAATCTAGGAATTCTAAATAAACTTAATGTTATGTTTTATGGTGGAGAATTAGTGAATCGTCATTCACTTACCTTCAAATTGTTTGCACGTTGGATTACGACATCCCTTTTCTAATATGTAAATAATGTTGTTGGATCCTAGCCCTAATTTTTCATATTGGGTGATAATTATGGATTCAATTCTAATCAAAACTTTGTCTTTTCTACTTGTAGATTTCGAACGCAAACAACGCTGCTGCTAGCTCGTTCATGTTAATGAGCCTTTGCCAAAAGGTGACTTTCGATGGAACAAACTTTAGCGAATGGATAAGATACATTCGCACGATTGCTCGCTACGAGCACAAGGAGTATGTCCTTGACGAGAAGCTCGAAAAGATCAATCCAGAAATTGCTACTCCGGCTGAAATGACTGCTTTTGAGACTCATGAACGTGATGCAACGAAGGTTCATTGCATCATGATCGCCACAATGAACGCCGAATTCCAAAAGTCCTATGAGGACATGTATCCGTACGAGATGCATCAAGACTTATTGGAGAGATACCATCAAAACGCGAGGAAGGAACGTTACGAGATCTTCACTAACATGATCACTACTAAAATGGGTAATGGAGAATCTCTAACCGTTCACTTCAAAAAGATGCAAAGGTATGTCGATCGACTTCGCAAGTTGAATGTCGACTTTGGGGAAGACTTGGCTATCAACATGGTCCTTCACTCCTTGCCTCCGTGTTACAGCCAATTTAGGATGACCTACCACATGAACAAGGAAGCGGTCACCCTAAGCAAGCTCCAAGGGCTCCTAAGGGCTGCTCAGAGAAACCTTAAGGACAAGTCTGTTGCACAAACTCCCAATCCATCCGCTGCTCCTGTTTTGGCTATAGGGCAGGGAAGGGGCAAAAAGAGGAAGGCTCCGTCAAAGAGCCACCGCAAGGGAAAGTCCTGAGATGGTTCCTCTTCTAGTGGGACCAAGGTTGATCCTGCTAAACCCAACCCTAACCCGAAGGAGGCAGAGTGCCACCATTGCCACAAAATAAGGCATTGGAAGAGAAGCTGCCCAGAATATCTGCAAGCCATCAAGGATGGAAAGATCAATCCGTCTTTCACTGGTATTTACACAATTAAATCTAATGATTCATCTCATGCTATTTCTTGGGTTCTTGATACCGGGTGTGGTTACCACATTTGTTCTGAATTGCAGGGACTAAGAAGAAATAGGGATGTGGAGCATGGAAGAATAAATCTAATCATGGGAAACAGAAGATCGTCGCCTGTCACCAAGATTGGAGTGTGTTCTTTAGTGCTTAGTAATGGATTAAGTTTAGATTTAAATAATTGTTGTTACTCGCCAGATATGGCAAGAAACATCATTTCATTTCATGGTTTGTTTGGACAAGGATTTAGATATTCGTTTAACAATGAGAATGGTTCGATTTATGCTTATCTAAATGGTGTTTTATATTTTGAAGCAATGCCTTGTAATGGAATTTATGAGACTGTTATGATTGTAGATAACTTAGGAAATGATGTTTTATGCATGGATTCTTCCAATGGTATGGATAAAGCATATTTGTGGCATTGTCGTCTTGGACATGTCAGCAAGAAGCGTATAGCCCAACTCCAAAAGGATGGAGTGTTGGAGTCATTCGACCTTAGGGAAGATGACATGTGTGGATCTCGTTTGCTTGGAAAGATGACCAAGTCACCCTTCACTGGTACTTGTGGGAGGGGTGAGGGTTTATTGGATCTCATACATACCGGTGTATGTGGACCATTTAGATCCACCACAAAGGATGCGAACCGCTTCTATGTGACTTTCACCGATGATTATAGTAGATATGGGTATATTTACTTAATCAAGCACAAGTCAGAAACGTTTGAAAAGTTCAAAGAATTCAAACATGAAGTGGAGAATCAATTGGTCAGGAAAATCAAGATGCTTCGATCCGATCGAGGAAGAGAGTACCTAAGTCTTGAATTCCACGACTATCTCAAAGAATGCAGAATAGTTTCGCAATTGATGCCACCTAGGACACCGTAGTTGAATGGTGTGGCAGAAAGGCGTAATTGAACCTTGTTAGACATGGTTCGTTCTATGATGAGTCGTGCTTCACTACCTATCTCATTCTGGGGGTATGCCTTAGAGACTGCCGCCCATATCCTTAACCGAGTCCCTAATAAGAAGGTTGCCAAAACACCTCATGAGATGTGGACAGGGAAAGCTCCCTCGTTAGCACATATCAAGGTTTGGGGTTGCGAGGCTTTCGTAAGACGAGATACTCACGACAAGCTCGAACCTCGTAGTGAGCGATGTATTTTCATCGGCTACCCGCATAAATACTTTGGATATCTCTTCTATAGACCGAATGACAATGTTGTATTTATTGCAAGGAGAGTGGTTTTTCGAGAGCGAGAACTCATAAGCCAAGGAGACAGTGGGAGGCAGATCGAACTTGAAGAGATTTAAGAATCAAGTGATGAAGGAACCTTTACCACTGGCGCTCAACCCGAGGAGGAAACTCCGGTTGAACCAATTGACGAGTCCTTACCTCTTAGACGTTCCGAAAGAGTTTGAGTTCAACCCCAGTTTTATGGTTTTCATATTACTACCGAAGGGGACACGTATATTAGTGATGGTACACTAATAAATCTAGATGAACCTAATAGCTATAAGGAAGCCATGGCAGGCCCGGAGTCTGTAAAATGGAAAGAGGCAATGGACATCGAGATTCAATCCATGTATGACAACCAAGTTTGGAATTTGGCTGATAATGTACCCGGACGTAAGACCGTTGGGTGCAAATGGATCTTCAAGAAGAAGACCGACGTGGATGGGAATATACACACATATAAGGGGCGATTGGTTGCGAAGGGCTTTAATCAAACTTTTGGAGTTGATTATGATGAGACCTTCTCACCAGTTGCGAAAATAAAGTCTATTAGGGTGATGCTAGCCATAGCCGCTTTTTATGATTATGAGATATGACAAATGGATGTCAAGACCGCTTTCCTTAATGGGAAGTTGGCTGAGGATGTTTACATGGCTCAGCCATAGGGTTTTGTCAATACAAAGCATCCAAATAGAGTGTGCAAGCTTGAGAATCCATTTATGGGCTTAAGCAAGCGTCTCGCAGATGGAATCTTTGCTTCGATGAGAAAGTCAAAGAGTTTGGATTTGTACGAAGCGAAGATGAATCATGTGTATATGTCAAAGCCAATGGGAGTATAGTCAGCTTCCTCGTTTTGTATGTCGATGACATACTACTCATAGGAAAAGATGTCCCGAAACTGCAGGAGGTTAAGTCCTAGCTCGGGAAGTGCTTCGCTATGAAGGACCTCAGAGAGGCTTCCTATATCTTGGGAATAAGGATAGTGAGAGAACGAAGTAAGAGACTAATAGGACTTAGTCAGAACACTTAGATAAAGTACTGAAACGTTTTAGTATGGAGAATTCAAAGAACGGAGAATTACCGATACAAAGTAATGCCAAGTTGAGTAAGACTCAAAGTCCGAGTACCGAAGCCAAAATAGCAGAGATGAGCCGAGTACCTTACGCTTCCACAGTTGGCTCAATCATGTATGATATGACTTGTACTCGCCCTGATGTAGCCTTTGCTTTGAGCATGGTCAGTAGATATCAAGGGAACCCTGGCAGAGCCCATTGGATTGCGGTCAAGAATATCCTTAAGTACCTTCGGAGGACCAAGGAATGGTTTTTAGTCCTCGGAGGGAGTGATGACTTAAAGGTGCGAGGGTATAATGACGCCAGCTTTCATACCGACAGGGACAACTATCGTTCGCAGTTGGGCTGGGCCTTTACCCTTAATGGAGGAGCAGTAACTTGGAAAAGTTCCAAGCAGGAAACCGTAGCTGATTCAACGTGCAAATCATAGTACATTGCAGCAAGCGAAGCATCGAAGGAGGCAATTGATGGGTTTTGGTCATAAGACATCCTATGTACTCATACAAACCCTAATGCTTGGATCTAGGTTTCTCTATTGTACATGCTTTGAATCCAAGACTATAAACCCTAATACTAGCATATGGAAATCAATATTAACATATAATTAGGTTTATGATATTACCTTGATTGTTATGTAGCAATAACAATCCCAATTCCTCCTTGAATTGACTTTGGAAGGCTTAGAGTCACAAGTGTCACTCCTCTAATGGCTTACAAACACCAAGAGCAAATGGAGAAGATATGAGGAGAGAGGGGAGGTATTGAATTTGTCCCTAGAAGCCTTAGGGAAGGTCTTACACGAATTCATGAGCCAAGGGGGTTTATATAGGTGTACAGATATGGTTTCAGTCATTATCCTTATCTAGTTGCTTGCTTACCAAGCAACCCATAAGATAATCCTTGAATCCTTATCATAGTCGAATTCTAAGGCATTATCACCTTAAATTCGTGCATCCTATAATTAGGATAATCCTTACCTTATTTTGTAACTATCACATAATTACAATTCAGCCCCTCTAGTTTAATTAATTACACTTGATCACAAAATTAATTCCTAATTAATTATTGACCAATAACAAATATGATTTCTCCTTTAATATATTACTCTTATAACATATTAATAAATCATAATAACCTCTCTCTCTCTCTCTCTATTTATTTCTCCAATCAAGTTGCTTTAGTGAAGGCAACCCAAAAGGACCATGCACCATCGGGTCAAGTACATACCAAAATAGTTATGGACTTAGACACTAATCCAACAGTCTCCCACTTGGATAAGTCTAACAACTATTCTACGTATGACTTCAAATCCTGATCTGCAATCGTAGCTTTCCAAAGCCGCTGTCAACTCTGATCATATCAAATACGCGTGTCCTTAGATAAGGGATCATATATTCCTCCATTCTAGATATCATATGAGATATGATTTCAAATCATTCTCTTTGTACTATATCTCGATTTCTGATTTATGACGACTGACTAATTGAACAAATCAAATTAGCCCTAGCCCAGATGAGCATTTACGTTTGTCATCACTAAACCATCGAGGGGCCCAAAGATATCGCCTTTATCCTACTTTGAATAAAAGGCATGGATAAACTTTGATACAATGCTCGCTTGCACTCACGCACCGAATCACACACAACAATATGTTTTATAACACCAAGTTACTAGTGCGTTTACATATTATCAATGTGCAACCGATTCGCAAGATACAACTCACACATCTCGGTTTCAAGAATATAAGATGTTATCGTCTCACTAATCACTCGTGATACAATTTCATGGAGTGATCCAAGTGAGCGTGGGTTTAATCCAACGCTCAAATCATATTCATAAGCACTCATGAACGTTACAACAAACATTTGCTTATGTCTAATGCTCTTTAGACAATCCACATACCAATTCACGACAGTCTTCATTCATATCTACTTCCAACATATGTATGACTGTGGCCCATTTGAATAATTCGATTATTCTTAATAAACTCAATTATTCTGGAAGTCAAAACATGCAAAGTGAAACACAAGAATAATACTAATCCCATATGGCCTTAAACCTTTGAGTATAAATAAAACACCTTTTATTTATCACCATATCGATTACTCATTATTTTTTGTTTCGTGTAATCAACTTCTTACTTGAATTATTACACTTGTCCCATGCTCCTAGCATGCACACAATGTTTACCTATGGTTCTTACTTTGTGAAATAGATCACATTGAGCACATTTCCAATCATTCTCATTTCACAACTCCAAATCCATTTTTCATAAGTTTAAGAATATCAAATTCTTGCCACTTATAGAATATGCTAGATTCTAACATTTTATGCAACTTACCCTTTCGTAATGCCAATGCACCAAAGTCACAAAGACTATTGCCAATGATATTACAAAGTCTTCTATCGGAGATTGTTACAAGACAATTCCTTAGACATGATGTTTCTCACTCAAAGTACATTCCTTTGAACATCCTTTTGCATAATAGTTTCTAATCTAGTCATAGATTTTTTAATATTCAATTCCCAATATGGACACGCTTCCATATTTTCCATATGACAACTCATTCTTAATAGAATCTTATCTATTCGTAATGATGTCAATATGGTCCATCCGGTATGGAAACATTTCCATAATTTCCATATGACAACTCATTCTTAATAGAATCTTTTCTATTCATAATAATGTCGATAAGGTCCATCCAATACCATGCTTTCAACTACTCACAAGCGACCAATCCTCGTCGAACTTTGGATTGTCCTTTGATAGTTGTTTAATTATTTTAGTCAAAACCGATTCTAGTCCTTTTTCCTCTAAATGCGCTAGACATTTGGAAAATTTTAGAATGGTCAAACATTAAAGCATTTGCAATCGATCCTATACCCGAAGTGTATGGGACACGACGCATAATGTTTTATTTTCTATGTTCTCAAAATTCAAATTGTGAAGAGGAATGCCGTAATCATAATCGAAATTTTAAGAACACACTATGTACCTTTGACTAAGTTTATTAACATTTCTCAACCTAATCCTTTAGATTTGAAATGAAGCATAATATTCTTTCGCTTAATTATAGCAAAACAACCTTTCAACTCTTACAACTTTGCAAAGTATGACTCTTGTTTTCTATAATTAATATTGCTAACCTTGCAATACTTTCCTTAATAATCATACAATCATAATTTTTATGTTCCCACTATCATGCTGATTATTATAAAACATAACACTTATGCTCCCACTAGCTTCGACATGTATTCATAAACATCTGAACTTTCAGAAAACAATACTTATTGAATTTCTTAAGTTCATGTTTCTAATACTTAGTGCTTTGATAATCCTTTATCAATGCTTCTTTAACTTATACACTTTTGCCTTCGATAGTTCATATGTGTGTCTAAACAATTAAGACTAATTGCCAAACCTCACAATTCAATTTATGGAAAGGGATACCGTAACCATAATCGAATTCGAGAATGCAATTTTACAATCACTATCTTCTTAAAATCTCTCTTAGTGAAAGCATTTCCTCACAATCATTTTCATGAAGGAGGAAATCTTATGACACTTAGATTTAAACGGTGTATGTGTTCCTATCCATGTGAATTTGTTAAAACCAAAGTTTACGACAAATTCAAACTCATATGGACCGAACTTTCTTAATCTTGATTTCTTGCCTTTTGGTAGCACAGCTGCCCACCATGTCTTCCAAGTAGTTAAGCAGCTCACCCTTTCCTATCAATGTACCTTTCATCGATTAAGGTGCTTTGCCATTTATGCGTTCAAAATGAGAACTCATAGAACTCACATGCATAATTAACTTAATTGAAATAGCACAGAAACAAAATAATGTCAACACGATAGGTTGTAAACCTCAACTCGTGTGCTAGTGATGATTGATAAGGTTTATTTGATTTGTTCTCGAAAACTTTCAAGACCATTAAGACTCCCACTGACTCTTTGACATATAAGATTCTCTTGTTAAAACATTTCTTGACAAACAAATATTCAAGAGTTAGTGTAGCTTTTATCAAAACTCTTCATAAATTGGTCCTAGTTGGTCTTTGTCTTATCTAAGACATCACAACTTACCACATTTAATGAATGTTTTAAACCTTCTTAATACTTTTCACTCATTGTCACAATCGTAACTCTAAGACTTGTTTTGGAACGAAGTATGATTGACTTCTTGATTTGACCATTTCTTCAATCTTTAATTCCTCTTCTTGGACATACAATTGTACCAAGACTCACTTAGAGGATCAATTGAGATATGGTTCTTAATCATTACGACCTATCATAAAGCATAAAAGGTACTCTCCTTTCTTCTTAGAATGGAGAAACTTTTATCTCTCTGCCTACTTGATTCTTGTTATTCGTTCTACTATTGATTTAAACTTTTTCAATCAATTCAGAATTACACTTAATCTTATAAGTATAATCATATTTACTAAACCTTTAGTAAATCATGACGAATATCTCGTTACTCTTATGGTGGACTTTGATCAACACACAACTTTGTGTACTCGATCTCCTAGTCCTTCACTTGACACTTTGTCAATGAATTAGTCTAATTTCCAAATACGAAATTTCTCATTCATCGTGCATCCACGTTGCATGATTCCAAGTTTCTGTCCAATTGAAACTTGGGCGATGAGAAACTCTCCCTATTTGGTAAATTCTCGACTTTCCATAACATAATAAGAACCAAATCCATTATTGCTATAAATATAAACATTTTAACACCAATTTTTCAAACACGCCATTTTAAGGATAAATAAATAAAATTAAAAATCAAAATTTATTTTATTGCGGAAAATTTTTTCCTTACAATGCAACTCATTGAAAAACCTATGCTAATACATCTTTCTTAGCAATCTAATTCTAACTCTAAGTAGTAGCTCAATAATCTAATCTTCGAGAAACGTGATCCATTCCTTCACGCTTAGATTCTTCTCACTTCTTCCCTTAAGCTTCCTTTATTTTCTTCGATCATACAAAAACATCAATTGTAATCTTATCACATTATGTATTCAGAATCTAGAATGAAGCTTAAAAGAGTTAGTCAATGGATTTTACCTAAATTAGAGCCATACGTTTCGACTCTCCCATCTCTTAGATCTCTTAGGTAAATGGGGCAGCTTCATCTCCAATGCCCCTTCTCTTGGCAATAAAAGCAAATCGACTCTTTTGGAACATGACATGGAACTACTTCAGACATTGTCTTTCTCTTGTGATCAAACTTTTCGATCATATCATGTCTTTCGTTGCCATTGTCTATATCCATAGAGGTCTCGAAGGCAGATTCACCAATCAACTTTGCTTTCCTATTGCGCCAAATCATTGTTGATTCAGCAGCAATAAGCATATAGGTGAGATCTATAAGGGTCACGTCGTAGTTCATCATATAGTACTCTCTTACGAACTCACTATATGAGTTGCGAAGTGACTGAAGAACCCAATCAACAGCCATTTCCTCACAGACAACGGATCCCAACATTCTTAACCTATCAATGTGTGACTTCATCCCTAGGACGTGTGCACACACCGGCTTTCCTTTTTTTATGTTTACTTGCCAAAAGGGCTTGAGTGATCTTGAACTTTTCAAGCCTTTGAACTTGTGGGTTAGGGAGAATAATTGGAGGAGGAGGAGGAAGTGAAGCATGATCTCTTGTTCCTCGATCAAATCGTGGAATATCATCTTCACGTGGAATGCTTGTTCCACGGGATTTGAGAAGACCATAGTTGTCAAACTTTGACATCTACAAAACGGGAGAAAAACGAATTCAAGTTAGTTGATAGATTAAGTCCTTAGTAATTCACCCAAATGAAATACTAAGGCTAGGACCCAACACAATATTCTACAACTCGGGAGAGGGATGCCGTAACCCTAATTGCAGAATATTTGAAGGTAAGTGAATGACGATTCACTAATTTCCACCATGAAAAACGAAAAAGAAATTTAAGTTTTAAATCTATGAAAACTCCTAGATCCTTTGAGATTCATTGAACTTTCAATGGCATGTTTAAATCTCGATATGCCCCTCAAGTTTGTGACTGGGATGCCGAGGATCACAAAGCGGGTGTGAATAACCATGCAAACTTACATGGTGCTCTCACATGTTACAGTCACCTATTCGATGTGCCGGTAAACCACACACGCTCCATCGAACTATGATAAACATTGAGTCACCCTTTGCTACCTTTGCTTAGAACCATTTAGTGTGTCGGTAAACCACACACGCTCCACTAACGTCTTCGCAAGGGCACAAAGTGTAATTTCATGGAATTGCATCAATTCACTTTTGCCTAAGTAACTAAGATTGGGAATTTTATGAAAACATTTAGTTACTTTTATACTTCATTATACTTATAATGGAAGGTTTCGTCCTATCCTACCTGTTCGGCTAACGACCCTCCACTAGTCAAGAGTGCGGTGGGTAAGAGTGGATACCCATTCAATCGCCATTTTATAGACAATTTCCTTAAACACCCCTTATAGACCAGCTTCGTGAATGAGGCCTACTAACGGTAAGACTGACTTTTACTCATACATATATATAATGTTATACCTTTAATGTTATATATATAGTATAGGGTGTATTTTATACTTTTAAAATACTAGGTGGTCTAATTTAACAATTATACTTTTAATTAAATTGTAAACCTAAACTTCTATGAATTTATTAAACTTCTTTTAATTATACACCTTAATTAATTAATAAAACCATAAGGGTGTGATTTGAAATTTTTCAAAACAATACTAGAGTTTTAGAATTTAACATTCCTAATTAAACTTTTAATCAACTTTTAAATTCCAAAACTTGAGGGCAAGTTTTGAAACATTTCAACACATTAGGGTTTAGAATTTAAATATACATCAAAATTAAACTATTTAATCAAAATTTAAATTCCAAAACTTGAGGGCAAGTTTTGAAACCTTTTTCAAAACATTAGGGTTTCAACTATTTAAATTTCACAACAACAAAACTTTTGGGTTCAAATTAAACTATAAAACCTAAAGGGCAAAATATGAAACTTTTCATAACAACTAGGATCAAATAACAAATAATTCAAATTAACATTTAATCACATAATTATCCATATTTGATTTATTTAATGATTTCTTGCAAAACAATTTATCAATTTACTCAAAATAATTAATCAATTATCACATAAGGAAACAATTATCTTATTAATTGATAAATATCTTCAATTAGATCAAAATTATAGTCAAATATATCATATAATCGGATTAATATTGATCTAACATGATAAGGTAACTATCCATAAGCAAAAACATCAAGAAATCCCGAAATACCCTCCATCTGACGAGTTGACTCGGCGAGTCAGGCTTGGACTCGGCGAGTCTGCATGGACTCGGCGAGTTCAGCCATGGACTCGGCGAGTCCAGCCTCCAGAATCCAAAAAAATGAATTTTCTAATTATACAATGCATCAATACAATTGAAACCAAGCTAGTCTCTGATACCGCTGATGGGTTTTGGTCATAAGACATCCTATGTACTCATACAAACCCTAATGCTTGGATCTAGGTTTCTCTATTGTACATGCTTTGAATCCAAGATTATAAACCCTAATTCTAGCATATGGAAATCAATATTAACATATAATTAGGTTTATGATATTACCTTGATTGTTATGTAGCAATAACAATCCCAATTCCTCCTTGAATTGACTTTGGAAGGCTTAGAGTCACAAGTGTCACTCCTCTAATGGCTTACAAACACCAAGAGCAAATGGAGAAGATATGAGGACAGAGGGGAGGTATTGAATTCGTCCCTAGAAGCCTTAGGGAATGTCTTACACGAATTCATGAGCCAAGGAGGTTTATATAGGTGTACAGATATGGTTTCAGTCATTATCCTTATCTAGTTGCTTGCTTACCAAGCAACCCATAAGATAATCCTTGAATCCTTATCATAGTCGAATTCTAAGGCATTATCACCTTAAATTCGTGCATCCTATAATTAGGATAATCCTTACCTTATTTTGTAACTATCACATAATTACAATTCAGCCCCTCTAGTTTAATTAATTACACTTGATCACAAAATTAATTCCTAATTAATTATTGACCAATATTAATTAAACAAATATGATTTCTCCTTTAATATATTACTCTTATAACATATTAATAAATCATAATAACCTCTCTCTCTATTTATTTCTCCAATCAAGTTGCTTTGGTGAAGGCAACCCAAAAGGACCATGCACCATCGGGTCAAGTACATACCAAAATAGTTATGGACTTAGACACTAATCCAACAGCAATATGGTTAAAGAACTTCATTGGTGATCTTAGAGTTGTACCTACCATAAAGGAGCCTATGGAAATTTTCTATGATAATGAAGGACCGGTTGCCTTGACCAAGGAACCGAGGGATCATGGTAGGTCTCGTCATATCGACAGAAAATATCACTTTATTAGACATCGAGTAGAAGAAGGACATCTCGTGGTTAAGAGGATATCATCAGAAGATAACCCATCAGATCCGCTTACGAAGGGACTGAGTAGGGTTAAGCACATGCAACATGCTAGGAGTATTGGGCTGAAGGATGATATTAGTTTAGATTAGATAGTTTTAGAAACTTATAATAGATAAATGTAATTGACATTTGATGATTAAATAAAGGAGTATTATTTATGAGTAAAGTTATTGTCTTATGTTAATTGTTTAGCTATTGTTTCATTTTGCATGTTTTGACTTCCTGAATAATTAAGTTATTAAGAATAATCGAATTATTCGAATGGTCCACAATTGTTCATATGTTGGAAGTAGATATGAAAGAAGATTGTCATGAATTGGTATGTAGGTTGTCTGAATGGTATTAGACATAGCAAGAGGTTGCTACAACGTTCATGAGTGCTTATGAACTAGTTTTGAGCATTGGAACAAACCCGCGTTTGCTGGAATCACTTTGAGGTATATATATATATATATATATATATATATATATATATATATATATATATATATATATATATTGTAAGTGATCACAAGATGATAATATCATATGGTCTTAAAACCTAGATATATGGTTTGTTATTTGTTAATTGGTTGTACATTGATGATGCGAAACCGCATCAGTAAATTGATGTTATAAAACGCATTGTTGTGTATGATTGATTGGCGAATAAATAAATGCATATAAGTCGAAGTTTATCTATTACTTTTATCCTAAGAGGGTAAAAGCGATATCTCGGCCGCTCGATGATTTGATTTGACTTATGTGCCGGGCCCGGTCAGAACTGAATTGATGTGTTCGATTCAGTTCTATGTCGAATAAATCATAGATCGAGAAACTAAATGTTGGACTGTGATTGTGTCTGCATGATATCTGAACAGAAGACTGTACGATCCCTTATCTAAAGGACAGGACTGATAAGATCAGAGTTTGACAGCATCTTTGAGAGCTACGATTGCTAATCGGATTGTGCTTGTGTATATAGTTACCGGACTTATCCAAATGGGAGACTTTTGGAATAGTGTCTAAGGCTGTAACTATATTTGGCAAGTATTTGACCCGGTTGAGCATGGTCCTTTTGGGTTGCCTTCACCATAGCAACTTGACAGGATGATTTATAATGAGAGAAGAAATATTGTTAATATATTATAAGAATAATATAAGGAATAATAATATTGTTATTTGATTAATATAAGTCATAAATTAATTAGGAATTAATTTGGTGACTTAAAGAGGTTAATTGAATAAAAGGGCATAAACTGTCAAATGTTTGATAGTTGTATTTTGGGCTATGAATCTCTATGGATAAGAGGGTGGACGATTTTAGGGTTTGGAGAAACCTAGAAATAGTCCAAGGCTTAGTCCATAGGGATTATTGGATTGCTTAGGGCCTAAGTTATTCAATTAGGGTTTAAGTTGTAACCCTAGTAGCCATTAGTATATATAGACCCTTAGGGTGGAGGAAATCGACACACTTGCATCCCAAGAAACCCTAGAGCTGATTTTCTCACCCTCCTCTCTCTCTCTCTCTATTATCATCCTCTTGCTAGTTGGTGTTTGTAAGCCATTAGAGGAGTGACAATTATGACTCTAAGCTCCAAAGACAAGAAGACTCAAGCAAACAACTCAATGTATTCCTTTAGATCTGATTTCATATGTTATGATTTGAATGTTTACACTAGATCTATCAATATAAGTCTTGGATACATTGCATGTTCAATTAGAGAAACCTAGATCCAAGCATTAGGGTTTGCATGTGCACATAGGAAAGTTCTTATGGCTCAAACCCATCAGCTTTCGTGAGGCGCGAGACTCTCGATAAGCTTGAACCCGGAAGTGAGAGGTGTATTTTCATCAGCTACCCACAGAAATCCTTCGGTTACCTCTTTCTACAGACCCAGTGCTAATGTGGTCTTTGTAACAAGGAGGAAGTCTTTCAGGAGAGAGTTCATAAGCCAAGGAAACAGTGGGAGGCAAATTGACCTTGAAGAAATTCAAGAGTAAAGTGGTGAAGGAACCTCAATCACTAGCAATCTACATGAGGAGGAAACTCCTGTTGATTCGACTGATGAGTTTGTACCTCTGAGGCGTTCCACGAGAGTTGGGGATGTACCTAAGCATTACTATGGTTTCCATATTACTGCGGAAGGTGATACACTTATCAATGATAACACACTGATTGGTCTGGATGAATCTAACAACTATATGGAAGCCATGGCAAACCCTAAGGCTACTAAATGGAAAGAGGTTATGGACAGCGACATACACTCCATCTATGACAATCAAGTTTGGAACTTGGTTGACAATGTACCAGGTCATAAGACAGTTGAGTGCAAATGGATCTTCAAGAAGAAGACCGACATGGATGGAAATGTACACACTTATAAAGCACGACTGGTTGCAAAGGGCTTTTCTCAAACTCCGGGAGTTGACTATGATGAAACCTTTTCACCAGTAGCAAACATTAAGTCTATTAGGGTTATGTTAGCCATTACTGCATTTCATGATTATGAAATATGGCAAATGGATGTCAAAAGCACTTTCCTTAATGGAAAATTGGCTGAGGATGTTTACATGAGTCAGCCAGAGGGTTTTGTCAGTACAGAGTACCCTAATAGAGTGTGTAAGCTTGAGAAATCCATCTATGGATTGAAACAAGCACCTCGCAGATGGAATCTTTGTTTCGATGAGAAAGTCAAAGAGTTTGGCTTTTCGAGGAGAGAAGATGAATCTTGTGTATATGTCAAGGCTAGTAGGAGTATAGTTAGCTTTTTGGTACTGTATGTGGATGATATAATACTCACGGGAAATGACATCCTAACTTTACAGGAGGGTAAGTCCTGGCTTAGGAAGTGTTTCACTATGAAGGACCTTGGAGAAGCTACCTATATCCTAGGGATAAGGATTTTGAGAGACATGAGTAAAAGACTAATTGGACTTAGTCAAAGTACCTACTTGGATAAGGTGTTCAATAGGTTCAGCATGTAAAATTCCAAGAAAGGACAGTTGCCGATCCAGAGTAATGCCAGACTGAGTAAGACTTAGAGTCCGAGTACATAGGACGAGATAGATGAGATGAGTTGAGTTCCATATTCTTCCGTTGTAGGCTCGATCATGTATGCTATGACTTGTACTCGTCCTGATGTTGCCTTCACCTTGAGCATGGTCAGAAGATATCAGGGGAACCCTGGCAAGGCTCAATGGACTGCGGTGAAGAACATTCTCAAGTACCTACGGAGGAATAAGGATTGGGTCCTTACCCTCGGTGGGAGTGATGACTTGAGAGTAGTATGGTATAGTTATGCTAGCTTCAAGACTGATTGGGATAATTTCCACTCTCAGTCAGGCTGGTTCTTTACCTTAAACGGAGGAGCAATAACTTGGAAAAGTTCCAAGCAAGAGATAGTGGCTGATTCAACGTGCAAATCAGAGTATAAAGTGGCAAGCGAGGTAGCAAAGGAGGCTATATGGCTAAAGAACTTCATTGGAGACCTTGGAGTTATACCAGCTATAAAGGAGCCTATGGAAATTTTCTGTGATAATGAAAGTGCAGTTGCCTTAGCCAAGGAACCAAGGGATCACGGGAGATCCAGACACATCAATAGAAAATATCATTTCATCAGACAACATATAGAAGAAGGACTCTTCATGGCAAAGAGGGTATCATCGGATAAGAACCCAGCAGATCCCCTCACGAAGGGACTGGGTAGGGTTAAGCATCTCCAGCATGTGAGGCTCATAGGGCTGAAGGATGATATTAGTTTCTGTAGTTAGATAGCTTTGAAATTTGTAAAGTGTATGTGACATTTGATGATGAATAAAAGTTGTTGTTTATTTATGAGTAAAGTGTTGCTATCTTTTGTCAGTCGTTTACTATAATTTCATTTTGCATGTTTTGACTTCCAGAATAATTATATTATGGTATATCATATTATTCAAATTCTCCACATTCAGTCATATGTTGGAAGTAGATATGAATCAAGACTGTCATGAGTTGGCTTGTAGATGTCTAAGTTGTTGGACATAGCAAAATAGACACTCATGAGTGCTCACAAGTTCTGAGTGTTGGATTCAACCCACGCTCACTTGTATCACTTCATGGAAGTTATCTCGAGTGATCCTGAGACAATAATATCATATAAGTCTTTAAACATAGATATATGACTTGTTTCCTATGAGTTGGTTATGCATTGATTCTACAAAACACATTGGTAACTCGATGTTATAGAACGTGCATTTGTGTGTAATTCAACAAGTAGTAGAACAAGCATATGAGTAGAAGTTTATCTATTCCTTCTTGGATTAGAAGCGATATTTAGGCCCCTTGATGATTGTGTTCTGACCTATGTACCGGGCCCGGTCAGAACTAAATTGATGTGTTCAATTAAGTTCTATGTCAAAAAAATCGGAAATCAGGAAACAAATGCAGGACAAAAAGTAAGACATACTTCCTTGTATTTGTCCAGCTAATATCTAGAACAGAGGAGTTTATGATCACTTATCTTAAATGGCGTATTATAATCATCTCAGTTCTGAGAGACCTTGAAAGAGCTACTAGTGCTAAGCAGTTCCTAAAGTCATACTTGCAGTTAAAGTTATTAGACTCATCCAAGTGGGAGACTGTTAGATAAGGTATCTAAGTCCATAACTATATCTGGTATGTACTTGACCCGGTTTGGCATGGTCCATTTGGGTTGCATGGCATCATGCATTTGGATAGACTAAAACGAGAGAAACAACACTTAAAGGTTTATTAATATATTATAATTTCAAATATATTAATAATATTATTTAATTAGTATTGATCAAGAATAAATTTGGAATTAATTAAGTGATCAAATGGAGACTAATTAAATATATGGGTTGATTTTGTTAATCATCCATACTTATATAGTGGGCTAATGCTACATGGATTATCAAGTTGGGCTACAACCCATAGGATGCTCCATGGTGTTTATAGAACCCATGGGTCATGGAAATGAAAGGTCATGACAATTAGGGTTTACATAGTGTAGCCCTAATTGTAACACACTATATAAGCTTCATGTTGCTCACCAAAATCGGCCACTAGACATACAAGTGAGGGCTAGCCGATTTCAAGAAGTGTTCCATTTCTCTCTAAGTTATTCCAAGTGCATTTGGTGTTGTGTGAGACGTTTGAGGCATCACATTTGAGGTTCTAGGCTCACAAGGTTTTCAAGGAATCCTAACTACTACAAGGTATTATTTCTTACTAACTTTTATGTTTAAAAGTTCCCCATGTATGCTAGATAGGTTATGAACCTTGGAAAAACAATTTTTTCGTGTATCATAGATAAAACATAGATCCAAGGTTTTTAAGGTTGCATGTACACCATAGGAGTGTTAGAATGCTCAAATCCCATCAGATTTAAACATCTATCCTAAATAAATATCTAAATTCACCCTATTCAGTGTATAGATCAAAATGGCAAAAACCTGCAGTGGAGTCGGAAATGCAAATGGGAACAAGAATCAACCCCCAGTAATTGAACAAATACATGTTGTAGTATCCGCTCCTAAACCAATCACGATGGTTGGAGTACAAGCGATGATCCAAATGATGTTGGATCATCAAATGGAGGAAACCAGACGTTTGCTTCAACAAAATCGAGAAGAAGCTACTATACTAACTGAATAGACCGAACTGAATGATGGGCAATCAAAAGGAGGGAACTACAGTGGGACTGTTGGTTAAGCCAACCCGCTGATAGTTAGACGAAACAATCAGGATGGAGGAAATGACAGACGTGGATTTAAGTACAAGGATTTTATGGCATCCAAACCACCTTGCCTATCCAGAAGCCCCACACCGGTGGAAGTCATGAACTGGATCTCCGAGATGGAGACAATGTTTGAGAGTTACGAGTGCAGCAACAGGTAGAAGACAGCTCTCGCGGTTCCTCTGTTAAAATCTGGAGTACCGAGCTGGTGGAAGCTACTAGCTGATTCGATGCCTAAGGGTGAAGTGAGGAAGATGTCTTGGGTGGATTTTCTGGTGCAGCTGAAGATGCAATATTACTCTGAGCAAGATCTTCTGGAAATCAACAACGAGTTCCAGAATCTGAAGAAAGGAAGAATGATCGTTACTGAATACGATGCAAGTTTTACAGAGAAAATGAAGCTTGTTCCTTACCTAGTTCCAATCGAAATCTCCAAGGTTAACAAGTTTGCCCATGGATTACCAGTGGACTTCGGTCCAATGGTCAATCAAATAACCACTTTAAAAGTCGCCATCTAGGCTGCCAAGAATGTGGAGACCCAGATACGAGAGAAGGGTCTGGAAAGATAAAAGGTTGGTGAGAAAAGGAAATTTGATGGGTCGTCAAATTTCAGCAAGAAGAGAAAGTTCTCAAAATCTGGTACGAAGAAGTCTGGAGGAGGTGAAGCCAAATGGTGTGACAAGTGTAAGAAGAAGACCATGGAAAGTGTGACGGAGGGGTCACTTGCGTTAAGTGTGGAAAGCCCGGGCACTATGCCAATGAATGCACCCTCACCCAGAAAGTCTGTTACGGGTGTAATGAAGAAGGGCACATCTTGAGGGACTGCCCGAAGAAGAAGGCGGCAGCAAGACCCAACATTCAACCAAAGCCGAAGGTGAGAGCCTTCCAGATGATGCTAGAGGCTACAAAGGAGTCAGCAGATGTCACTTCAGGTATCTTTCTTGTAAATGGTTTGCCTACCAGTATATTGTTTGATTCTAGAGCAAATTACTCCTTTGTATCACATAGATTTGGTGGGAAACTAGCATTGCCTATAGAAAAACTTGATAATGCCTTTGTTGTGGAAGTTGCCAGTGGAAAATTCATACCTGTTAGCGATCGTATTAAGAACATCGTCATCGACTTAAACGAAAACAAATTACATGAAGAACTGTTGCCCATAGAGTTGACCGGTTTCGACATCGTTCTAAAAATGGATTCGCTTAGTGCCAACGATGCTGAGATAATTTGCAGGAAGAAGATAGTGAGGGTAAACCCACCCAGAAAAGAGTCATTTATGGTGTACGGGGAAAAACGCAGAGTGAATTCTGGAATCATCTCCTTGATGAAAGCCATGAAATTTTTGTCCAAAGGATGCACATCATACTTGGCATTTTTCATCGATGCAAAGAAGGAGAAAAAGGAGGTACAGAGTATATTAGTGGTGTATGATTATCCGGAAGTCTTTCCCGAAGATCTTCCTGGATTACCGCCTGATAGACAAGTAGAGTTCTGAATAGACTTGCTGCCAGGAATGACACCAATAGCAAAAGCACCGTACTGATTAGCACATACGGAGATGAAGGAGCTTATGACGCAACTTCAAGTGTTGTTGGACAACGGTTTCATTCGACCTAGTTCATCACCCTGAAGAGCTCCGGTGTTAGTCGTGAAAAAGAAGGACGGAGGCATGAGAATGTGTATAGACTACCGAGAGCTGAACAAGACAACGGTGAAGAACAAGTATCCATTATTGATGGCCTATTCGATCAACTACAAAGTTCGAGCTATTTCTCAAAAACTTTCTACATTATATGTTTTAGACTAAATTACATTCAACGTCCTTGAGTTATGTCAAAAGTTAAAAATTCCGTTCCTAAAATTATATTTTCACTATGAGCCTATGATTTTGAATTATTCCTATGTTGCCTATTTTACCCAGTCCATATTACATGATTGAGTCACATGTGTTTAACATTCATAAGCTTGTTCACAAACATAAACATGGCTCAAAGCAACATTATATTCATAGACCAACTTGATGTTTCAAAAAATCAATTTACCATGAGAGTAACAATAATTCGTCTCACAAAACATCTTCCTAATGGATCTTCAACAAAGACTTATAAAATTGATATGATTCTCATTGATGAAGAGGTAGTAACAATTTTTTTTTATTTATGAATTTTCTTACAATTTCATTTTAACCACATATAACAATATATAAACTTGTTTTTTTTGTGCATTTAGGGAGGAAAGTTCGAGGCATAGATTACTAAAAAATGGGTTGAAAGATTTGAAAGTTTGTTTCATGAGGATGGTTGTTACTAAATCCAAAATCCACAACTTGGTCTTAATAAAAAACATAGTTTTGTTGATAATGAAAACAAAATCAATATTTATATCACAAACAAAGTTACACCATAAAATGAGTGGACTGGATCACTTTATGAATTCTCTCTTGGAAACTTCAACACCATAACTTACAATCTAAGATTTATATAATAATATTATTTTATCTACCATCACTCACCATACCAATTTTTTTATACTAATCTTCAAATTTTTTGTCTTATATAATAGATGTTATTGGAGATGTTGTGGGATGCTTTCCACTGGAAACCGTTATGAACAAGAAAAATAAATTATCGAAGAGAGTCAATTTGAGCTTGGAAGATCTAGAGTACGTTTACTTTTCAAAATTTTGTGTCAAATTTTACTTTATAATTTCAACTTTTATTGTATATTTTTTATTATTTTTTGCTTATGTAGAAGCAAACAAATAAATGTAACACTATGGGATGAGTATGCACAAGAGTTTGCCGACTATTTGGAAAATAATAAACTCGTATGGTAGTTGTTATTCAATACGAAAAAATATCTTATTATAGAGGTTTGTTCATTACTCTGATTAACAACTTATACCTTTAAAAAATTTATAAATATTATTCTTCCTTTTACTATAAATGAATATAAATTTTTACTAACTTCATTATGCATCGTTTCAGGACATTTCTCCATAAAAAAAATTGCTTAACTACAACTAGGATCTTCATCAATGATCATATTAAGGAGATTCTTACATTCAAGTAGATGTTAGATAATTTTTAATCCTATTTTAAAGCAACAAAAATAATATCTTTCTTTATTGTTAAGATTTTTTTTCAAAGTCGGTCTAGAAAGCACATTCGCAAAATGTAGCAACGCTTTGTCCTTCATCCTCTACTCTGAAAATGACGATTTCCTTCATAAGTTTGATTTTCGTGCTATTGCTGATCTCCAACAAGTAGATGATGTTTATATACTTAAATTTCATTTATGAAATATACATTATGTCAAAATGTTTTTGGATTATTTTTACCCTCTTATTTCATTTTACTTTTTTATTTCTCAGGAAAAAAAACGTCGATTGTTGTTCATACTATTCAACATGTGTGTATTGATGTGTAATGGTATTATTTAGCTTGTACTAAATGTTGGACTAGGTGTCTAAGCCCATAACTATTTTGGTATGTACTTGACCTGATTACGAGCATGGTCCTTTTGGGTTGCTTCACCATAGCAACTGAAAGGAAGAACTAAGGAGAAAGAAGATTAATTATGATTTATTAATATATTATAAGAATAATATATTAAAGGAGAAATCATATTGTTTAATTAATATAAGTCAAGAATTAATTAAGAATTAATTTTGTGGCTAAAAGAGATTAATTAAATAAAGGGGACTGATATTGTAATTCTAAAATAGTTGCACAAATGGGCTAATAGACTTCATAGAAGTTGGAGTTGACGAAATCTCTGGGGAAACCCATTAGAATTCGTCTAAGGCTTCTAAGGATGGAGTCAATGGGTTGCTTAGAGCCTAAGCAGTCAAATTAGGGTTTCCTTGTTTGATAACCATAATAGCCTCACAATATAAGGAACCACTAAGGCCCCAAAACATGTGGAAGGAATCCCTAAGGGTTCTTAGTCATTTTTGGTGTTCCTCCTCCTTGTCCTAAGTCATCTTGTTGCTCATGGTGTTTGTGATTCCATTAGAGGTGAAACATTTGAGGCACTAAGCTTTCCAGAGTCAAGATCAAGAGGAATTGTGATTGTTATTGCTACATAACAATCAAGGTAAGATCTAAGCCCTTTTATTATGATAATATCGATTATTGTATGCTAGATCTAGGGTTTATGAGCTTTGGATGATTATTGCATGTTCATTAGACAAACTAGATCCAAAGTTTTAGGGTTTGAATGTATATCATAGGATTGATGTTTTGCTCAAAACCCATCACTAAATGTCAAGAGAAAGCCATAAAAGTCGTTTTAATGCATTATGGCAAAACTGGTGGAACGGACGAAATGCAATATAAATAAGTTCTTTATTGTTACACTTCAAATTGCATGAACAAAGACATTTTTGTTGTTCCAAGGTTTTCAATAATTATTTTATACATATTATTATAATCTTTGGTTAAATTTTCTAATTTTATATTATTGAATTTGTTTATATCAATGGTTTTAGTTCCAAAATCACCATTATAGTACAATACTTTACCGATGTGATATCACTTGCATTATTTGATTGTGATGCAAAAAAACTTCTGGAAAAACTACACAAGAGTTGCTTCAGAAGTTTAATGAGGTTATCAATATTAACTTCATTTACATAAAACTAATTTTTACTGTTTGTCTATCTATTTTTATAACTGTTCATTTTTTAGAAGGGTAATATGGAGATTTATCCATTAGCTTTTAATTTACTTTCAGATAAAAAGTTGGCGTTCAAAATTCAAATTTCACATTATTATTTGAATAACAAAGTTGATGGTCATGCCATCTCAAAGTTCACTACTGATAATAAAACCATTGTAGAATTGGAAAAAAAAATTAACAGTAACATTCTTTTACAAAGAATGCTGCAAACACTACACTTATTAAATTTCATTTTTTATATTTTAATTGATCAACAAACATATTTCTATGTACTACAAGTGTAGGTGCCAAAATCCGATTCATCTAACGTTTTATCGACAGACTTCAGATCTCAAGACACATTAAATTTGAAGGTCTTAAATATAATATAAGTAGATCAAATATTTTAAATACTTTAAAATATTATTAACTTTTAGATTGATGTATGAATTTATTTACTACATTTAGGACGTTGTTTCGTTTACTGATGATAATGTCACACCCGCTTCAAATATTGATAAAAGTATTGCAACAGGTTCACTAACTAAGAAAACATCCTTTAAAAAAAATGTTTGGATGTGAAAAATTAAAATGCAACCTGGAAGATGTTTACGATGTTGGTAATCCGACAACAATGTCCTCAACCAAACGACCGTCAACATCAATGGCAGATCGCACTTCTGGAGAAGGAAAGCTAAAAGTGTTAATTCCAAAACAAGAAATATAATATATGATTTTCATGATTTTGTTTGAGTAGTTAGGTGATTCGAGTACTACTGATTTCATATTATATGTATATATTATTTGGTTTTTGATGACTTTGTTTCATACAATTTGTTTTTGGGTTGGAATTTTGATCATTTGAATACATTTTTGGTTTTATGAAATGTTGACTTACTCATCTATTTGCATTTTGGGTTTAAACTCAAATAAATTTAGAACTTCAATCACTTTTTACTCTATTATTCTGTTTGAATGTGAATTTGTCAAGATTGTTACAATATTATTTATTACACCTTCAATATAAATATTAGAAAACTACATCTTTTTATGAAATTGTAAACTTTTATATATTTTTTAACCGTTCTAAAACAATTATTTATAATTCATTGTTGATTTATTGATAAATTTATTAGTAACATTTATCATTGAAATATTATTATTTTTATATATTAATGATATCCTACAATTTTACAGATTTAAATAATAAAACTCGTTACAATGACGCTAGAGAGTGGTGATGACTAAGATGTTTACATTTACAAAAATAAGATTGAATTCTATGTCAGAAAAATTTTATTTTATCATCTAAAACAAAAAGACTTTTGATTGTGTTTCACTTATACATTTTCCACCCTTAGATCACAATATTTACGTCATCTTGACCAATGTTTGATCAAACATGTTGTCCATCAATGTTTCCGCTCAAACCTTCACCAATTTCCTCTATCCCTAAAATAAAATTCATAATTCAAAATTCAAATCATCCACAAATTTAAATTCGTAATTATTCTATTTCCTTCTTAGTGTACATTGATGGTACCAAAAATATCAAGGGCAAAACAGTCACCTTGCATTTAAATCTTATTAATATAGTAAATACTTACAATTTTGTAAGTAATAATTGGTTTTATACATGTTAAATTACAATTGCTCGATTTCCAACTATCTAACTCAATAATTGTATGTATTTATTCTTAACCTTGCCATTTTCTATAATGTTATTGATTAGATTTAGTATAATTAAGTTTAAATTGCTTAGAATTTACTTGAAAGTGATGAACAATATTTTATGTCTGTATTGAAGCTTGAAGATGATGCAACACTCTAACTCCCTAAGTGGTAATTTTCTACATACTTAATAATTGATTATTTCGATAAAAAAATATTTTCCATTAACTTTGTAACAAATTTGTTGAATTAAGCATATTTTTATAATTATAAATTTGGTTTCTCTACTCACTTGTACTTATCATCTTGAAGATGAGAAAAGATTAACCATGGCTACAGTGAAAAGTGCTATAAAGATCTTATTGGTCATACCTTTCTGACATGATCTTCAAATGTTCTTTGCTCCATTCTTTATTTTTATTTATATCGTTTTTATGTATTTGATTTGTTTCTTCAAGAAACTCATTTTTCCATTAATTTTGGTAACAAATTTGTTGAATTAATCATACTTTTATGATTATAAATTTATCCATTTTCTATTGTTAAATGAAGTGTAAATGAATTTGAACAATTGTTAAATTTTATATTCTATAATGTAATTTATTCACTAATTAATCAAATAATAGTACATGTCCAAGTGGTCGGGCACCTCCAGGACAATAAGCAAACATGTAAATTATAAGAAATTTCACAATATTATATCGTTTTACTGGCTGCAAATGAACAATTACTTCTTTCACTTGCTTTAGAATCTTGATTACTTATATAGGGTTGTCATAAAATAAAATTTTGATAAATTGAAAAAATTGTTCAGCGAAACCTTAAAATTTTGAAATTTGTTGGAAAATTAATTATATGTCAATTTAGGTTTCTTTTTGTGTTGTCATGTTTGCTGATTTGGTTATGTAGGGTTCATTTGAACTTCCATTTCTCTACAAGAATGTTAATGTTCACATCCAAGTGGAAACAATCACAACTGGTAAGCATTCTAAATGATTTTTCACTTAAATTAATGTAACGACGTGAAATTTCAAAACAATTTTTTTCATTTTTAAAACATACTTTTAATCAATAAGTAATTCAAAACATGAGGTGTCCACTGTTATTACATCAAAACATTTCCCAAGATCTAATAACATAAACTTCATAAGTGTGTACAAATCATGTCGGCGCCTTCCCGCGATCATCACTGGTACCTGAAACACATACACAAACACTGTAAGCATAAATGCTTAGTGAGTTCCCCAAAATACCACATACAGCACATACGCCTTTCCAGGCCATAATTCTATAGGATCTTCCGACCCAAGTGTCTCAGGGGATTTCCATCCCATAACTCTATTGACCTTCCGGTCCATACTCTATTGACCTTCCAGTCCATATCATCCTAACCTTCCGGTCCACATCATCATAATCATATCATAACATATCACATATACAACATGCATCACATATTCATCATACACATAAAACCTTCCGGTCACACATAATTACCCCATCGGGTAAGGCATAGTGAGAAGACTCACCTCGAAGATGTCGGATAAACACTCGTGCTCAATTTTCCGACCTAGCTTCCTCCTATAACATAAATACATCTCTAATTATTACTTCCCTGACTTAGTTTGACTAATACCCTTAAATCAACACAGGTCAACTCTGGTTAATGCTGGTCAACGGTCAACTCTTGACCCAACTCGTCGAGTCATGCACCGACTCGGCGAGTTCAGACGTGAACTCCAATTCCTTAAATCCCATCTGACTCACCGAGTCACTCACCCAACTCGACTGGGCACCAACTGACATGAGTCACAGATCAACCCGGTCCGACTCGTCGAGTCTACTCATGGACTCGGCGAGTCCATTCCATACTCAAACAAAAATGACCTTCTGAGGTCAGATTTGTTCCTCTAATCCATAGATCTGTCCTTCCCAAGCTCAATAACCACGTAAAGTCCGAACCTTGACACTCATGCAACGTCCATATGACTCTATTTGATGAAATAGCTTATAAAATGGCATTCTAGGTTCATTTCCTCCATGGAATAACAAAAAGCATGATAAATAATGCTCTATGGACCTCTAAAGGTCCAGATCCAGAGTCTAACACCCAAAGGGACAACTTATATATCATTACAAGCAAATAAAGGGGGTTGGGAAAACCCTAGATTCAAGGTAATTAACAATTACATGAGATTAAGCACAAATTGATACCTCTATCAGCTCCATCTGACCAAAGGATAGAAGATCTAAGCTCCTCAATCCTCCTAGCATGCCCTCCTTCCTTCTCTATTGCTTAAACACTCAAGAATGATGAATTAGCCTTCCTCTTGCTCCACAAACGATTTCTCTGCCCTCTAGGGGTTCTCAGGGGTAAAGTGGCCGCAAATGACGGCCATAAGGGCCCTTAAATAGGGCTCAGGCCCTGAGATTTAGGATTTCACATAACAGCGCGGACTCGTCGAGTCCACCCATCGACTCGTCGAGTCTCTTCATTAATCCAGTCAACCAATCGTGATTCTACTCGACGAGTCTAGGCATCGACTCGTCGAGTCCCTCCTCATGACTTCAAAAGAAATACTCAAATTAACATGCCTGGAAATCTGGATGTTACAATTAATCAAAACTGTTACTTTAAATGATGCATTCTCATAGATGCCACACCGATTATCACTATAGAGACCTTCTAGCGGTCTATAAAAGAATCCTAGCGGCTTTATGAATAATTTTGTTGTGTTTTAAATGAAGGATCACTATGTCAACATTTGTTATCTATAGTTCTTTCTCTTATTTTTTAGATAGATGTGTGTCACTACAATAAGGCAGAAAGAGGTATTGGTGAACATTAAAGATAAAAATGTAAGATATAACTTAATAATATTATATAAAGTGTAAATTTTTTATTTGTGATATTTATTTCTATGAAAAATATATTGTTTCATTTCTAGGTTATATATTTAGTTTTTTTTAGTAATTTGATTTTGACAAGTTTGATCTAAATTTGATAATTGAAGCGAGTAGGAAAGATATGTGCTAACGATTTTAAATTTGTATTGACCTCCAGAAACCATGTAACATCTGTCCCTTGAGGTAATAATTATTTAATATCTTGGTATTTAATTGTTGGACTATGAAATAGATAGGTGGATTATTGAGTTGGACCTTAGCAAGTGGGTGGATAAGATTAGGCTACCCGAAGACGTATGTTGGGCGTACGCTTGGAATACGCGGGGCGTAGTGCAACATTGGATGCATGGGTTTCATGCATGTATGTGCAGCGTACCAAGGAGTACGCGTATTGTATGCAAGCAGATTCCAAACCCTAATTTTTAGGGTTTAAGCCATATAAATACAACATCATGACTCAAACCCTAGCCTCCTTACTAGCCTCTCAACCTCAGAAACCCTAGATAGCCTCTCATTCTTCATCCTTGTGTGTTTTTGGATTTGTGAAGTTCTTAGTGGTGTTTAGAAGCTTGAAAGAAGAAAGAATAAGTTGAAGAAGAAGAAGAACTTGAGTATCTTGAGCTCAAGGATCCCAGATTACATCATCATTTGGCACTCATTTGAGGTAAAAAGATTTAAACTTCCCTCATGAATGCTTAGATCCATGTTAATGGAGTTTTGGACCTTTTTAGGTCCAAAGAATGGATTTTTATGGTTCAACTTCATTTCTAGGCTTAGGGTAGCCACCCTTAGTGCTAAATGTGTCTGAATATTTGTAAAGGTTCGATCTTTAAGGTCCTTTTGTGACCATGCATGAGTTCTAGCCATTTCCATGGAAGTTAGTTGTTATATTCCAAGTTTGTGCCCATATGAGTTAAGACATATTAATGGACTCAGGTCTGTAATTTGGGATCAAGATCTTATCGGATTAAGCACCTTTGAAGTTTATGGCTTAACAGGGAAGTGTGATGGGCATACAAGCCAGTACACACATCGTACGAGCAATGCAGCATGTACCCTAAGCGTACAGAGGAGTACGCCATGCGTACTTTCTGATTTGGGCCTCGGTTTGGGCCAATCTTTGGACTACTAAGATTTTGGGCCTTAGTGGGCCATCAGGAGTCAGTTAATGGAGCAAGGACATGTTTGGGCTTAAGGGAAGGCTCATTTGAGTAGTTGGGCCCAATTTAGAAAATTTGGCCATTAGTGGGTCATTAGTGGGCCATTAATGGGCTTGGAAAGATAAAATAGAATTGGGCCTAGGTTATGGTCCAAATTACACCAGGGGTAAAGTGGTCATTTTACCCTCAGAAAGATTATGGATTTTTGACTAAGTGTTGTTGGGATAATGATACCCAGGCATTCGTTAGAGCAGCCGTCAGAGATTCCTTACCGAGAGATTCCACAGTCAGCTTTGCGAGGTGACTTTTCCTCTAGTAGGAACGGGTTGAAGGCACCAATTTCAGCCCATTTATGTATGTTAGCATATCCCAGATTAAGGTCCGATGTCGGGCAGTGCCCAATGTAGTTGTATATGTGATTCTGGACTTCGGTCTGATGTCGGGGAAAGCTCGATGACTGTTTTATACGTTTCTGGATCTCGGTCCGATGTCGGGCGAGGCCCGAGGAATGTTTATATGTTTATGTTATGTGTTTATTTATGTGTATTTGATTATATGCTATATGTATACTGATATTTGCTCGATGCCGGGCAGGGCCCGATGCCGGATCTCGGTCTGATGTCGTACTTCGGTTCGATGCCAGGCGGGGCCCGATGTAGTGGGCAAGGCCAAATGTTATGTTATTATGTGATTATGTGTATGGTATGTGGTAGTTTGGGGAGACTCACTAAGGTTCGTGCTTACAGTTTTCAGTTTTGGTTTCAGGTACTTCCGGTAGCAAGGGGAAGAGCATGTGATGATTGCAGTGCACACACCATTTGTTTAGCCTGGGATGTTTTACTCTGATATGTTGTTATGTGTTTTGATATGATACTCTCATTTGATACGATGACTTGTGATTTTGGATGAATGATTTTGATAGCTATGGTTTTATTTATGAATTAAAAATGAAAATTTTTGACCGTATTTTTGGGATGTTTCAAGTTGGTATCAGAGCCTTGGTTTGAGGGATTCGGGCACACTCTTGGGTGTGTCTGAACTCAAACTGAGGACTTGGTATAAGATTTTTAAAAAGAAAAATCATTTTTACAAAAAGGATTTTGAAAAGAGAAAAAGGGTGTGGTGCATGCAATCAACCAAGCTCAAGTAAGTACTCCCAAATTACCCATACAAGCTTGTTATGTTATGATTATGAAAATTGCTTGCTAGATTAGGGCTAAGGATCTAGGAATGATGCCTTGTATGCCTGTTCTATGAGTATGAGAATTGCATGCTAGTTTATGAAAATTGTTATGTTATGATTATGAAAATTGCTTGCTAGATTAGGGCTAAGGATCTAGGAATGATGCCTTGTATGCCTGTTCTATGAGTATGAGAATTGCATGCTAGTTTAGGGTTAAGGATATAGGAAGGATGCCTTATGTGCCTATTGTATGAGCTTATTGAACTGTATGCTAGTACTGATTAGTCAGTAATATGATAGCTTGAGAAGGACATGCTTGATTATGTTTACTCAATGCTCGAATGCTGCTTGCTTTGGGCTTTTAGGGGTTTTAGTTATTTTCAACTAACTCGTAGATGATTATGTTAAGTAACATATTACGAGGACTAAATAATTTAAGAAGGTTAGGTTTAGCCTTATTTCGCAGCTCTCGTTTGAGTCTAACAATTATAGGATAGAACCTCTCATTCGAAGAATTATCTGGTCTTAGTAATATGTAATAGTATTCGCGAGCTAGTTAGGGAGAGATAGCAGGGACTTCTTATGCAGTTGATGGCGGAGAGTAGGTCAGAGATTACCCTAGGTCAAGCCTAGGATGAGATTAGCACAAAAAGCAGTAGTAGTGAAAGGGACTTAGTGGAGTCAAGGCAGTTCTTGAGGAAAGTACGAATATATGTGGAAGGTAGCAGGGGCCCGTACTACTGAAAGCAGAGGATCAATACTCGAATCAAGGAGGTCTTAGATGAACCCAGGAAACTTATAGTATATGAGATCCCTCGAGTTATGATGAGTATACTGATGTTTGTTATGGTGTATTTTCAGTATGGTGACGTTACGCAATAGACCAATTGAACGTTCAGGTGTCGGTGAGAGATCAGGCTCGGGCTCTGGAGTTGGGCAGCTCGACGAGCAGATGAGAGATTTCGTTTCATCTAAGGTCATGTGCAATATTTTAGACCAGACTCCTGTGATATTCGGTATGGTCAAGGAGGACATCTTAGAGATACTTGAGGAGAGGTTGGGTGCATTCTGCACCAAGATGGCGACCACGTTAGGGGAGCGCACGATGACATTCAGGGAGTTCCGTGCTTGTGGAGCTCTAGATTATCATCAGGGTCGGCACCCCATTGCTAGCAGCAGGTGGTTGGCTGATGTCACCAACGCCTTTCGTACGAGCAAATGTCCCAAGGAGGACAAGGTCTGACTTGCGTCCCGTCTTCTAAAGGACAGAACATATGGCTTGTGGGAGGAGGTCAGACATGTCACTGGAGATGATGCAGCTTTAGATGCGATGACCTGGATTGACTTCTTAGCCAAATTCAGGGTCGAGTTTGCACCTGTGATTGAAGTGCAGCAGTGTAACGCCCACAGATTTGGGCTAGTCAATTTAAAAACAATAAGCATAAAAAATGAGTTATTTTTTAAATATCATTTAGAAGGAGTAATCTTAACCAAGTGGTACTATATGTTACAAGGGTTCTGTACATATAAAGAATGCCGAAATCCGAGTTATCACGAAGAAGTTATGGCTCGTTGAAGCTTTAAGGCAAAACCGGCACAACACCGGGAGACATAAATAGTGAATTTATGATATAGGACCTTTTGGGCTTATTGATCTAAACAAAATTTGTAGTATACGTTAAACCGACAACGTGCATAAAAAGAACACCCAAATCTGACTTCAAATGAGGAAGTTATGAATTTTCTAAGATTTGGCACAGCAGTGCACGGTCCGAAACTCGAATTTTAGATCAAGCAGTTTTTGGCCTACACGACCTAAATGAGCTTGAAGATCTCACTAATAGGAAGTCAAAGATACAAAGACAGACGAAAACGGAGTCCGTATGAAAGAGTTACGAATTTTTCGTGGTCATTTAATAATATAATCACCTCCTACTGTTAAGTTTAAGATTGGTCGAGAATTAGTCGACGAAGTCAAAATGAAAGTTGTAGATCTTATTTTTACCTACGTGTGGATATAAAGAACGTTAAAAACGTAGCTCGTATGCGAATGTTACAGATTTTAGAATTCGGAAGTGTGCTGTGCGAAAATGGGTGACGTGACACAATCTTGGCCATTGCTTTCTCCCCAAGTCTTGCCACCAGATGGTGACATGTGGCACCAAGTTCAGCCATATTTCACCCTATAAATAGAACCTCTCCCACCCTCATTTTCTTCACACATTTCCCATTCTTTCTTCTCTCTACACTCTCTCTGAACCTCCCAAAACCCCCCTAGCGCTAGAAGAAAGCCTTGGAGCGCTTAACGGCTTTGAGAAGAAGAGCTTTCGGCTCAAACGTTCTGCCCCTGCAGAGCCCAACTTCTAGCTAAACCCCCCTCGTAGGTAAGATACGCCTATGCTATTTTAAATACAGATTTTATTTAAATATAGTTTTTATTTAAATATAGTAATGTTATTAGGACCTTATAATAAATATTTGGGCTATTATTATGAGTTATATAAGTGTCGTTATAGTATCTTTTTAACCACTCGCGGTACGGGGAATCTGGTTTGGAGGGCCGCTTGGGTTTTGGATTTCAGAAGTTCTATATGCCAAAATGATCCTGCCCTCCGGTGTTCCATGTCTGACTCCTCTCTATACATAGTGGGTGAAAAGTATTGTGTTAACGCTTATATTATAGTAATAATTGTTAGACTATTAATTAGTCTCGTCGAGCATTAGACTAAACTCTAGTGGTAGTGATACTAGGTGGTCAACAATTATAATAAATATTTGGGCTATTATTATGAGCATTAGACCCATAATATATATATATATATATATATATATATATATATATATATATATATATATATATACACTTTAATAACTTTTATGCCGGTATAAATTCAAGGTGGTCAACAATTCGACATAAATTTAGAACTTTCATTAATTGCTTTTTTTTATGTATATGTCAATATAAATTCAAATTTGTCTACATTTCGACTTGTCTTTTTAAAGTTTTCGTGCTTATTTTTATGTATACTTCGTTGCTTCCTATGTATGAGCTGGGTCACATATAATATATATTTTTTTGGGAAATTGAGTAATATAACCATTTTTTGGGTTTTTTTATAAACGTAACCAACTTTTTTTGAAAACTAACCATTTGGTCCGGAATGGGTCATTCCGAACCTGAAAACCGACCTAAGCCTAATACTATAGCCTAATGGCATAAATATGGGTCTTGTTAATAGAAAAACTTTTGAGAAACACTTAAACAAACGTTGGTACAAGATATAGTTGCGGAGTAAGTTAATCTCAAAGGATCATATTAGCTCAACAATAATAAGTTAGATTTGTTAGATAGTTAGTTGCAGAAATATAAATTGCGGAAATGTAAAGGAAATATAAATAGCAACAAGTTATATCAAGTAAACATCAAACTGGTTCTTAACATGGTTTGCAATCAAACACGAGTTAGTAAGTATGAAACTACAAATTCAGATTCAGGTCCTTATCATCCTCTTAATCCTTAAAGTCATAATCTTGGTGACTTGCAATCCACCAAATAAGAAACTCAAAAGGCAACAACATACTTCCATAACAAGGGCTAGATATCATGTATGAACTCATTAGCACCATCAAGATTGAAACTTTACTGCTTATGGGACCCGTTTAGCTCTGAGGGTGGCAACCCTAAGCTCAAAAACGATATTCCAACATAAAGGTCCAAACTTGGGACCAAAACAACTCCAAAACTTCACTACACAAGATATATGCATTCTTAAATAAAGTTATGAACTTTATACCTCAAAAGAGCTCCAAATGATGATGTTATTCCAGATCCATGAGCTCCAAACTCCCAAGTTCTTCCTGGAAAACTTCCTCTTTTGCAAATCCCAAGCTTACACCACCAAATGAACCTCTTGAATACCATTTCTCCCCAAGGAAGAATATATGAGGCGTTCAAGGGCTTCTCTGAGGTTGGGGAACAAACATGGAGGCTAGGGTTTAAACCATAATGTTATATATATAATGGCACACCCTAAATTTAGGGTTTCTAGACTCTGGACGTACGCTGGGCGTACGCCAAAAAGCATCTGCGATCATTTCCCATCATACGTTGGGTGTAACCCTAGCTATGCTGGGCGTACCCAGCTGCTCGCATGCATGCATTTCATGCATGCATAGGACCCATTTGTCAACCATTTACATTAAGGGCCAATATTGCCAAAAACTTTAAAGTGCTATCACTTTTCGTTTTAAGTCCGTTTCCGACGAGCTTTACATCCGAGAAACTCTACACTTCTATCAACCTTATTCTTCCTGACGCCCACTCGAACTCAGATCCCAAAATTCATAAAAAGCCCGCACCAGGGCCTTTAACAATACATTTGAGCTCTAAAGCACACATCGAACTCTTTTGTCGCACAACCTACCTTACCCATATCCCAATAAGGCTTAAACCTTCATCCTTTAGAGCCTCAAATCCTTCTCATACTCTTGTTAAGGCCCACGGGCCTTAAATCACAACACAATCTGGAATAGGATGTTACAATTCTCCCCCACTTAATTAGATTTCGCCCTCGAAATCGTTCTTTTTCTTCGTATATATCGAAAGAAATAACCCGAGTAGCACAATCTGGAATATCTCTTAACATTCAACGATCCTCCCCCCAGGACATCCGAAACCAAATAGAAATTCCCAAGATGGAGAAGGACGGACCCCTTTTTCCGTGAAGGTACCTGCTCTGACTCTCAAGAACTAGAAACTATAGTGGTATATCTCCTCGACAGACCGCCCATGCAGAATATCACCCTGATAATTGCTCATCGCATAATAGGCTCGGATGAAACACTCCCAACTCGGAGTACCAGGTCAGCTCCCGACCCAACGGTTGAAACCTCCAAGGTTACTCATTGTAGACCAAAACGTCTCATCTGCTTCCTTTTCACAACAACTATCTCGACTCATAGTGACACACTAGTTACGAAGTTCGCCTTACCTCAAGAGAATATTACAAACCCATCTGAGGTTGTTACACCTTCGACCTTTGATGCCTACTACATATTGGTTCCACGCGTCTCGAGGTTCTTCCCATACCGATGCAACTGTCCCACTCCGGGCTAAGACATCTGATGGAGAACAATACTTCTCAAAATGAACCCATCTACGAATCTGAAACCTCATCTTTCTTACTAAACACACGAAAGAATTCAGACTCAAGATAGAGAGTCGAATTCAACAACAGAATTGGAACCACTCACTTCCAATCTGGTACTCAACTCGTAACTCGAGATTCACAATCCACGCGTACACCACTTCTCCAATTCCCTTCGGTTGCGATAACCACGACTCAAATCAGAATATAATGATCCTTGAAAAATATGGAGACCTCGGTCTCTCCCTTGGTTCAACCACCAAGATCCTACAGACTCAATTGATGAGGCTACACAAGCCTAAGAACTCTTCTGCATCATGCACTGGCTGGTGAAAACTACGGCTCCCCGTAATTCCATAGCCCTCTCCCTCTGACCAGTGAAAGCTACGACTCCCGGCAGTACCATAATGTTCCCTCACTATTTAGCGAGTACCACGGCTCCCTGCAGTATCGCCACCTCATCTTGCTGCCTGGTGGATATTACGGCTCCCCGTAATATCACCACACCCTCTTGCTGACTGGTAAATACTACGGCTCCCTGCAGTATCACCACAACCTCTTGCTAACTGGTGAAGACTATGAATCCCCGTAGTATCACCACACCCTCTTTCTGACTGGTGAACACTATGAATCCCCTTAGTATCACCACACCCTCTCATACCAACTCATGGATGTTGCAGCTCCCTACAGCCTTACAGTACTTTCCCTTACCAATCCACAGTCTCATCCTCAAGACGACGCCACACTCTGCACCCATTAACCCATGTTCCGTGGGTAATCATAGACAGGTGATCACACACCCATCTAGAAATAAACATCACTACTCCTGACGGCCATCACCATGACAAACCTCCTTCTCTTACTGCAATTCACATTCTTAAATAATCTCATATATAATCTTCATTTCCCCACAACACCCAACATTTGGAATATTCTAACTCTTACGGACGAATCATCAACGACTCAGAACACGTTGACGAACATTCGATTCTTCCTCCTCTATTGCTCCAAACCCATGCAAGTATACACATACCGACCCTGGATTTGGTTGCCCAATCCACTCCTACCCTTTCCAAAATGCACATAACAACCCATATGCTATGCCCGAAGTTCTTCATCGTCGAAGCTATCCTTTGACCCAATCGCCTCAAAATTTACCATTACAACCTTGAAGAACTTCTAATTACCACATGGTATGTGACCAACGGCCACCTGCCATGGGGACACTCGTCCTTTTTTGATCACGTACCACATGCATTATCTTACTCTACACCTCGCATCGACCATCAATAACCATGGCCTCATGAATCCGCACCGCATGTTTCTATATCCAGTCCTCTAACCGCTCTTGAACAAATCTCGGATCCCCTCAGCAAAATACTCGGTTCTCCTTCACTTAGGGTTCGAACCATCGCCAATTGGCGCACTAACAATCTATTCCATAGACTGTTTCCATCAAAAAAAATCGCACCTACCCTTCGAATGTGCTACGCAACGCTCAATGATCTCCCCGATAGAGATCAAGCAATACCAAATACTCTAAATCACATATGAAACCCTCAGAACTTCTCATCATGACTGCCTCTAGTCATTCAAAATCTCATACTGTCCCACCACCGAACATACCAACTATCCAGTATTAACCATGACTCTTAGTCTGGAAATAATGAGTTATCCTACTCCTCATCCTCGACTCCTCAACCAACGCTCCATCACATGAATTATCATAAGAGCAGAGACCTCATTTCCACACTCGATACCCAACATAGATCACGAGGTTCACCGCCCTGATATACCCCTTCTATCCTCCAGAACTGCTAATAAAAGTACTTTTCCTCCAACAAGGCACCTCCTTGTTCTCATCCATCTTAGTTCCACTATTGACTTTTTCCTAGTATAAGGATACCACGTAGCAAACATACTGCCTAAATACTCTGGTGAAAAGTTCACCACACTTGCTACCCCATAGGGTTTACCTCCAACTCATAAACTCATATCCCTTCTGTTCCTCACAGAAAATAGCACCCTGCGATCACAGGAAGTGGCATCCCCACTATCGGTTGATTCCTTAATTCAGACCGTACTCCTCCATAGCTCACCATCTTCTACTCATCCCTGAGTCTTGCGACTCCAAATGGCATCTCACCAAAACTCCCTCAGAAACTAAATCGATTTCCCTCTCAAGGTGTGCTCCATCGAAACTCATTCAACATGGCCCTCTGGCCCCATACTCCTTCATATATGATCTCAGTCTGACCTACCACATTAAAATAACTAGAAAACCAGAAGCACTAACCATCACGAGTCTAGGTACTCAAACCATGTGACCACCTCTCGATCTTCTATGAATCATGGTACCCGAACCATGTTATCTCCCCTTAATCTGCTATGGATCATGGTACTCCAGCCATGTTCTCTCTTCTCAATCCGCCTCAAGTCATGGTACTCGAACAATGACATCTCCTCTCAATCTGATACAAACCATGGTACTCGAACCATGACATCTCATCTCAATCTGCTACTTAGATCTTCCAGAATACTCCCTGCATCAAGTATGGGTCCCCTGCTTTCAGTAGTACGGGCCCATACTACCTGCCACATCTACCCATACTTTCCACACGGACCATCCTAGATTTCCTAAGTAGCTGCTCAACCTTCTCGTTCGTTCATCCCGTTACATGAGTTCCCTCCCTAGCGAAATGCTCTACCCTATCAGCGCACTCATCTGACCACGGTCACCCCCTAGGCTCTTCCTAGGTACTCACACTTCTTTGCCATCAGCTGCTGAAGAACTCCTAATGATGCCAACCATCTACATCCTAAATATCGTCATATTCACTTAGTAGTTGACTCCCATCACCGAGAGTTCCACAAAGTGAGAAGCAAGCAACATTCGTGCATCGAATAATCTCTATCAACATGTATAACCACTCTAGGTTACAACTCCGCTTGATATACTCGTGCTCAAAAGATATCACCAAACTCAAGCAACTCTACCCCTCACGGGTATCTGACTACTCTCTCAGTAGGCTCCTCAAATGCTCATCTAGGTATCTCTCCTATATTACTCTTCTACTCAGATCCCTCTCTAAAAAGGATTCCTACTAGATATTCTTACTTCGCATATACTCAAAAGCAAATCACAGATAACAGTAATTCCTAGGATAAGGCATCACAAATCATGCCACTTTAGCCCTAACATATGAAATACCTAGCCTACTCTCTAGCATGCATAACATATCTCATAACAACTTATGACACATAAGTAAGGGTATTTTGGGAAATCACCGTTCGGGCGCCGCCTGATTGTACACACTGCTCGTTTCCTCTTTCTCTTAAAATTCTCTTACTCATTTTTAGAAAAAATTGTTCCCTTTGAAAACTTTTCTCAAATCCTCAGTTTGAGTCCAGACATACCCGAAGGTGTATCCGAATCCCTCAAACCAAGGATCTGATACCAACTTGTAACACCGTAAATTTTCAAACAAAATTTTCAATTTTTAGATTGCCAACATCACATATAATAATTCACAAAATCTCAAGTGTCGATATCGTAACATATTTCAAAATAGTTTTCAAAAGTAATTATCAAAATCCAGGATCCTCATTCATGACTCTTTTCTCTTGTGTGTATAATCGAGCCGCCGCCTTCCCGCGATCCTGATAAGGGCCAGAAACACATAACACATAACACGGTAAACACGAAGCTTAGTGAGTTCCCCAGAATACCACATACAACAAATTCGCCACTTGAGGCTATACTCTGTAGGACCCTTCGGTCCGTGTGTCTCAGCGGGACCCTCCAGCCCTGTAGCTCGTTGGACCCTCTGGTCCGATCTAGCTCGTTGGATCCTCCAGTCCGGTCTGGTTGAGGACCATCTGGCCTCATAAATCGTTGGACCCTCTGGTCCAATCTGTAAAGCTTCACATGACATAAATCACAAAGAAATAATGCAAAACATAACACATAAGGCATAATACTCAATGTAATCACATAAGACCTTCAGGTCATACATAACTACCACTCAAGGTAAAGTATAGTGAGAAGACTCATCTCGTATGATGAACAACCTCTAGCAATGTTGCTGATATACACTGGCCTCTAACTCTGTGCCAAAGCCCACAATTATATCAATTATGAACTAACTCCAACTCTCACTCTTTAGGTCTAGAGGTAGCCCACTGACCAGCCCATTAATGATCTAAAACCCATTGGGCCCATCAAGGCCTAATTCTCAATCTAAATGGCAGGCCCAACATTAGATAAACTCCACAAGCCCAATAAAGGCCCATTTTGCTAAACTGGGCCCACTCCCTCCAATGGGCCTCACCCCAAGCCTAAATATATCATTGGCCCATAACTTCAGACTATTAATGGCCCACAATCCCAAAGCATGGCCTAAAACAAAAAGTCCAACGCATACAAGTTACACAGGGCGTACACCTATGTACGCTAAGCGTACCTACTCGATGGCAAGTACGTTGGGTGTACCTGCACGTACGCTCAGCATAACCTTCCTGATAAGCCCTTTTTCCATTAAGTGATTATTACTTCATTCCAGATACAAATTCAGATCTAGGTCCTTATAATCCTCTTAATCCTTAATTTCATAATCTTGGTGACTTGCAATCCACCAAATAAGCTCAAACTCAAAAGGCAACAATATACTTCCATAACAAGAGTTAGATATCATGCATGAAGTCATTAGGACCATCAAGATTGAAACTTTACTACTTATAGGACCCTTTTAGCTCTGAGGGTGGCAACCCTAAGCTCAAAAACGAGATTCCAACATAAAGGTCCAAACTTGGGACCAAAACAACTCCAAAACTTCACTACACAAGATCTATGCATTCTTAAAAAAAGTTATGAACTTTATACCTCAAAAGAGCTCCAAACGATGATGTTATTCCAGATCCATGAGCTCCAAACTCCCAAGTTCTTCCTGGACAACTTCCTCTTTTGAAAATCCCAAGCTTACACCACCAAATGACCCTCTTGAAGACCAATTCTCCCCAAGGAAGAAGATATGTGGCATTTAAGGGCTTCTCTGAGGTTGGGGAACAAACATGGAGGCTAGGGTTCGAACCATAATGTTCTATATATAGTGGCACACCCTAAATTTAGGGTTTCTGGACTCTAGACGTGCGCTGGGCGTACATCCTGTATGTTGGGCGTACGTCAAAAAGCATATGCGATCATTTCCCATCATACGCTGGGCATAACCCAAGCTATGATGGCCGTACCCAGCTGCTCACTCGCATGCATTCCATGCATGCATAGGACCTACTTGTCAACCATTTACATTAGGGTCCAATATTGCCAAAACTTTAAAATGCTATCGCTTTTCATTCTAAGTCTGTTTCCGATGAGCTTTGCATCCGAGAAACTCTCCACTTCTATCAACCTTATTCGTCCTGACGCCCACTCGAAGTTAGATCCCAAAATTCATAAAAAGCCCGCACCAGCGCCTTTAACAATACATTTGGGCTCTAAATCACACACTGAACTCTTTTGTCACACAACTTACCTTACCCATATCCCAGTAAGGCATAAACCTTCTTCCTTCAGAGCCTCAAAGCCGTCTCATACTCAGATTAAGGCCTACGAGCCTTAAATCACAACACAGTCTGGAACAGGATGTTACAAATAACATATTATATATGTGGACAAGATTCATCATCGTGTTCTTGATTCAATAATTGTTCTTTATCAACTTTAATTATATGTGATTAAAAATGTTTAATCACATTTGATTATATGTAGGTGGTGGTGGTGGTTGTAAAAGGTGGTGGGGGTGATGGGTAGTGGTTGTTGTGGGTGTTTAAATAATTATAATCAACATGTGATTAAATACACAGGGCCAATTATTGAATCAAACACACAAAAATAAATATTGTCCATATAAATCTTATTTGATTAAATATGTAACATCCAGAGAAATCAAGGTAAAAACTTTCATTTTTCAAAACCAAACCACTAACCATAAATGTTTACAAACTTAGTTTCCAAAAGTCAAATTCACAAATCAAAGTATCCCAAAATCAAATCTCACAAAATCTGAAGGATGTGCATGATCATGCATTCGCTTTTCCTAAATCATCTGAAGTACCTGAAACATAAAACTAAAACTGTAAGCCAAAGCTTAGTGAGTTCCTCGAAAATACCACCACCCAAACATATAACAACATTCATACTAGGTCTACAACCATCAGGTTGGATTACCCATGAGCCCACAACATGAGTCTATCTTGCTTTTCTGGCCCACAACCCATGTTTGGATTGATCCTGAGCCCACAACATAAGTCTGACTTGCCTTACCAGCCCTCAACTTATGTTTGGCTTGCTTTGCCTTTAGGACCCTCAGCTTATGTCTGGCTTGCTCCCGAGTTTGTTGGCTTCCGCACAGAGCAGTATTGCCTCAATCCAACCACACAATTCGACATATATAACAGATAACTTATATCCACTAAGCAAATAATCATATACCCGGTCAACTGACAAACAAACAGATCTACAGATTACTACCACATAACAACATCCTATTTACCAATACACATATCTAACTGATCAATACAACATAGCAACATCCTCTATACCAGGATACATAACCCAGTGGGCCGACATTGGTGCCTTCGACCCATAAGTGCATTGAGGAAACCTCATTTACTATAAAAAAATAAGGCCTTAAACACATATTACTACTCAAAATACCCAAAATGCAACATACCCATTGGTATGCCCAACATACTCTGTCTGAATCCAATACTTCAAATTAAGAACTTATTCCTTAAAGATCTCTCATCCAAAATCAGATCTAAACCCATAACATCATTCTAAGTCATAAGGTTTCCACCTTTATGACTTTCCATGGCTAGATAAGGCCCAAAAGCTAAATCCCTAACTTAATAATCCATTAAGACATCATGACTCTTGCATGGAAGGGATATAAGGACCAAGATCTCATTTTTATGTTTCTTAATAGTTCCATAATGGATAAAGTTTCCAGCTTTATCCATTAGGATGGTCCAAACAACCAAGATCTATTCTTTAAGTCTCAAAGGGACCAAAAATGCATCTTTCCCAACTTAATCCATTAAGTCTAAGTCTCCAGCCTTCAAATCTGAATCAATATGAACTTTAGATGGATAAAGTTTCCAACTTTATCCATAACAATGTCACAAACTTTCCAGATCTAAACTTTATGCACTAAAGTGATCAAAAAGAGACAAACATGAAAATTAACAAGATCTATGAAACTAATGAGCAATTTTGAATCTTTTACTCACAATGGTCCATAAATGATGTAATCTTGTTGGATTTATGTCTGATTCCTTCTTCCATACGCTTTGCCACTACCTTGTTCTTCAAGATTCCACTTTCTATTGGAGAAATAAGCTCATAAATGACGTCAAGGCTCAATATAAGTGAGATGAGGCTAGGGTTTCGATTTAGAGGCTCAAGAGGGTGGAGGCTCATGATAGGAAGGACCCCCAATGGGTTAGAGACCTTAAATAGGGCTCAAAACCATGACAATACGGTTTTTACTCTACGACAGTATGCTCAACGTAATGCCCTAAAAAGTGTTCTTCAACCTAGTGTGCCCAACGTACTAGCTAGTAACGTACTACCAGACTCCCTATTTCCAACTTAACTTCAAACGGCCATAAGCTCTTTGTTTCAATTCCGTTTTCGATGATCTTTATATGCACGAAAATGTATTGAAGAGCCCCACAATCCTATCTAATTATTTTTAACTTAAAACATACTGAACTAAAATATTTTTTCCAAGAAAGAAGTCTGAAATGTCACTTTTCCCATTTTATCCTTTGACTCCAAAACACAAACCAGGGGCTCGGATTGCATAAACAATATTATCAACATCCAACAAGATCTAAACCATATTCCCTTGAAGCCGAAGGCCTTTGCTTGATCCCTTTTATAACACCTAGATCTATGGTACGTATTTAAATATTTATTTAATCATCTTCACAAGTCAACTCGACGAGTTGGTAGCCCCAAACTCGTCGAGTAGAGATAGAGAGGGACGCGGGGTTTGAAGTCTACTCGACGAGTTGGGAAGCCCCGACTCGACGAGTAGGACTGTTAGAATAAAACCCTAATTTTATGGGTTTGGCGCCCTATTTAAAGAACATAACACCCTTTGTGGCCTCCCTCATCATCTCCCATTGTCCAGAAACCCTAATCAATGAGATTGAGCTTTGTGTGAGTGTATGAACCATTTTGAGTGATTTGGTGTGATTTGAAGCTTGTGAGAAGAAGAAGAAGAAGCTATAGGGCTCCAAGAGAAGGTTGTAGATCCAGAAGCAACATCACATTTCCTTCGCTATCTAGTAATCGAGTCTATGCCTTGGACATTTGTTTTCTAGATCTTCTTATGGGGTAGTTAGGGCATTTTGGGCTACATGATGGAACCATTCATGAGTGCAAGTATGAGTTGGTGTATCTACTGCGGATCTAGGTCCTTAAGGCACTCCATGGCATAAAAGTGCCAACTTTATGGCCATCTTCGAGATTAGGGTTTTAGGACAATGAAGGGTGCTAAAGAGGCCAACACAGGGAACTTAAAGTGATTATATAGGGTGCAACACCCTAAAATTTGGGTTTCATTAAACCCTTTGTACACCTTGCGTAACCCTTGTACGCCCAGCGTACGAGACTCGAACCTATGATCCAACCTCTCCATTAGTACACTAAGCATACCCTACGGTACGTCCCGTGTACTAACCATAAGGACCAAAAATGCAAGATTTAAATTACAAAGGGCTAAAAGGAAAACATACCTATTTCAAGTGTTATATTACCACAACATAAATAATATGAATTGTAAGATCAGTACTACAATATTAGCACCAAGGAACCTAGCAATTGCCATAACATAAAAAAAAAAAAACAAAAAAAGTTGATTCGATTGTTGATTCATACCACCTGAAACCACCACCAAATATTATGTAATTTCAATGTTCAAATCAGTATAATTAATTCTTCAAATAATGATACCACATAACTTAGTAACTTTAAACTAAAAACTTGCCAATGTTTATATGTTTAGAGGAATCTTATAAACTAATCTCTCTTTAGAAGTGATGTTGTTTGTATACGAAATGTACAGTGAGAGGAAGGAACAATGTAGCAAATTAGCAATCTCCCAAGAAGCTCTAATTAGGAAGGTCGCTCAAGAACATGTTTGGGGTTCTAGAAGAAATTAGAAAAAGTGAAAGATTTGTGAACAAAGAACATACTAGGCTTGTAACTGGAAGCTTGCATCAGATTCCTTCATAACCACTGAGTGTGAAAACAAAAAAAAAATCTAGATTGGATGAAGACATACACACCCTTAAAAACATGAAAAAAATACCATCTATTAAAAACAAGTCTACTCGTTAGCTTAATAAAGAATTTGACACCAATATAAGTCCAATAATATATGACATTTGTATAAAGATTTTAATTTTTTGGGTTTCAAAAGAAATTACATATTTAAACCAAAAAATAAATTTCTAGATATTCTATATTTGGTTTCCGGGTGATAAAAAAAGAGCAACAAATTATACAAAAGATGCATAAAATCCATGGACTTCGAACACAGTTAACATATTTAATAACTTATGGGTTTGAGGTTGGGCCGAGAATCAATTTGATTTCCATGCTACGAACCGGTTAATAACTGAGATTTAATAACAAAAAAAAAACAAACATATTGCCGACCATAACGCACCCTCCTTAAAAAAGAACACTATGAAACACCAACATCTTCTTGTTTTAAAACAAAATAATTGGAAAGAAATCGAATCGCTTGATCTAAAATTGCTAGTGTAAGAACCCTTCACTACAATAGAGGACGAAGTGGGCTTTTGATTTTAAGCATCATATTCTTGTGTGAAGAAAGAGTGAGGATTGGGGGGGGGGGGGGGGGGGGTCTGATAGAAGTAGAAAGAGGGTTTGACATTTTAACAATAATTAGGATTCGAAAGAAAAGTGGAGTGTAGGAATTTGATTAATATATGGGAAGTCACATATGCTATACTCATGGTAGGGAAGAATCAATTTCAAATTCCAAATGTTAATAGAATTATGCGATCTGTTTTCAAGATTAAACACCTAAATGTTTTTTTTTAAATTTTTTAATTTATAATGATGAGAAAATGTCAAATGAAAATGGTTGAGGTGTCTTTTTTAGAGAGCATTGGAAAAAAATAATAAATTATGATAAATTAACAAATGTTAATTTTTGATTTTGTTTATTAGAAGAGGTATATATATACCATTTAAATTAAGACAATAGTCTTAGAAACAAGAACAATGATTGATAGTCATTAGATCCAACACTTGATGCTTAAAACTAAGAAGTTACAATCCGGACCGTTAGATGCAGTTAGGATACCCTAACACGAATCAATTCTAGACATCGTATTCTCTCTCACAACCCAAATTCACTCATTTGATTCAAAATTTGAATTTCTCCGTTGTTTCTCTTTCTCTCACCAACAAACAAATTAGGATGCGTTTGATACAGATAAATGGAATTTAAACAGAGAATTGAAATATAGAAAAAGATAATTAAACTTGGGAAAACGAATTGATTCCATTGTTTGGTATAACAGAGAATTCATCACAGACATCTATGGAGAATTAATTCTCTTGTTTGTTTGTAGTATGAAATGGAATAGAAATGAGTTTTTTTTTCTTTCTTTTTCTTTTTTTAAATTTTTAATTTTTTTTTTACATTTTCATCTTTTTTAAAACAACATTGTTTTAAAATAATATCATTATGATTTATATATTAATCTATCGCATTATATATTTTTATATTTTTCATTTTCCAACATACTTTTATACAAATTATTTTTTATAACTGTTGATTAACATTTTGCATCTTCATTTTTTTCAACCTATACAGAGCTTCATTTTTCTATTGAAACTTTACTGAAACACATGACCAACAATCTATATTACATTAAACACAATATAAGCAGAAATAAAATTGGGCAAATTCATAAAGAAAATGTATATGTTTACATAAGAAAAAGTACATGAAATGGAAATAATCTATCGACAATAGCAATAATCTATCAAAGCCCATCGTTCTTTAGCTGATCTTATAAGCATTTCCACTCTTGTTATAACCTGTTAACACATCACACAATGATATAATGCAGAAAAATAACAATAATAATACAAAAAATGATATAATGCAGAAAAATAACAATAATAATACAAAAAAAAGGTATCATTTTCAAATATCAGTGCCTACTTTCATGACTTTACTAGCTTTTGGCCTTCCGCGAAGAGGAAAGAACTCATACTGTTTTTCACACCATTCCTATAGCAAAAAAAAAAAAAAAAAAACCCTACAAGATTTTAGAGTAAAAATCCTATAATGCTGAAATTAACATAAAATCTACAAGATTTTGGTACAGTATCACACAAAATTACATAAATAATGCAAAAAGGAATCATCTATCCATGTGTAATGATAGATTCTGGTTTCAATAATTGAAACACTCTGATAAAGAAATAGAACACAATTAAAAATGTCATCCACAAGATAAATTCAGTCATCCTTTCTAAAACCAACAATACTTGATAACAGCCCTGTAGACCTTTATCCCATGGAATTTTAGCCAAATCTAGCAACACGAATATTAGACATAGCAAGAACATGAAGAAGACCAAACAAAAAATCGAATTAATATGAAGTTCCCAAACAAACTGGATTCCATTTCGCACAACAAACAAAATCGAATTAATATATAGTTAGCAAAGAAACATGTTCAATCTCGCACATCAAGAATACCAACAACATGAATAGAACCTAAATTGGGATTTAACCATGAAGAAGCAATAACAAACGAGATTCTGGTATGGAAAAGTGTGTGATACGGGTATGTAAGGTATGAACCGAAGACATAAGAGAAGAACTAGGTCGATTCCAAAAACGATGGGATGAGAAATCCAGATACGATTATACGAAGCCTAATTAAAACCTAGGACGTAGTTGGTAGGGATCGAAGTAGGGGCTGTTTATTTCTCCGCTTTCTTTGGAATTGATTCCATTTCTCTCCTCCCAATGGAAATCTTCGGCATAATCGATGCTGCCTCCCCCGCTTTCGTCGTCTCCATCGGCGTCCTCCATAAGCTACTCAAACATATGTTCCATCGTCTCTACCGGAACTCCCGAATCCATCACCTCAATCGACCACCACTGGAACTACAATCACAGATAAACACACCTTTCATCGGTCAGATCTTACCGGAACTCCCGAATCCATCACCTTAATTTTGATTTGTTGTTGCAGTAGCAGATGAAGAACTTTGAATAGGAAGGAGTTCTAAGTTTTTTGAGAAAAAGGTTTGGATTTGTCGGCTTTATTACACCAATTCTTTAAATTGTTCACCATCACCGCCATTGGAACTGTAGTCAGATATAAACATACACCTTTCATCGGTCATTTCTTTAAATTCTAACCCTAATAATTTTCATCTCGATTATCTCTCTACACCTCAACCAGATCTTATTGAGTTAATTTATAAAATTTTGATTTGTTGTTGCAGTAGCAGATGAAGAACTTTGAATAGGAAGGAGGTCTAAGCTTTTTGAGAAAAATGTTTGGATTTATCGGCTTTACTACACCAGTTCTATAAGTTTTTCACCATCGCCTTCACCACCTATTATATATTTCACAAAGAAACACGGTAATATATTTCTCGTGTCAGTTGTTCTTCATCTCTATCACCATAAGGTTCAGCGTTCTTTCCCATTTCCCTCAATCTCTCTCTATGTATATGTGTGTGTTTATGATTTTGTTTCTTTGTAACAGAAGAAGAAACGATTTTGTTGATTGCGACTTAGAGAAGGTGGATCTGGTGTATCAGGACATTCAGGAATCCAATTGGTAATCCAACCTGTTTCATAAAACAATAAATAGAGTGTAATGTATGAGATTAACAAAATTAATTTCATATATAATATTTTAATAGAGGTTAAAGTCATTTCACAAGAGGAGATTGATTAATTTTTGTTGCTTAGATCTGTGTGTTGTGTAACTGGGAGCACAAACATGAATAATCAAATCTAGGTTTTTTTTATTCTACATTCACAACCTTGCTTCCTTCCTATATGTTCTTCATTCCAACTTTGACATACAAGGCAATAGATTTTGTTGTACACTGTTTCTAAGAAGTGCTCGCCTTCGATCACGTCGCTGCCACCGTCAAGCAAAATCGAGACGATTCATCACACGTATAGGTCATCCTACGGCTGATTAGGGTTTTGTTTGACCGCCACTGTCGTCTCCAGCGTTTCCGACACGCCAACACCAGCTCCACCACATCCTCATCAAATGATCTACGACCACCTATCTATTCGCTTAGGGTTGATGTCCGGTTTTTCATGTATTTCTAGGGCAGCGTCATAGAGTTGCTTCCATGGTGAAGCGTGGTTGTTATTTTGATTTTGCTTCACCATTTCTTTGCCCAATCACGTTCGTATTTGTGTACTTCTATTCGACACCTCCACCGCCTCTTACCGACTATGTTCCCGTGCTCTTCTCCTGTCTCTCTCACCTAAAATCCGGGCGGTCACTCATTTTCTCCACCATCGCTGCTTTCGCTAATATCCACTCCGACCTCTTATGAACGCAAATGGTAAAGATCTGCTTCGATTTCCCGATTGGTCTTCAGGGTGATCTAATTGTGTTGATACTCTTCTTTCTTATTTGGATTCTCCAGGCCATATGCTACTGTGGCGGTTCGGTCAGTGAGTCGATTGCAGAAAATGAGAAGATTTAGGGTTTTTTTTGGTCCAGTGGAATACTTTCAGGTTTCGTCTCGACTCCTTTTATTTTATTTTCTTTCTTTTCCTTTCCTTCTGCCATCTGCTTCCTTTCCCCACCTCTTCTTTCTTATTTGGATTCTCCAGGCGATATGCTACTGTGGCGATTCAGTCGGTGGCGGGTCAGCCTCAATTTCATAACATTTTAAGGGATTGCTGTTGGTGTTCATCGACGGTCGTGGTGGGTCGGAGGTGCCATGGTGATGTGAAGAAATAGAGAAAAAGGAATATAGTCATCACTTCCTGATACCGACGACGATCCGTTTTCTGCATTAGCCAGATTGAATGACTTCAAAGGAGGTTCGTATTTGCTGTAGCATCATCTCATTATATTGATTGTTGGAAATGATAATTTATTTTGTTGACATTTTAGTGTTTATAGGGTTAAAAATATAACTACTGTTGCAGTGTTGATATATATATGCATCATTGTTCGAACGCTCAACATCAAATAATATTACAGTATCTTAATACAATTCTCTAAATAAGCCACCAATAGGTCCAACTCATTTGAAGCACACTCATAGTAATTCACTGTTTTTTATTTAGAGAATTAAATAACATGGATGAGCTTTTCTTTTGTATGTTTTTTTATCCCAATCAATGAATGGATTTTTTCCCCTGTATACGTTGGGCATCTTTCTTTTCTTTATGTATGACAAAGTGATCAAGCATAAAATCAGGGTGCAACTGGCAACCAACATGAACCAAATAGCAGCAACAACAAATAAGAGATTTAAGAAAACAAGTAATAATTAGTAATCAGGAGGGTAGGCTAGAGGAACCGTTTGAAACAATATAATAAAAAAATTTCCAGAAGAGTCCCAGCTTTGGGATACTTGAAGTCTTCTTATAAAAGATAACAATAGTAGTTTTGATTTCCCTGGTCATCAACTTTAATGGAGTCATGGGATGGACTTGCTTCACTGTCCTGTATGTTTTTGAGTTTTGAGTTTGTGTTCACTTTTATCTGTTACTTGAAAACCACACCCTCAAGAACATACATTTATTAGTATGTCTAATTAGAAAAAGAGGGTTTGAAAGTGTCAAAAGATATGGATTAGCTATCCATTTTCTACCCACTTCAATCTTTTTTAATGTGTGATTATGTTTTGTTTTTAATTTCTTGAATGTGATTTATTGTAAAAGATTTTTTTTAATTGTGTAATTTTGTTGCAGTTTTATACACAACAGTACCAAGGCCATCGGCTACTTTTGACATGTTCCCTTCTTGGCCTATGAGAGTTCATCAAACCCCAAGAGTAAGTCTTTTTTCCCTTATAATAATACCCGCTTCCCTGTTTGAATACGATTGGAAAGAAATACTCTATTTATAGTAAAATGGTTCCATGTACAGGTAGGTACTTGCTGATATGGTTCTTTTTGCTCAACCTCCAAATCTGGTCTCATGTAAGCAGTAGGAAATAATCGTGAAGAAAATTTGATTTTAATAGTTTTGGACCAAACTGCCCCTCCATACTATTTTTATAGTTAAAAAATTTGATTTTAACAGTTTTGGGCCAAAATGCCCCTGCATACTGTTTTTATAGTTATTTTTTATTTTCAACAGTTTTGGTTTTCTCTTACATGGCTGTTTCTTTTTCACTTAACCTGGACAGAATGAAATAATTGGTTAAGACACTAATTACCTATTTGCCCTTCTTCTTTTTTCCTCCCAATCCTCTCACGTTAAAGAATATTGTCAAATTTTGTTCTTTAGAATGTAAGAGTAAAATGGTCATTTGGTCTTATCTTAAATATTTAACAAAGTCACGGAAAAAATTATGCATATTATTATCGTTTAACTAATTCAAAACAACAATGAGAATTTGGAGAGATTTTTTTCCAACCAAATGAAGACGTTAAGATTTCTCAAACTTATGCAATTTTATTTAAAATCAGTTGAGTATTGAAACAACTTCTTACCAACATGTTATTGTTTTTCGTTTTATTTTGCACCTCTTCAAAGCCATTTGTTTAAACATTGTTGAGGTTACTTTTTTTTTTTCTTTTTTTTTTTCAAGTTCTCTTTCAAACAGATTTGTTATGAATCAATATTTATTGTTTATTTGTGATTTACCAGATCATGGTTGTAATCCTGTAAAACATGTGAGTTGCATGAGATTATAATCATGTTATTGGTTCGATTCTTATTACTTTTGTTATTATTAGATTGATCGTTTCTGAATGTTAGTTATCAACTTATAGAAAGATATCAACTACAATACAATTTCCATAGCTACGATGTACATTCATTTTTTAATCACATATTACAACATATTCAAAACTATTATGCATTTGTAAATGGACGAATTGAAGTGAGTAGCAATATACTTTACTATGTCTACAATTTAGGCAATGTACTATATTTCACACAAAACCGACAACTGTCTTCTGTTGGTTTTATTTAACATAAGTATCGAATCCAACCCCCGCAAAGCGGGGGTTCCTATCTAGTTATGACATGTAAATAGACCAAAATCAGAAAATAAATGGGTGGCGTTGTTATCCTCTAATTATGTTTGTGTGTGTGTGCCTTTGTGTATAGGTCTTGGTGGTAATTGATTATTGCATTTTCACTGATTTTTGTCTTTGTTTGATTTGGTTGCAGGTTTAATGAAGGTTTCAACAATCCAACGTGTAAGCCTATTTTCTACATTTCCTTTTGAGTTTTAAGGTTTTTGATAATTTTTAGCTTATGTGGTCTGAATTGGTTCGTGAGTTCAATTTGTTTATGGCTATAGAAACCAAGTGAGTTCGGTTATTTTACGTCAAGACAACCCTAAATGTTTTTTTTTTTTTTTTTTTTTTTTTTAATTTTATTTAAATCTGGGTATTGTTATGTTTGTTTTTTTAAGGTTATTCTAAGATGTAATAAATTTGTTAGTACTTTCTCCTCAGGTTAATAGTTGACCCAGGTCTGAAAATTCTGAAATGAGAATATGAATGAATATAATAAGGAAATTGTTTTTATGGAGATACTTACTTTGTGTGATGATTAGGAGTAGGAAACAAATCCAGAGGAGTAGAACCAACAACCATCTAACTTGGTATAAGATTTTGCTTCTGATTCATTATCCCCTGTAAGTTGATAAGCACATAGTTTTTATAATCAAATGGCACTCAAGCTTTCTGTAAAATGGTAACTGTGTATCCAGATTTAGCTTGACAAGTATGAGGGTTCTTTGGTCCATTATGGAAAAAATGCAAAAAAAGTTTAAAAAAAGTATATTTGCCTTATATATATATATATATATATATATATATATATATATATATATATATATATATATATATATATATATATATATATATATATATATACCCATGCAAAGCGGTGGTAGGTAACTCTTTTCGCGAAAAGTTTTCTTAAGGAGAAATATTTATTTGCTTTTATATACATGAACTTAATATTTCAAAATTGTCATTTTACTCCAAATTAAATTTCTTAATAACTTTTCTTAATTCAAGTTTTCAAACTTTTAACAATTATTAATGATTTATTTATACATAATTGATTTCTATAAAAAGTTTTGTATATTATACCTTTTAAAATTCAAGATATATATATATATATATATATATATATATATATATATATATATATATATATATATATATATATATATATATATATATATATATATACTAGGTTATAACCTGTGGAATCCACGGACAACAAAGTAATATAACACATAGACTATAACAATACTAAGCTTTAATCGTAGATTTGCAAACATTTATTTTTATACAAAGTTTGATACTTTAAACTTAATTATTTAAAGTAATATGATAATGTTATGCGATGAAATAGAAAATTAAATAGGTTGATCATGTGTTAACGGTAACTTGGACCGACGCCCTAAAAAACTCATTAACTTGATGTTTTGTGCTGGTTTTTTCTAGCATTTGGTGGTGACTTTTAGTTTATTCATTCGAATGTTAAAAAATTGACTAAATGGTATCGTAAATATATAACCATAGTTAATTTGGATTACAAAATCACTCTTAAATTTTATAATAAGTTTAGCCATGTTTGAAAACGTTTGTAAGAAGGCCATAAATCATCACAAAACTAACCATAGATCATCTTAGTATTCGATATAGTTTCTATCATTTTGGTAGTGTTTCAAGGTAATTTTCAATATTATAGTTTCAAAATATTTTCTATTTACATGTCATATATAAATGCTAGTAGTTTTAGGTTTTTTTTTGCTAAGTTTAGTTAGTAAAAACATGACCCTACATGTCAATGCTACATACCTACGAAAAAATTTATGCAAGTGATCATCAACCTAGCTGGTTGTGATGCATCCTGGGTTATAGGTCTCAGTGTGGTGAGTTCAAGAGTTCTACTCTTGGCTGAGCACATTTGGGGGATTTTTCCTGGATTGCCGTGGGTTCGATGAACGTTCCCTTTGATGGTGAGTGGCGCCCCTCTTGGTGACCCGCCAGACATTCCTGATCTATTGGGTCAGTTTACCCACTATTTTGCCGGTTCAAAAAAAAAAAAAAAACTACGAAAAGTTTTATGAAATTCCCGACATACATAAATTGACTGGACAAAGCTTTGATCACATCATTAATTTGGGTTTTATATTATAATTAATCTCAATTTCAATATCACATAAATTTCCAAGGGCTTTTCATTAGAAGAGTAATTCTATGACATAAACATAATAACATTGTAACAATCATCTAGAATTTTCAAACGACAACAAAAATTTAAGAATATGTAAAAAAAAAAAAACTCCAACTAAACTGGAAAGAATACAAGGTACAAAAGCAAGAAAATGCAAACATGTTTAATATTACACAATAATAAGAAAAATGCATCAGTGGCTAACATCCAGAAGTAGTGACAACACTATTAGAAATAGTGACAACACTATTTGAGATGACCATATGTGAAACGAAGCCACCATAGTGAGTTAGTGACACAATATTGAAACCATCATCTGCATGATATCGTTTTTTTCTTTTCAACATATTATTTTTCTGTAAACTTTCTTCCAATATTTTTCACTCAGCAAAGTACTCGGTTGAACTGAAACATATATAAAAAAATGTCACTATGTCTAAAAGAAAAAATTACAAATTATTGTGAAGAACCTCATTGTCGAGTGGCTCTAACAGCAAGGTCTATTCGTTTAGTTGGTTAGGAAAATTTGACGTTAATTACATCTTGTGTAAGACTTATGTCTACCAAATTGTGGCAACAAATTAAATACACAACAAAAAAATTAATGTGTAATATCAAGTAAAAATTAGAAACATTGGTCCCTTTCAATATGGGTAAAGTTGTAAACTGAAATTTTTTCCTCTTGTGGTAGATTGGTGGCTGTAACCATACATCTAAACACAAAACAGTAATGGGAAATTTGCATTTTATCCTTATTTTTAAATAATCAAAAGTTCTCCATTATAAAAAAATAATCTTTACCATTCAAATTACCTACAGATTGCTAAATATGATTAGATATATAGAAAGGGATAATGACTTAGGAGGGTAATTAGGTTTTCAGTTTGTCCGTATTAGGTCACTAAGATTTTTTTTTGTGCGTATTAGACCAATATGGTTGTTATTACCGTTTAGAAATAGTCAATAGTCATTTTACCGATTTTAACCAGTCAAAATGACTATTTGTAAACGGTAATAACAACCATATTGGTCTAATACGCACAAAAAAACCTTAGTGACCTAATACGGACAAACTGGAAACCTAATTACCATCCTAAGTCATTAACCCTAATTTTAAAGACATTGAGAATATATGACCATGAATAGTAAACTAGTTCATTTAGATCTCGCGTCGTCCTATATAACATGCTACTCCTCTATATGGGGACATCCGATAAAATTGGAACGATACAGAGAAGATTAGCATGGCCCCTGCGTAAGGATGACAAGCACAAATCGAGAAATGGTCCAAAAAAAAAATTAAACCCTTCTTCGTCTTCTCTGGAACCCTAATCCCCTTTTCAAATGCTAATAGAGTTCAATTGCAATTCTTACGTTTTAGTAGTTCATCTATTGAAGTCATGATCAGACAACATGTGGATTCCATGGTCAGATTGATCTTCTTGTTGATGTCTTCAACCATTTGTGGCAAGTAAGGGTGATCTTTCTTTCTATAAAGTCTCTTTAAGTTTTTTACTTTTCCTGTCATTAAGTTTCATGCTTTATAAACTTCCATTTATGTGTTGTATATAGTCTGTATGTGTTTGTTTATGTGCTGATTTTTTATTCATTTTGCAACTTCAGTTTCTTAGTTCATGTTGTGGTTTTGTTTATTATAAAATAATTGATAATATGCATCCTCTGAAAGTCCCTGTTGGTTTTACATTTCCATTCGTTATCAAATGTAGACATTGATGAGAGGTATCAAAGTGAGATTGTTTGTACATATGGATGTGTTCATGTAAACGTTTAAATGACAAAAAAGAAGTTATTGATAAAATGTTGCATATTTGTGTAATGAAGACCATCAATCATATGAATTTTTGGACTTAGAAGTTTTGGAAAGGTTGTGAGATAAGTTTAAATGGAAACAACTATTTTCAGTCAAACAAGTTAGTCACATTGATTAGTAAGCATGTTTTCTAAATAGTTAGGGTTAATGACTTAGGAGGGTAATTAAGTTTCCAGTTTGTCCGTATTAGGTCACTAAGGTTTTTTTGTGTGTATTAGACCAATATGGTTGTTATTACCGTTTACAAATAGTACTTTTACCGGTTTTAACTGGTAAAAATGACTATTTCTAAACGGTAATAACAACCATATTGGTCTAATACACAAAAAAAAAACCTTAGTAACCTAATACGGACAAACCGTAAACCTTATTACCCTCCTAAGTCATTATCCCTAATATATAATCTCATAAAATGCATTACTTCTTTGTCGTTGGTTTTAGGAAAAAAAACAAGACAAGAGACAACCAAAGAATCCCTTAGTTGATATTTTATAGCATATCATCGACACAAAATTATTTGCAAGTTGCAACCATTACGTTGTATATAATCTCATAAAATGCATTACTCAATTCTACTTGTTTTTGCAATATAGTAACCCACATTAAAATCTCAAATCAATATTTTCACCAATGCAATAGACAATGTTGGCCTCCAATCTAGAAGAACGATAAAGAAGAAAAAAAAATGTTTGTATGAAACTGAAATATGAAACCTAAATAGACTCCAACACTTTCACAAAACTGGATAATCGTATAAAACTAATTCTGATATAGACGTTTGACGAAAATTACCTGATGTTTACTCCTTCCGATTTCATTTCAATTGAGCTTCATCTTAGGCTTTGGATTGAGAAGTCATGGCAGAAGAAATTGGGCAGATTGCAGAGGAGGAAATGCAATAAGATTAAACCCTAAGAGATTTTGGTATTTTAAACTTTGAATTAGTATCACTGGTTATTTGGTTTCCACACAATAAAAGGCGAAATTTGGGTGATAGTGGCGTGATTTGTGGATGGTGAAGAAGAAAACATAGAAGGGATTTAATATCTTGTGAATTTAATTACGATTCTCAAATTAGGATGAGAGTTTTGTTTCAAAATTTGAACGACTTACCTAAATAAGTGGATTTTAATTAATTAATATGGGCGGTAAGATATTAGAAAATGCTTTAGAAGTGTGCCACTTGGCAAAGAAGGATCCTAGAAAATGGAGAAGTGACATTTTTAGGATTCATTTATTAAGAAAGTATATATATATATATATATATATATATATATATATATATATATATATATATATATATATATATATATACACACACACACACTAGGCGAATGTCTGCGCGTTGCAGAGTGAGACAATTATGTAATTTAATATGGTTATATATAGTTGTGAATAAGCCATACATAAAACTTTTATGCGATTAAATAGAATGTATATTTTTTTGATTTACAGATTTTTTATCATAATAAATAATAATTTTTTTTTACTATTAGTTTAAAATTTTAAATGTAATTTTTATGTACACATTAGTATCTAATGTAATTAGTTGATGATTGATTAGATACGAATTCTCATTTGTGGTTGTCTATTTAGGCTGAACCTCATAAAAATACATATTTAACGACTTTTGTTAGTTTTACTATTGAATAGAAAATGGTGCCGTATTTTAAGTAAATATAAAAAATCTCATTCTCAATCTATTTTAAGATAGTGACATATTTTAAGTTAATATATAAAAAATCGTATTCTATAACTAATGAAAAGAAAAAAACGGAGCCAAAATTTTTAACTATAATAAAGTTGATTCCAATTAAAAAGTGCTCAATCGAAGATAATATCATTCAATAAACATCATAAGATATTACGTTATATTCAAATTACAGACATCATTTTTGTAAGAGTCATTCAAAATATACGAGACTATAGTGCCTAATACAACAATGTAATAACCAAATGACCCTAAAATATTTTAAATGAAATATAATTATAATATATTATCTATGCAACTAAATTTCTGCACATCATGTGGGATTCGTCTACTATATGGTATCCCTCATCACAGGTGATTGTTTCCCGATTTAAATATTCATATATGATTACGCTTTCATGGTCATTTATATATAATCAGTATCTACATTAGAATGCAACTGGAAAAGGATTTCTAGCTTAACAGATATGATACACTGTTTCATGCCATAATTTGTTACATCCTTTCTAATGAGATGATTAAATGGTGGGTTCCTTTAAGTTAGAGATCGTTAATTTTACATTTATCTCAATAATCTCTTACAACAACTTCTTACTTGGTTTTGATATCTAATGTTTTTAGTGATTAATACTAAGAAGGTCTATCTATTATTCATATATCAATTGTGTGAAAATTTTCTTATGGTTGGATGGATTTTTATTGTAGCTTTAGGTTAGGTGAAAGTGAGACTCTTTGGTATCTTTAATTCTTTTTAAATCATATGTTCACACTATATGACATTTTTTTTGTTTTCTCAGATGGTTGACAATACAAAACTATTGAAAGAAAATTAAAATCATACACCGGGTGTTTTTAGAAATGTTCTTTCAGACATGGTATGGATTGTATTTGTGAGCTTTTCTTCTTTCCAAATTGTAGAATACCACAAGTAACTAGCGTTTAAACTAAATTTGTTTTAAAATAACACAAAACCGACCAGTGGCGAATCTAGAACAAAAAACCATGTGGTTCCTTATCTAAATAAAACTTAAAGAATATATATATATATATATATATATATATATATATATATATATATATATATATATATATATATATATATATATATATGAAAGTGTAAAAATAATAGTGGTGCCGGGTCAGGTTGTATGACTAAAATATTTAAACATCACTTCATAGTTATAATAAAGTTTTTACAATTGAATCCTACGAGGTCTTATATCGTGAAACATTTTCACAATTGCATCGTTGTCGATACCTTTTAAAGCATTTTTTTTCAATATACGACACTAAACTATCTCTCAAAAATTGATCACTCATTTTGTGGCGTATATCAGTCTTTATCAACTTCATTGTTAAAAATGCGCGTTCCACACTTGCTGTTGCTACGAGTAAGATCAATGCAAGTTTCACAAGAAGATAAATCTTAGGAAATATTATATGGTTCTTTACTTCGACCATCTTTTTGGAAAGGTCTCCGATTCTCTCCAAATCATTAAATCATTCATCTTCTCGCACATCTTTAATGTAATTTCCAAGTTCCACTTCAAGAAGTCGAAGATCATATTCTGTTGGAAACTCTTGCGGATAAAGTGTAGCCATTTTCATTATTTTATCTAAATCAAAGGCTTTGAAAGATTCCTTGGTCACAAACAAGCAATACAAAGAAGTAAATTCGTGTTTACTTCATTAAAGCGATGGTTCAACTCTTGAAGTTGCATATCAATCACCTCCTTAAATACATCAACTTGATAGTGGTCCAAGTTATTAACCTTATATATATATATATATATATATATATATATATATATATATATATATATATATATATATATATATATATATAAAACTAATGATAAGACGCACTAAATTTATAAATCAACGTGGTAGTTGGTAACAACAAACATTACTAACCTGTGAACCTCTTCGACGACTATATCCATTAAAATATTCATCTTTCAAATCCACGACTTTAACTTCGTTTTTATCACAAAATAAAGTAGCTTTCTTTAAAAGTGGTTCCCATCCTACTTCCCTAATTTCTTGGAGTGTTTTTTTGGAGCAACTTACTTGATTCATGGCATTTACGATATCTTGGTCTTTTTTATTTGTAGTATAGTACTCAAATGATCTGTCACTCTTAAGATATTAACCATCAAATGTATACAAGAGACAAAATCAAACGATTTTAATAAAGTACATCACAAATTTAACAAGGTCTTCAAGTACATCACAAATGGAAGCATATATGGTATGAATAATTAATAAAGATGCAAAATGAGAATCCCATCAAGTACAGACGGTCGTTTAATACCAACTTCTTAATTCAAACTGATACCACTCTCAAGCTCACTTAAAATAAACCACATATGAAATGAATTAGTGGAATAATTAGGTGTCACACCCCTAAACCAGGATGGCGGAAACGTCCAGAGGCAGGTGACTATCATGTAGTGTATCATAACTGTTGAGTATAAATGTTCAAAGCAAACACAACCAACATATATATAATTGAAAAAGTTACATCATTTGCACGTATTACATGTTTCAAAACATCAATTACAATATGTTGTCAAAAGATTTGTTTAGACGCCTAAGCGTCCCATCCTCAAAGCCAGTTGTTACCTGATTTACTGATTTCCTGAGAATACAAGTTATTTGAAAAGAGAGTATCAACATTTAAGTTGGTGAGTTCATAAGCATTTGTATGTATATTTGTAAACCTTTTCTATGAAATGTAGTAATGTTTGTTTTCCGAAAAATCTTATATTTTCCCTAAAATGAGATGTGGCCTTAAATGAACCAAGACCGAAGCATATAAGTAATTTTCCTACTTAAAATGATGTTATGCAGTTTTATTTGTATATAAAATTGTTTGAAGACTGTCTTTGCGTAAACTAAAAGTGTCGTTGTTGTTTTATGTGAGTTTTAATTTTTATCTTATAACCATGCTTGATTGACCCAGACTGCCTTATTCGCAACGTTCTTCAGGTGTCGATTTCGTTATGACATTTGTCACCCACAGACCTGCCGGTCTAGCTGTTGTAAGCAGCTAAGGTGCGGGATTATCGGTCCCAGTATAGATCTATACACAACTATCACGCTCTCCCTACAAGAGACTCTGGTTATATTTAACAGGACTTTTGTGTGTACTTTATAAGGTACCGTGAAGACGAAACTCACAAAATTTGATCAACAAGTTTACGTGTTTTGTGCTAAAAATGTTTGTATAAATGATCATCCCCTAAGACTGGGATAGCTATGAAAAACGACGTGAAATCTTTAGATATGTATTTGATAATATTTTACCCTTTGCTCAACGGGATACAAATGGGGTAAACTTTCGTAAACTATATTTGTATATTTTTGATGCAGAAGACAAGTTTTTTTTTTAAACAAAACATATATATGCAAATGGTTATATATATATATATATATATATATATATATATATATATATATATATATATAAATTTTAAAAGATAATTTGGTATGTTTCGTAATTGTTGTTCATATTCTTACGTTTTTATTAGAAACTTTGTATGAAATAATCCTTAAGTTTGATAGTAAAGACCTTTTTGTACTTATCACTTTTGTAAAAATTGTAATTAAACATATTTAAATGATCGTGTTTTAACTTCCTTAATGTATAAACATTGCTCAAAATGTTAGAAGGTGTTAATAAATCTATAAACCACTTTTGACAGTTTTACCCTTTGCTGTCCCTTTTTTTAGAAAACTTATAGAAAAATCATCGTAAGTCGAAAACTGAATCCGTCACCTCTGAGAGTTTATAAAATGAGCCTAATTTGTTCCTAATTTTTATTATGATTTTTAGTGGTCTCAAACTAGTGTGAAAATGAACATCTTCACAGACTGGTCCGAAATCACTTCTAAAATGATAGACAGTTTTATAAAAATCGCCATAAATTGTAGAAAAATCGTATGAACGCGTGCGAGTAGTCCTTAGAAAGGTATAAACCTAAACTATTTGCATATTGTACAGTTTTGAAAGATATTAAGTTTAAGATGGTCAAAACAGTCTGTGAACAGGACTCAACTTTTCTGTAGAAAGTTGTCTTTTAAATTTAAGTTATGTTTAGTGTTCTAACTTGTATTCCCCCCCCCCCCCCCCCTTTCAAAATTGAAGAAAACATGAAAATATAGGGGTATGAACTCACCTTATGTGAATACTTGAAGAATGGAAGGTTGAAGATGAAGAACTTTTGGGTGTTGGTTTGATGCTCCAAAACAGCCACTGTTTTGGCTATGTTGCTGTCACGAAAACTTCACAGCAAAAGAGTAAGAAAAAGGGTAGTTTACTCTCTGTTTTGAATCTATAATTTTGAGTAGCATAACAACTAACTTCCAGGGGTATTTGGTGGTAAAAATATCAAGCAAAAGGATGGTGTAGATTGGTGAAATGGTGGCTGAAACACAAAAGGGACATCAACCCTTTAGTTCACGGTTTTGATGACTTTGGAAGGAAGTTCTTGTGGTTGAAAATGAGATGAAGGTTGAGAGTAATTTCCTGGAGTATTAGCTGGTCAAATGAGGGTAAAATGAAGAGGAAATTTCGTGGATATGAAGGAGGAAAGAGTGGAAGAGGATAAGGGGACAAAACCTAGACTAGCTTGTGATGGGATATAAGTTTAAATAATGTGATCTTGTCTAGCCACTTGCTTGAGTGGTTTCTTAGAGATAGGGTTAGTTAACTAACTAACTACTAGTTATTTAGTTGGTTAGGAGTTCTAGTTAAGGAGAGGGAAAGTCTCAATCTCGAAAATTAGAAGAGGGATTAAGAAGCATTCTTAGTAAAATGTCTTAAGTGATTAAGCACTTATTAGTTAATTTGGCGCTTATCTCCATCAATTCTCGTATCTTAATTGATTTAGACATCATATTCCTTACATGAAATAACTTTAATTCATGACCCATAACTAGTCATTCACTAGATAATAATACATATGTACAAATACATACATGTATACTTAGTATAAAATAACAATGTAGTTTTTGTGTATTTGAACTTTAATGTTTATGTTTTATTCTTTTTATTCAAAAACACTTAAATACATTCTAATTATACCTTATAATAATTCATTTTATATTTTTATTTATTTAAATATAAATTTTATTGACTAATGTATAATTTCGTGACATTTAACCGGTTAACCATATCATTAAACACGTTTTGTCACTTTGGTTCGTATATTTGTCAAATTTAGATCCTCCACAACTATTAAGCACACATTTTACATAGAACCTAACTTAATTATCAACTAGATACATGTTGATACAAAAATTAAGTTTGTTACGTACAAATGATGTTATATTCTAATTTTCACAAACCGGTGATGGTTCGTAGTCATACATCATAACAAAATTTATTAATAGTTACTTGTTTTATATTTCACAAGAACTTATTTAAATAAAAGAGGTTAAATTCCTTCAACCATTCTTGATAAAATACTCATATTGCTTAATAATCAAAACATAGCATCGAACGATCGTTCCTATTTTTACCAATTGTTACATTAGCATAAACAAATGAAAATAAACCACATAAAGCATACCTTCTCCTAATGCTGCCATAACTTTATTTGCTTGTTTTTTTCTTAACTTATCTCGTCGTTTGTAAGAATATCCAATAATATTTAACAACTGAGAAACCACATCAAAAAAATCATTAACCGTCATGTGATTCTTTGCAACAAACACTAGGGCTAACTGTAATTGGTGAGCAAAACAATGAACAAAATGTGTAGATTTTTTTTCATTCATAATCAAAGTCTTCAATCCATTGAATGCACCACTCATATTACTAGCACCATCATACCCTTGTCCTCTAATCCTACTAGGACTCAAATTCCATTTTGAAAGCATATCATAAATGGTAGCCTTTAGTGACAAAGCCGAAGTGTCATTATCATTTCTAAGGCCAACAAACCTTTCTTCAACTTCACATTTTCTATTTACAAACTGCAAAACCAATACTATTTTTTCTTTACATGACACATCACGTGACTCATCTACTAAAATTGCAAAAAAAATCATTTCCAAGATCTCACATAATAACATTTTAAATTACATTTGAACATGCTTGCACAATATCTTTCTGGATTTCACCGCATTTCATTTGTGCATTTTTTGGGGCATTCTTTAACACAACACGATCCACAGCATCACAACGGTCGGCTAACCACTGTAATAGTTCAAGAAAGTTACATTTATTATCCGAGTCTTCTTTTTCGTTATGACCAAGAAATGCTAACCCTTGTCGGAGTAGGAACCTAACACATTCAATTGAAGCATTCAAGCAAGTACAATATTCTTTTTCTAGTAAAGTTGTTTGTTTTTCAAAGGCAAACGTGATAGATTATCTTTGGTTCATCAAACTTTGGCACTTTTGGACAACAATAGTGTGTGGAATTCCTTCTTTATGTTTATCTATTCCTGATTTCCTATTTTAAGCCTTGAATCCAGATTTCACAAATTGATCTTATCCACCTTGATTTGGTATAGTTGATTTGAATAGATAACAACAAAAACAGAATGCATCATCCTCTTTTATATTATATTCTAATCAATATTTATTATCATCAAACCATGATTGAATAAATCTTCGAGGTTTAACTCCAAAAGTATGTAGTGAGAATTTATGATGTAAAGGTTGGAAAGGTCCTTTTTGCAAGTATGCTCTTCTAATTTCATCTCTTTTGTTTACATGATAAAATTTATATACTTGGTCGTTCAAACGGATCAACGGATAGTGAATTTAAATCCACTTTCGTATACTTATGTTGTTTTTCGCTATCTTCTTTCTTTTTATAAAACGTATGCAAAGAAATTCTTGATTCTTGATTCTGAAATTGAATTAAGAAACTAAATGTTACAAAAGTATAAAACTAATAACCATTTGCCATCATCAATATTTTGTTATCAAATACACAAATCATAAAATCAAGAATGTTACAAGATTCAAGTCTAAATAAATTATGAAAATTGAAATGATATTAAACAAATGTTAATCAACTAATCAAGAGTTCAAGACAACAAGTCAACAAATCTGATTGATTTCACAATTTATAGATGCATGGGTCATCTAATTAAACCTTAATCAAATTAAATTATACAAATCAATGAATAATACAATCATAATTCATACAAATCATAATTCATATAAATAACCAATTATATCAAGTTGTTGTTAGTGTGACCCATTAGTATCATATGTTAATTAGCAATATCACTTTAATATAACTCTTGAGCATATTAGACCTTTCATTCTCCCATTTGCGAAAGACTCATATTAGACTGATATAGACAGTGGTGAGCGTCTAGACACATTTCACTGCCCCTAACAACATACGAATTTATGCCATTCTATTAACGCCTAATTCCCAAAAAGCTCAAAGCTACAATTGACATAAGGTAAGTTTATCAGTTATCCCTTTGCTACAGACATCATGTTGAACATGAGATACAGATCGCTATCAATCTCAATAGTTGTTCAACTTTTAGTAAGGTGCCTTAGATGTCTAGCTCTCAACACATAAGAGGAACAAATCCCATCTTGGCTACATAAGCCTTTTGCATCGTTCATACCATACCTGAAAATGGATTTTATAATTGCCCTGTTAAGGAACAACATTTGGCCATATCAAAGCATATTACTCCTTACACGTAAGTCCCACTATGTATCTCAGGTGTGAAGGATACAAAGATAGTAACTTTTAATCAAGTATCATTCATGATAGCGATCCATGAGATGACCTTGATGCGGGTCAGTTCAATACTAGTTCTCTGACAAGTACCTATGAAACTTGGTTACAACCACTTTCCTACTTTCATCTAGTGAGAGTCAACCAATCCAATTCGTATTAGTCTTAATTTACAATTGCTCCCAAAATTATAACCGACTTTGAACTTTTAGAATAATAACATTATTCATGGATTAAACATGTTAATATAGAACACAACAAGTATTAATGTGATGACTATATCCCAATATATCATAACATTATCTAATAGTTGTTGTTATAATGTTCCAATATCCAAATACTAAATCCAAATCAAAAACCCATTTATAGAATAATAAAGTCTTATAACTGAAGTGTGATCATTCATACTTAGCATAAAAGAGTGACTTTATCAATGGATTTGACATAATTTAATTTGTATGAATTCTGTGAATACTATCATCTCCATACTTAAATTTACTCTAAGTATAGTTAAATATCTTGGAGAATATGATTGATGTTCTTTCGTGACATAGAGTCTCTTAGCTTGATTAAGTATACTATCGAAGTCACAAAGATTTCTATGTGATCCTTGAATGGCATAAATCAACATAGTTTTTCAATGATCCTATTCATCGAATCATATTTGAATTCAACTTCTAAAGTACTTTATTCTTATTTTGTAGTAGATTGTGTCATTATGTTTTGCTTGGACCTCATTCCAACAAAACTTACCCTTCATTTCATAATGAAGTCAAAATCCAATTATAATTCATAATTATTTATATATGTTTAGAGATTAACATCTTGTGTAGCTCTTTCCATAAAGATCCTTTCTAAACTGATTGTCTCATATACATTCTCTTAGTTCTTCTAAAGTACTCTTAGAATACTCTCTCTTAGTTATCCAGTGACTTAACCATCTATTCAATTAGTATCCTATGGCATAAATGATGAATTCATTTGCAAAGAAAATAGAATATGAATCATTTCATCTAGCTCAAGCCCATGATCTATATACTTTTGATGCTAGCTCAAAATGGTGTCATGTGACAATGCCAAGAATTCACCAAAAGAATCTCGTGTCTTGATCCCTTTCAAGATATTGCCACTATATGTATAAGGACATGAAACTTTTAACATTCATTTTATCTATCTCTTACAGATTTTACATTCCAAGAAATGATATTCTCCTTCCTAAGTCTTTCATTATAGAAACACTTTCCAAGTCAAGGTCAAAACGACCTTGCTTAGTCAGAATGTGCCTTCAAATGATTAAGTATGTCTCACTCATACAAGATTAGGAATTTCACTATGCTCGTACTAGTTCTTAGTAAACACACATGTTCAATTCATCTAGATATAAAAACATACCTTGTGGTTTTACATAAGATGATGATTGCAACATTGAGATGTTTGCTTTATATCCACAAGTGGATATCAAGCTCTACACATTTTGTTAGGATAACATGGATTAAGAAAACCTCCAGGCTAATCTATATGGATATCTTCTAGTAGATGTCTATTAAGGAAAGCGGTCTTTCTTGTAATCTATTTGCTATATCCCATATTAAAAATATGAATTTATAGCAAATAATATCATTGTTGATCTAATCATATATACTTGTGAAAAAGGTTTGATCACAGTCAATGTCATGAGCTTGATGAGGACCGTAGTCAATAACATGAGTATGAGAGAATCCTTTTACAAAAAATTGTGCTTTAAATGTGTATGGTTATCCGTGTAATTTATTCTTTATAGAATAATCATTTTCTCCTTCTAGACTTGCTATGGGGATAAATTTTAATCAAGCCCATACTTGATTCTCATACATGGATTATATCTCATGTTCATGACTCTAAGTCATTAAGATCTAACATAGCATCTTGGTATTTGATGGATTTTCTAAAAACCATCAATAAAAGCTCATCAATGAGAGATTCCACATTTCTCAAGTCATAGATGATTTCTACCACTAATCCGAACAATTTATGTTTGTGAATAACTATTATTCTAGTTTAACAATCCTTGTTAAAACTAGTGCCAACTATTACTACATAAGGTTATGGTTTTTGAGCTGCTTCACGTTCCATGTACCTCCCACTTACTTTGTCATTAGAAGCTTGCTTTCTACTAACTTAGCTTTCACAAGAATAAGAGGACTTATTCTTGGAGGGTTTGCATTTAATAATCTAAGCCACATTAGAGTATTATACAAATATGTATTTAGTAGATTTTGGATTTAGAAGCTTTAATCCATCATCGGCTTCAAATCCATAAAACATTAAGTAATATGAGGATGGAGCCTTTCCATACTAAATCTTATAAAGTGTTTAATCTATTTATTAGTTGGTATTTGTATTCAAGTTACAATTAATAGTGATTGAAGTATTTTCCCAAAAAGATTCAAGGAGGATATTTCTATCGATTAGAAAGTAAATCATACCAAGTAAGATTTAATTCATCCTTTATTATCATTAAGGCCTTAGATGGTTCTTATTGGCTTGTATCTCAACTTTTGAAATCTTCAACAAAGATTGCATAATTATGTTTTACCACGTAAAATATAATTCAAACTACTATAGTTGTTAATAAAGTTGATTTGGCATCTTGTGCTTAATCTCAGACATTCATTAGAAAGGAAGTCATACACCAAAGTGTATAGTTCCTTAATTATTTTCTATACACCTTAGTGAAAATATCATTAGGAATCCTTTACATATAAATAAGGTTCACATATGTCAAATAAACTATATTATTTTCCTTCAAAGATCCCTTTCTTGAAGTTGGAATATGTGAGTGCCATTTATATAATAAAGATAACAATGTCAAAGATGAGTTTGATTTAAAATAAGTTTAAATCAAAAGGGTTTGCATATAGAACTTAATTTTATTTACAAAATGTTAATATTTACTTCACAATTCTATTACGAGATCTAGTCTCATAAATAGAAGTTAATCATTTCAGAATATGAATATTATCATTATGAGAAACGATTAAGTAAATAATCAAACATTTGAATAAAATAACCGAGACATGAATTTAGACATGCTAAATTAAAACATACATTGTTCCAAAACAAATATTGTTTTACATTACAAGTATTTTATGTTCTAAGAATAAATAAAGGAACATCGTAAGAGCGAGCGGATTGTGGGTCAAGTTTCCTCCTTCAACTATGATAGCCACGAGCTTTTGACACTGCACCGCAGAGTGTGGGTTCCATACATAGGTGGTGTGCGCCAGATCCTGATGGTGGAGGCGCACAAGTCCTGATTTTCCATCCATCCTGGAGCGACGAAGATGTATAGAGATCTTCGTCTTGATTATTGGTGGCCCTGCATGAAGGGGGATGTAGCCTAGTTTGTAGAGAGATGTCTGACTTGTAGGAAGGTCAAGGCGGAGCACCAAAGGCCCCACCGCAAGACGCAACCGTTAGATATATCGGTGTGGAAATGGGAGGATATTACCATGGATTTCATCACGAAGCTTCCCCGGACCGCACGGGGAGTGGATTCGATTTGGGTCATCATGGATTGATTGACCAAGAGCGCCCATTCATTCCGATCCAAGAGAGTATCTCGACCGAGAAGCTGGCCAACATCTACATTAGGGAGATTGTAGTTTGACATGGAGTGCCAATATCCGTGATTTCTGACCAAGATGTATGGTTCACCTCCAGGTTCTGGAAGAGATTTCATGACGTGTTGGGTACTCGTCTGCACTTCAGCACAACCTTTCACCCACAGACAGATGGTCAAAGCAAGCGGACCATCTAGAACTTGGAGGATATGCTGCGGGCGTGTGTCTTAGACTTTGGTGGTAGTTGGGATACCTATCTTCTATTGGTTGAATTGTCCTACAACAATAGCTACCACGCAAGTATCGATCGTTCTCCCTTCGAGATGTTGTACAGGAGGAAGTGCAGGACCCTGATATGTTGGGGTGAGGTTGGGCAGAGAGTCATGGGGAGGACTAAAGTGGTACTCATGACGACGGAGAGGATCCAACAGGTCCGGAGCAGGCTTCAATCTGCTCAGAGTAAACAGAAAAGTTATGCCGACAAGCGTCGTTCAGACCTGGAGTTCCAGGTCGGGCATATGGTCCTCCTGAAGGTGTCACCTTGAAAAGTTGTCATCCAATTCAAGAAGCAGGGCAAGTTGGGCCCCAAGTACATCGGTCCCTTTAGGGTTGCAGCCCGGGTGGGCAAGGTGGCATATAGGATGGATCTGCCAGCCGAGCTTAGCGAGATTCACATTACCTTTCACGTCTCCCAGCTGTGGAAGTGTCTGGTAGACGACTCTATAGTGTTGCCTCTCGACGATATTCAAGTGGATGACAGCCTGAGCTACATCGAGTGACCGATAGCCATTCTAGATAGGAAGACGAAGACACTAAGAAACAAGGAAGTAGAATTGGTGAAGGTATAGTGGCAGCACCGCAGGGGTTCGGAATGGACGTGGGAGTCGAAAGATGAGATAAGGGAGCACTACCCTATGTTATTTTCAGCAACAACAATGGACTTCAAGGACGAAGTCTAATTCAAGTGGGGGAGATTTGTAACATCCAAGATTTACCAGGTATTAATATTAATTATCTTATTGAGTAATAGGTTATTTTGGTCTAGGATAGGACTGTTGGGCTACAAGAATTGGGCTTAGAAGGGCATTATGCGGGGTGTACCATACCAGGTATGCTCAGCGTACTCAAGAGAATTGGACGTAGAGGCCATGTAACACTCTGTTTATTTATTAAATAAATAAATTAATTAATTAATGAACCATAGCCCTAAAATAAATAATTATATATAAAAGGATGATCTCGAAGAGCTAATTGTCACAATTTTAGAAGTCGGGGGTCAAAAGTGTAAGTTCCGGACTCAGTTTATAAATATTTTTGAAGTCAGGGGATCCGTGGTAATTAATTGGATTTAAATTAAAAAGAAATGAGGTGGAAGGGCATAATATGTCATAATTAAGATATTGGGGGCTGTTTGGTAACTTTTGTACCTAAGTTGTAAGGATTTTAAGGCTAAGGGTCCAAATGGTAATTATCGGGTTTATTTTGAAAGGAATAGGGAAGGGAGGGGCAACTTTTGGCATTATGAAAAACTGGTTATGGGGATCGGGGTATTTAAACCCGTCACCCCAGTCAATCCCTAACCCTAACATCTTTATGTCTAGCTGCCACTTAGCACCTCTCACTTCTAGCCTCCAAGCTCTCGGCCGCCACCTTCTAGCTGCCGTGACGCCGCTGCTATCACCAGAGATGTCTCCCCGACGAGTGTCGACGAACCTATGACTTGCTGAAGACCGATCAAATCACCTCCAAGCCATGGTTGGAATCGCGAGCCCTGCCAAGCTACCGTCGCTGGTGGTGTGAAGATCGGCGAGGCTGCATTCTTGTTCCGTCGGTACCACCACTATGGATCCACAGCTGTTGTAGTTGTCCAGATCGCTATTTATCTTATTCTTTTTTATTTACCCCATCGCCTGCCGCCTAGTGGGTGGGGGAGCTCGCGGCGTTCCTCCTATCACCGGAGAATAAGGGCATGGTTCAGGGCTTGTGTTTGCGACGTGAACGTGCTGTGGGGGAGTTTTGTCGACTTAGGGTTGCGAGAACCACCATGGCAGCCGACCATGGTGGTTGTCACCGTGAAACAGCCGCTGCTACCGTCGTATGTCATCAGGAGGGTGGCTGGGTGATTCAATCGGAAGTCTGGATGGGTGTGCTTCTGTTTACTCGGTGAATATGTGTGTGTGTGTGTGGTGTAGCTTGGCCGGAAAAACCGAGAACAACCACCACCGGCCACCTCAAGGTGGTTGTGCGTGTATATGTTTATATTAGTATGTGTGAGTGTATGTTATTGATTTGTAAAGTGTAATGATGCCCGAAATAATAATAGAAAACTATAACCACCACCTTAGGGTGTTGGCTGCCGCCACCGACCGCCGTGTCGGGTGGCGGGGTGCTTGCCTCATTGAGTTTTATTCGTTTAGGGTGCGTGAAACCCTAATGAGCCATATAAGCCCTAATGGACCCTAATTGACTCAATAAACCCCCAATAGGCTTAATGATATTCTAGCGGGCCTAATAGGCCCAATAAAGCCCTAATTGACCTAGAAGCCCAACAAATTTATAAATTGGCTAGTATTTGGGTTGGAAACCCTAATGCTAATAAAACCCTAATCTTTGAGAATTTATCAGGACACACACGAGAATTATTTAATAATCGAAATATTAAATAACAATAATCATTGGCAGAAATTAATCTAAGCAATACTGGACATAATGGATTAAGTCCATAGTGGATTAAGTCCCTAGTGGGTTAAGTCCTTAACAGGTTAAGTGAGAAACACTTAACCCTAATTGTCATTCTATGTGAAACTCTAGTTTCACTTGGGTCGAGAGTTGGGCCTTTCGATTTGGGCTTTGGTAATTAGCTTATTAATGGGCCATCCAAGAATAATCAAATAAACTAGAGTAATTAACTGGGCTTTAGGGTAAGGCCCATATGAAGGATTGGGCCCAATTTAGAAAATTGGGCCATAGTTTGGGCCTAGATGGTTGTTTAATATTGGGTCCTTAGAATGAGACATGTTGGACTGGACTGAACAATTGGGCCTTAAGGAAGTCCATGTAGAGGTTTGGGTCGATTTGGAAAATTGAGCCATATGTTGGACTTTGGGCCTATGGATTGGACCTTGGGCTTGGGTAAGCCAAGCTTGGGGTAATGTAGTAATTATCCAAAGTATGTAATTATAGTTATGTAGTGGAACCCAATTACTAATTGGGTGTTATTTTGATGTTGACAGATCGGGAATCTGTCATCTAGCAGCTAGGGTCGAGTCTGCGGGACTTCAACGGTGTGAGGTGAGTTTCCTTCCAATAGGAATGGGTCTACGGCCACAATGTCGGCCCGTTTAGTTAGAAGTAGTTCCAGACTACAGTATGATGTTGTAGTTCAGTATGCTTGGTGTCTTTGTGATACATGCATGGTATGAGTTATGTGTTTCGGACTATGGTTGTATGCAGTATGCAGTATATGTGTTCATATTATATGTTATTATTATGTTATGCTATGTTCAGTTAGTTCCAGACCTCGGTCCGATACAGTAGTTAGAGTGCTTGATGTCTTTGTGATTCAAGCATGTTTTTGTGTTATGTGTTCCGGACTTTGTTCCGATGCAGTATATGTATTTATGCTAGTTGATATGTTTACGATATGTTATGTTCAGTCAGTTTCCGGACTTTGGTCCGATGCAGGGGACGGGGTCCTAGTTAGTTCCGGACTTCGGTCCGATGCAGTTAGTTCCGGACTTCAGTCCGATGCAGGGGACGAGGTCCCAGTCAGTTCCGAACTTTGGTCCGATGCAGTTAGTTCCGGATTTCGGTCCGATGCGGGGGACGGGGTCCCAGTCAGTTCCGGACTTTGGTCTGATGCAGTTTCCGGACTTCAGTCCGATGTAGTGGGCAAGGCCCAATATGTGTTTATATGTTATTGTATGGTATGTGGTAGTTTGGGGGAGCTCACTAAGCTTCGTGCTTACAGTTTCAATTTTGGTTTCAGGTACTCAGTTTTCAAAAGAGGAGCTCGGGAAGATTGCAGTGCACACACCATTTGTTCGGCCTGAGGTTTTATACTATGATATTTTGACAATTGTTATGATATTTTTGAGATACACTATTACGATTTATATTTTATGTTCGATGGTTATGGTTTTATTATTAAATTAAAACAAAATTTTTAGACTGTATTGTTGGGATGTTACAAGTTGGTATCAGATCCTTGGTTTGAGGGATTCAGGCGCACTTTCGGGTGTGTCTGAACTCAAACTAAGGAAGTGGAATAAAATTTTCAAGAGAAAAAACATGTTTACAAAAGGATTTTGAGAAAAGAAAACAATTTTAGAAAAAGTATAAAGAAAAGAGTTTTAGAAAAAGCGAAAAGAAATTTTGAAAAGAGAAAAGGGTGTGGTGCATGCAATCAGTCGAGCTCAAGTAAGTACTCCCAAATTACCCATACAAGTTCATGTTATGATATGAGTATTAGCTTTATGAGAACTAAATGCTAGTTTAGGGCTAAGGATCTAGGAAAGATGCCTTATGTGCCTATTGTATGTGTATTAGCTTTATGAGAAATGCATGCTAGTTTAGGGCTAAGGATCTAGGAAGGATGCCTTATGTGCCTATTATATGTATACCAGCTTATTGAGAAATGCATGCTAGTACAAATTAGTCAGTATGATAGGCAGAGTACTATATGCTTGATTATGTGTACTCAACGCCCAAATGCTGCTTGCTTTGTGTTTTTAGGAATTCTAGTCGTCTTTCACTAACTAGTAAACGAATGTGTTAAGTTACATATTGCAAGGACTAAATAATTTCAGAAGGTTAGGTCTAGCTCTATTTCGCAGCTCTTGTTTGAGTCCAACCGTTGTAGGGTAGGACCTCTCATTCGAAGGATTATCTAGTCTGAGTAATATGTAATAGTATTCGCGAGCTAGTTAGGGCATAAAGCAAGGACTTCTTATACAGCTGATGGCGGAGAGTGGGTTGGTGATTACCCTAAGGCAAGCCTAGGATGAGATTAGCAAGATATCAACAGTAGTAGTAGAAGGGACCTGGTGGAGTCGAGGCAGTACTTGAGGAAAGTACGGATAGATGTGGAAGGTAGTATGGGCTCGTATTACTGCAAGCAGAGGATTCGTACTCGAATCAAGGAGGGCTGAGATAAGATCAGGGAACTTGTAGTGTGTGAGATCCCTCGAGTTTTGATAAGTATTGTGATGTTAGTGATGGTGTATTACCGATATAGTGACGCTACGTGGTAGAACAGATGGTAGTTCTAGTGTCGACGACGGATCAGGCTCGGACTCTGGAGCCGGGCAGATTGATGATCAGATGAGGGAGTTCATTCCATCTGAGAATTATGTGCATTATCATTGAGCAGACTCCTGTGATCCTCAGCTTGATTAAAGAGGACATTATAGAGATTTTTGATGAGAGACCGAGTGCATTATGCACTGAGATAGCAGTCATGATAAAGGCATGTACGTTGATGTTTTCGGGAATTCAGAGTTTGTGAGACTTCAGATTGTCATGGGGGTTAGGGACCCCATTGTTAGCAGCAGATGGTTGGCAGATGTCACCAACACTTTTCGTACCAGACGTTGTCTCGAAAGGAGATAAGATATGACTTACTTCCTGTCTCTTGAGGGATAGAGCATGAGATTGATAGGAAGAGGTTGATAGTGAGTTGAGTGATGTTGTGGTTGATGCTATGTCATGGGATGGCGTTTAGACTAGATTCTGGGCAAATTGTGCCAAGACAATTGAGGCGCATCAGATGGCACAAAAGTTGTTAGATCTCCACCAGACGACTGAGACTGTGGCAGAGCTAACTTCCAACTCTCGGGAAAGAGCTTATAAGGTACCACAGAATGCAACATATGAGGAAATGAAGAAGGTAAGTTATCAAAACATAATGTAGAGTGATAGCAGGGAGATCATGAGTATCTCGGGGTGCAAGACCCTGAATGATATGACTTCTAGAGCTTGAGAACGAGATATGGACTTGGAGCACATTGGCAAGAGGGAATCAGATCAGTTGCTTATATTGAGGGGTCTCGGGAGGGGACCCTATATTTTGGATCAAATTTTGAGAGACCAGCAGGGTTAGATTCAGTACAACATGTGCGGGAAACTACACGATAGAGTCTTTCGTTCTCGGGGTTGAGTAAGTGTGACTCTGGGTTATCCTCCATTTGTGTTTGATTATACTTCCAATAAAATGGCATATGCCAATTGAATACCGATCCTTATTAGCGGATAGCGAAAGATCATATCCCCAAATCGCAAGATTGGGAGAGTACATCGTCATCTTGTTTTATTCGAAGACTGAGGAGTAGCACGAGAAGCACCTGAGGAAGGTGCGAGAGACTTTGAGACGGGAGAGACTTTTTGCAAGGTACTCCAAATGTGAGTTCTGGTTGCGCGAGGTGCAATTTCTTGGGCACCTTGTCAATTAGAAGGGTATTTTAGTCAATCCGGCGAAGATAGTGGCTGTGATGCAGTGGGAGATTCTGAGGTCTCCAATTGAGATTCGAAGTTTCCTGGGTCTAGCGGGTTATTACCGGAGATTTATTCGGATTTTCTTTTAGAAGTTGTGTGATCTTTTGGATTAGCTGGTGTTGAAACCTTAGCAAGGATAAGTGTGAGTTCTAGCAGATTGGTCATGGGAGGGTAGGAAGAATTGAGAAATTTTCCAACTTTGGGTGTTGTAGGGCATTAGCTGAATCAAGTGGGGGAGAATCACCCAAGGATTCCGAAGCAAGAGCGGTTATGAAGATGGATAAGTTTTGCATCCTTGTCGGGAAGGAAGAAACCCAAGCGGTTGTATGATTTGAGGATAGTGTGAGATGAAAGTTCAGAAAAACTTGTCAATAAGGAGACCGTGTTCCCGTAATGTTTGCTAGCAAGCCTTAGCGAATCTGGTTGGGGATTCCAGTCAGGACATGATTACAGTTGAGTGCGGGTCAAGCGCGTGTTTGATCCAGTGTTAGAGTGTTGTAAATCTGCGGGTGTAGCCGTAGCATTCACTAGGATGGTAGATAGCGTGAGTGCGTTGTTAGGATGCGAAAGGAACAATAGTACCCACTAGTTCGGGTGTAGCAGTAAGGATATAGAAATCCATGGATTGGATTTCGGAATTATCTGGATGGATTAGATCTAGTTGAGCCAGTGATAAGACTGTGAGAACTCCACTGCAGTTTTGAGATCGAGGAAGCAATGGATTGCTTAAGGTTGCTTGTTATATAATGCTACAATTGGTCATATAGCAATCGCGTTTAGCCAGGGTTTGGTAACATCAGGATTCGACGTGTGGAATCGATCAGTTAGATCAGAAGGCCGCTAGGGCCACAGTAACAAGATAACTAGTAGCTGTTAGTTTCAGAGAAGGATTTCGTTCAGAAGTTGTGTGAGGCGACTAAATAGGGAGTCCTTTGGCTCCGCAGTCGGGCTGGGACCCGATATTTCAGATAATTGGTGAACGAACTGAGACCAGGAGGTCTCGTTAGACTTAGGAAAGCAACCATGTGGCAACATATTGCTTCAGGCAGTTCAGTGTTCGGACACTTTCAGCGATTGGCAATTTTAGTATTTATGTTTAGGGTTGCAAGTTTGGAAGGAATAGCTAGATGATTTGGGGAGTGACAAGTCACTCACGGCGGGATTATCTAAGCCTTGGTAAAGTATTAGTGGTCTGCAAGGGTAATTAGCTATGTGATCTTATTTTATAGTGGGAACCTCGAACTATCAGAAGTTGAGTAGCCCGTTGAGGGATAAACAGACTGAACTCAATGATAATGATTCAGTATGAGTGGTCTGTCAGGGATTTAGACCATCTCTAGACAACAAATTTCAGACGGAGTAGATGTGACCTGGATGCAAGGAATTCGTTCATATGAGTATTTCAGGGCTTTACGAGGATTGGTCATGGCTACCCTAGGAAGGCTAGGGTGTGCCCAAGTTGGTGACCATGCTACTAGAGTGGTTGGGCAAGTAAGGAATGATAAGGAATGATTTCGAGGACGAAATCTAATTTAAGTGGGGGAGAGTTGTAACACCCCGTTTATTTATTAAATTAATTAATTAATTAATTAATTAATTAATGACCCGTAGCCCTAAAATAAATAATTATATATAAAAGGATGATCTCGAAGAGCTAATTGTCACAATTTTAGAAGTCGGGGGTCAAAAGTGTAAGTTCCGAACTCAGTTTATAAATATTTTTGAAGTCAGGGGCTCCATGGTAATTAATTGGATTTAAATTAAAAAGAAATGAGGTGGAAGGGCATAATATGTCATAATTAAGATATTGGGGGCTATTTGGTAACTTTTGTACCTAAGTTGTAAGGATTTAAAGCTAAGGGTCCAAATGGTAATTATCGGGTTTATTTTGAAAGGAATGAGGAGGGGAGGGACCACTTTTGGTATTATGAAAAACTGGTTATGGGGATCGGGTAATTAAACCCGTCACCCCGGTGAAGCCCTAACCCTAACATCTTTATGTCTAGCCGCCACTTAGCAGCTCTCGCTTCTAGCCTCCAAGCTCTCGGCTGCCACCTTCTAGCTGCCGTGACGCCGCTGCTATCACTAGAGATGCTTCCCCGACGAGTGCCGACGAACCTGTGACTTTCTGAAGACCGATCAAATCACCTCTGAGCCATGGTTGGAATCGCGAGCCCTGCCAAGCTACCGTCGCTGGTGGTGTGAAGATCGGCGAGGTCGCATTCTTGTTCTGCCGGTACCGCCACTGTGGATGAAGACTCAAATAGTTGTCCAGCTAGCTATTTATCTTATTCTTTTTTTATTTACCCCGTCGCCTGCCGCCTAGTGGGTGGGGGAGCTCGTGGCATTCCTGCTATCACCGGAGAATAAGGGCATGGTTCAGGGCTTGTGTTTGCGACGTGAACGTGCTGTGGGGGAGTTTTGTCGACTTAGGGTCGCGAGAACCACCATGGCAGTCGACCATGGTGGCTGTCACCGTGAAACGGCCACTGCTGCTGTCGTATGTCATTAGGTGTCACACCCCGAATCCGATGGCGGAAACGTTCCGGGGCGGAGGATGTCATGAAGTATCGCAACCAATGTACATAGTAAGCATAGTAAACACAAAACTTTACATTACATAGATCCATTACATCTGTTTGAAAGTAAAGTAATACAAGTTTTGTAGTTACATAAGTTTAAACAAAAGAAAGACGTGACTCCATATGCTCCGTCTTCTACAAAAGAACGCGGGATACCTGTCTAAGGAGAACCTGAGAATACAAGCAGTTTAAAAATCAGCATAAAGCTGGTGAGTTCATAAGCGGTTTGTTTTTCTGAAAATGAACGAGTTTCCTTTGGTTATCTGTAAAAGTTATGAATCCAAGAAAATCCTATATTTTCTTAAAAGTAAAGTTTAGTTATCCATTAGTTACACGGTCTAGTTAAGAACAGTTCAGTTATCCCAGGAAAAACCCTTATTTTCCTAAAAGTGAAGTTTATTTATCCATTAGTTACACGGTCTAGTTAAGAACAGTTCAGTTATCCTAGGAAAAACCCTTGTTTTCCTAAAAGTGAAGTTTAGTTATCCATTAGTTACATGGTCTAGTTAAAAACAGTTCAGTTATCCTAGGAAAAACCCTTATTTTCCTAAAAGTTTGTGTTTGGTTATCGAATCCAAAATGTAATGTACAAGTATCTACCATACTTAAAATGTTTGTGTGAGGTTTCCTGAAAGCCTGGTTATCCTTGAAATGTATGTTAGTTTTAACACGTATATAAAACTATTGTGTGGAAAGTAAACTGATTCTTAAGGTTATTAGCTTACTAAATTCACTATTACCAACAAGTAAATCTCCGTTATCTAAATTGCGAGTTCCATAACCATACGATAGACTAAAAATGGCAATAAGTATTCCATTATCCATTTATGACTTTTGTCACCCTTGAACCTTTCGGTTCGGCTATAACTAGCAGCCAGGTGCGGGGTAGTCAGCCCCTTATAGATCTATACACTCAAGTCACGCTCTCCCTCCAAGAGATTCTGGTTATGGGGGCGGTCCTCCACTCGCGTATCTCTATGGAGTGTTACAGAGGACGTGTCTCCAATTATTAAGATTAACGAATTTACAAGTAATAATGCAGAAAATCCTGTTTTAGATTCTAATTACAAAGGGCGGTCCTCCACTCGCGTATCTCTGTGGAGTGTTACAGAGGACAAAATCAAAAGTACTAAACTAATGCCTTTAACAATAATAAAGTGGAAAATCATGTGAGAAACATATATTATAACAATATATACTAAGATTTGAAAACTAACTCTGCAAGTCAAACTGTTGGTTAATGCGGTTTTGATTGTTAAAAGCATGTGGAATATGAAACATTTCAAATGAAATAATAAGTTTAAGTACAAGATATCCTTGTACTTTTGCTTGTATCCCCCCCCCCCCTGAAAACATTGAAAAACACGGAAAAGGTGTAGGGGTATGAACTCACCGGACGAGGAATGTGTCGACTAGGATGCTAAACGTTGGTTTGAGGCTTGAAAACGTGCGAGGTTCCTACGTAATATTAAATAATACACAAATGTATCTAATTAGACTATAAATCACTAATCAGATACAATTATACACTCCCAGACGCGAAAACATTTCAAAACAAGTGTTCGGAGTGACCCGGGTGACATCTATGGACGTATATGGCTTGGATATGGAGTTTACTCTTCAAGAGTAAAATCTCAAGAGAGTTTATGGCCCTAATGACCCACTCCCCATGAGTTTAAGGCCATAAACTCATGGTGGGGTGTTCTAGGGTGCTAAATGACCTTATAACACTTGAGGGGTGATGCTAGTCTTGGTTTTAAGGCATTGGAAGGTAAGTTGGACATTCTAAGGACCATTTGAGGAGTTTACGGCAGTAAACTATGAGTTTACGGCCGTAAAATCTTATTTGACATGTCTTAAGGTGTTTTGGTGGTCCTAGGTAAATTACAATGCACATAGGAAGGTTCTAGGGTTGATTCCATGGCTTAGGAAGTGATTAGGACTTGAATTGACCTTGGAAAAGTAGTTTACGGTCTATGAAGATGTTCTTGGGAGTTTACTACCTTAAACACATGAGTTTACAACCGTAAACTCATGTTTTTCCATGATTTATGGGTTTTAGTGGTTGTAGGTTAAGCATACAAAGTTCTAGGTCCAATTCCAAGCCATACAAGTGTTGGATTAGTGTCTAAGTCCATAACTGTTTTGGTATGTACTTGACCCGATTATGAGCATGGTCCTTTTGGGTTGCCTTCACTATAGCAATATGTAGGATGATTTAAGGAGAGAAAGGTTTAAATATGATTTATTAATATATTATGAGAATAATATATTAAAGGAGAAATCATATTGTTTAATTAATATTAATCAAGAATTAATTGTTAATTAATTTTGTGGCTAAAAGAGATTAATTAAACTTAGGGGACTGAAGTTGTAATTATAAGATAATTATAATTGGGCTATGGATCACCAAATAATATATAGGTTGGACGAATTCTATGGGTAGCCCATTAGAAATCGTCCAAGGGATATGTTTAAGGAGTCCATGGGCTGCTTAGGGCCTAAGCAGTCAAATTAGGGTTTCCTAGTTGTAAACCCTAATAGCCTACATGTATATAAAGGGCCCCTATGCCCCAAAAACGTGGACAAGTCTTCCATTAGGGTTTCCAGCCGTTTTTGGTGCCTCCTTTTCTTCTCCTCTTCATCCAAGTTGCATATGGTGTTTGTGACTCCATTAGAGGTACTACACTTGTGGTACTTGCTTTCAAGAGCTAAGGAAATTCAAGGAACTAGTTGTTATTGCTATATAACAACAAAGGTATGTATTCTAGCTTTATATATGAATTTCGAAAATTATAGTAGCATGCCAGGTTTCTTTTTGTGTTCATAAAGCTGTATAACTAATAGTGAAAACATAGATCCAATACTAGGGTTGCATGCACACATAGGATTGTTTGTATTAAACCCATCAGTGGTATCAGAGCCATTGGTTTTTGTTTTCAATTAGCTTTTATTCAAATTTATGAACTTGACATATTAGGGTTTATGGCTAATGAACCCTAAAGGCTAGGTATTTTTCGCAATTAGGGTTGCTAAACCCTAGATGGCGATTTTTGCTAGGGTTTCCCAAATCCTTTCCTTAGCCTCCAAGATTTTGAAATCTAGGGTTTTCCAACCCTTGGATTTCGAAATTACCTCCTTCCCCAAGGTTAGATCCTAAATTTTAGGGATTTGGATAATCCCATATCTTGTAATTATCTTTTAATTGTTAAATATGGTAATTAAAGATCTTGAAATATCCCATCCCTTATTTTCGAGATTTAGAGAGGGATTCAAGGGATTTGGATATCTTAGATGTATTATTGGTAATTATCCTCATGATCTAGATAATCCCTTGTGATTTAATAATTTAAATTAAATGTTTAATTTATGGTAATTATTAAATCAACAGTTTTAATATTTAAAATTTTAATTTAAATGTCTCAAATTCAAAAAAATTTAAGTGAGATTAAAACCTAATTGTTTTGAAGAGTTTCAAAACTTGCCCTCAAGTTTTGGAATTTAAATTGTTGATTAAAAGTTAATTTTGAAAGTCTAAAATCCAAAACCCTGATTTTGAAAAGTTCAAATTAAACCCTTATGGTTTTATTAAATTAATTAAGTGTATAATTAAAAGAGAGTTAATAAATCCATAATGATTTTGGTTAATTAAAAGTATAATATAAACCACCTAGTATTTTAAAAGTGTAAAATACACCCTATACTATATATGACATTAAAAGTCTAATATTATATATGTATGAGTAAACAGTCAGTCTTACCGTTAGTAGGCCTCATTCACGAAGCTGGTCTATAAGGGGTGTTTAAGGAAATTGCCTATAAAATGGCGATTGAATGGGTATCCACTCTTACCCACCGCACTCTTGACTAGTGGAGAGTCGTTAGCCGAACGGGTAGGATAGGACAGAAACCTTCCATTATAAGTATAATGAAGTACAAAGTAACTAAATGCTGTTTTTTCAAATTCCCAAATCATAGTTACTTTAGGCAAAATGTGAAATTGTATGCTAACCCATGGAATTACACTTTGTACCCTTGTCAAACGTTAGTGGAGCGTGTGTGGTTAACCGGCACACTAATTTGGGGATGACATTGGTAGCGAAGGGTGACTCGATGTTTGTCATAGATCAATGGAGCGTATGTGGCTAACCGGCACATTGATTAGGTGATTGTAGCATTGGGTGCACCACGTGATTCGTATGGTTATTCACACCTTGTTTGTGATCCTCGGCATCCCAGTCACGAATAGTAGGGCATAATCGAGATTAAACATGCCATTGAAGAGTTCAATGAGTCTCAAAAGATCTAGGAGTTTCAATTCATTTAAAACTTAATCTTCCTTTTCGTTTTTCAAGGTGGAAATTGGTAAATCGTCATTTACCTACCTTCAAATATTTTACAACTAGATTACGGCATCCCTCTTCTAGGTTGTAGAGTATTGTGTTGGATCCTAGCTTGATGTTTCATTTGGGTGTTACATCAAGAATTCTAAACAACTTAACTTGAATTTTCTCCCATTTTGTAGATGTCTACGTCTTACAATGGTCTTCCCAAATCCTTTGGAACGAGCTTTCCAAATGAAGATGACGTTCCGAGATACGATCAAGGAAATGAGAGTCATGCTTCACTTCCTCCACCTCCTCCAATTATTCTCCCTGACCCACAAGTTCAAAGGCTTGAAAAGTTCAAGCTCACTCAATCCCTTTTGGCAAGTAAACACGAAGATGGGAAACCTGTGTGTGCGCACGTCTTAGAGATGAAGTCATACATTGATAGGTTAAACATGTTGGGTGTCGAGATTTCAAGTGGGTTGGATATTGACTGGGTTCTTCAGTCACTTCCTGAATCATATAGTGAGTTCGTTAGAAAGTACTATATGATGGACCACGACGTGACCCTAATTGATCTCACCTATTTGCTTATAGCTGCTGAATCAACAATGATTTGGCGTGCTGGTCAAGCAAATTTGTCTAGTGAATCAAACTCCCAAACTTCAATGGACACTGGCAACATTGGAAGTGCAGAAAGAACTAAGTCTGTGATTGTCCGATGTGTTGTGCCAAAGGAGTCCATTTGCTTTTATTGCCAAGAGAAGGGGCATTGGAGACGAAGCTGCCCAAATTACCTGAGAGATCTAAGAGATGGGAGAGTCAAGTTGTTTGGCTCTACTTCAGGTAAAATCCATTATCTAACTCTTTTAAGTTCCTATTCTAGATTCTTAATGCATGATGTGATAAGATTGCATTTTGATGTTTTGTAGGATCGAAGAAAAGAGAGGAAGCTTAAGGGAAGAAGTGAGCTGAATCTGATCGTGAAGAAATGAATTTCGATCGCATTACTTGAAGATTGGATTCTTGAGCTACTACTTGGAGTTAGAATATATTGTTAAGAAATATGTAATAACATAGTTTTTCAATTGAGTTGAATTGTAAGGACAAAATTTTTTCCGCAATAAAATGAATTTTGACTTTATCTTATTTATTTATCCTTGCAATGGCATGTATGAAAGAATTGATGTTTGAATGTTTCTATTATTAGCAATAATGGATTTGATTCTTAATTGTGTTATTTGTGGAAATGTCAAAATTTTACCAAATAGGGAGAGTTTCTCATCACCCAAGTTTCAATTGGACAGAAACTTGGAATCATGCAATGTGCATTGTATGATGAATGAAAAACTTTCACATTTGGGAACCTTAGACTAATTCTTTGGCAAAGTGTCAATTGAAGGACTAGGAGATCGAGTACACTAGGTCGTACGTTGATCAAGTCTACCACAAGAGTGACAAAGATATTCGTCATGATTTACTAAAGTTTAGTAAATATGGTTATACTTATAAGATTAAGTATAATTCTAAGTTGATTGAAAGAGTTTCAATGAATGGTAGAACGAATAAAGAAGAATCAAGTAGGCAGAAAGATAAAAGTTTCTCTATTCTAAGAAGAAGGGAGAGTACCTTTTATTGTGTTTTATGATAAGTCTTTATGATTAAGAACCATGTCTCAATTGATCCTCTAAGTGAGTCTTAGTGCGATTGCATGTCTAAGAAGAGGAATTGAGAATTGTAGAAATGGTTAAATCAAAGAGTCAATCATACTTCGTTCCAATATCAAGTCTTAAAGTCAAGATTGTGACATTGAGTGAAAAGTCTTAAGTAGGTTTATAACACTCATCAAATGTGGAATTTGGAAAAGTTTTCTTATTCTTGCACATTTGAAATTGGTAAGTTGTGCTGTCTTGGATAAGACAAAGACCAACTAGGACCAATTGTGTGAAGTGTTTTGTCTTGATAAATGCTTCACTAACTATTGAATATTTGTTTGTCAAGAAATGTTTCTTGACAAGAGAATCTTATATGTCAAGAAGTCAGTGGGAGTCTTAATGGTCTTGAAAAGGTTTCAAGAACAAATCAAGAATAAACCTTATCGATCATCACTAGCACACGACTTGAGGTTTACAACCTATCGTGCTGACATTGTTTTGTTTCTGTGCCATTCCAATTGAGTTAATTGTGTATATGAGTTCTATGAGTTCTCATTTGAATACACACTAAAGCCTTAGTCGATGGAAAGTAAATTGATATGTAAGGACAAGTTACTAAACTACTTGGAAGGCATGGTGGGCACTCGTGTTACCATAGGGCAAGAAATCAAGATTAAGAAAGTTCAGTCCATATGAGTTTGGATTTGTCGCAAACCTTGTTTTTGGAAAATTCACATGGATAGGAACTCATACACCATAAAATCTAAGTGTCATAAGATTCCCTCCTTCATGAAAATGACTGTGAGGAAATGCTTTCACTAAGAGAGATTTTAAGAAGATAGCAATTGTAAAAAATTATATTCTCAAATTCGATTATGGTTACGGCATCCCTTTCCATAGTTCGAATTGTGAGATTTGGCAATTAGTTTCAACATTTGGAATTTAGTAACATAAGTTATGAATTGTTTAAACACACATATGAGCTATCTAAGGCAAAGGTGTATAAGGTTAAGAAGCTTAGATAAAGGCTTATCGAAGCATCTGGTATTAGAAATATGAATTTCAGAGATTCAATAGGCATTGTTTTCTGAAAGTTCATTTGTTTTCTGAATACATGTCAAAGCTAGTGGGAGCATAAATGTTATGCTTATATGATAATCATCATGATAGTGGGAGCATAAGTGTTATGCTTGTATGATTGTTATGGCGAGTATTGCAAGTTAGCAATATTAATTATAGAAAAACAAAGATTCCATTTGCAAAGTTGCATGGGTTGAAAAGTTGTTTTGCTATAATTAAGGGAGAGAATATTATACTTCGTTTCAAAATCTAAAGCTTAGATTAAGAAATTTTAATATCTTCAGTCAAAGGATACATTGTGTGTTCTCAAATTTCGATTATGATTACGGCATCCCTCTTCATAGTTCGAATTGTGAGAACATGACACATAAAATATTATGGCAAAAGATTGGTAAAGTATCATATCTTTATGTAAGACATTATGCATCGTGTCCCATACGCTTCGGGTATAGGATCGATTGTAAATGCTATAGTATTTTACCATTCTAAAATTTTCCAAATGTCTAGCGCATTAAGAGGGAAAAGGGAATAGAATTGGTTTTGAATGAAAGAATTTAACAACTATCAAAGGATGATCCAAAGTTCGCTGAGGATTGATCGCTTGTAAGTAGTTGAAAGTATGGTATTGGATGGACCATATCGACATTATTACGAATAGATAAGATTCTATTAAGAATGAGTTGTCATATGGCAAATGTGGAAATGTTTCCATATTGGGAGTTGGATATTGAGAGTCTATGCCTAGATTAGAAACTTTTATGCAAGAAGGATGTTCAAAGGAATGTACTTTGAAGGTGAGACTTCACATCTATGGAATTGTCTTGTAACAATTTCTAAGAAAGCACTTTGTAATTTCATTAGCCAAGTCTTGGTGACTTTTGTGCTATGACTTTACGAAAGGATCGTTGCGTAAAATGTTAGAATCTAGCATATTCTAGTAGTGGCAAGAACCTTGTGTTCCTACACTAATAATTAGGATTAAGGAATTGTGAAATGAGCATCATTGGAAAAGTTTTCAGGTGATCTATTTCACAAAGCATGGACCATAGGAAACAAAGTGTGCATGTTTAGAGCATGGGACAATTGTTGGTATGATTCAAGTAATGAGTTGATTATCCGAAACATTAAATGATAAATAATGAGTAATCAATATGGTGGATAAATAGAAGGGTTTTATTTACTCTCACAAGTTTGGGGCCATATAGGATTAAGTATTGTTGTCATGTTTCAATTTGCATGTTTTGACTTCCAGAATAACTAGGTTATTCAAACATCCACAGTTGGTCATACGTTGGGAGTAGGTATGAATAAAGACTGTCATGAATCTGTCTGTAGATTGTCTGAAGTGTTTAGACATGGCACAAGTTTGCTGCAGAGTTCGTGAATGCTTTGATAAGATTAAAGTATTGGATTAAACCCACGCTCACTTGGATCACTTCACGGTTTTATCACGAGTGATTAGTGAGACGATAATATTGTATATTTTTGAAACCGAGACGTGTGAGTTGTTATTTGTTGGTCAGTTACACATTGATAATAAGTAAACGCACCAGTAACTTGGTGTTATAAAACTTATTGTTGTGTGTGATTCGATCAGTAAATGCAAGCGAGCATTTGAGTCGAAGTTTATCCATTCCTTTTACCCAAAGTGGGATAAAAGCGATATATGTGGGCCTCTCGATGATTTAGTGATGACATCTAAGCGCTTGGCCAAGCCGGGACTAAGTTGATGTGTTCAATTGTAGTCTGTTATCAGTCGTCATGAATCGGAAGTCGGGAAAAAAAGTATAGAGAGAATGATTGAAATTCATGTCTTTTGTCTATACGATATCTTGAGAATGGAGGAATATATAATCCCTTATCTAGAGGACACGCTATCTGATAAGATCAGAGTTGACAGCGGCTTTTGAAAGCTACGATTGCTGATCAGGTTTTGAAGTCATACGGAAAATAGTTATTAGACTTATCCAAGTGGGAGACTGTTGGATTAGTGTCTAAGTCCATAACTGTTTTGGTATGTACTTGACCCGATTATGAGCATGGTCCTTTTGGGTTGCCTTCACTATAGCAATATGTAGGATGATTTAAGGAGAGAAAGGTTTAAATATGATTTATTAATATATTATGAGAATAATATATTAAAGGAGAAATCATATTGTTTAATTAATATTAATCAAGAATTAATTGTTAATTAATTTTGTGGCTAAAAGAGATTAATTAAACTTAGGGGACTGAAGTTGTAATTATAAGATAATTATAATTGGGCTATGGATCACCAAATAATATATAGGTTGGACGAATTCTATGGGTAGCCCATTAGAAATCGTCCAAGGGATATGTTTAAGGAGTCCATGGGCTGCTTAGGGCCTAAGCAGTCAAATTAGGGTTTCCTAGTTGTAAACCCTAATAGCCTACATGTATATAAAGGGCCCCTATGCCCCAAAAACGTGGACAAGTCTTCCATTAGGGTTTCCAGCCGTTTTTGGTGCCTCCTTTTCTTCTCCTCTTCATCCAAGTTGCATATGGTGTTTGTGACTCCATTAGAGGTACTACACTTGTGGTACTTGCTTTCAAGAGCTAAGGAAATTCAAGGAACTAGTTGTTATTGCTATATAACAACAAAGGTATGTATTCTAGCTTTATATATGAATTTCGAAAATTATAGTAGCATGCCAGGTTTCTTTTTGTGTTCATAAAGCTGTATAACTAATAGTGAAAACATAGATCCAATACTAGGGTTGCATGCACACATAGGATTATTTGTATTAAACCCATCAACAAGGTGTTAAAGGCACTTTAACACCCATTGGAGGAGTTTATGGTCTAAGGAGGTGTGTTTAAGGTCCAAGAATGTTCTTGGGCTGTAAACTCAAGTTTGTTCCATTTGTGTATGTTTTGGTGCATTTCTTGAAAGATTATAAGGTTCTATACTCTCATGGAAGCTTGTTGGAGGTGTTTAGGGGCAAACTAACACCTTAAAAGGTGTTTATGGTCCATGAATGAGGGTTTACGGTCCAAGCATGTGCTTGGGCCGTAAACTCAAGTTTACCCCCTAAATGGTGCGATTTTGGGGTCCTAAGCTCATGTATGCATGTTTCTAAGCACTAGAAGTGGCTTGGAGGGGTTTTGGGGCTACAAAACCCTCTTTAGGGGTGTTCACAGTTTTGGGAGGGGTGATGCTACAAAACCCTCTTTATGGGTGTTCACAGTTTTGGGTGATTCAAACATAAATTTGCATGCCAATCAAGTTAAACAACAAGCTAGGATAGATTGCTTACCAAATTGAAGCTTGAAAAGGGGTTTTTGGATCAATCTCGAGTTCTAGAGAGAGAGAGAGTAGTGAGAGAGAGTGATTTAAGAGAGAGAAAAAGTTTCAAAATGATGTCACTTAATCCCTTATATAGGGGTTGAGTTTATGGCCTGGTGGAATTCTACCTGATACTGACGTTAGACGAGGCTTTTGGTCACACCCGATTTAGTTGTCGTAGCCCGACGTGGTCTAAACTAAATTTTTCTAATTACTAGATTGGGGTGTTTTCTTGAGTTTCTAATGTGTTTGCACAACCATTAAGTCATAATAGCAAACTCAAAATTAATGACTTAATTTAGAAACGAAACGGAAACAATTCAAAAACGACGGATTTTTAATGACGGAACGGGTTACGATGACAGAACGAACTTCAGGTTGTCACATCAGGAGGGTGGTTGGGTGATTCAACCGGAAGTCTGTATGGGTGTGCTTCTGTTTACTCGGTGAATATGTGTGTGTGTAGTGTAGCTTGGCCGGAAAAACCGAGAACCACCACCACCGGCCACCTCAAGGTGGTTGTGTGTGTATGTTTATATTAATATGTGTGAGTGTGTGTTATTGTGTTGTAAAGTGTAATGATGCCTGAAATAATAATAGAAAACTATAACCACCACCTTAGGGTGGTGGCTGCCGCCTCCTGCCGCCACCGACCTCCGTGTCGGTGGCGGGGTGCTTGCCTCGTTGAGTTTGATTCGTTTAAGGTGCTTGAAACCCTAATGGGCCTCGTAAGCCCTAATGGATCCTAATTGACCCAATAAACCCCCAATGGGCTTAATGATATTCTAGTGGGATTAATAGGCCCAATAAAGCCCTAATTGACCTAGAAGCCCAACAAATTGATAAATGGGCTAGTATTTGGGTTGAAAACCCTAATTAGGGTTTGGAAAACCCTAATGTCAATAAAACCCTAATCTTTGAGAATTTATCAGGACGCACACGGGAATTATTTAATAATCGAAATATTAAATAATAATAATCATTGGCAAAAATTAATCTAAGCAATACTGGACTTAATGGATTAAGTCCCTAGTGGGTTAATTCCTTAACGGGTTAAGTGAGAAACACTTAACCCTAATTGTCATTCTATGTGAAACTCTAGTTTTACTTGGGTCGAGAGTTGGGTCGTTCGATTTGCGCTTTGGTAATTGGCTTATTAATGGGCCATCCAAGAATAATCAAATGGACTAGAGTAATTAGTTGGGCTTTAGGGTAAGGCCCATATGAAGGATTGGGCCCAATTCAAAAAATTAGGCCACAATTTGGGCCTAGATGGTTGTATCATATTGGGCCCTGTGAATGAGACATGTCGGACTGGACTGAACAATTGGGCCTTAAGGAAGTCCATGTAGAGGTTTGGGTCAATTTGCAAAATTGGGCCATATGTTGGACTTTAAGCCATGGTTGGACTTTGGGCCTATGGATTAGACCTTGGGCTTGGGTAAGCCAAGCTTGGGGTAATGTAGTAATTATCCAAAGTATGTAATTATATTTATGTAATGGAATCCAATTATTAATTGGGCAAACACAGGGAAAGAATTACTTCAGAAATGGACCTGAGATCCGAATATCACCAGTTCGAGTGTTAGGGAAGGATGTCCTAAAGACTACCCTCCGAACTCGACGCGGACACTTCGAGTCCGTAGTGATACCCCTCGGATAGGACCAATACGCCCATAGTATTCATGAGCTAAATGAGTGGAGTACGCCTTTCTTATTGGGATCAGTTCGTCATTTCTACATGTAATGACTTTACTTATCTACCCTCGTAATAAGAAAGAACCCATAGAAACATTACCCTCGGAGATACTTTTCGCAAAGCTCTCTAATCAAGAGTTTTGGAATTTAGAGTCAAATTTCCTGAGACACACCATTAGTTTTGTGGAAATTCTTGAGTGCTCTGTCAAATTATCCAACACCGTTGGGAATTTTTCGGCACCGTAGTCACTGATGGAAAATTCGCCAAATTCTAGGCCTTACAGTTACAGACCTACTATCATAGTCCCTTCGGAACTCCCCACAAATTTCAGAATCCCTTTCGACTTTGACCCAGCAAGGGATGGCCCTTGACTGGGAAGTAAGCGAGAGAAAGAACATTTGGAATTCCAAGTGAGAGACCAAATTCTTTAGGAAACCTCACTCTGGGAACGGCTTAATACGCTTCGTAAAGCGTGGAAAGCTAAAAATCCAATATAGTTAGGACCTCCGAGATTCTTACCAGAATCGGTCCTGCATTTCACAAACTAGACCTACTCCACGAACTCAGTAACGTACACTTTCCCCTTCGCGTCTCGAACTTGAAACAATATCCTTCCATTAGGACTTTCGTAATCCCTCTCGACGAGATCGAGATTTATGAGATCCTTGCCTTCGTATTAGAACCGTAGTGACCCTCGACCGAGTGGCCAAGCGGACGAAGCAACGCCATCGCCCATTGGTGAAGGTTCGTTGGGATACCAACCGAGGACCCGATTTCACTTAGGAGTGCGAGAACCAATCGATTAGGAAGTTCAGATAACGACTCGATCATTCGTGCATACTTACTTGCTTAGATTCTAATTTCGGGACGAAATTCCCTTTAACAGGGGGATGATGTGACAACCCGAAATTTCCATTCTGAACAAACCATATCAAGACAATAGAGGTTAGAACAGTTTCAGTGAAATTCCAGACTTCGGGTATAAGTTTGGCAGTTTTTCAGGATTTACACTTAAGGAGATATCAGGAGAGTGGTTGCACTAGGGTTTTGTGCAACACTGTTATTCCAACACTCAGTTATATTAGAAATCATTTCAGGAATAAACATACTTTCTGCCAAAAATATCTCAGGACTATAAATAGAATTCTGAACCAAATTCATTCATTATTCGCATTTCCAACTAGAGAAAAGCCATTTTCTCTCTCACGGATCTTCGGGTTTTTATCCCAAATCGTGAGTACACTTCTCTAGTTGTCTTATAATGCTTATTATGTGCTTAATAACTTAGATTACATATCAAATCTGTGAGATTCGGGAGTTTACCGCCCAAGAACGTTCTTGGATAGTAAACTCCTATATGTGGCTTAAATGCTACGTAGTCTTTTCCCCGTGTTAGGTAATGAACTTAGGCTTGTATATAAGTGTGTTTGATACTAGAAAACAAACAAAACCCTAAGATTCGGGAGTTTACCGCCCAAGAACACTTGGGGAGTAAACTCCATTTTAAGAGCTAAAGGTGTCCCAAAGTCCCTCAAAGCCTCAGATCTCAAACTAGAAGCCTACATTACATGTTTAGACCACCAAATCAATTAATATTCAAGGGAGAAAGAGAGTTCATGGCCCAAAAGGTTCTAGGGCCGTGAACTCCAATAAATGGTGCCAAATGGTGCCATAATTCCTCCTAAAGCCTTGAACAATTGCCTAGAACATATCATATGTGAGTATGGGAATTGAAAGCATCAAAAACATCATTCCAAGGGAGTTTACGGCCGTAAACTCCAAGGGAATATGGTCCTAGGGCCGTAAACTCCTAAAAGGAGTTATATTATGCCCTAAACTCTTCCATAGACCAAGCCATTAAGTAGAAATGCTTATTAGGGCCTTATAGAGCATCAAACATCAAATGGTAACATAAGTGTGAGCTTACGGCCGTAAACTCATGAGTTTACAACCATAAACTCACTTAGTAGGGTCATTAGGGTCGTGAACCTCATGGTGGAGTATTCCTTGAGCCCTACACACTATAGCTTCCCCTACAAACACTTAGATGAAATCCTAGAGGCTAATAACACTTGATAAAGGTGTCTAGCATGTCCTAGGGTGTCTTGACTTGTTTATTAGTTGTTTATAGACTAATTTGTTACATATATGTGAAATTATATGTTAACTAGGATCGTAAGTGTGTTCAAGACTTCACTTGACACCTAGCAGTCCTACCTCTTCAGTTCATCCGTATCACCCGCAACAGGTGAGTTCATACCCCTTAATCAATGTTTTAAATGATTTTAAACGTTTTAATGGGGGGGGGGGGGTGAATACAAGTAGAAAAAAATATGTTATTAAATCGATCTTATATATTTTGTAACTGTGTTTTCACTCAGTAGATTTCACATATTCCAAAAGGTGACACATGAAGTGGTTTTCTATCTTAAAATACCTTGATAACAAAAGTATTAGTTTTGAAATGTTTATTTAAAATGACATCAAGTCATTCTTAATTATTGTTCAAAACTCCTAGATATCTTGCAAAACCATTATTTTACCTTCTTGAATCAAACTATACTTAGGTGCATATGTTCATTTATATGTTAGAGATTATAGTTTTCATCCTTCGTTCAGTTTCCCACACTCTGGTGTATCGAGGGTGCATAAATCTACTTGAGAAATCACTTACTTTCCAGTTAATTATCATAGGGATAGTTAGAAGAAACAAAACATTATTACTACTACAAGGAATCACACAAGAGTCAGTTCATTCATGATTCTATACCAATACCTTACATGATACATGAGTACACGTACTTAGGAATGCATGATACATGAATATGTTTACATATACTTACCTGTTACATGAACACACTTACATGAATACCATACAGGAACACTTTTACATAGGTTCATTATCCTGTATTCACTTACCTGGATACTTGTACTTAGGACTACGAGGATGATTTATTAGTACTTACTGTGTAAATTATCTTTCCTGTCTCGGTTCAATGGGATAGCTTGGCGGGACTTACCATTCTGAACCCCACTGATTAGCACCAGTGGTCGATGACCATCTACGGAGGTCTAAGGTTACTATTTATATTAGGAAGATCGATGACCGGGGCTAACCCCTCCACCCACCTGCTGCTGCTACAGAGGACAAGTGGACAATCTTCTATTGTTCATAAGGTTATACCTTTCGCTTATTGCGATGTTGTGTTACTCCTAGTACCCAGCAATGGCACTTACATTAATACTTGTTCTGGACAATCTTCGGATGTTCATTAGGTTACATATTTTCGCTTAATGCGATGTTTTGTTAGTCCTAGTACCCAGTGACAACACTTACAGTAGTACATTTTCCTGTTTACTTTATTTTGTGATACTTTCACATAAATGATGAGTTAGACTAAGTATGTTAGTACTAAACAATTGAAGGAAAAACTATCATTTTACTTACAAAACATTCGGGTCTTGGTAGAAGACTACATTATCATAACAAAACATTCGGGTCTTGGTAGAAGACTACATTATCATAACAAAACATTCGGGTCTTGGTAGAAGACTACATTATCATAACAAAACATTCGGGTCTTGGTAGAAGACTACATTATCATAACAAGACATTCGGGTCTTGGTAGAACACTACATTATCATAACAAGACATTCGGGTCTTGGTAGAAGACTACATTTCATACTTATAGAAAGCAAGGGATTTTCTAGGGTTTTTCATACTTACATCAACATTTTCATTAAAGGTTTACATGGCCTTCATAATAGATTTTCATAAGCCAGACAACGACACTTAATTACTTATGAATTCACCAACTTTAAAGCTAATACTCGCTTTCAAAATAACTTGTATTCTCAGGTCATCAGTTAGACATGTGCGATGGCCAGGTTATTGAGAAGATGGAGCACAGACAAGACTCGCCTTATTTTGATTATTCATTTTATTGTTGTACATTATGAAAGAACACACACGTATTAAAACTCTACTTATAATGGAATGGATGATGTTGTTGCTTGTTTATTATATTACACTGTTGTGATACTGTACATGACGTCCTCCACCCCTGAACGTTTCCGCCGTTCGTGGTTTTGGGGTGTGATAATAAGCTATCGATCAAGGGGAAAAATGTGACTTTTCAAATTCGGTTCGGTCCATTTGGCTCGAATAAGCCCTTATTCGGGTAACCCGAACCGAAAAACCCGAAAACTGAATAAGCCTCATATAGATACCCGAAAACTGAATCGAATTGCTTATTCAGGCCTAATTCGGTTCGGGTTTCGGTTCGATTTGGGTTTTCGGGCCAAATTCTCATCCCTATTTACGATATGCTATGTTCAGTCAGTTTTCGGACTTCGGTCCGATGTAGGGGACGGGGTCCCAATTAGTTCAGTACTTCGGTCCGATGTAGGGGACGGGGTCCCAGTCAGTTCTGGACTTCGGTCCGATCCAGTTAGTTCTGGATTTCGGTCCAATGCAGGGGACGGGGTCCCAGTCAGTTTCGGACTTCAGTCTGATGCAGTTTCTGGACTTCGGTCTAATGCAGTGGGCAAGGCCCAATATGTGTATATATGTTATTGTATGATATGTGGTAGTTTGGGGGAGCTCACTAAGCTTCGTGCTTACAGTTTCAATTTTGGTTTCAGGTACTCAGTTTTCAAAAGAGGAGGTCGGGAAGATTGCAGTGCACACATCATTTGTTTAGCCTGAGATGTTTATACTCTGATATTTTGACAATTGTTATGATATTTTTTAGATACACTGTTATGATTTATATATGATGTTCGATGGTTATAGTTTTATTATTAAATTAAAACGAAATTTTTAGACTGTATTTTTGGGATGTTACATAAACCCAAATTTTTAGGGTTTGATCCCTATTTAAAGGATCTTATGTCCTTGGACCAACCTCCCTATCACCCTTAAGCAACCACCTCGAAAACCCTTGCCCATTCTTGTGTGTTCTTGCCATTTGAGTGTTTCTTGGTCTGATTTTGGTGTCTTAGAAGAGGAGGTTGAAGAAGAGGCAAGGATTCAAAAGGAGCTTGTAGATCCATGAGATTGGCACCATTTTTGACTTATTTGAGGCATAAAGCCTCAAACTTGATCATTGCATGCTTAGATTTGATCTTTGGGTGTTGTATGTCACTTTTGGACTCCATTGTGGAGGCTTCTTGCATCTTCACAGTTTCAGACCATAAAAGTTGTCCTTTTGGGTTCATGGAGACTCTTAGAGTCATAAATATCGGACCTTGATGGTTAAGCCACAGGCCATGGAGTTAGTTTAACGGCCCAAAATCATGTTTTGGCCCCACTCATGCATGCAAGCTGATAAAGTCCGTTGCTTTATGAACTAGGGTGGCCTAGAAGACCTGGATCTACATTATGGACATGAGGACTTAATGGATTAAGTCAAAAATGGAACCCTTAGGAAGTTGGCCAGTACGCTGGGCGTACGCCCTAGTACGCTATGCGTACTGGGTCAATTTCCCGTTTTCAGTCAAGGCCAGCGTACGCTGGGCGTCCATGCTAGGTATGCCGCGCGTACGCATGCATAGTGGCTACATTGGGATTTTGGGCCTTAGAGGACTGGTCCTGGACTATTGGGCCCGTGGCCCATTGTGGAGTATGGTTCTAGACATGGGAATTTGGAATTAGAATATTAGGCCATGTTGGGCATTTTGAAATTATTATTTGGGCTAAGGACTTTTGGACTTGTAATGGGCTTATTTGAGGAATACGTGTAGGGTTTTGAGCATACTAACACTCCTATGGCATACATGCAACCTTAGAAACCTTGGATCTATGTTTTCTCTAAAATACATGCAAATTTGATTTCCAAGGTTTACAACCTAACTAGCATGTTATGGGGTACTTGTAATATAAAACATTAAGTATAATAACATACCTTTCTTTTGTGGTTGATTGCTTGGAGTTTTAAAGCCTAGCACCAATAGTGTGGATGCCTCAAGTGGTGTCACAAATCACCGAAAACAACTTGGAAATACTTGAGAGAATATGATGCTTGCTATAATCGGCCCACCCTTGTTTCTCACACACACTAGTGCCAATTCTAGAACCAAGGACCTCTTTATATACTATGGAGGATTAGGGTTACACCCTAATACCCATGACTCTTCATTTATCTAGGATCCATGGGTTAAAAGCTCCATGGATTATCCATGGACTTCCATATACTCTTAGCCCAATCCATATATATGTAAGAGTCTATATTTAATTAGCCTCTTTTGATCATTAAATTATTTCTTGATCAACACTAATTAAATAATATTAATATATTATAACTTATAATATATTAATGGATCATAAACATCTTATTCTAAAAAATATATCCATACAAATGGTTAGGTGAAATGCAACCCAAATGGACCATGTCGGGTCGGGTCAAGTTATACCAAATATAGTTACGGACTTAGACACCTTATCCAACAATCTCCCACTTAGATAAGTCTGATAACTATAGTTGCAAGTACAACTTCAGGAACCAACCAATAATCGTAGCTCTTTTAAAACTCTGCTTAACTATGAAGCGCCATTTTAGATAAGTGATCATATAATCCTGTATTCTCAAGATATCAGCCGGACAAACACATGGGACACTGTCGTACTTATTGTCCAACAGTTGTTTCTTGATCTTTGATTTGTTCGAGATAGAACTAAATTGAACACATTAATTAGGTTCTGACTGGGCCCGGCACATAAGTCAAAACTAAATCATCGAGGGGCCTAGATATCGTTTCTATTGTAGAAGGAACATATAAACTTCGACTCATATGCTTGTACTAACTACCAGTTGAATTATGCACAAAAGCAAGTTTTATGACATCAAGTTAATGATGCGTTTTCGTATAATCAATGGATAACCAACTCATAGTCAACGACTCATATCTCTAGGTTTGAAGATATATATGATATTACCGTCTCACGATCACTCGAGATAAATTCCATGAAGTGATACAAGTGAGCGTGGGTTTAATCCGATACTCAGAACTTATGAGCACTCATGAATGTTGTAGCAACCATTGCTATGTCTAATGCACCTTAGACAAATCTTACAATCCAGATTCATGACAGTCTTAATTCAATACCTACTTCCAACGTATGACCGACTGTAGAGAGTTTGAATAAAAATAATTATTCTGGAACTCAAAATATGCAAAATTGAAACAATAGTAAGCGACCAACATAGGATAGTAACACTTTACTCATAAATAAATAACAACTTTTATTTAATCATAAAATGTTAACTACATTTTACAAGTTTCAGAAAACTATCTAATTATTAAAACTAATATCATCTCTCAGCCCGATGCTTCTCGCATGCTGCAAATGTCGAACCCTAGTCAGTCCCTTCGTGAGGGGATCTGCAGGATTCTCTTCCGACAATACCCTCTTTGCCACGAGGAGTCCTTCTATTTTGTGTCTTATGAAGTGATATTTTTTGTCAATGTGTCTGGATCTACCATAATCTCTTGGTTCCTTAGCTAAGGCAACCACAAAATTGCTATCACAGAAAATCTCCGTAAGCTCCTGTATAGCTGGTACAACTCCAAGGTCTCCAATGAAGTTCTTCAGCCATATCGCCTCCTTTGCCGCTTCACTTGCTGCTATGTACTCTGATTCACAAGTAGAATCAGCTACTGACTCCTGCTTGGAACTTTTCCAAGTAATTACTCCTCCATTTAGGGTAAAGACCCAGCCTGACTGAGAGCGGAAATTATCCCTATCAGTCTGAAAGCTAGCATCACTATACCCTGCTACTCTCAAGTCATCACTCCCACCGAGGGTAAGAACCCAGTCCTTAGTCCTCCGTAGGTACTTGAGAATATTCTTTACCGTAGTCCAGTGAGCCATGCCAGGATTTCCCTGATATCTACTGACCATGCTCAAAGCAAAGGCCACATCAAGACGAGTACAAGTCATAGAATACATGATCGAGCCAACAACGGAAGCATATGATAATCAACTCATTTGTGTTGTCTCAGCCTCTCTACTCGGACTCTGAGTTTTACTCAGTCTGGCATTGTGCTTGATCGGTAAGTCTCTTTTCTTGGAATTCTCCATGTTGAACCTTTTCAACACCTTATCCAAGTAGGTACTCTGACTAAGTCCAATTAGTCTTTTACTCATGTCTCTCAGTATCCTTATCAATAGGATATAGGTAGCTTCTCCAAGGTCCTTCATAGAGAAACACTTCCCAAGCCAGGACTTGACCTCGTGCAAAGTTGGGATGTCATTTCCTATGAGTACTATGTCATCCACATACAGTACCAAAAAACTAACTATACTCCCACTAGCCCTAACATATACACAAGACTCATCCTCGTTCCTCGAAAAGCCAAACTCCTTAACTTTCTCATCGAAACAAAGATTCCATCTGCGAGATGCTTGTTTCAATCCATAAATGGATTTCTCAAGCTTACACACTCTATTAGGGTACTTTGCATCGACAAAACCCTCTGGCTGAGCTATGTAAACATCCTCGGCCAACTTTCCATTAAGGAAAGCAGTTTTGACATCCATTTGCCATATTTCATAATCATGAAATGCAGCTATGGCTAGCAGAACCCTAATAGACTTAATCTTTGCTACTGGTGAGAAGGTCTCATCATAGTCAACTCTCGAAGTTTGAGTAAAGCCCTTCACCACCAGTCGCGCTTTGTAGGTGTACACCTTCCCATCCATGCCGGTCTTCTTCTTGAAGATACATTTGCACCCAGCTGTCTTACGACATGGTACATTGTCAACCAAGTTCCAAAGTTGATTGTCATACATGGACTAAATCTCTTTCTCCATAGCCTCATTCCATTTAGCATGCTCGGGGCCTGCCATGGCTTCTCTATAATTATTAGGTTCATCCAAATCTATCAGTGCACTATCATTGATAAATGTATCACCTTCAGTAGTGACGTGATAACCATAATAAAAGTTAGGTGTGCTCCTAACTCTAGTGGAACGCCTCGGAGGTACGGACTCATCTATCGGCTCAACAGGAGTTTCCTCCTCAGGTTGGTCGTTAGTGTTTGAGGTTCCTTCACCACATGACTCTTGAAGCTCTTCAAGGTCAATTAGCCTCCTACTGTCTCCTTGTCTTATAAATTCTCTCTAACGAAAGACTCATCTCCTTGCCACAAAGACCACATTCTCATTGGGTCTATAGAAAAGGTAACCAAAGGATTTTTGTGGGTAGCCGATGAAAATACACATCTCGCTTCGAGGTTCGAGCTTGTCGTGAGACTCGCACCTCACGAAATCCTCGCAACCCTAAATCTTGATGTGGTCCAGATTGGGAACTTTTCCGGTCTACATCTCATGAGGTGTTTTGGCAACCTTCTTTGTAGGGACTAGATTAAGAATATGGATGAAAGTCTCTAAGACATACCCCCAGAATGAGATTGGTAATGAAGCTCGACTCATCATGGAACGAACCATGTCCAACAAGGTTCGATTGCGCCTCTCAGCCACACCATTCAAATATGGTGTCCTAGGAGGTGTCAATTGTGAGATAATCCCATATTCCTTAAGGTAGTCAAGGAACTCAATACTAAGATACTCTCCTCCCCAATCGGATCGGAGCATCTTGATGTTCCTACCAAGTTGATTCTCCACTTCCTGCTTAAAACTCTTTGAACTTTTCAAAGGTTTCTGACTTATGCTTGATTAAGTAGATATATCCATACCTACTGTAATCATCAGTAAAAGTCACATAATAGCGATTAGCATCCCTTGTGGCAGTTTTGAAGGGTCCACACACATCTGTGTGTATGAGGTCCAACAAACCTTCACCCCTCTCACAAGAACCAGTGAAGGGTGACCTTGTCATTTTTCCAAGTAAACAAGACTCGCAACTATCATCTGGTTTTAGGTCAAATGATTCCAAAACTCTAGCCTTTTAGAGTTAGCCTATGCGCTTCTTGTTGACATGTCCAAGACGACAATGCCACAAGGATGATTTATCCAAGGTAATCGAAGAATCAATATGAAATACATTATTTCTAAGTTGTCTACAATCGACACACTTCATATACACCATCACAAGGTAATGCTGTAAAATAAAACACGTCATTATAAAAAACATCAATATCACCAATTTTATTATCAAATGAAAAGGTGAATCCTTGCTTGTACAAACTATGAAAGGAAATAATATTTTTCGCTATTTCTGACGAGTAACAACAATTATTCAAATCTAAAGTTAACCCATTATTAAGCAATAAAGAATAAACTCCAATCTTGGTCACATGTGATGTTTTCCTGTTGCCCATGATTAAGTCTATTTTCTCGTGCTCCACTTCTTCACTACATCTTAGGCCCTGCAAATCAGTACAAACATGAATACCACAACCTGTATCAAGCACCCAAGAGTTAGTATGCAATGAGTTTTTAGACAATGTGGTATAAATACCTACATGGGTGGGTTTAACTTTCCCATCCATTACATCCTGCAAGTACTTAGGGCAGCTTCGCTTCCAGTGCCCCTTTTCGTGGAAATAGATGCATTGTGCTTCCTTTGGGTTTGAAGAAGGAGGAATGAAACCTTTCTTGGTCCCACTTGAAGAGGAGCCATCAAGGGACTTTCCCTTGGTACCCTTCGAAGGGCTCTTCCTCTTCTTCCCTTTTCCCTGCCCAATTGCCAGAACAGGGGCTGATGTAGGAGTAGGAGTATAAGTAATAGACGACTTATCTTTAAGGCCACTTTTAGCGGTCCTTAAAAGTACTTGAAGCTTTCTAAGTGTAACTTCCTCCTTGTTAATATGATAAGTCATACGAAACTGATCATAACTTGGAGGTAAGGAACGGAGAATGATATCAATCGCCATGTCCTCATGGAAGTCCACATTAAGCTTCAACAACCGGTCTACGAACCTTTGCATTTTTTGAAAGTGACTGGTGATGGGTTCACCATCCTTCATCCTGGTTGTTATCATGGAGGATATGATTTCATACCTCTCTTGACGCACGCTCTGATGGTACCTTTCCATCAGATCCAGGTGCATCTCATAAGGGTAGAAATCTTCATAGGATTTCTAGAGTTCGGGAGTCATAATAGCCAACATTATACATGACACTTTAGTAGCATCCCTCTCATGTGCAACATACTCCATAATCTCCTCAGAAGTAGCAGTGGTCTCATTGATAACCTTAAGCTCCTTGTCAAGGATATATTCCTTGTCCTCATAGCGAGTAATCATCCAGATGTTCCTAATCCATTCATTGAAATTAGAACCATCAAAAGTGACTTTCCCACACGAGTTCATGAGGGAAAAGGAGCCTGTAGGGTTTGAGCCAGTAGTAGTGTTGGAAGACATCTGAAAGAAAGAAGGACAAGTTTTAATTAGATAAGAAGTCCTTAATAAGTCACCCAAATGAAATATTAAGGCTAGGATCCTACAAACTATTTCATAACTTGGAAGAGGGATGCCGTAATCCAAACTATAAAATATTTGAAGGTAGGTAAATGACAATTTACCAATTTCCACCATTATAAAATAAATAAATTATTAAGTTTTAATTGTATTTGAAACGCCTAGATCTTTTGAGATACATTGAACTTTCAATGGCATGTTTAAATCTCGATTATACCCTCTCAAGTTTGTGACTGGGATGCCGAGGATCACAAACAAGGTATGAATAACCATGCAAATTGACTTGGTACCCTTAATTTTATCACCTAATCGATGTGCCGGTTAACCACACGCGCTCCACCGATATATGATAAAACTTAAGTCACCCTTTGCCACTCTTACTAGTCCTTGTTAGTTTGTCGGTTAACCACACACGCTCCACTAACGACTTGTTAAGGTACAAAGTGTAATTTCATGGGTTAGCACCAATTTCACATTTTCCTAAAGTAACTAAGATTAGGAATTAATAAAGGTTTAGTTACTTTATAATTTCATTATACTTTTAATGAGGATTAAGGTCCTATCCTACCCGTTCGGCTAACAACCCTCCACTAATCAAGGAAGCGGTGGGTGAGAGTGGACACCCATTAAACCGCCATTTTATTTGCAGTAACCTTATACCCCCCTTATAGACTGACTTCGTAAATGAGGCCTACTAACGGTAAGATTGACTTATTCTTATACATATATATAATAATTAAACTTTTAATATTAAAGAAGTATAAGGGTTGAATTATAAACTTTTAAAATTCTAAGGTTCAATTTGAAATTGAAGTATTTAATGTCTGAGACTTTACAAATTCCAAACTTGAGGGCAAGTTTTGAAACTATTCAAGTCTTTTCAACTCCATAACTTATGAGTTAATGTTTCATTAAAATGAGTGACCTTTCATTTTATGTAACGTATGTGTTTTAATATGGACTTTAAAAGAGTGACTTTTGGTAATCCATAACTTGAGGACAAATTATGGATTCCATTAAAACACACAATTGATCAAGAATTATTCATTAAACAATTAAGCAAATAATTCCTATGATCTAACAATAACTCATAAGAACATGAACATCAATATCAAAATTTCAAGAATCATATTAACACATGTAAAACCTGGAATTTAGTTATTAGCCATTGTAAATGGATTAGCCTGAACATTACACCATCTAAAACAAGTTTTAAAACACCAAAATAGTTTTGGGTAATGTTTCTAGTCCATTTCCAGCAGCAAAACTCGAAAACTGCATTCTGGGGCTCCTACTCATCGAGTGCAAGAACCTACTCAACGAGTAGGATGAATTTACACATGGAATCGTCGAGTCCCCCCATGGACCCGGCGAGTTCATGATGCAAAGTGCAGATTTTTGAGCTTTTTCAACAAGTTTGCATCAAGTATCAATAAAACAAGCCTAGGCTCTGATAGCACTGTAGGGTTTTGAGCATACTAACACTCCTGTGGTATACATGCAACCCTAGAAAACTTGGATTTATGTTTTCTCTAAAATACATGAAAATTTTATTTCCAAGGTTTACAACCTAACTAGCATGTTATGGGGTACTTCTAATATAAAACTTTAAGTAGAATAACATACCTTTCTTTTGTGGTTGATTGCTTGGAGTTTTAGAGCCTAGCACCAATAGTGTGGATGCCTCAAGTGGTGTCACAAATCACCTAAAACAACTTGGAAATACTTTAGAGAATATGATGCTTGCTAGAATCGGCCCACCCTTGTTTCTCACACACACTAGTGCCAATTCTAGAACCAAGAACCTCTTTATATACTATAGAGGATTAGGGTTACACCCTAATACCCATGACTCTTCATTTACCTAGGATACAAGGGTTAAAAGCTCCATGGACTTCCATATACTCTTAGCCCATCCTAAATAAATCTTAGCCCAATCCATATATAGGTAAGAGTCTATATTTAATTAGCCTCTTTTGATCACTAAATTAGTTCCAAAATTAATTCTTGATCAACACTAATTAAATAATATTAATATATTATAACTTATAATATATTAATGGATCATAAACATCTTATTCTCAAAAATATATCCATACAAATTGTTAGGTGAAGTGCAACCCAAATCGACCATGCCGGGTCGGGTCAAGTTATACCAAATATAGTTATGGACTTAGACACCTTATCCAACAATACGACCCAATTCAGAAAATTGGGCCATTAGTAGGCCCTTAGGGAGCCTTTGATGGGATATAGGTGGTCTGGATATAATAAATTAGAATTGGGCTTTAGGAATGGTTCAAATTAGGCCAAGAGGGTAAAATAGTCATTTTACCCTAAGCAGTATTATACATGTTGATTGAGTGTTGTTATGATATTGATAGTCGGAAGTCAGCGAAGCAGCTGTTAGAGATTCCTTTCTGTGAGTTCGACACTTAACTTTGCAAGGTGAGTTACCTTCTAGTAGAAGTGAGTCTAAGGCCATAATGCCAGCCCACTAGTAGGAGTATGTAGTAGATAATTGTCTGTGTGATAATTATCTGGTGTGCCACTATCTATAGTAGATATACCGGCATGATAGGTCCAGTTGAAATAGTCCCTAGATATAGGACTAGTCCCCGGATCCGGTTGAGATATACCGGCAGGGTAGGTCGGGCGCCCCAGAATTGCCTGAAAGTATGTTATTCTAAGTTATTAGTGGTAGGGGTGAAGTAGTCCCCAATAGACATTTGAGATAGACTGACAAGTAAGTCAAGCACCATAGAACGGCTTGACCCGGGTAAGTCAAGCACCCTAGAATGGCTTGACATGGGTAGGTCAGGCACCCTAGAATTGCCTGGTAGTATGTTCATTATATGGTGTATGGTATGATGGGGGAAATCACTAAGCTTTGTGCTTACAGTTCATAATTTTTATTTCAGGTCCCTCTTATTCTAGGGGAAAGGAGCCGGCTTTAATGCAGCGCATCACACACACACACACACTATTTCTGCATATGAGCTTCCTGGGATTTTGTACTCTGACATTGTTTATCATGATATGTATTTGCTACTGATACTCTGGTTCTGTTATGATTGTTATTATGGTGGTTTTTTAGACAAATGGGTTTTATAATTAATAACTTATAGATGAAATTTTTGGCCTTGAAATTTGGGATGTTACAATAATGGACTTTGGTCACATGGTACGATGGTCAGAATTTGGAGCAACTACTAGGGATTTAGGATAATTTAATAGATTGCTATTACCTTTTAGAGATGTCTGGAAATATCATTTTTCATTTTATGCATTGTAAAGACAAGTTCCAATTTTCTTTTTAGCAATAAAAGGGAGTTTTGGTTTACATAGTTGCCTTATCTTATTTCCTTGCAATGAAATTAATGAAAGTGTTTGTTATGCTTCTAATAATAGCAATACTAATTTTGGATTTGGTTTTTATGATATCGTTTATGGTAATATCATAATTAACCAAGTGAAAAGAAATCCCATCACCAACTAGAGTGATTATTGGAATTGTACAATTCATATTGTATTATATGTGAGATTCTTGTTCATTGGAAAATTATGACTCAAATCATTGTTCACATGTTTATGTGAGGCAAGTGAATGACTAATGGATCTAGTACATGTTGATATGCACTCTACAGATCCACCACAAAGGACGATAACTCTATTCGTCATGATTTACTGATGTTTCAATAAATATAGTTTTATTTATAAGATTAAACATAATTCTAATACTTTTGAAAACTTCAAAGCGTTGCCGAACGAATAGAAGAATCTGTTAGAAAAAAAGATAAAAGATTCTCCAATCTGAAAAGAAAGGAGAATGCTTTAGTATCATGTTTTATGATCATCTTAGTAATTGTGGAATTGTATCGCAATAAATCCCCCAATAACATCTTAGTGCAATTTTATGACTAAGAAGAGGACTAGAACATTGTTATAAATGGTTCGATCATAACACGAGTCAAACTTTGTTCCTAATCAAAGTTTTAGAGCCATGCTCTAGTAACAATGAATCATATCTTGAAACTCATTTCAAAAAACTAAGAAGGATAACAACACCTCATAAAATGTGGGTTAATAATGTTTTCTTACTCTAGCACATTTGGAATTGGAGTTGTGATGTTTTCGTTGATCGAAAAACAAGCTGAGAGTTATTCTCTGAGGTGTTTTCTTGTCAGAATTCCACACGAACTTTTGAATATTTGTTTTTGCTCGTCAAGGAATGTTTCTTGAGAGAAAAAAGAATTCATATGTCGAGAAGTCAATGGGAGTCTTATTGATCTTGAGAGTTTCAAGAGTCAACCAACAATGATCCTTTTAGATATCACTAGCACGCGACCTGAGGATGATAACCTACTGTGTTTTATTCTAATTTCCGTGCACTTCTAGTTGAGTTGGCAATCCTTATGAGTTCTTGTTAGGGGTGTCAAACCCAACAAATAAAGGGGTACAATAGACTCCAAATACACTGCTTTAATGCACTAAAAAGTAGTACAAGGCAAGCAGGGTCGAACCACAGAGACACGGGACAAAAGTCTATACCTTTTTGCACAAGGTACTTTGGTCACAAAGGGGGGGGGGGGGGGTTTGTTTGCAAAAGTAAATAACTAAATAACAATCTACTTTAAAAGCATGCACAAAATGAAATAGATTTGTAAACAAATTGATTGAATGGTTCTAGTTCTAGTTCTCAATGTTGTTGTTCAACTTGATTATGACTTGATGTAATCCAAGATTGCTATTCTATGTTGGTACTGAAAGATATTAACATGCTCTAATAACTCTCGCTTGCCAAATTATCTAACCAAAACATGCTCTTTGATTAGACCTAGCTTTACTAATTCAACCTAAACACGCTCTTAGATTGTATTGAAAAACTGCATTAAGTTTTGTACAAGCTTCCCAACAATGTTCATTTATTCTCATACGCTCGGAAGTGTGAAAACATGTGATATATGTTTTACAATAAGAAAACTTATTGCTTGTTACCAATTATTAACTCAATAGAACGATTAGGTGCCCTAAAAGTTAATTAACTGCACAAAAATTCAATTCATGAAAGTGGCCAATCAAACACAAATCAAATTCAAGGATTCTAGTTTAAACAAAAACATAATCACTAGAATAGAATCACAAATCAAACATCAAATCATATGCTTCAAGTCAAGCAATCAACAAGTTTTGAACAAGAACTGGAAACTAGGGTTTCTTAGCCACACATGGCTAAGAACAAATCAAACAAGAAAATGATGGAATTGAAATGTTTAATGCTTACAAAAATGAAATCAAAATGTTTGCAATGATTAAGTCTTCTCAAAAGCTCCAAGAATTCTCCCAAAATTGCCCTAGATTGCCAGAAACTGCTCCCAAAACCGTTCCATCCTTCAAAATGACGTCTCCTGCTCTTTTAATTAAAGTTCACGTGACTTGCCATAAGGCCATGTGTTTTTAGCATGGCCATGCCTTTTGCCCATGTGTTTTTGGCATGGCCATTTGTCTTGACCATGTGTTTTTGGCATGGCCCATGCTTTTTGCTAAAATTCCAAAAAGTCTTCACTGTTGGCTCCATCTTCATGTTTTCTGCCATGGAATGACCGGTTCATCTTCTCTTCCTGTTCCAAAGCTCTATGCTCCAAGCATCCAAGCATCCATGCATCCAAGCTCCACGTTCCATGCTCCATAATGCCTGCAAAATAAATCAAAAACGGTGAAGTACCAGACACTCTTGATGAAATATAAAATTGCCCTAATAATCAACTAAATGCAAGAATTATGAAGTAGAATGCTATAAAAGGACGGAAATAAACATGCAAAATAGGTGCATAAAATGCACCTATCAGTTCTATGTTTTTCATATAACTATAAAAGGTAAGCACGTTGGTCAGTGAAAGTACATTGATCAATATGAGTGAGTTTTTAACAACATGGAAGCACTGATGGGCTTTTGAGCTGCCATAAGGAAAGAAATTTAGATTAAGCGAAGTTCAATCCATGAAGGAGAAGTAAATGTGATTTTGGTTTGTCCTGAACCATTTCTTATGACCGTAGGTTGAAAAATAAAGTTCTACATGGATGGGAACATATAGACCTTCGAATCTAGGTGACAAAAGGTTTCGCTCTAGTTCATGAAAATGATTATGAGGAAACATTTTCATTGATAGATTTTAAGGATCTAATGAAGATCAACATGGATATTGGTTGTGTTAATTCCATTCGCAAATTCACAATATGATTATGACATCCCTCTTCATATTTCGAATTGTGAGGAATTACAACGAACTGTTTAAGATTTCATGAGATATTTTTATCACGTCTTCAAAGAGGTTGAACACATACATTATCCAAATAAAGTGCATAAGCTTAAAAAGCCTAATTAGAGGCTTGATGAAGCATCACGAAATAGGAATTTGTACTTCCATGAGAAAGTTAAAAGGTATTGATTTCTAGAAGTCTAGTTGATTTCTGAGTACATGTCAAAGCTAGTGGGAGCATAATTGTTATGTCTGGTATTGCATGTTGACAATATTATCGATAAGGAACAATGTCTCTAATGTACAAGTTGAAAATGTTGGGAATTGTTACGCTATAGTGGACAAAAGGGAGATGGTACTCATAATTCGTTACGTATCTAAAGGTTTAGATTGTATAGTTTAATAGAACTTAGTCAAAGGCACATATGAATAACATGTTGAAATGCTTCAACATTGGAGATTCTATATATGGAAATATTATAGAAGGAAACTGAACATATATTAAACCCTTGTAACATTGAATCGAGTCCCATATGCTTTGGATATAGGATCGATTGCACGTGCTATAATATTTGTTTATTCTAATTTTTCAAATGCTCTGAGCATTGTGAGAAAAAGGACTAGAATTTCAAATGACTAGAGTTATTAAGCAAACTGTGAAGAACATTATGACGTTACTGAAGATTGGTTGCCTGTGGACAGTTGGAAGTCTGGTATTGTTTTGGAAGAACCATAGTGTCAAGTTTTGGATTGAGATAATTCTTGGTCAAAATTCATGTTCATATGGGAATATGGAAATGATTCCATAATGGGAGATGGGTATATGGAAATGTCTCCATAATAAGAGTTAGCTATAAAATCTATATGTGAGTTGGAAACTTTAATGTAAGAAAGGTTTTAAAGGAGTGTACCTTGAATTTGAGACCTCATTAGCATGAAATTGTTTCTAGTAACAAAGTTCCAGTGGAATATTTTGTAATATTGGACACTCGGTCTTTGAGGCTTTAGAATCTCCATATCACAAGGAATCAATGCATGTAAAGTTGGAATTCTACCACATCTTGGATAGAGATAAGAATTTAGAATTGTGAATTGAACATCATTAGACTAATGTCTAATCGATCTATTCATAAAGAAGGAACATCGAGAGGCATAGTTTGCACGTTCTCGACATGGCATGACTGATGTTATCTAACTTAAGTGGTTAGTTGATAACTTGAAACCTTATACAATGAATAAATTCATAATTATTATGATGATTAAATAATCGAGATTTATTTATGATCAATGGGTATGATGTCATAATTAATTAATTTATTATTATGTTTCACTTTGCATGTTTTACTTCTTCGAGTAATTTAAATATTATTCAAAATTCCACAGTCGTTCATACTTTTGGAAGTAAGTAGTGAATTAAGGCCATCATGAATTGATTGTAGATTGTCAATTGAGGTTAAGACATTGCAATTGGAATTGCTACAACATTCATGAGTACTTTGAAAAATAATATTTTAAGTATTGGATAAACCCATGCTTAGAGATTACTGCATGGATCTTGTCATTAGTAAATCTAAGACGATAATATCTTATATTCTTAAACAAAGATATATAGTTCATAGTTTACAGATCAGTTATGCATTGGTTTACTCAAACACATCTTGTAACTGGGTGTTATAAAGGGTTATTCCATGTGTGATTTGCTGTTTGAATTGTATGACTATATAGTCAAAGTAATTTGTTCCTTTTGCTATAACATGAAAATCAATATCATTGGACCCCTCAATGATTTGATGTTGACTATATAGTGTTGGGCCCAACCAAGACTAATTATTGTGTTCAATTTGAATTCCAATCAAGTCTTTACAAATCGGGAAACATAATTTTTGGCCAATGAGATTGATTATGATCCATGTCTCATGTCCATACGATATCTTGAAGAACGAATGAATAGTTGATCACATATCTTAGGGCCAAAAGCAGTTTTGAATTAGAGTTTAGCAGTGGCTTTGGAAAGCACTCTTTGCTGTTTATTTCAAGGTCTATACTTGCAATTGTAGTTACAGACTTATCCAAGTGGGAGACTGTTGGATTAAGATGTCTAAGCCAATAACTAAATTAGTATATTCTTGAATTAGAAGCAAAGTTCTTTTGGGGCTGCCCACAAAACTTGTAACTAATTAGATTGACAGTTAGAGATGAAGGATAATTTGTTAGTTTATTATATGAATAATAAACTAATTGGAAATTGAAATATATGATTTATTAATATATTATATGATTAATATATTAATTAGAAATAGTTATGATTAACTGATCAATTAGAATTGATTTGGATTTAATTCTAAGATTAATTAGAATTAATAATTCAAAGGATTCTTTGGTTTCCATGGGAGTTTCCTTAAGCAAGTATAAATAGGACACCATAGATGCCATATTTTCCACACACCTTTACTTGTTTTCATAGAGACGAATTTATGCTCTAGTCCAAGGTTCTAACTGGCATGAGGCGTGGCGTGGCGGCAAGGCCAAGCCTCAAGCTTAACGAGTCATGGCGAGCCATGGCGTTTTTCAAGGCGTGATGTAAGACGGCAATTTTGTATTAATTTAAAGTTATATTACCACATAAATATAAATTTATATTAAATATAACTACTTTTTAGAAGTGTTAGATCAATAACTAATAACAAAAAGTTAACAAAAACCACAATACTTGTATCTCCGATTTGAAAAGACATAACAAAGACCAAAAAACTGTGTGTCAAACGAAAAAACACGTGCCATAACACGCCATAACGCGCCATGGCGCGCCATATCACGCCTTGCCATGCGCCACGCCTAACAGCAACGTTATGAAGCTTTTCGTAACGGCGAAGCCACGCCTCTCGCCATGGCGCGCCTTTTAGAACACTGCTCTGGTCTCCTGTCTCCTTAAGTCTTCTTTCTACTAGATTTTTGTGTACAAGCTATTAGAGGCATCTATTCCTTTGGTGCTAGCTTTTCAAGACCTAGAAGAAGGATTCTACTTTGATTATTTACAATAATAATCAAAAGGTATGTAACCTTAATTTTATGTATGAATTTCGATTTCATAGCCACTCTCTTAGGGTTTTCTTGATATTCATAGTTAGTTGTGATCAATAGAGAAAACATAGATCATTTCTAGGTTATATGTGAACTTAAGGGTTTAAGTGTTTTTCCGTCACACGTAATTTTTGTTTATAACATAGAAAATCCATCATCATTTGTGTTATAAATTACTGTATTAAAAAACCAAATTGCTCTAATATAAATATTAAATATTTTTATTTAATAAGTTTTGTTCAAAAACTCTAAAAATGAATCAAACTAACATTTCTTTTTTATTAAAATTTCACCTAAGACAATGTCACCTATTAATTAGATATGTATTTGATTTATATTCCCACGTTTAATGCGGATCATAATCTAGTAGGGATATTATAATTTTATTTTATATGTAATGTAATGCCACCCTTAATTGATTTTATTTTTTACTTTTACTTTCATTTTTTGTTTTATTTTAACTTTGAACATTATATATATATATATATATATATATATATATATATATATATATATATATATATATATATATATATATATATATACTATATTATTAAGCATATTGCACATTTCTTGAAAATTAATAGGTACATCTATTATAACATTACATACAAATCTATTAATGATGATAAAAACATAGCTTCTCCCTGTCACTAAACGCCCATATGTCTAAACATGTAAAACCCTAATATGATCTACTTACCATCGTTTCTCCCAAATATCTTCTCTCTCTACTTGCTCTGTTGAATCTTCAGCAGGCGTCCGTTACCACCATCCTCATGACGTCGTCTCTACAACCCAAAAATATGTCACCAGCCACCCTGTTCTTCCCTTTCAACTAGATGATCGACCCCCTGGAAGTCAACAATTTCCGTCACCGCCCCGTCTGTCGCTTCTACCTTATGTCGAGACGAGAAACCCTAACCCTATCTCGCCGTCCCCATCAACGCCAATGTCACACACTCCAAACTCCAATCAAGTAAATCGATAATTACTTCACCTTTCTTGAATCTTGATTTTTTTTCACTAATCATCTGGTTGTTTATAAAATCATATGTCTAATTGTTGATATATTCAATTGATTTTAAGTTAAAGGTTGGTGAAGGAAAACTTGGCAAAATTGGTTTTAATAGAGGACATGTTTGGTGGAGGAAAGGGCGTTTCATTAGCTCATGCTTCGTCAAACAACATTATGAATCTAGCAGGTTCTGCACATATTATACCTATACGCTCTGATTTTCATAATCATAATTCTATGTGTGTGTGGTGTGTATGGTTGTGTTCTAATTTTCAGAATCATACATCTATGTGTGTATATGTGGTGTTACTTCACCACCACTACAATCTTGTTTGCTATTATTGGCCTTCTCTCGCATTCAAGTTATAAATCACATATTTGCTCTTAACTCAGTTTACATTGTATTGTGCGGGTCAAATGAATCAAAATGATTATCAGTGGAGAGCTCTTAACTCAGTTTTCTTCGTCCTCCTCAGCCTCTCTCTTTTTATATTTCAATTTCTCATTCTGGTTTTTTATTTCAATTTTTGGTGGTTTTAAAATTTTTGTTTAATATTCAGAGCCAATGGAGTGTTGTTATTGTTGGATAATATGGAAAATCAAGAATTGTTGACAGATACTTCTTAAAAAGACACTTTCTAATTGAGTGATGATAGTGGGCCTATTTGTTTTAGAACCACATAATCTTTTATTAATACATTATGAAAAGTCATAGATATGCGACAACAAGCATTCGACCACAGGATGCAATGCCATTTAGGCATGTCTAAAGAAAGATTCAATATTTCTTATGAAATAGTGAACCCATAAGGAAAAATGATTCTTGTAGTGTATGTCATGCTTTGGATCATCATCTTAAAGGCTTGGAATTAGAGCACCCTACAGTTAAAATAAGGCAAACACCTTCTTTTCCATTACCACATTTTTCTTAATTTATCAATTGATACAACTAATTTAACGAAGATTATGTGATTTGGATTTTCATTACAGGTATACAACAAACTATCCATCTTTGACGAGGCACACCTCAGGTAATATTTGGTGGACCTTGATATGTTTTCTTTGTTACATATTCATCTTGGCATTAAAGACCTTTGTTGTATGTTTATTTATTTTGTTGGAAAAATCAATGGTTTTTAAGCTTGAGTTTATTTTTACTTTTTTACTGTATTTTTAATCGAGAGTTTAACCGTATCATAGAGTTTGTGAACTTGATGGTGATATATTTTACTTTCTTCATTTATTAATGAATTTGGTAAAACATTTGAAAATAATATTTAAATTTATATAAATTTATGTCAAAATTTATACATATGGGACAATTTCTACAAATTAATATAATAAATCTATAATAACTAACAAAGTGACTTACGATAATTAAAAATGATATTTTTTAAATTAATATATATTTACTACATTATTAAGCATATTGTCCATTTCTTGAAAATTAATAGGTACATCTATTATAACACCACGTACAAATCTATTAATGATAATAAAAACATAACTTCTCCCTGTCACTAAACGCCCCTTTATCGAAACATGTAAAACCCAAATATCATCTACATACCATCGTTTCTACCAAATCTCTTCTCTCTCTACTTGCTCTGTTGAATCTTCATCAGGCGTCCGTTACCACCATCCTCATGACGTCGTCGCTACAACCCAAAAATATGTCACCGGCCACCCTGTTCTTCCCTTTCAACTAGATGATCGACCCCCTGGAAGTAAACAATTTCCACCACCGCCCTTCACCGCCCCGTCTGTCGCTTCTACCTTCTATCGAGATGAGAAACCCTAACCCTATCCCGCTATCCCCATCAATGCCAATGTCACACACTCCAAACTCCAATCAAGTAAATCGATATTTACTTCACCTTTCTTGAATCTTGATTTTTTTTTCACTAATCATCTGGTTGTTTATAAAATCATATGTCTAATTGTTGACATATTCAATTGATTTTAAGTTAAGGTTGGTGAAGGAAAACTTGGCAAAATTGGTTTTAATAGAGGACATGTTTAGTGGAGGAAAGGGCGTTTCATTAGCTCATGCTTGGTCAAATGCCATTACGAATATAGCAGGTTCTGCACATATTATACCTATACGTTATGATTTTCAGAATCATAATTCTATGTGCGTGTGGTGTGTATGGTTGTGTTCTAATTTTCAGAATCATACATCTATGTGTGTATATGTGGTGTTACTTCACCATTACTACGAGCTTGTTTGCTATTATTGGCCTTCTCTTGCATTCAAGTTATAAATCACATATTTGCTCTTAACTCAAATTACATTGTATTGTTTAGGTCAAATGAATCAAAATGATTATCAGTGGAGAGCTCTTAACTCAGTTTTCTTGGTCCTCCTCATCCTCTCTCTTTATATTTAAATTTCTCAGTCTGTTTTTTTTATTTCAAGTTTTGGTGGTTTTAAAATTTTTGTTTAATATTCAGAGCCTATGGAGTGTTGATATTTTTGGATAATATGGAAAATCAAGAATTGCTGACAGATACTTCTTAAACAAACACTTTCTAATTGAGTGCTGATAGTGGGCCTATTTACTTTAGAACCATATAATCTTTTATTAATACATTATGAAAAGTCATAGGTATGTGACAACAAGCATTCGGCCAGAGAATGCAATGCCATTTAGGCATGTCTAAAGAAAGATTCAATATTTCTTATGAAATAGTGAACCCATAAGGAAAAATGATTCTTGTAGTGTATGTCATGCTTTGGATCATCATCTTAAAGGCTTGGAATTAGAGACCCTACAGTTAAAATAAGGCAAACACCTTCTTTTCCATTACCACATTTTTCTTAATTTATCAATTGATACAACTAATTTAACGAAGATTATGTGATTTGGATTTTCATTACAGGTATACAACAAACTATCCATCTTTGATGAGGCATACCTCAGGTAATATTTGGTGGACCTTGATATGTTTTCTTTGTTACATATTCATCTTGGCATTAAAGACCTTTGTTGTATGTTTATTTATTTTGTTGGAAAAATCAATGGTTTATAAGCTTAAGTTTATTTTTACTATTTTGCAGTATTTTTAATCGAGAGTTTAACCGTATCATAGTTTTTGTGAACTTGATGGTGATATATTTTACTTTCTTCATTTATTAATCAATTTGGTAAAACAATTAAAAATAATATTTAAATTGATATAAATTTATGTCAAAATTTATACGTATGGGACAATTTCTACAAATTAATATAATAAATCTATAATAACTAACAAAGTCACTTTTGATAATTAACAATGATATTTTTTAAATTAATATATTATAATATAATAGACATTTATGCACAAAAAATTAACATGGAAAAGGTTTATCTGAAAAAAAATTCTAATATTTTATAAATGGCAATAAAAAAATTAATATATAATAATTTAAATTATCTATTTATACAAGTAATCAATAATGTAACATCCCATTTAAAATATAATAATTAAATAATAAATATGGATCCCGAGAAGTAATTTTTATTATTTTATATTATTGTAGCCCAAAATCAAATAATAATTAACCGAGTGTGGTTTCGGGAAGCCAAATTAAAAGATTTGAGTCCCACAGGGGGGTGTTAAAGTATAATTTCGGGATTTATTTTGCAAAGGATTTTAGAATTCAGGGGGGTTTTGGTATCATTTGGACTTATATTGAATAGATTCTTGGGGGCAGGGACTAAATGGTAAGTTCTGGACCTAACTTGAAAAGGGATTTGTATAGGAAGGGCCATTTGGTAACAATTGGATCAAATTTGAAGGAAAAACAAGATCGAGGGACTGGTTTCGTCGTTATGGGAAAATGTTATAAGGGAGTTGGGGTATAAAACCCGCTACCCTCTCAAACCCTAACCCTAAATCAGTTATGATGCAGCCGTCACCACCCTCTCCACCCTTGTTCCTCCAGCCGCCATTACCCTCTTCTTCCTCCTTCTCCAACTCCGGCGCCGCACCACTACGCATTGCTCTTGTGTTTCCGATCAACAAAGCCAACCGATGTCGCCCATCGAAGCCGACCGTCGATGCAGCCACAACAGTGACGAAGATTCTCACGAGACGTCGGTTTTGTCGTCGCCTGACCGTTGAGTGCGCTGCTCTCGTCACGGTCAACCCTTCTCCACCTCCTTCTTTCTGTTACCGCCCGTAGCCGCTTGTGACGTCGTCGGTGCTGTTCCAGCGGCCCCTGTCGACGACTCCATTCCACAGCAGGTGATTGTCGTCGCTGCGTCAAACCGCCGCCAGTCGTAGCGCCGTTGTTGCTGCCATTGCTGACTGTTCTAACGAGATGGCGGCGTAGTTCGTGGTTTACGATGCAGATGTTCGTGGGAGTGGGTTTTTGGTCGAATAAAAATCCATGAAGAACCACCATGGCAGCCGGCCATGGTGGCAACCGCCGAAGAAGAAGTTGTTACCGCTGTTGCCGCCTTATTGTGTTACCATCGCCGCTGTATGCCACCAGGTGGGTGGCTGGGCTCCTTTACAAATAGAAGAGTGTTTGTGTGTTGGTGATACATGACCGGATTTCACAAGAGGGCCACCACCACTGTGAGGTATTGGCTGCCACCATGAACTACCACCGGCCACCACAAGGGTGGCTGAGTGTATGTATTATTAGTGTGAGTGTATATTATTAGTATGTGTGTGTGTTTTATTTGGATTGAGTTGTAAATTGTAAAAGGTGCCCGAAATAATAATAGAAAATCCATAACCACCACCTGCCGCCTTGTCTGGTGGCGGTGTGCTTTCTCTTGCGGTGTTGATTCGTTGGGATGCTTTAAACCCTAATGGCTTAATGAAACTTTAGGGGGACTAATGGACCCAATAAAGCTCTAATTGACCTAATAAAACCCTAAACTCTCATTTTGACCTAATATGGATTCAAGACATACATTGGACATGTATCTATAAAAACCACCAATCTTTAGGTGGCGGTGTGCTTTGCCTTGTGTTAATTCGTTGGCATGCTTGAAACCCTAATGGGCTTAATGAAACCCTAGTGAGTCTAATGGTCACAATAAAGCTCTAATTGACCTAATAAAAACCTAATGGACCCAACGAGGCCCAAAGTGACCTAAAAGCCCAACTGATTGACTAATGGGTTAGTATTGGGTAAGAAACCCTAATTTGGGTTTGGAAAACCCTAATTGCATAAAACCCTAATTTTGGGGGTTGATCGGGACACATTTGTGAATTATTTATCAAACTTAAAATATTAAATAATAATAATGGACTTAATGGATTAAGGGGCTGTTTGTTTGTCTCTTAATTAAAAAATTAAGAGGCAATCTCTTAAAAATTAAGATGTAGGGTATTTGATAGCATCTTAATTTTTGCCTCTTAAATTAAAAACTCCTCTTAATTTCTCAGACATGTGATTGTATCTGAACAAATAAGAACACGTGTGTTTCCTGTTTTGCCCACAATTGCATTCTCTTCTATTTCAGGGCACAACCTCTTTTTTCCCTCCCAACCATCAATGACGCCTCTCCTTTACTCTAATCTGTTGCAGCTCCGATCCCCTCTGTTGTCGCCGTCATCAGCTTCACTTGTGGCGCCTTCGTCTTCGGCTCCAGCTGCATTGCCAGCATCTTCTGCAGGTTTGCCCTTGATATTTCAGCCCCACTTTCCCTCTTCTCTTTCAATACACATGACGTTTTGCTCACCCACTCCATCTCCGGTCTGAACTAGTCGGCCGATTCTTTCACCAGTGCCACCATCACCACCGGAAGCAAAGCTCTCCTGGTCCCTCATCGACAACACAGCTCTTGGTAAGTTTTTTTTCCCCGAAACTCGATTATTCTGGTTCAATCCCAATCCCAACAAGCATTCAAGCACGATGGTGAAAGTAAGCGGATAGATACCGATTAATTTTATCCTTAATTGGCGTTGCTTTCTCCATTAAAAAAAATTGGCTTGATTTGTCAATCCTACCCCTTATGTTGTAGCCCATTTTCATTAATGTGATTGTTACTTGTTAGGTTATATTTCAGTTTTGATCTGATGTCGGTTTTAGATTCAAATAAAGTCAACATTATGGTTTTTGGATTCAACTAAAGTCAAAGTTACAGCTTGGTGGTCGATTTCCCCTTGGAGATATTGCCCCTGGTCATGTTTTATATAGTTGGTTTTGGAGGTGGATTTCATAGTTGTTGCATGTTGTGTGCTGCTGCAAATTTTGTTGAATTAAAATATTTCATACTTGAAATATTCTTCTTAAGGGATTGCATATCATCTCATCTGTCAAAGAAATTGTTGTTGATAGAGTTCTTCAACAGAAGTTATGGTGGTGCATATTGGAACTCTGGTTATGATAATGTTGGTGTGTGGTGATAGAGTTCTTCCAGTTATAACATCATGTAGTTATGTGCAGGTCATGTTTGTTACAGTTGTATGTGTTTTCATATGTGTTGGATTTTGTAGGGTGTTTATATTTGAATTTTGTTTGGTGTTTAGATTTTCTATGGTGTTTATATATTTTTTTATAATTATTTAAGAAGTTGGTTAAATTATTTTATAAAATAGAATTATTGAATTTAGCAAAAAATAATACAGAAGGGTAAAATTGTCATTTTCATTATTTAGCACAGTAATTCAGAGGTTCCAACCAAACAACTTGTTAAAAATTCAGATCTTAAAAATTCAGATGCTCTTATAAATTCAGACCTCTTATAAATTCACTTAACCCTAATCATCATTTCATGTGAAAGCCCTAATCTCACTCGGGCCTTGAATTGGGCCATCCTATTGGGCTTTGGCGATTGGGCTATTGATGGACCATCCAAGAGCAAGTTAATAGACCAAAGTAATTAAATGGGTTTTAGGACAAGGCCCATGTGAGGACTTGGGCCCAATTTGGAAGATTGGGCCATATGTTGCGCTTTGGCCAATATTTGACTTTTGGAATTTTGTAGTGTGAGTTGGACCTTGGACTTGGAACCAATTATTAATTGGGTATTGTTTGATGTTGACAGTTCGGGAAGCTGTCAATCAACAGCTGGAGTTTTATCTGCGGGCTTCAGCAGTGCCATGTGAGTTATCCACACTATACCAACAGGGTCTACGGCACCAAGGCCGACCCTTTATGATTTACATCCTGGTTTAGGATGGTTGCTATGTTAATGATATGCTAGGTTTCATCCTAGTTTAGGATGGTTGCTATGTTAGATTTCGGTTAGATCGGAATCCTGGTTATAGGATGTTGTTATGCTATTTGATCTGTTAGATCGGTTTGAGTGTTATGAATGGTAGCGTATGATATTTATATGCACATGTTTGTTTGATTGGGGGTTGGGTTGAGGTGGTCCTGCTGTGTGCTGTAGGCTAACATACCTAGGGGGTCCGAATAGACTACAGACCCAGGAGGGTATTTCAGTTAGACCGAAGGCCCAGCGAGTGGTCCGGACAAGCTGTAGGCCCTACAAGGCGGTCCATACATGTCGAAGGCTCGGGAGCGGTCCAGATAGGTTGTAGGCCCTAGTGAGGGTGGTCCAGTCAGGCTGAAGGCTCACTATGCATGTTGTTTCGTTATATGATATAACGAGCGGTCCGGATAGGATGAAGGCCCCGAGGAGGGCAGCCAGACGTGTCGAGGGCTCGGGGAGCAGTCCAGATAGACTGAGGACCGGGATTCGGTCCAGTCAGACTGATGGCTCATTATGCATGTTGTTTGCTTATATGTTTATATGATATGGTAATATTTGTATGGCATTGGTATTTTGGGGGTAACTCACTAAGCCTTCAAGCTTACATTTATCGATTATTGTTTCAGGTTTTCTGATGATCGCGGGAAGGCAAAGGCGTGATCGTGCACCTCCTTACATTTTCATGATTGATTCTGGGGATACTCTGATGTTTAAATTATTTTGAAAGTAAACTGTAATAACTTAATAGTTTTAAATGTTTTAAAAAGTTTTAAATTGGCTTGAATCTTTGGGATGTTACAAGTTGGTATCAGAGCCTTGGTTTGAGTGAATTGGAGGAACACTCGTGCAACTCCAGTCTCAAATCAAGGAAAGGATTTTTAAAAAGGTTTTCAAAATAAGTAAAGGAGGATGCGAGGTGTACGATCAGCCGAAGCCAGTAAGTAGAACCCAAAATACCATACAAGTTATTTGATATTATGCGATATGTTAGAACAACATGCTAATAATAAGATAAGGATCCTCAGGAGCCGTATGATAGAATTGCTTGATCTTTGATGCCTTATCTTATGTATAGTACCTCATTAATTGTTGTATCACTCTTTTGTGTGTGAATTAACTATTGGGTGGATATTCCAAGTCACATGCTACATGGGTTAAATGATCTTAGGGTAAGGGATTTGGATGTATTGCGCATCTCTTGTCTGAGTCCAACCGTTGTGGGATTAAATCCTTTAGCCTAAGATTGTTTAAGTCATACGGTATGTGATTGTATTCATGCAATAGTTAACTGGCACCAATGGAGGTTCGCATGGCAGTTGGTGGATGGGTGGGTAATGAGAGGTCGGGAGGCCAGTTATGAGATATTTAGCATTCCTCTAGGAGTGGGGATTGAGCGCTCGCTATGTTATGTATATGGTTAGGATGTTGTGGTGATACTTGAGACAAATATGGGTAAGTGTGGAAGGTAGTATGGGCCCGTACTACTGAAAGCATAGGACCCATACGCGTAGCAAGGAAGTCACAACCCCTAGGGTTGGGTAGGGAGTTGGTCCTCTGTCATATTATGGATTATCAGAGATCTTTATGGGATCTTACCAGAATGGTGGTTACGATACGTCTTGAGACCGGATCCAGATTACGATTGGGAGCTGGCAGCCAAGATAGACCAACATTGTCAGGGGACCGTGTCAGTGAGATCATCCGAGAGGAGGTGATCGAGTTTGTCTGGGGACAGTTACCGGAGATGATTGGGTATATTAAGACCGCCATGGTTGAGTATTTCGACGAGCGCTATGCAATTATTGCCGAGACGGTTGCCGCGATGGCTATAGCAGCTGTAACGACGACAGCGGGACGAGCTGGTTGTGCTTTCCATTATCGAGACTTGTTACTGGGGCATTTTATGAAGAGCAGAGGACTGCAATTACTTGGGATCAGGGTGGTGTTATATACTTGTTACATTCAGCAGGTTAAGCGGGAGAGTCTATCACATGCGTTCTAGATTCGAGGCTTCGGGGGTTTGGCTCAAGGCCGGAATGTGATTCGCAGGGACTCCGAAAAGGAGTAATGCTTATGTTCAGCTGGAGTTATGCAGCTAGAATTAGAATGGTTAATTGATAGGATTGGAATGTTGTTTTCTAGGGTGAGGAATGTGCCCTTTCAGTTTACGAGCTTGAAGGATCGAGCAGGCTTGTGACCCCAGGATCAAGTTGTATTCTAGTTCGGGGTTAGTTGGTCGTTGGGATTGGCGACAGTAGTTGAGCGCTGGTAAGCACGGGTGGATCGATGTGGCATAAGTATTTTGGAGGTCCATTTCGCCTTGGATCTCTTGTATCAGACGCTAAGGATCGATTGTGCGATCTATTGCACTTTCAGGATTGTAGATTATGTCATGGGAGTAGTTTGTATCCGGTTTAGGGCAGAGGTTGTTTCAGCTACTGCAGTTCAGCTGTGGATGATCGAGCTGGTAAGTGAGTCAGGGTGGGAGACCCTGAATGATATGATTTCTAGAGCCGAGAGCGGGAGATTTGTTGGAGCATTTTGGGAAAAAGGGTACTATGTGGGAGGTATGCGGACAGGGTCCCACAGGATGGTTATTCAACATTGTCAGGATTCAGTGGTTTTATTAACCGTTAATGATTGGCGGAGGAAAGCGCCAAGGGAAGTAACTCATTGTTGAGACATTAGTTGGAGCATCTACCTTTGGACTTCAGGATTTGGGAGTGGGATCATTCGAGCATTAGGGACTGTTAGTTTCCCGGGAATTCAGAAAGGGTTCATCTAGTTATCAAAAGCATGTGATCATTTGGGACTGGTTGGTAATGGAGCACTAGTTGGAAAGAGTTGGTTGTCATTAGATCGATCGTTGGAAAGTGAGAAGGATTGGAAATTCTACAATTTTCATGTATTGTGAGGACTTAGTCGAATCTAAGTAGGGGAGAATCATCCCGGAATGCAGAAGCAGGATTGGTTTTGAAATTAGGATGAGTTTCACATCGTTTTCAGGAAGGAAGACAACCCTGGTGGCTGCTTGGTTGAGTGTGGCGTGATTTGGGAGTTCGGTAAAACTCCCCTACATGTGAATCGCATCTTCTTGGTTGGAAAATCAGGATGGGATTCTAGCCATGAATTAAGTTCAATTGTGTGTGTTAGGTCGAGCGCGTGTTCGACTGGTATGGGAAGTGTTGTAAGACTGCAGGGGAAGCCGTAGCATTCACTAGCGATCAATTAGTATGGGAAGTGTTGTAAGACTGTGGGGGTAGCCGTAGCATTCACTAGCAGAAGATAGTGTGAGAAGTGATATAAATATGTGGGTGTAGCCGCAGCATTCGCTAGGTTGGTAAATAGTATGAGCGCTTTGCTAGGACGCGGAAGGAACAATAGTACCCACCAGTTCGGGTGTAACAGTGAGGATATGGAAATCCACGGATTGGTTATGGGTTTCCCAGAGGGATTAGACCTGGTTAAGCTAGCGATAAGACTGTAGGAACGCCACTACAGTTAAGAGATCAAGGAAGCAAGGAATTGCTTAAGGTCGTTTGTGATACTAGTCTACCATTGGTCAGACAACATTCACTTTTAGCCTTGGGTTTGGCGACGTCAAGATTTGACACATGGATCCGATCGGTTGGATCAAAAGGATTGATGGAGCCATAAGTAGCGCTATAGCTAGGGCAATTATCACTAGTTGAAGTTTCCTTCGGGAATCGCATGGAGCGACTGTAAGATCACTCGTTGGTTCAACAACTGGGCAGGATTTCAGTATTCCAAGTAAGTTGAGACCAGGGGGTCTTAGTGGATTTCTGAAGCAACCAGAGAGCAGCCTACTATTACGGAGAGTTTCTGTGTTTAGGGCACTATTGACGAATTGGGTTTTCGGGAGTATGAGAAGTATCTGGATGTTGGAACCACCAATTATCAGAAATTGAATAGTTAGTTGAGAGATAAGTGGACTGGGTTCAACAATAACGAATTGGTTTAAGCAGGTCTATCCGGGAGTCAGGTCATCTTGAGACTGCATATTTCAGTTTGGGTAATGTGATCCTAATGCGGGGAAATTCGCTCATATTCGGGTTTTAAAAACCTGTTCGAGTTGGTTTTGATCGCCTTGGGAAGGCTGGGATTATGCACAGGATTGTGACCACGTAGTTCAAGTTGGTTGGCGTGTAAGGAATGATAAGAAACGATTTCGAGGATGAAATCAAACTTAAGTGGGGGAGAGTTGTAACATCTCATCTCTAAATATCATTAAAAGAGAACCCTTAATTCACCAATGAAACAATCAGGGCCATTGATTGTATTTCAATCATATGTTTTCTACCATTAGATCAAGTTGATGACATCATCTTTCCCAAATAGAATTCAAAAACAATTATATTTAATAAAATAATCTTTAAATTCAACAATTATATTATCAATTGAATATATAGAAGATATCAATTTCTATAATTAATATTGTTTCTAAATTAACTTCCTTATTTATAGCTTTTGGCTTCAAAATTTAAATCCGTTTTTTTAAAAAACTCTTTAAATAAGCATATCATTAATTTGGTTATTAACCTATAAATCTAATCTAATCCAATTAAATATGCAAAATATTTGAGAGTCAAACTTAAAGTTACTATCATTCATAATTTATCTCAAAAAATATCCCACATAAAATGAATCGATTTGAGATAATGATTTGAATTTTAAAACTCATAAAATAAGCAAGTCAATTAGTTTGTAAATTTGAATCAATATAATTGATTTCTTTCTTTTTTTTCTTGATTAATAGCTGGAAATCTCCAAGATGATATCTTAGGATCCCATTTTTTTAGAAGATAATTATTTGATTATTCAAAAACACCATATATATATGATTACATTGAAGTTGTTATTCTTACGATTTTGGATTGAGTCGTACAACTTACAGTGTTTTTCTTTAGCAATTTTCTTCTTCAATTGTTTTTTCTAGGTTCTTTCTTTACTTTGTTCTTCTTCTCATTTTCTAATTTCTTGCATTTACTCTCTCTTCTTATTACATGTTATTAATGTATTCCTGCTGAGAGGTCATGAAAAAAATTATTCAATTTACTTTAAGCATATTAGTTTCATTCATATTTAAATATTATTACAAGAGAACCTTTAATTCACCAATGAAGCAATCAGGACCCTTGATTGTACTTTAATAATATGTTTTCCACCCTTGGATCAAATTGTTGACATCATTTTCCCAAATAAAAATCAAACACTATTACATTTAATTATAGAATCTTTAAATTCAGCAATTATGTTATCAATTGAAGCATATCATTCTATTTATATACGAGATATCATATTTTATAATTAATATTGTTTCTAATTTAACTCCCTTATTTATAGCTTTTGGCTTCAAAATTCAAAACTGTTTTTTTTTTTAAAAAACTCATTAAATGTGCATATCAATAATTCGGTTATTAACCCACAAAATATAATCTAATCCCATTAAATTAGCAAAATATTTGTGAGTCAAAAAATTAAAGTCAATATTATTCATAATTTATTTCCTAGATATCCTACGTAAAATGAATCAATTTGTGATAACGGTTTGAATTTTAAAACTCATTAAATAAGCAAGTTAATTAATTTGAAATTTTGAATCAATATAACTGATATCTTTTTTTTCCAAATGAATAGCCGAAAATCTCCAAGTTGATATCTTAGGATCCCACTTTTTGGAAGATAATGATTTCCTTATTCAAAAATAATATATATATATATATATATATATATATATATATATATATATATATATATATATATATATATATATATATAATCAATCTAATAGAGGAAAGATACATGCTAACATTTTGAATTTGTATTGCCCTCCAGAAACCAACTGTAGTCTCATAGACCATTCCCACATATCTTAATAGGTCTTAGCATTCCCCCAAATTCAGGTACAAGAAGTCATGGATGCACTTCTTGAATCAATCCTCTAAACTGAAATTCATTTGTTAGTTAGATACAGTGACCAAAATGCAAGATTTGTGGAAGTTCATTATTATTTATTAGTGTTAACCTTTGGCAAATTATAAAACTAATATTATATTTTTGTTCATAACAAACCTTTTTTTTGTAATAATTTCTTTGATTGGAAGATATGTATATCTGATTAGGTGTAGCCTGAAAAATCTTATTTTAATTCTTATAAGGAAAAAATACTTTAGAAATTGACCAAATTACAATGTATGGGTTTGATGTTTATGGCTATGGCAATGCACTTTAATTGTAATGTTTATCAAATTTCTTTATAGAATTTAACGTTGCTGGTACATGTAACAACTTATTATTGCTTTTGGTTTTACATGACCAATATGAAAAGTGTCATATGAGCCTCCATGGGGGTTTGTATACCGAACAAAGTCAATTCATAAAACTACTACACAACATGTTTTAACCAATGGGTTGCATCATGTTGTGATAAAACAAATATCACGTGGATCATTTATGTTAAAAACTACTGTATTAAAACACCAAATTGCTCTAATATAAATATTAAATGTTTTAATTTAATAAGTTTGGTTCAAAAACTCAAAATGAATCTAACTAACATTTTTTTATTAAAATTTCACCTAAAACAATATCATCTATTAATGTGATGTGTATTTAATTTATATTCTCCGCGTTTAACGCGGGACATAATCTAGTTTAAAATATAATAATGAAATAATAAATCTGGACCCCAAGAAGTTATTTTTATTATTTTATATTATTGTAGTCCAAAATCAAATAATAATTAACCGAGTGTGGGTTTCGGGAAGCCAAATGAAAAGATTTGAGTCCCAAAGGGGGGGGGGGGGGAAAGTATAGTTTCGGGATATATTTTGCAATGGATTTTAGAATTCAGGGGGTGTTTGGTATCATTTGGACTTATATTGAATAGATTCTTGGGGGGCAGGGACAAGATGGTAAGTTCTGGACCTAACTTCAAAAGTGATTTGTATAGGAATGGCCATTTGGTAACAATTCGATCAAATTTGAAGGAAAAACAAGATGGAGGGACTAGTTTCGTCGTTATGGGAAAATGTTATAAGGGAGTCAGGGTATAAAACCTGTTACCCTCTCAAATCCTAACCCTAAATCTAGGGATGAGCAAAAGGACCGAACCGGCCGGAACCGGACCGGTACCGGGAACTGGCTTCGGCCAAAATCAAGAACCGAACCGGCTCGGCGGTTCTACCGGTTCCGGTTCCACCGGTTCCCGGTTCCTACCGGTTCTTGTCGTGTCTTCAAATGTTGGAACCGGCACTCGAAAAATAGCATCATATGGTTCCGGTTTTTACCGGTTCTACCTGTTTTTGCCGGTTCTACCGGTTCCGGTTATATCGGTTCCGGTTCCAAAAATCAACAAAAATAACGTCCCGGTCCCGGCCCGACCGGTTCCATCGGGTTCCGGTTCCGGTTCCGGTACCGGTTCCGACCGGTTCCCCGGTCCATATGCTCATCCCTACCTAAATCGGTTACGATGCAGCCGTCACCACCCTCTCCACCCTTGTCCCTCCAGCCGCCATTACCCTCTTCTTCCTCCTTCTCCAACTCCGGCGCCGCAACACTACCCATTACTCTTGTGTTTCCGACCAACAAAGCCAACTGGTGTCGCCCATCGAAGCCAACCATTAATGCAGCCACAACAGTGACGAAGAGTCTTATGACATCCCCAAAATCACGGCTAGAAAAGACCGATTTTGTTTATGCTTTGTTTAAAAATCAGAGTAGCATTTTAAATAAAAGTGTTGCGGAATTTGTCCCAAAACAAAATATGATAAAGATTTATCAAAAGCATTTCCAAAGAAATGTATTTCTTTAAAAGACTTGAGATGTCATGTTCGATACAGATCAAAAGCATAAACAGTACAATATAAGCCTTACTGCATTATTTCATATCTACAGGCCTATATCCGTAATCCCTCATCCAAAACATCACATCTATGCTCATGCGCCACTACCTGTAATACAAGAAATTGAGTGGGTCAGGCTTGGGAGCCTGGTGAGCACATAGGGTTTTCAACCCACAATAAATAAGTTATTTAATTTCATCAATCAACAATAAACCGATTACCTATTCCCGTTATCCTCACTTTACGTCTCTAAACACCTATCATAAGGGACCTAGCCTAAGGATCATCATCGGGATGGACACTACTGCTAAGGGGGTTCCTCAGCAATGAATGTCCTAAAGGCAACCATGTGGGGGATGGAGTACACCGGTGAACACATCGTTCACAAACACCTACAGGTTGCGAGCCTGCTAGCGTTCCACTGGACTGTCTAGAAGAGTCTGTGGTCGTCATCCATACTCCGCTAGATGACAGAATCAACAACATCAACATCGAGGCCTCTCATCATTTTATCACACATCGTCTTATTACATCTACTCATGTTTTACCCCAACATCTTTGTAGATATAAAATACATATACAGTTTAAATCATTTAAAACTTGTATAAAAACGTTCATCCATCATAGATAGCAAGTATTAAGATAATATGCACACATAGCACGTAATTTCTATAAAATACTTCATATCTATGTGTAAGCTGAAAGTAACTATGCACTCACCTGAAAAGGTGGTGATTCTACACTCGGACATCGCTTCGATACTCTTAAAACAATTTTCCTTCGATAAAACCTAGTATCAATACCACTAGGGTTTAGTCTAACGATAACCGCAACTATTTAATAGTCTGACTATTATTACTATTATATAAGCGTTAAATAACACTCAATATAACTCATAATAATAGCCCAAATAATTATTCTAAGGACCTAATAACATTATTATAATTATTTGAAAGCTATATTAAAAATTGCGTAAGTGTAGCTCACTTACAGCGTATTTTAAAGAAAACGGAGCAGCGTTTCCAAAACCGAATGACCCTTTTTCTCGGGACTCCGGGAGCCTCGGGGCTTCCTTAGGGTGCTAGAGGGTTTACCTAGCGTTTAGGGGGGGGGGGGGGGGGTTAGAGGGGCAGTGAGAGAAAGTAGAGAGAGAAAGGAATGAAGAATTTGTGAGAAATTAAGGCAGCCCTCACAGCCCTTTTATAGCTGCGAGCCTTCGCATTACGCACAACGTTCAGCTGCTTACGCGGGACGTAGTCCTCGGATAAGGTTGCCACCTCGGACCAGCTGTCTCGCACACCGGATGGATAAGACTCGTAGGTACGTTGGGCGTACCGGATCTCGTACGCAGGGGGTAGGGCGAAGAGACGTGTCAAGATCCGAAGCAAAGCCTTGGTCAACAAGCAACGGCTCAGATGCGGCCACGTCATCCACCTCCTCGCAGATTTCACAATTTTCCTTTCTGACTTCTAAAAATCATAACTTTCGCATACGAGCTCCGTTTTCGACGTTCTTTATATCCACGTGTAGGCGGGAACGTAATCTACAACTTTTGTTTAGACTTTATCGACTAATTTTGAATTATTTTAAAAGTTATATTATTAACAGACCGAGACACGATTGGTCCGTTAAAAATTCATAACTCCTTCATCCGACGTCCATTTTCGTCTGTGTTTTTATCGTTTGGCTACTATTAACGAGATCTTCAATTCTCGTTTAGGTTGTGTCAGCTAAAAACCGCTCGATCTAATATTTGAATTTCAGACTGTACACTACTAAGCCGAAACTTCGAAAAATCATAACTTCTTCATACGAAGTCAGATTTGGGCGTTCTTTTTATGGACTCTCTCGGTTTAAAGTATTCTACGACTTTCGTTTAGATCGTTAAGGCTATATCTCGCTCTATCGTAAATTCACTATTTACTCTTCCCGGTATCGTGTCGGTTCCGTCGCGAAACTTCGACGTTCATAACTTCTTTGTTATAACTCGGATTTCGGCGTTCTTTATATCCCCGGAATCCTTGTTTCGACCACTACAACTTTATGTAAATATATCGGGCTTATCTCACACTTTAATTTTGGCGCTTATTTTTATCTTTTATTAATTATACATTTATAATTAAATAATAAACACATAAATACATATAATTCACATAATACTCAAATATTTCATTATTTTTATTTCATAAAAAGTTACAATAGTTGACCTAGACTATTACATTGTCAAAAATGCTTAGCCCTGAAACCTGGGCGTTACAAGTCTCACGGGACGTCGGTTTTGTGGTCGCCTGACCGTTGAGTGTCGCTGATGTCGTCGAGGTCAACCCTTCTCCATCTCCTTCTTTCTGTCACCGTCCGTATCCATTTGTGACGTCTTCGGTGCTGTTCCAGCGGCCCCTGTCGATGACTCCATTCCACAGTAGGTGATTGTCGTCGCTGCGCCGAACCACCACCGATCGTAGCGCCGTTGTTGCTGCCATTGCTGATTGTTCTAATGCGATGGAAGTAGAGTTCGTGGTTTACGATGCATATGTTCATGGGAGTGGGTTTTTTGTTGAGTAAAAAGCCATGAAGAACCACCATGGCAGTCGGCCATGGTGGCAGCCGCCGAAGAAAAAGTTGTTACCGTTGCTGCCGCCTTATTGTGTCACCATCGTTGTTGTATGCCACCAGGTGGGTGGCTGGGCTTGTTTACAAATAGAAGAGTGTTTGTGTGTGGGTGATACATGACCGGATTTCACAAGAGGGCCACCACCACCATTGTGAAGTGGTGGCTGCCACCATGAACCACCACCGGCCACCACAAGGGTGGCTGTGTGTATGTATTATTAGTGTGAGTGTGTATTATTAGTATGTTTGTGTTTTATTTGGATTGAGTTGTAAATTGTAAAAGGTGCCCGAAATAATAATAGAAAATCCATAACCACCACCGGCCGCCTTGTCGGGTGGCGGTGTGCTTTCTCTTGCGGTGTTGATTCGTTGGAATGCTTGAAACCCTAATGGCTTAATGAAACTTTAGTGGGCCTAATGGGCCTAATAAAGCCCTAATTGACATAATAAAACCCTAAACCCTCATTTTGACCTAATATGGGTTCAAGACATACATTGGACATGTATGTATAAAAAGCACCAACCTTTAGGATGGTTTAGGTGTTTAAATCACTTTTGGAAAGGATGGGCTTCATACCTTAAGGATTAAGTGCATTTTGGGTTAACCCTTGCATCATCAAGCTTATGATTTGAGTTTTTTTTTTAACCTATTTGGTGGTCCCAATGGATAAAGTTGGAAACTTTATCCTTCTTAATCACATTTTGATCTAGATCTGAGCTTTGGAGCTCTTGGAGTCGAAGAATGCAGCTTAATGTATTAAGTTGTTAGAACTCGGGCAAACACGGCGTGTTTACAAGTCAACACAGCGTGTTGGCTGGGGTTTTCATGACTATTTGGATGATGGCGGAGCACGACGTGTTGTTAAGTCAACACGGCGTGTTTGGTCAACATGGACTTTTGACCTTGACTTTGACTTTGGACTTTTACCAAGTTTGACCTAAAGGGTATTTTGGGTACTTTGGTATTTTGGGATTTTGATGGGTTTAGTCACTTGGATGGATAGGTGTTGGTTGGAGCTGAGATTCGAAGTCGGTACCTTATCAGCTATGGATCAGATTGAGAGGTGAGTTTTCTCACTGTACTTGAGGGTTGAAGGCACCAATGTCGACTCATTGGATTGATATCCGGTTATGCATACTATCGTACTGTAGTGATCTGTTGGATCAGTATCCTGGTATATAAGATGATGCTAAGCTTAGTGATGTTACAACTACAATAGTAGCACCAAGGAACCTAGCAATTACCACAACATAAAAAAAAAAGTTGATTCCATTGTTGATTCATACCACCTGAAACCACCACCAAATATTATGTAATTTCAATGTTCAAATCAGTATAATTAATTCTTCAAATAATGATACCACACAACTTAATAACTTTAAACTAAAAACTTGCCAATGTTCATATGTTCAGAGGAATCTGTTAAACTAATCTCTCTTTAGAAGTGATGTTGTTTGTATACAAAATATACAGTGAGAGTAAGGAACAATGTAGCAAATTAGCAATCTCCCAAGACGCACTAATTAGGAAGGTCACTCAAGACCAAGTTTGGGGTTTTAGAAGAAATTAGAAAAAATGAAAGATGTATGAACAAAGAACATACAAGCTTGTAATTGGAAGCTTACATCAGATTCCTTCGCAACCGCTGAGTGTGAAAACGAAAAAATCTAGATTGGTTGAAGACATACACACTCTTAAGAACATGAAAAAATACCGACTATTAAAAACCAAGTCTACTCGTTAGCTTAAAAAAGAATTTGACCCCAATATAAGTTCAATAATATATGACATTTGTATAAAGATTTTAATTTTTTGGGTTTCAAAAGAAATTACATATTTAAACCAAAAAATAAATTTCCAAATATCCTTCCGGGTGATAAAAAAAAGCAACAAATTATACAAAAGATGCATAAAATCCATGGATTTCGAACACAGTTAACATATTTAATAGGTTATGGGTTTGAGTTTGGGCCTGAAAATCAATTCGATTTCCATGCTACGAATCGGTTGACAACTGAGATCTAATAAGAAAAAAACGAACCTATTACCGACCATATCACACCCTCCTTCAAAAAAACACCATGAAACAACAACCTCTTCTTTTTTTAAAACAAATTTGAAAGAAATGGAATTGCTTGATCTCAAAAATCACCAGCGGAAGAACCCTCCACTGCAATAGAGGACAAAGTGGGCTTTTGATTTTAAGCATCCTATTCTTGTTGAAGAAAGAGTGAGGATGGGAGGGGGGGGGGGGGGGGGGGGGGTGATTAGCTTCGATTAGTGTAGAGCAGCAAGAGAGAAATGGAAGAGGGTTTGACATTTTAATGGTGATTAAGATCTGAAAGCAAAGTGGAGTGTGTGAATTTGATTAGTATATGGAAAGTCACATATGCTATAATCAGGTAGGAAATAATCAATTTCAAATTTCAAATGCTAATAGAATCATGTGATTTGTTTCCAAGATTAAACGCCTATAAACGTTTTTTAAATTTTTTAAATTTATAATGATGAGAAAATGACAAATGAAAATTGTTGAGGTGTCTTTTTTTAGAAAGCATTGGAAAAAATTTATAAATTACGAGAAAATGACAAATGTAAATTTTTGGTTTTGTTTATTAGAAGACCCAAAGATTCTTTACAATACATAGAAGGTGGATTATAAGAAATCACCAAAGAGGCTAACAAGTAAACAAGAACAAGATAGAAACAAACAGACGTCACTAGGAAAAAACCAAAGTAAACAAACAGCCCAAACAAAGAGAACGCTAAGCAAAGCAACATATGCTGACTTCGCAAACAGCTAGGATGAAGGAGATGTCGAGATAGTCGACAACAACAACCAAAATCAAATTATTACCAAGTTGAGAGACAATGAAGCTACCGAGGAGTCGGCACAACCAGTAAAGGGGCCTTCTTATGGACTGTAAGCCCATTTCTCTCACTCATGTCCATATCCTCTATTTTCTCTCCATCTGGCAATCTGAAATCAAACTTGTATATGAGATTTGTTAATACAAGCTCGAGGATAGTTACACTAAAATGAATTGCAGGGCATCCTCTACGGCCAGCACCAAATGGAATCAACTCGAAATGATGCCCTCTAAAGTCAACGGAACTGTCCATGAATCTTTCAGGCTTAAACTCCTCAAAATTTTCCCATACCGTAGGATCTCTTCCTATTGCCCAGACATTGACAAACACTCGTGTGCCTGCTGGAATATCATATCCCATCATTTTCACATCTTCTACTGATTCCCGAGGAAGAAGAAATGGGGCCGGAGGATGCAATCGGTAGGACTCCTTTATCACAGCTTTTAGGTACTCCATTTTCTCAAAATCTTCCTCGAAAAGCATGGATCTCCCTTGTGCTACTTTTGTAACTTCCTGCTGTAACTTTTTCATTACTCTTGGGTTTCTTATTAGCTCACTCAGTACCCATACCAAAGTGTTGAATGTGGTATCCGTTCCACCGGCAAATACATCCTATAAATATTAAACAAAAAATTTCTTAGTTTTACCTTCTAATTTGATTTTCTTCATAAGTACTATACACCTACAAGCAAGCAACTAAAAAGTTTAGTGTTTTTTCACTACAAAGTCGCAACTTAAAAAATGAATTGAATCAAAACGTTTGCATGCATGCATATATATCTTGTTTAAATTTGATATCGATGCTTTACGTACCTACATACATACACTTGAAACCAAGTAAATTATGTCCAACACAATACTGTTCATACCATTCTGATTTGCTAGATCGTGCACAGCACATAATTAAATATATGCCCACGTGATATATATATATATATATATATATATATATATATATATATATATATATATATATATATATATATATATATATATATATATATATATATATATATATATATATATATATATATATATATATATATATATATAATCAAGACACAACAATTTGTATGCGTTGGAAGTTACTAATCAACAAGCTAATAGATAAATTTTTTTTCCATTGGATACTTCAATGGCCATGAAACTCCAAATCCACCAAATGTCAACATGACATTCCACGATGGTAGCATCTCACAATGATAGAATCTAATCCATTGTGTATGCTCTAAGTATAATAATTAATGACACTTTATCTTAGAGAGAAAGAAATAGAAATCATACCAAAATAACCGCTTTAAGGGAATCTCTATCAAGGGTAAAATCGGTTGTGTTCTCATTTTGGAATTCCAATAAGATGTCAACTACGTCTTGCACATCATCACCTTTAGCCTCCATTCCTCCTTTTTTATTCACATGTTCTTCTATAACACCTTCAATGAACACGTCAAATTCTTCAGCACCTTTTTTTGCTCTTCCCTCTAAGCCAGTCAGTCGATCTACCCAGGACAACCATGGAATGTAACTCCCCACACTAAAAGTTGCAATCATTTCGACATGTTCTTTTAATAAGTTTGTGAACTTTGGCCCAGAATGTACCCTTCCGAATGCCACCTTACAAATTATGGTGTTTGTAAGTTTGACTATTAATGCACTCAAATCAACCAAAGAGCCATGACTATCTTCAAGCGCGCCAATCAGATTCATTGTCTCTTCCTCTCTTACTTTTCGAAATGACTTAACACGTGCATTACTTACAAGACGGGTGACTAAAACGCTCCTCATCTTCCTCCAATGTTCCCCTTGTGGAGAAAATATTAGGTTCTTACCGCCATAGAAAAGGATTTTGACTATACTCATATTGGGCCGACTTGAGAATGATGAATCATGGGTTTTCAAGATTCCTTGGGCTGCATCGACAGATGAGGCTACAAGCGTCGGTATGCTCCCAATATGAATGAGCATGAGCGGACCATATTTCTTAGACAAAGCATGTAGAGACTGATGGGGGTGCGATCCTAGTTGGTGGAGGTTTCCAAGGATTGGAAGCTTTCGTGGCGATGGGGGTAAACATTTCTTGATCTTCAAACTAGATGGAAACAATTTGAAACGAATAAAGATCATCAAAATGATAGAGGTGAGGAATGAAAGGAGAAAAAATTGAAGGGATTGGAATGTTGCCATGATATTATTAGCAAGCAAATGAACTAGAAACATGTTTCTTCTTATGTCTCACATGAAAGGACTATATATACACTTACACACATAATATATATATATATATATATATATATATATATATATATATATATATATATATATATATATATATATATATATATATATATATATATATATATATATACTATCCATTAACTTTAATTAATTGTTGTATATCTAATAAATACTAAATTAATGATTAACACATAAGATTAAAATATAGACCCACATGGTTTATTCAAAATATTATCCCATAAATAAAACAAACAAAAAGGAAGGGACAATTTGACGTTATGATAATATAGCAGAAAATCAAATCAAAAAAGAAAAAAAGAAATTATATATTTCTTTATCGTTATTATCTATCGTCTTATTTATTTTTCTAAGAAAAATCTCAATATTAAATAAAAGTAAAAAAAATAATAGATTCCATTAATATTTTTTATGAATAAAATACGAAGTTATTTAATTTTTCAAAACTTTATAATTTAACTCATCTTTATTTTATAGTGACTTATGAAGTTCTCCGAGTTTTCTACAAGAGGGTAATAGTTGGAAAAAAAGACCCCTAAACCTTGTACTTTTGAGAACACAGTAGCTTAAATAAAAACACTTTTAATTTATTATTTTAAGATTTTTTTCTAAAGGAAACCGTGGGAATAACTTTGCCAGAGTGGCGTCGTGAGGTTGTCCGTCTAAAACCCACTATTAACCATTGTCGATACAATCCCTAATTATTCTTAGTTTAATGACCAGTGACCCAAAGTTATCATTTTTCATCGGCTTCCTGGCCTCATTGTTCATTGCTCAACTGTTGTGCAAAATCATTTTTCGGTGAATTGGGTTTCCTCGTCGGGGGTGGAATGACATGGTCAACAATTATGAACCCCAAATGTCAACGACCTACAATTTTACTTTTTATTTGATTGTCGATATTAAGTTTATTCTTCAATTTTATTGTATTTTCTAACTAAAATCGAAACGAATAAGATTCAGTTTAATTGATTTGATTTATGGTTAAATCAAAAAATATATTAAATTTCTTTTGGTTTATCAATTTTTTATTTTTCTTTGACAAATACGGAGCTAAACATTAGCCTATGAAATAACTTTATTTTACAAAAAAAATTTAAAACTACTAGTCTGTTTTAAAAACGTTTTTTTAACTGACAAAGAAACTAAACACGTATCAAATAGCAACCAACATTAGCTAAGTGCGAAACAAAACATCAAAAAGAAAATGAATATTAGAACAAAAAACATTTTTCAGATACTAATTAACATTAGGCAAAGTCACAGGTAAGTCATATATATGGATGCTCAAAATAAAAATAAACAATCGTAAAACCTTATTTAGTTTAATCAATTAAACCAAACACCAAGCTGAAAACCAATTAAAATCAACTAAATAAATGAAACGCTATTTGGTTCGGACACTTTATTCCTTTTATAACACCCATACATAAACCTATTTAATTCTTTTTAGATTTATTATAAGTATTTAACAAAAAAATATGTACAATTCTTAATAGATTACAAAGATATTGTCAGTATATTCAAAATGATAACAATATTGTTTAATACTGACTTGAGAATTGATAACCATTAGCTAGTTGATGAATTGATATGTAGGTGTAGCTAGTTGATTGTTTTGTAGCTAACTAACAGTCCATTAACATGGTTGTCGATTAACTGAGACCCGATTCTAGCTAATGTTTATGTTGCACTTTGTAGATAATTGATTAACTGACTGAGGCCCGATTCTAGCTAAGGTTTATGTTGCACTTGTAGATAATTAAAGGCTAATAGGTAGGGTTTCAAGGTCTTCTTAATGTTGAAAAGAGTGTTCAAAGTTATTAAATATTGTTAGTATTTCTAATAATAACAAATTATCTTTAGAATGTCCTGAAAACCATTTGAGCAATTAAAATTTAAAACACAAAAAGAGTTTAAAAGAAATTATTTTATTAATTTATTATAATTTGATAAATTAATTGTAAACTATTTTGGAATTAATTGGGATTAAATTTATTTAATAGATTGAATATTAATTAATTAAAAGTTTGTTAGAATATTCCGTAAACCTAATTGATAGCATAGTGGACGATATGTCACCCCTAAGCACTTTACCCGTGTTCTTTCATAAATTAATTTTATATAATTGTTTATATAAAGTACACTAATTATATGGTAATTTATAATGTTGAGATGAATGAGTCCATACTAATGTTCGTTACTGAACTGTAAGTTAGCGTCCACAAATTATTATTTAAGAGAATGAGAGCGCACAAAAAACATGGGTGTGTCTAAAAGATAGTATAAACATATATCCAAAATGAAAGAATTAATTATAAGATATGTCCAAAATGAAATAAATTATACTATATTTAGCAATTTTCATGGTGATTTTAGTTGTTACATTATAAATTAAATATTTTTATCTATATATTTTCTCATTTATATTTATATTCATGTATTATATTTAGATAATATTAATTATATTTTAATACATTTGTCATGGTCTTAAATGAACAAGAAGACAAATAAAAAAAATAGAAGTATATTTAATTTCTCTCGTCACATTTAGTTTTTTCATTTTCTTTTCTTTTTTTCTATACTTGACAATTTCAATCTTTTTTCATCTTAATCTTTACTCAACGTAAATTTAGAACTTTTATTACTTGTTTTTTATGTATGTGTCAATATAAATTCAAATTTGTCTACATTTCAACTTAAATTTTTTAAAGTTTTCGTGCTTATTTTTATGTATATTTCATCGCTTCTTATGTATGAGTAAGGTCACATGTAATATATTTTTTTTAATTAAATTGTCATTCGTTAACTTAAAAAAATAATCATACCAACTATTTTTTATGTACGTGTCCCCTCAACTCTGTCAAATGTCATTTTGATCCATCAACTTTTAACTTTGTAAAATGTTACTTTCATCCACTGAGAGTGATATCAGCCTTGTTTAGTTACCAACCAACAAATGAAATGGTACCTAATATTTATCAATACGATTATCAAAATTCAATTTACATAATGTATTGGCACCACCACAAAGCGCGATGACAAAATACTAGTAAAGAATTAGAGTAAATTACATGAATCGTCCCTCGTGTTGGTGTCAAAAGACATGTTCGGTCCCTATTTTCAAAAAATAACTTGGGTCATCCTTCGTTTGATTAAAAATTACACGTTTCATCCCTCATAAGTTTAAATATACACGTTTCATTCTTTATCAAATATAAAAAGACTATATTACCCTTATTATTATATTTATAATTTATTTATAAAAAATTTGTATTTATTAAAAATAAAAAATAAAGAGTAAGTTACATCCCCACCCACCCACCCTACTTCCTTTTCACTAATAAACCCTAAATTTCTAACCTAAAGCTAAAAGCATTAATAGAAACAAGGACAATCAACACTGCCAGAACATGACGGCCGGACCACCATGGTCGGTACCGCTGGCCAAAAATCCATCACGACCTCTATTTCTTTCATCATCTTTTTGTTTAGATTCTTTTGATATTCCAAACGACATATGACTTGCTTGCAACTCGGAATCCCAACTCAGAAAAGGCTCACCGCTGCCAGCAAAGAGAAATAGCGAACGACCTCCATCTCCTTTTCTTTCTTCCCTAGCCGTTCGTCTTCCTTGCCATCATCACCAAGCTATCACATACCTCCATCTTTGTTTCTATTTTCTCTCCTCGTTCTACTTTTATTCCATCTTTAAACTCCGGTGAGCACCATAAATACTCTCTCTTTCTCTTAGAAACTTTGACTAAAAATGGTATATGGAATCGAAAAAGAAGAAAGTGAGTGAGATCTACAAATCAAACCTCAATAAATAGCTTAACGGATGTCGAAGCCTTTATCAAATTAAAATTCACAAATATCAAATCTTATTAGATTCATCTGGGTATTTTGGATGGTTTAGAGAGTGTGGTGGATTTCATCGAAGACCTATGGAGCACCTTCGACCATCCGTTCTCGATCCACCACAACGAACACCATTGTCTTCACTTTTTGGACCAGTTACATTAGATATTTGATTTGTTGATACAATAATTGATTTGTTTACTTAATTTATAGGTTAAATCGGTTTTGATACCTCAGCTGAATGGAATTATGGGTTATGTTTTTTTCTAGATTTTAACATTGATTGCTACTTTTCCGATCACAAAGATGGTGATAGATTGTTTATTTTCGATGGCATACATGGTGGCAATTTATTCCGGTTGCAAAGCCAGCGATTAAGAGGTTATTGTTGGAGTTTTCTAACGACGTAGACGGGGGCTGTTGGAGTCTTGAGAGATTCACCTAAGGCAAGTGGTGGACAGTAGTGGTGGTGGTGGTGGTGGACGGAAGTGGTGGTGGTGTTGGTCAATTGCAAGTTGTGGTGGTGTTGGTTAATAGCAATGGTGAAGGACCATATATATTAAATAATTTTTTTTAATAGATTAATAATTAATAATTAGTAAATAAATCAAAAAGGAAATAAATAAGGGAAAAATGGTCTTTTTTATGTCCGAAGGGATGAAGCGCGTAAATTTTTAACTAACGAGGGACGTTTAAAGTTAATTTTTGAAAATAGGGACTGAACGTACATTTTGACACCACCACGAGGGACGATTTGTGTAATTTACTCAAAGAATTAATTGATAAGATATCCATATATACACAATAATAGAATATACATATATATATATATATATATATATATATATATATATATATATATATATATATATATATATATATATATATACACTTTATAGTTTATTAGTGGTACAACACACATGTTTTCTACTTGAACCATGTATAACATCACCTACAGTCCTACATAATGTTTTAAAAAACGATTTGAAATGGTTGGACATAGAACCAAAGACGAAAGTGGTTCAATAACAACTGATTTTACGTCGATTTCTAGACCGTCACAAACCACCGCTAGATGTAAGAAAAGTCATTTTCAAATCAAATTGAATATTTACAGAGTGCACACAACTCAAAGACCGACAAAAACCATGGCTAGGTGTAAGAAAATTCTTAGTTGAATCAACGGTTGAAACGGTGATTAGTCATTAGACCATTTAAACTAAAAAAACAAATTTTAAAACATTGGTCCTATAAGATTTTGGATAGAACTAAATCTGCTCATCATGAGATCTGCTCATCATGAGAGAATATATGTTATATTTCTCAACCAAGAGGGGTGTGTTTAAGCAATATGATTATGTGGCACATTAATGTTAATTTTTCCAGTATCTCTTACACATAAGATGCATTAATGTTGTCACTATCCTCTACATATACCTTTTAGCTCTACATCAAATTAAACTGACTTCTTTAACATATAATGGACCAATTAAATATGTCATAGAAAATGATTGTTCAACAAGAGGATGTTATCCGACCTATCGGGGATTTTCCTCTCGGCGTTTGGGGAAATCATTTCTTACGTATGAACAGGTATGCAAGCTACTAAAAGTTATCTTGAATGTATCAAGATTTTTTGTGTCAAGGTCCATTTCTACATAGATCTTGTCTAATTTACAAGGACAATATCCTTATACTATATATGTATTTTCGCTTTTATAGACTAAGAGATATATGTGTTTCATATATGATGAATGTAACTCTTAAATGTTCCATGTTGGTGATTTTATTGTTATCAATGTATTTTAGTGTAGTTAGTATTGTTAGCAAGACAAGATGAGTTTAGTTTATTATCTGAGATTGGAGGTGCGGGGGCACACTTGGAGTGATAAATGTGAACTCATGAATACGGGGGTCCGTGTAACACCTGTTTTTCATACAAGGTATTAGTGTAAAAATAAGCAGGAATTAGTTGAAGAAAGTGATAGTTCACTCTGAGACAATTCCATGGATATGAAGATCGTCAAAAATAGAGTTCATATGAAGGAGTTATATATGTTTGAAAATATGTTGCTATTCTGAGAGAGTCAACAAAGACATGTTTCAACTCATATCAACTCATGGACGTGGTGCAGCCAGTGACGAGTCAGCAAAGACATGTGTCGGATTAGTAGTACACGTGGCGGGTTATCAGGAAAATAGCAAACCACGGTGCGTCCAATTAAGTGTCGTGAGGCGCTTTCAAGTCAGTGTATATATGTCGTTTATGTGTCAACTGGAGAGTTTTGGTACACGTGATCAGGAGAGAGGCTATGGATGTGTTTCTAGAGGCTTATTATCGTAGAGTTGTACTAGCTTACGGGGGTATGGGGGTTAAGTTACAAGACGAATTGATGTATTTTTATCTCCTTATTATGTAATAATGCTTACGTAAGTATTGTATATTGGGTTGTTAGACCCCGAGTGTTACAGGATTTCATAATACGGTTTTATTATGAACCCGATGATTTGTTAAATGTTACTCTAGTCGGTAAGAGTTATACGCCATAATTTACCAAGATTTGTCGATTGGGTTAACGACTTACGAGGTTAAGTCATCAAGTGATTGTATATGGAAATTTGACTAGTTTGGTGATAAATTGTAACGTCCCAAAATTTAAAACCAAAAATTTCATTTTCATATTAATAAAACAATCATCCAAACCTGTTTAGAAAAATCCATAAACGAAAATCAGAGTATATAAATCAATCATCCAAATACATTAGAGTCAAATGAAGCGTAAATCATGGTGCGTGCGATGTGATCATCATAAGCTCTTCCCCTTCGATCCAGAAGTACCTGAAACATAAATTGAAAACTGTAAGCACGAAGCTTAGTGATGTCTTGAACCTTGTTTGACCCTCAGGATTCTCTAGTTAGGATGTTGATATTTTATTGGACTCCTTGGTTGAAGGCCCATGAAAGGGGTTTGGGACCAATTTGTAAAATCAAGATTCATTGAACTTTTCAATGGCATGTTTCAATCTCGAGTGTGCCCTTCAGGTTTTGTGACTGGGATGCCGAGGATCACAAAACAAGGTGTGAAGTAACCATGCAACTTACTTGGTACCCTTAATGTTTATCACTCAATCGATGTGCCGGTTAACCACACGCACTCCACCGACCTATGATAAACCTTAAGCCACCCTTTGCCTACCTTGTTAAGTCCAAGTTAGTGTGCCAGTTAACCACACACGCTCCACTAACGACTTAATCAAAGTGCAAAGTGTAATTTCATGGGTTAGCACCTTATTCACATTTTCCTAAAGTAACTAAGATTGGGAATTTATAAAACATTTAGTTATTTTATATTCATCATACTTTTAGTGAAGATTTAAAGTCTTTGTCTTAACCGTTCGGCTAACGACCCTCCACCGATCAAGGAAGCGGTGGGTGAGAGTGAACACTCATTAGGCTGCCATTTTATAGGCAGCAACCTTATACCCCCCCCCCCTTATAAACCGGCTTCGTGAATGAGGCATACTAACGGTAAAACGACTTTTTCTTATACATATATAATTATTATTAAACTTAAAATATTATAAAGTATAAGGGTTGAATTTTAACTTTTAAAATTCTAGGGGTTGGAACTAAAGTTTTTTAAAGTGACTTTACATGTTCCAAAACTTGAGGGCAAGTTTTTTAACTTTCAAAAACATCTTTCATAACTTATGAGTTAATGGTTTAATAAAATGAGAGACTTTTCATTTTATGTAACCTATGTGTTTCTTTAATGGGCATTAAAAGAATGACTTTTGGTAATCATAACTTGAGGACAAATTATGGATTCCATTAAAACACATAATGATCAAGAATTAAACTAACAAGCAATTTACAAAAAACTCCTATGATCTTCTAAACTCATAAGTTCATGAACATGCATATCAACAATTTCAAGAATCATTAATTAACCATATAAATCTTGAAATTTTGATAATAGCTATTGAAAATGGATTAGCATAACCATTACACTATCTAAAAAAAGTTTTATAACACCAAAACAGTTTAGGGTAATGTTTCTAGTCCATTTCCAGCAGCAAAACTCGAAAATTTGCATTCTGGGGCTCCTACTCGTCGAGTGCACGAACCTACTCGACGAGTAGGATGAATTAACTCATGGACTCGTCGAGTCCCCCCATGGACTCGGCGAGTTCATGCTGCAGAATGCAGAAAATTGAGTTTTTTCAACAAGTTTGCATCAAGTATCAAATAAACAAAAACCACATTCCAGATCACCCATAGAATGACTAACGAAACCGTCGGTGAGCCCTTAGGGCAACAGAACAGCCTGATACGTTTGATGACGTCACTAGATCTGGTTGTCACTCCCGTGACGCCGACAGACTATGTCACAACCATCAACGATACACCATCATCAGGTAGCCAAACACCATCGTTAGCAACGGCACAACACCAAAATACAACCCACAACCAACACCTAACATCCATCCTCAACAGCACAACACCGTCGGGTTTCCACCCCATCAGCGGTCAAAATATCCTCAACCAAACCCTATTACCGCCGATTTTCCAGACAATCAACAACCCACAAAAAATGACACAAATGTTGTCGTCGGTAACATCCCAAAACACTAATGGACCACCACCCTCGTCACAAACTCCGACACTCCAAATGAACAGCGCACCCAATGTGTAACATTTGGAATCTTGAGGAACAGTTGTAAGGAATGAATCCCATTTTGGGGATTGGAACACGGCGTGTTGGAGGCACCAACATGGCATGTCTAGTTAAGGAAAAATGTAGTTTTTCATTAAGACCAACACAGCATGTTGGTGTTTAAACACGGCGTGTTGGCAGCTAGGAAGGAAACACTAAACCACACCTTATATAATCTCCTTAAGTCCCAAGGGTTGGTCTCCTTACCAGCCTTCATTGCCATTAAAACTCTAAAATCGTCCCCTAAGTATCTTGGTTGTGTTCTTGAGCTAATAAGAAGTTCTTGGTTCTCATTTTTGGTCTTTGTAAAGGAAGAGGAGATCTTGAAGTTGTCTTACTTGGTGGATTAGCTTTGGATCCAGAATCATCTCCTTTTGGACAAGCTTTCTAAGGTATCAAGTTTAAACCTTGACTATAGATATTTAGATATCCTTATATTGTGTTTTGTTATGCTTTTGGTCCCTTTTTGGGTTGATGAGAGATTGAAGTCATTTTAAAGGATTATTATTCCATATCTGAGTTTGTTTTGGTCCCTTTGAGCAAAAAGGTGAAAGCTTTATGAGATTCTTTGTGTCATGCATGCATTAAGTCAATTATTAAGTTCCTTTTAAGCTTAATAGCTTCATTTAGACATGTATGAACGTAAAGTTGGCAACGGTATGTTGGTTCCATCTCAAGAAAGTCAGATCTATGTTTTGGGGCTATGTCTTCAAGGATTAAGTGCTTATTGGTTAAGCCATTGCATAATCAAGCCTTGTGGTTTGGGTTTTTGGACCTTTTGGTGGTCCCAATGGGTAAAGTTGGAAAATTTACCCTTCTAAGTCTCATTTTGGTCTAGATCTGAGCTTGGGAGCTCTTGGAATCGAAGAAGACAGCTTAATGTGGTAAGCTGTTGGATTTTAGGAAAACACGGTGTGTTCACGAGGCAACACGGCTTATTGGATGGGGTTATACAGCTTAGGAGGATAAAGGAGAACATGGCGTGTTGGATCAACATGGATTGTTAACCTTGACTTTGACTTTTGCCTTTGATCAGAAGTTGGCTATTGTATTTTGGGCTTGTGGTGCCATTTTGGGTTTGGGCTATCTTTTGGGCTTGGTTGCTTGGGGCATTGTTGGGCCATCTGAGAACAAGTGTTTTGAATTAGATAAAAGTTAATAGGCTTTTGGTTAAGGCCCATGTAAGGTTTTGGGCCCTATTTGGAAAATTAGGCCATAAGTGGACCTTGGATGATTATCTGGTTGTGGGCCTTTGATTGTGAGTTTGGGCCTTAGTCTTGGACCAAACTAGGTGTGGGGTAAAATGGTCTTTTTACCCCATATATGTGGATGATTGGATTCGGCTTGGAACCCAGTTGTTAATTGGGTATTATTTGTTTAATATCTTAGGGATTCTATCATATCAATGGTGTAACATCCTGAATTTCCAGGTATATTAATTTATTTAATTATTTTGGAATTTTTGGAGGAACTCGGCGAGTTGGAGCCAAGACTCGCCGAGTAGAGTCGCGGATGTTCATCCAGGTTCACGTCCGGACTCGGCGAGTCCACGCTGTTTAATGAAACCATAATTCCTCGGGTTTGGAGCCTATTTAAGGGCACTTATAGTCTCCCATTGCGGCTACCAGTCCCTTGAGAGAAGCCTAAGAGAGCTAAATCGTTGTGAGAGAGAAGAAGTCACTTTTTGATCCTTATATCTTTGGTTTAGCAAGAAGAAGGTGACAAGAGCAAAGAGGAGGTGCGATTCAAGCAGATCCAGAGTTCAGAGACTTCATTTTGAGGTAATAGTTCGAACCTCCTTCAGTTTTAGTGTTGATCTTTAGAGTTAGGGTTTTCTAACCCCTTTGGAGAGTGATTATGTGGAGAAAATGGTCCCTCTTCGAGTTTGTGCCTTGGATCTGGACTCAAAGAGGTCCAAAGACCTTAACCCTTAGGGCTTTATGGATTAGTTTGGGGTTATTAGACTTAGGTTGCCATTTTTGGGACCAAATCTCCTTTTGATGCCTTGTTGTGGTTATACAAGCATCGAGTTTCGAACTTTACGTGACATTCATGCTTGAGGAGGCCAGATTTATGGTTTGGGGAAACAGATCCGACCTCAGGAGGTCAATAGAGTTTGTGCGTGGCATGAACTCGCCGAGTTGTTCTTGAGACTCGGCGAGTAGGGTTAGGGTTTCACGTAAATTGTTCAGCGAGTAGACTCGTCGGGTTAGGGGATGACTCAGTGAGTCAGGAGGGAGTTAGAGGACTGGAGTTCAAGGTGGTACTCGCCGATTTGTTCTTGAGACTCGGCGAGTTGAGTCGGGGTGGCCCCGCGATTCATGGCTGGTATGGCTCGTCGAGTATAGGAAGGGACTCGGCGTGTCAAGCGGGACAAAGAGTTAAAGGACATATGAGAACTCGCCGAGTCACCAGGGTGCACTCGGCGAGTAGGGTCAAAGTGGGACCATTGACTTTTGTTGACTTTTAGGGTTTGGTTGTCAATAGAGTCCTTGTGACAAGAGGGGAGGGTGAAATAGTCTTTTACCTTTCTGAGGGTGCCAATGGCAGGTTAAGTCTAGTCTCGAGAGTTATATTTATAAGAGTATTTGTTTTTGTGAATAGGCGGAGGCTAGGCAGTATTTTCCATCGAGTCAGAGATTTACCGAGACGCCTGAGGTGAGTCATCTCACTATACTTTACCTAGTGTGGTGACAGAGTTATATGACAGAGTACTATAGAGATATATGCCAGTGTATTTGCATGTTATTTATGTGTTGTGATTTATTGTGATATGTGATATGTATGATTCAGTGTTACAGAGTTGGGACTTTTGGGTCCCTAGAGTTAGGGCCAGAGGGCCCATAGAGAGTTGGGGCTGGAGGGCCCCACTGAGACACATTGACCAGAGGGTCAATAGAGTTACAGCCTCGAGTGGCTATTATGTGTTAAAGTGGTATTTTGGGGAACTCACTAAGCTTATGCTTACAGTGTTCAGTGTTATATGTTTTAGGTACCAGTGATGACCGCGGGTAGGCGTCGGCTTGATTCGTACACACACATGGGATTTATGTATTTTGATCTTGGGGGATATTTTGTGAAACAAAGACATGATATTATGACATTTTATGAATAAAGGAGTTTGTAAAAATGTGTTTGAAAATGCAAAAAATTGTTTTAATTTTTACGGCGTTACAAACGGTCAGAGATTTATTCGTGGGTTGAGTCGTGGAGGTGAGTCTCTTCACTATTCTATGGGTCGAAGGCACCAATGTTGTCTCCTGGAAAATCTGTATGCAGGACCGTACGGATGGAGGCAGGTTTGACAACCAAGCTAAAAGTTTCATCACAATCAACTCCCGATCTTTGAATTCGTCCATTAGCCACCAATCGCACTTTTTAGTGAGATAAGGAACCATATGTATTAAGTTTCTTTTTAAACAGCCAAATACAGTTTAATAATGTTAGCCTCTTTAGGTCTTGGTACTAATACCCAAGTTTTTTTAGTGATAAGAGCAGTATATTCTTCTGTCATTGCATTAAGCCAAGTAGGATCTTTAAAATCCAGTAAATAATTTTTAGGGACAGAGGAAATGGTGTCAACATGTAAATTCAGTCGTTGTATGGGTTTTGTTATACCCAATTTTCCTCGTGTGACCATAGGATGTATAGGTTCGGTTATACGGTTAGGGGAAGAGGAATTTGTGGATGATGTCGAGGATGAGATGTGTTGTAGTGGACCAAAGTTAGGTGGGCTGGGTGGGGATGGATTATGTTCACAAGTTGGAGAAGGCGTTGGGCTGAAGGAAGTGTGGCGCGGGCCGGTAGTTTGTTGAGTTGGGCCAATAGGTGTGGTAGGAGAAGTGGTAGAGGTTGGGCTAGATTCGAACGATTCAGCGGAAGGATCATCTTGCATTTGAGGATCATGATGCGGTATAGAGGTGGTAAAAGGTGGATGGTTCATGTCGGATTTATCATGGTCAGGGAAGGAGTAGGATGGGGCACGGTTAAGCGTCATGGAGCCAAAGGGGAACACCGTTTCATCGAACACAACATGTCGAGATATTATAATTTTATGTCTCAAGGTCTAGGCAGCGGTATCCTTTATGATTTGTCGGGTAACCAAGGAAAATACAAGGAGTGGATCGTGGTAACAGGTTATGAGGAGCATTAAGGTGAGGAAGATAGAGGCATCCAAAACACAAAGGTGATCATAGGATGGTGGTTTGTTGAATAGATTGTGATATGGGATATCGTTGTCTAGGGTGGTGGAGGGTAGTATATTAAGTAGGTGGGCCGCCATGTGTGATGCTTCGGTCCAGTAGGTTGGTGGGAGTCTAGCATGCATCAAGAGGGTTCAAACCGTATTGTTGAGAGTGCAGAGCATACGTTTGGATTTTCCATTTTGTTGTGAGGTGTATGGACATAAGAATCTAATTTGAATGCCATGTTGAGCAAAGAGGTCATGAAATTTTTTGTTGTCGTATTTACCTCCATTATCATCACATTGAAAGGTTTTGATATCCGTATTAAACTGTTTGTTGACAAAGGCACGAAAGTGAACAAATTTGGCAAAAACGTCATATTTTGCACGGATTGGATAGACCCACACATAATGAGTAAAATCATATAAAAATATGACATAATACTTAATTTCACTCAAACTTTCAATAGGAGATGTCCAAGCATCTAAATGTGTCAATTCAAAAGGAAAATGCGAAACAAAAGTAGATAAACCAAAAGGCAATTTAACATGTTTGCCTAACTGACACACATGACATAAATTAGACTCTTTTGACGACTTTATGGGATTGCTTATAAGGATAATGATTTGGTTGCATGTGATTGAACTTATTTTCGTTGTAGATGAAAAAATACATTAGAAGCTACATGACAGAAGCAAAACGAACACATGAAGGGAATATACCGATAATCAAGAAACACATAAAAATGCCACCAATCGCGCTTTTTAGCGAGATAAGGAACCATATGTATTAAGTTTCTTTTTAAACAGCCAAATACAGTTAATAATGTTAGCCTCTTTAGGTATTGGTACTAATACCCAAGTTTTTTTAGTGATAAGAGCAGTATATTCTTCTGTCATTGCATTAAGCCAAGTAGGATCTTTAAAATCCAGTAAATAATTTTTAGGGACAGAGGAAATGGTGTCAACATGTAAATTCAGTCGTTGTATGGGTTTTGTTATACCCAATTTTCCTCGTGTGACCATAGGATGTATAGGTTCGGTTATACGGTTAGGGGAAGAGGAATTTGTGGATGATGTCGAGGATGAGATGTGTTGTAGTGGACCAAAGTTAGGTGGGCTGGGTGGGGATGGATTATGTTCACAAGTTGGAGAAGGCGTTGGGCTGAAGGAAGTGTGGCGCAGGCCGGTAGTTTGTTGAGTTGGGCCAATAGGTGTGGTAGGAGAAGTGGTAGAGGTTGGGCTAGATTCGAACGATTCAGCGGAAGGATCGTCTTGCATTTGAGGATCATGATGCGGTATAGAGGTGGTAAAAGGTGGATGGTTCATGTCGGATTTATCATGGTCAGGGAAGGAGTAGGATGGGGCACGGTTAAGCGTCATGGAGCCAAAGGGGAACACTGTTTCATCGAACACAACATGTCGAGATATTATAATTTTATGTTGGGGTGCAAAGTTCTTCATTCATGACTTTGTAAATGTTTGACTTTTGTAAAACCCACTTGCATGTGGTGCATTAGCCTTTAGACTCATGAGAGATAGAGAGTGAGAGAGAGACATGTAAACACCTCTATATAAGGTGAGTTCATACCACTTGTAGAGGTGTGCTTGAGAGATGTAAAAGTGTGTGTGTAAGTGTGTGTTAATTATGTAGTCTAGATCTAGATCTTTTTTGTAACACCATATACATTCAATATATCTCTTAAACACCCAAATCACCATGTTCAATTGTGCAAGCTTTAATTCCGCATGCCAAACCATGTTCTTTACCACTACAATTGGTATCAGAGCGGGTCTTCAAGATCAAGGTGATATTTGAAGAACGATTCTCGGTTTGGCAACTATTGTCGCAATTTGAGCAATTTTGGTGAGTCTCTCTCTATGATCTCATAATATTTGAATCGTGCTTTGCGTTCTTGAATTTTGATCGTTTTGATTCTTTGGATCTAATTCGTTTCTACCCCATTGTTGATCCAACAAAAAAAATTTATAGATCAAGCCCAAACCAAAATCAAAATCATTTTAATTCAATATTCATATAATCAGATTTGAAAGCCCAAATTTCCGATGCTACACTGTTCATTTAATCCTTTCTAAGCCCATATCTAAATCTTGATATTACTGTTCATTGGTCCAATTCACATACTGTTCATCTATCTAGTCCAATTCTTTTTACTTGAAGTCAGATACTCGATATTATTAAGAATTAACAATCTGATCAAGAACAGTCAACATTAAAGTCAAGATCAATAAAATCAAAACTCGATTTGTATTGGAAGCGATATTTCCTTGTTCGATTCTTGAGTCGCATGTTCGGCATCGTTGTTAGTATCAATTTCATTTGTTTCACATATTCATAAAAATCGACTTAATTTCTTCGATTTCGTCTCATTATCTTTGAAAATCGACTGGTGTTGTTAAGAGCTGATTCATTTTTGAGTTAGATTTGATTAATGATAGTCGATTTTGGGAAGAAATCATTAATGTCGATGTTGGTATGTTTCCACAGTTGAAAGCGATGAACTGTTATCGTTGATCTTGGTTTATTGCTTCATGACAACTGATTTTGTTGAAATTGACTTTTTTTTCTTGGTATCGATGGTTTGAATGGATGAAAAACGAAAGTCAAAGAATGATTGATTGAAGAACGATGATCGATGATTTGGTTTAGATGTTAGGGCTTCGTAATCTGGTTGATTGTTGGATCTAATAAGAACGAAGGTTATGAAAAGAAGTTTAATCGTAATTTGGGATCGATAGTCAGTAGTTAGGTTAAAAGTCGATGTTTTGGGTGAACAAAGAACTGTGTGAATGATGATTTGGAAATCGAAGATTGTTTTTAGCTAATGATTTTTTGATTTGGAATGTTGATGGTTGATGTCGTTTTCGAAGAAGTGATGTACTGGAAATCGAAAATTTGGTGCTAATATTGAGAAATCAATTTCGAATTCATAATGGATTTTGGAGTCGATTGTATCAAGCAGTAAGAATCACGGTGATGGAATCATTATTCGCTTGTTGAGTTTTGAAGACGGAGAAAATAACGAAATCGATGTTGGTTTGGTGAATTGGTGTTCAATTTCATGAAAAACGAAGGGTTCATAATCGGTTTAGATTAAGATTCGAAGATCAATGGTCAAATGGGTTTGATACTGTAGAACGTTTTGGAACTGGGTTTGCTTTGAAAAACGAAGATTTGGGTTACAAAGCAAATGGGAGTAGTAATCGGCTATTGAGCAGTGATATATGAAGTCTTGATGTTGAGCTGTTATTGAACGAACGTACGAAGAATGAAGAACTGGGTTAACGTACGAAGGGGGTACTGTTCATTACTGTTCATAATAGAGTCTTCGTATGCTTCGTATCTTTGGTTAATTGGGGAAGATCAAACTGTGCACGAAGTTTGTATTTGGGTTTAATTGGGAAAAACGAAGGGGGTGTTTAGATTTTGAATATTCGAAGGGTATATGCTGAATATTCGAAGGGGTTGTATTGGAAATTCATACGAAGACTTTTACTGTTCATAATTGACCCTTATGCTTCGTATGTTCCAAAGTCTTTGTATTTGGCATGAAAAAGGAAATGACAAAGTTTCAAATCTGGCCCCTGAACCTTTGAATTTTTGACATTTCGAAAATTAAAGCAAGTTTCGTATGTTTGACACTTTTCACCCAACTTCGAAAATTGTTTGAAGCTTTGTATGTTTGAAACTAGTCTTCGTATGTTTGAGAGGGCAGAATTTACGAAGATGGTCCCTGAGACTTCGAATTTTTGGCAGTTTGCACCCAAATTCGAAAAAGGACTATTTTTTACTGAAAATTGAAGAAAGTGCATTTCAGGCCCCTGCAGTTTGTGCAAATTAACGCTTTCTACCCAGATTTGGAAAAGGGGAGAGTTTTGCATATTTGGTTGTTTTAGGCGCAACGGGTCACTGCAAAATTTTGAAATTGACAATTTCTACCCATTTTTGAGAAATTTTGTCAAAGGCAATCCGTTAACGGCAATAAAAATTGAATATTTTTTGGGTTTTCCGGATTAAAGCACAAAGTTTATGCCACATGCTAAGGGGGAGTTTTAGCATGAAAAATTCCGAATAGGGCACGTTCTTTTTCCTTTGGAGTTTTATAATCAAATTTCAATTATAAAAAGTGGGAGAAGTTTTATATGAAAATTCGAACTTGAATTTTTCATATTACGCGGATTTGAAGACCGAAGTGATCTTGATGTTTTGAAGCCACGAGATGATGCAATTGGAAGTTCGGAAGTGATGTCTTCGAAATGGGTTTGGATTTATTGAAGATTTTTGGGGTGTGTTTTTATGCGCAACTTTTGGGTGATTATTTGGAGTTTGGAATACTCTTAATCATTCGTTGCTGCTCGGATTGTATGGTCTCACATCCTAGAGCCCAAATTGAAGAGTCATGGAAAAATTGAAGATTGAAGTTCGTTTCGACATGTGTCACCTTTGAGGCTCGAACCGCGTAGTGCTTGATTTTGGAAGATTTGAAGTGGGTCATTCATTCCTAACTTTGAGGGGGAGAATGTTGGGGTGCAAAGTTCTTCATTCATGACTTTGTAAATGTTTGACTTTTGTAAAACCCACTTGCATGTGGTGCATTAGCCTTTAGACTCATGAGAGATAGAGAGTGAGAGAGAGACATGTAAACACCTCTATATAAGGTGGGTTCATACCACTTGTAGAGGTGTGCTTGAGAGATGTAAAAGTGAGTGTGTAAGTGTATGTTAATTATGTAGTCTAGATCTAGATCTTTTTTGTAACACCATATACATTCAGTATATCTCTTAAACACCCAAATCACCATGTTTAATTGTGCAAGCTTTAATTCCGCATGCCAAACCATGTTCTTTGTCACTACAGGTATCCTTTATGATTTGCCGGGTAACCAAGGAAAATACAAGGAGTGGATCGTGGTAAGAGTTTATGAGGAGCATTAAGGTGAGGAAAACAGAGGCATCCAAAAACACAAAGGTGATCATAGGATGGTGGTTTGTTGAATAGATTGTGATATGGGATACCGTTGTCTAGGGTGGTGGAGGGTAGTATATTAAGTAGGTGGGCCGCCATGTGTGATGCTTCAGTCCAGTAGGTTGGTGGGAGTCTAGCATGCATCAAGAGGGTTCAAACCGTATTGTTGAGAGTGCAGAGCATACGTTCGGATTTTTCATTTTGTTGTGAGGTGTATGGACATGAGAATCTAATTTGAATGCCATGTTGAGCAAAGAGGTCATGAAATTTTTTGTTGTCATATTTGCCTCCATTATCATCACATTGAAAAGTTTTGATATCCGTATTAAACTGTTTGTTGACAAAGGTACGAAAGTGAACAAATTTGGCAAAAACGTCATATTTTGCACGGATTGGATAGACCCACACATAATGAGTAAAATCATATAAAAATATGACATAATACTTAGTTTCACTCAAACTTTCAATAGGAGATGTCCAAGCATCTGAATGTGTCAATTCAAAAGGAAAATGCCAAACAAAAGTAGATAAACCAAAAGGCAATTTAACATGTTTGCCTAACTGACACACATGACATAAATTAGACTCTTTTGACGACTTTATGGGATTGCTTATAAGGATAATGATTTGGTTGCATGTGATTGAACTTATTTTCGTTGTAGATGAAAAAATACATTAGAAGCTACATGACAGAAGCAAAACGAACACATAAAGGGAATATACCGATAATCGAGAAACACATAAAAATGACATATATTAATAGCGGATACAAATTTACTTTAGCAGCAAGTTTCATTGCCATGGGTGATGTAATAAGAAATGAGACATATGACTGAGCTTTCACAAATCCTGCTCTTGTGAAAGCTTGTTGTGTGCTACAAAGTGATTTATTTGTAACAACAAAACAACCTAATTTTACCGGTCTCTTTTTTAAACTACAATTTATTCATGACAAAGCAAAATTCGCTAGCAAGAAAGTAGCTACAAGTCAAACCAAACAACACAACGACTAAACCAAATTAGGGCAAAACAACCAAGCATCCCAGCCTAGCGAGAGCTCCCGACATCTACCTTTAATTACATCAAAAAGACTTAATAATACATTCAACAACAAGGTCGTCACAACACCGTTTAGCTCCATTGAAAATTGAAAATAATAAATTTTGAACTCACCATTATATGATGAAATAGCATGTCTTATTCATTTATTGATATCGTGTTAAGTGATAGTGCTAATTTTGAAGATTTTAACAAAATACAGGAGGAGCAAGAAAGAAAGCATGTTGCGTCTGGTATTGAGTGTTACATGAAACAATTTGATGTCACTAAACAACATGTTTATGGTTTGTTCAACTAAAGAGTTGAAGATGCATGTAAAGAAAGTAATAAAGAGTCTCTCATCCATAAAGATGTTAAAATGCCTATAATAATGAGGGTAATCAGTTTAGCATGTCTAATGGATGTCTTGTATAAGAATAAGGACCATTTCACACACGTTGGAGAAGAACTCATTAATCATATCAACTCTCTGGTTGTTGATGCTACCAACACATGAGTTTCGGTATGTTATATAAGCAATCGTGTTTTGGAAGTTGACTCATTGTCTCTAGAATGCTTCATCATGGAGACATAGAATAAGATGTTAAGTTTCTTGTTGTCTGATGATTTGAATGTTCGATTGCTTCTTGATCTTGTAGAGGTTTAATGCAATTATGTATGAGATTGTAATTTTTTGTTTGTATTTTGATGTTTGAGTAATAAAGTTTGATATATGTTTTTCTTAAGCACCGATTTATGAATAGAAATAATAATAAAGTTTGATATTGTTTTATTCTAAACTATGTTATAACCCCTAAAAACCACGGTTGGTATGTTTAAAATTATTATTTTAGATAAAAATAATAATAAGTGTCAAAAAAAATAGCATATTTTACTTAAAAAATTGAAACCATTAAATTTAGTGTTTTTCTTCTAAAAGAACGTAAACACCAACTATATACATGTACATCTACTTTTATAAAATTTAGTGTTTTCTTATTTTCTTATAAATTCAATGTTCTTAAATATTTTGACATTTATATTTAACTTTTTTCGTTAAATTAACTCATGTAATATGTTGTGAGATCACAACTAGTTAACAATAAGAAGAAAGAATAGAAGGGAAATAAAATTAAAGTGAAATATGTCACATGTCAAAGTATGGTTGTAAAAAAAAAAGATAATTGGCAAATTTAGATTTTGTTTATTAGAAGAGATAGATATTAATTTCATTTCACATATTTCTGAAACAATTTATACATAGGCGGTCCGTAGCCCAAGAATGGAATGCAATTGCATATACCTTACTTTTTCTTTAGAAGTGGTAAAAAAAATCATTTTATCCAAAATAGGTGCAAACCATCAATTTAATACTTTGGCATCCCTGACACCCTTTAATATATATATATATATATATATATATATATATATATATATATATATATATATATATATATATATATATATATATATATATATATATATATATGAAAAATATAAAAATTAAAAGCATTTAGGGGTTACGGCATGGAACAACTAAAATAAAAGTAAAATTTTCATCACTAATGACAGCATGGAACAACTAATATGTTAATAAGTTAATAAACAACTTTTTAGTTGATAACAGCGTGAAAACAACTAATAAGTTAATAAGTTGTTTTGCCATAGACCACAAATAATAAGCCAAAATTCCAATAATCTGATCCTATGATCCCCGTTCCTTTCCGACTAAAATAAAAGTCTAAAATTTTCATCATTAACGGTGTTAGATTTTCATTTTCTTTTTAATTTCATTGTTCATCTTTTGTTAATTTATCAACTTATGTGACTTTATTTTTTTATTAATTAAATATTAAAAGGTTGAAAATGTATAACGACTAATCAAAAAGGTAAAATAATCTTTTTTAAGTTTGATTATGACGAAATCCACAACCAAATTGGCCAAGAATTATATCCTTAATTTTTCAAGGTTTGGACATTAGTCAAATAAAATGACAAACCATGAGGACCATTTATGCGGTTTTGTTTTAATGCAATGTATATATCAACATGTATATATTGCGTTAACTTTATATCAAGATGTATACATTGTGTTCTATATCCAGTAAATTAATTTTAAAAATATATTCTTTTAATTGAAGTATAAATAATTACAAAATTACTGTTTAGTTTACTAGTTAGACGCATTCATATGCCCAAGAGATCTCGAGTTTTTGCCTCCTCGTCATTCTTCAAATTTCTTTTTATAAGACGTTGTCATGGTCAACAAAAAAAATGTCCAACGAGTGTGAGCCGAAAAAAGAAAAAGATAAAAACAAATCAAATTTAAAAACTTGAGACTTGTTTTTCTCATTTTGACCAGTTTTTACGTAAATGAACAAAATTCAGATGAATTGAAGTTTTATGATAAATAAAAATAAGCAAAGGCAAACCATGAGCAACCAAAAATTCATACACCAGTATTAGATGATTTTTAAGGAAAGAATTACAAAATCTTATATGCTACAAATCTCTCATTTCAGGGGAAAAAAATAGATAAATATTTATGAATTTAAACAAAAACAATCATTCAATTTTCCACTATGCTGACAAAGATTATAAATTATAGCAGGCTTTGGAGGTTGAGCTCCACAAATGAGCATGGATCTGGTATGTCAAAGTTGTCCAGCACCTGAAAGTCACCCAAAAAAAATTTAAAAAATATATATATAATGTAACAAACAATTTGTAAGTAAGGAGTGAAGAGTAGTACTAACCTGTGGGTGAACAATGCCAAAAGTCCCAATAGGTTGGCCTTTAAAAATTATAGAAGCTTGTCTTCCAGACAGAAACTCGGGCTCCTGAATTCATTCCCACAACAATTGTAAGCATCAGACTCTTTAAGATTTAACAATAATAATAATAATAAGTCTAATTCTTACATCTGAGCGAACAATATGGTAACCGGTATTGTCCCCAGGGGATACAAAAGGAGTACCAGTTACTTGCATGATTCTGTCTACCAGCCCATGTATCAGCTGCAAACAAAAAGAAAAAGTTGTTTTTGTTTTTTTTTTTAATATTCCTTCAAATTTTAAAAAAAAAAAAAAAAAAGATATATATTTCACCTCGAAGCCCGATGTAGCACCACAGTAAAGAGCTGCCACTCGGCGCTGGTTTCTTGCCCCAACATCTTTTGACTCATCCAACACCGCTACATCACCTACTTCAAATATCTACACTTCCAGATATAATAATAATAATAAATAAAATAAAAAGCAAATTGTTTGTTAATACTATATATATATATATATATATATATATATATATATATATATATATATATATATGTATATATATATATATATATATATATATATATATATATATATATTTATTACCTTGATAGGTTTTGGATGATCTTTATTGTGTGCAACTGTTTTTAATATCCCAGCCATAAGACTGCTCCGTGCAACCTACACACACAGTTGACAATATTTAATAGAAAAATAATACCAGTTTGAGACTTAATAATAATAATAATAATAATAATAATACACGGGGCAAAGAAACAAAGAAACCTACCTCAAAATCTGCAGAGCGAGGATTGCCAATAACAACTGCGGTTGATTTGTCATCTTTACGGTTTAACATAGCAAAATTTTCTTTGTATGAGCATAGAATCCATGTTAGCACCTCCGAATAACCACTCAGTGCAATCTAAATAAATACCAAAAAAACATTAAATCTATCATCAATTTTCTTACAACCATACATATGTACCTCCATTCTGATAAGGTCACTGAACTGATTCAGAGGCAAAGGCTTTATGGATGAAGGCTTCCTCTTTGGAATTTCATTGAAACCATAAGCAATCGCCACATCCTTCCAAATTTGTTACAAAAAAAAAATTAAAATTAATATTTTCATATGTCGGTTGATGGAAATAATCACACAATGTTTACTACTTTTGTTTGTACCTCTGCTACATCACATGCATGAAGCACATCACTTCTGGTTGGAGGAACAGACACAGTGAAAAAGCATTCATCATTCTTTGTCACTGATTGCTTGGCATGTAATTGCATTTTGTTCAACAACCCAGCAACCTGAATGGTGGAGGGTAAAAAAGTAAATTTTTGTAGTTTGATAATGTAAGTAATCAGATAACAAGTTTAATACCTTATTTGCTTCCAGTGTAACCCCAGCGATACCATTTATGTATGTTAGAGAGACCTCCATATCGTAGGGTGATAGTTCAGGGCAAATGTAGGATTTTCCATCAGAATATATTACTTCAACTGGCTCAACTTCAAACTTTCGTTCACAGTATACAGAAAACATTGTCACCTACAATTAATAAATAAATAAATAAATGCATAATTCTATCAATACACTTGTTCTTTAAAAATGATTTAAAAAGTATGATTAAACACTTAACCATTGTGTTCAAGACAATCTTGGCCTTTGTCAAATCAGTGGCTGTGCATTCGATGAACACGTTCTTGGTCTTTGTAGAAATAGCTGAGTGTGCTCCATTGATTATTGGAGGCAGAGACAATACACGTCTGCATTCGATGAACACGTTCTTGGTTTTTTGTTAATTCATGTTCAACTTATTTTATTAAAGATACTTGACCATTGCATGAATTCAGAAATATTAAAACATAAAATTTCAACCAGCATGACCATAACTACTATAAAGAGTAGGTAGAATACCTGTTTTTATCATATATAACAGGGTACACAGGTGAATCTTCAATTATGTGCAAGTACTTCTTCAGTTTCATATCTGACTGCATTAACAGAAGGAAAACAAGGCTTTCAAAAATTGATTCAATGGGCATAGAGCTCTCAAAATAACCAGGAATAAACTCACACACACATTCAAACATAAGCAACAGAAGTCGTTGATTACTTGATAGGAATATAAGTGAAGACCAGTGAAAAGACAGACATATACACATAAATATAAATAGTTAAATACACACACACACAGGGCCTACCTTGTAAAATTCCATTAGTTTATCAGCTCTGAAAGTTTCCACCTATAAAAGAAATCATCACAGCATAAGTAAATCTCTTACCACACAACAAAACAATATCAAATACTCTTTCAAAAAAACAAAACAATATCAAATATGCTGAAAAAACTAAACCAAAAGGACAAAAAGCAAGGAAGCATTGATTGAAAATACTTTCCATACAATGGAATTTGACTAAAAGTACATTCCTTTTACAAACAATTTGCACTTTTCTAAAATAGCATTCTGTTGATACCAATTGACATGTGTGAAGTAACCTAACACTCTACTAATGTTACTGAAAACCAATTGGCAGAAAGGGGTGTAACCAATAATGATAGCTAATCCTCACACTGATTGCAATTTCCAAACATTAGATATGAATTTGTCAGGGAATAATGATGAATAGAAGTAGATACCACACTCGTGAGTGGTTTTATATATAATGTAAGCAGATATGCACAAATCAAAATCAAATAATGCAACTTTTACCTGTTTTAATGGCTTGAACTCAATTTTTGATGGTGGCAAAGCCTGCACAACATGTCGATATAGTTTATTTTACCCACTGTAAAACTGTTGCATCAATGAACAAGTAGCATCATCTGAATGTATTTAACAAATCTACAAACCTCATATGTGAATGGTCCTTCTATTGTGTCCAAGTCATGTGTCCCAATAGCAACCAGGGTTCTGCGCCTGAAAAAATGAAGATAGAAAATGAGAACATGAGGAAACCAATGATATCAGCAATTTCACTTGTAACATACAACAAATGAAAAAAAAAAATTAAGATTCATATATTACCTGCATATATTTTGGTGAAGCTTATCTTGGAGATCAATGAAGCTGTTATATCTTGCCTCATTGAAAGTTATGCCTCTCAAAACAGCACAAACAACATACGGACGTATCTCTGATGTCTGGAAAAAGAGAACAAGATAACTTATACATATATAAAAAATGAAGAGCTGTTGTGCTTTAAACATTCATAGCACACCAGAAATAGTTAATGAGATAAATACCTCTGGTTTTACATGCATTTTCAGCATAGATTGCTGATTGATATCAGCAAGAGTGTAACTTGGAACTGAATCAAGACCAAGAAAAATGCGAAGGGACTGCACAAGCCCCTCAAGACAAAGCAAATCATATCTGCATATCAAATGAGCATTTTATACATAGGTGACTAAGCCAATGCTAGCAGCATTGTTTATTTATTGGGCAAATCACACAATAAATCAAAAACATTCAAGAAAATAAGCAATATAAGTGAATTTAGGAAAGTACCGATTAGCAGGGACATCAATTTTGTAGATTATTTCTTCATCGCCACCAATGTCTTCATCTTCTTTTAGGTGTTTCTCTTTTCTTATAATTGCTTTCTCAGTTGTCTAGCATATACATGAAACTAGATAAATCATGCACATCTTACATACATACAAATGGATAAGAATGTGCAGATAATTACCACATCATCAAGCTCAATTCCAAAGTCGAAGCATAATTCTTCGAACTCGTCTTGTGCTGACATTAAATAGTTGAAAAGAAAATAAGATTAAAGGGAACTGATAGAAATTTAAGAGAATATAATAAATTTAGAGTTAAACTCACTGTAAGTGCGTCCTAGGGCTTCAAAAAGAAGGTCCCTTCCAACACTAACTGTAGGCATGGTGGATTGAAATGACAGAAACAGCTATTCCCCTTTACAGATTGGAATGGAAATTGTAAGAGGGTGTTAGGCTAAGCTTATTTAAAATGACAAGCATTTTTTTAATTTATAGCTTATAGTGGTGTCAAAACGGAGTTTTTAAAAATGTATTTGGATTAGCTTATCCGGTGTCCAAACAATATAAGCTAGTTGATAAGCATTTTTTTGTGTTTGGCAAAAAAATGCTTATATGTGTAAAAAGGCCAAAAAGGGTTTCCTTTTACATTTTGACCTTAAGTGCATTTACAACTGCGACAGAAAGAAACTGATACAGAAAACATGCATGTACTGTTCATTCCCAGGCTACCAACATCAAAATTCAAAGTTAAATATTAAAACGTGTATATTAGAATTGATCGGTGAAAACATGCATAATAAGAAAGTACTATACACATTCCTCTCAGGCATTTGATCAAACAGCTTGCCTGCAAGGCAAGCATCCCAACTCGGGTAAAAAACCATCATATTTATATCAACTAAGGACACAAATTCAAACATCGAATTCAAGATACAGAACACTTTACACATCAGATATCATATATGAAAAGAAAACACATTCCCTTTTTTACAGATATCATATATGAACAACAAACAAATAGCAAATTAGTAGCAGCAAACAAGTAGCTGTGGCTATCGAAGAAATCGACCAACAGCAATTGATAATAACACCAGCATCAATCGATAACCTTGTAATTGGTATCAATTGATATCAAGATTAGCGATTTCAAAAGAAAGCAGAAAAAAGGAAGAAATAAAGCAGAAAAAGGGAAGAAAATGGAACCTGGGGTGGGGTGCGACAGAGTGGCTGTAGCTATCGAAGGTCTCCGGTCGGTGTCTTCACAGTGGTGGCGACGGCATACAGCTGCGAGAAGGGGAGGGAGTCGATTTGAGCAGAAACGATAGGCGATGCTGTAATGGAGTCGTAATAGTAAAGGTAAGGTTTTATTAGGTTAAAGGGCATATCGGTCAATTCTTAAATCAGGTGAAATAAATGTTTTTAATGGGTTAAAACCTTTAGACAAAATTGCATAAATGGTCTATGGTTGTTAAAATTATATCATTTTGGTATAAAAATATTTTGGTATAAAAGTAGTCTAATTTTGGATATTTTATGTATTTTTGGTCAAAAAAATATTAACTTTAACAAATTGTTTAACAAATTGGTTTAAAATGATAATTTTATGTCCAGATATATTTTTGCAACCAAAATACAAATATCATTTATGCACCTCTTCTTTTTAATTTTATTCAATAATTATACAATAAATATTTCTTTTAATTTCATTTTATTAGATTACTTTTTATAGTAATATATTAATAAATATCATTTTTAATATATAATATTTATATATTAATAAATATTATTTTATTGGATTATTAATTACATTTAGTTAAGTATTTTTTAATTTCTTTTTTTAATAGATTATTTATTTTTATTAGATTATTATATATTAATTAATATTATTTAAATGGGTTACTAATGTTAATTGTTTTTAATTGTTTTCTTCATTATTTTATACTATAAAAAAACCAAAGAAAATCACACCCAACAACATCTCCTAATTTATTATAAATATTTGGAAGATAACATACTTTTGACAACAGTACCACCATCATCCAATCCGATAGTGGTGGGATGAGTGAGAAATTTTTAAAACAAAGACTGTGTAACAGTCAGCAAAACAACTTGATTGATGTCAAACCCAACTCTCAACTTCAAACTGACGACCTTTTTTATTTGTCGTCACAGAACAAGTGTTTATACACCATACCCTTCAGTGACAAAGGAGACGAAGATAAGTGGATGGTTATCAAGACAAAACCAAGAGAGGCATTTAAAGTCACCGAAGCTGACATGGAAGCAGATGAAATCTTTCAGGTTGAAGAGCGGTTTGAGTCGCCCATTTACTATAACTCGTGCGGAATGATTGCGCCTACCCTCAACTACAAAGACATATGACCAAAAATTTAATGACGAGAATGAGGGATCCGGGGAGGAAGACGAGAAGAAGAAGATTTTGAAGACATAGATAATGAAAATGAGTTGTTTTATTTAGACTATTAATTTCTTTTAGTTATTTTTTTAGTTTCATTTTTATTGGATTCTTTTTTTTTTTGATAACACCACCACCATCCTAGTTTATTTATTTAAATAAAATAAAATAAAATAAAAATAAAAAAAAAAACTCATCTATCCCACCACTGCCAAATTAGGTGATAGTGTTTGTGTTATCCAAAATATGTTATCTTCTAAATATTTAAAATAAATTAGGAGATGTGTGGTGAGTTATATTTTTTAGGTTTTTTGATTTAAAATAAAAAAGAAATTATAACTCAATAAAGTAATATTTTTTAATATATAAATATTATATATTTAAAATAATACTTATTAATAAATAATAAGAGAAATAAACCCTTAAAAAGAAACTAAAAAAATAATTAACTAAATTTAAACTCGTAACACAATAAATAAATATTTATATATATATATATATATATATATATATATATATATATTATGTATTAAAAATAATATTTATTAATATATAATAATATAATAAAAAAATATAATAAAAAGAAATTTAAAAAAGAGTCAATGTATAATAATTATAATAATTGAATAAAATTTAAATAAAGAGATGCATAAATGTCTTTGATGTAGTATTGAATAAAATTTAAATAAAGAGATGCATAAATGTCTTTGATGTAGTTTGGTCGTAGAAATGGTCATTGATGGTAAAATTGACATTTTAAAAAAGTTAATAGTCAACTATTAAAGTTAATATTTTTTAACTAAAAATGTATAAGATATCAAAAATTGGACCACTTTTACACCACAAAATAATTTTGGACCAAAATCATATAATTTTAACAACCACAGTGATCATTTTTGTAATTTTGTCAAACCGTTATAACATTTTTTTGAAAAAAAATCTTTATCCAAACATTAATTCAAGAAAAAATTACATAAATGTTCTTTATAGTTACTGAATGCCGTAAACTTAATTTTTGTCAGTTTTTTAATGGATATGATTCTTATGGTTTCCAAATCTTGTATTAATGAATTCTTTTTTTGCTGATACTATTAGTTTTTACTTTTTATTGCGAGTGTAATTCTGTCTTTTTAAATAATAGAGACTAACTTTGTAACCATGGATAAACCATAGGGATCATTTATGTAATTTTATCTATATTTTATGTTTATAAGTTTGTGGTTTTTCCACTCTTTAATTTTTTAAATTTTCATTTGGAGCTTTGTAAACTATTATTTTTACTCCTCTATTTTCTAAACTTTCGTGTTTATCCCATGTGATATATATAATTTATTTTTTCTTAATAATTTTCATCTATTAACCTAAAAAAGTGGTCAGCATTATTGACGTGAATTCAAAACTTCCCTTCGTTAATTTAATAATAATAATAACAATAAACTTACTTGTTTTTCTATGTTCCTATCAGTTTAAATTCAAGTTGACTATGTTTTGACGTTATTTCTTTATGATTTGTGTTTAATTTTTATGTATGTTTTCTATGTATGAGTCGGTTCATATATAATAATTTTCGTTCGTCAACTTAAAAAAAATTACATGTTTATTTTTATGTATGTATCGGTATAAGGTGATCAACGTTTTGACGATTCGACGTAAATTTAGAACTTTTGTTCATTTATTTAAAAAAATTACTTGTTTTTTTATGTATGCATCAGTATAAAATCAAGTTTGTCTACGTTTCAACATATTTTTTTATATTTTAATGCTTATTTTATGTATGAAAAAAAATAAACACATACAAAAAAACAAGTACGGAAACATAACAAAAAATAAAAATAAAATAAAAAATACAAGTTAACTGACTAAACCTATAATTTTTTCACTATAGAAGAAAATGAGTTTGCATGGTAACTAAGGTGCTGTTTGTTTTTTGGAAAAAAAATCTCTTCAAACCTCTTATTGCTACGCGACGCAGCACACGCGCAACACTTTTCATCTCGCAACTGTTTATTTTTTAGAAGTCTTCTGAATCAAAAAAACTCTGTGCGTGCTCTGTTTGGCGCAGCACTTGTACTGCCTCTTCCAACCTCTTCTTCTTCTTTTTTTATTGCTGAAATTTTGATTATATGTTGTTAAAATTTTATTTCACGTTTTTTTTCGTTTTTTTTCGTTTTTTCTTATTGAATTTATTTTTCGTTTTTTTATATTCAATAATGATAATTTCTTAATGAAATATCATTATTTTTTAGTAAAATACTTTTAATTTTTGTTGAAATATCATTCTTTTTTACTGAAATGTCATTAATTTTTACCAAAATGTTATACATTATTAAATTTTATGTATTAAAAAGCTATTTTCGGTTTATAAAATTAGTTTATTTTAATTTTTTAATATTTGCAACAGTATGCAGATGTTAAAAAAACAAACACGTTTCTTATTACAGTCTGCAGCCGTTTGGTCCACCTCTTCTACTGCAGATGGTTGCAGAGGTGGTCCACAGACTTCATTAATTTTTGTTTCAGAAAATCAAACAGCACCTAACTAAACATATACAAAACAGTTATATATTTTTACTCGAAACCATTATAAAATTCATTTAACTTGTTTATTTTTGTCATGTTAATTATGGACATATATATATATATATATATATATATATATATATATATATATATATATATATATATATATATCCCTTATGAACAGTACCTGACCAACGGTATTGTTCATGTGTTACGACAGGGGTTAAAAGGGTTAAAGCTTTTCACTTCTTTCCGATCCTTCCACTGTCTCATCTTTGAACTTCCCCCACCGACTCTGTCACCCATTATCTTCCCAATTGTTCTATCTATCATCCATTTTTGAACCACCATCTCCCTTCTGACCCGCTTCACCTCTCTTCGCTTCTTAAAGAAAATCGGCCTACTCCTCGATTGTCAGCCCCACACTGACAATCTGCCACCGGTCACCACCAGTTTTTGGTTCCTCTTACCACTCTGAACCATCATATCTCCTCCGATCGAACGCCACCATATCCCTCTCGGTCTACCACACTCTTCGTCGTCGGCACCCATAGGGAATTTTGAACATTCAAAACCTTCACGACGAAGAAGACGAAGAACAATCGAAATCATTTGCTCCGTCGGAACTCCATATACATAATCTTTTACACATTATTTACGCTCAAATCTCGATTATTTTTCCAAATCCTAATGATTTACTATTTTTTTTACTTTGATTTGTTGTTTCTTCAATAAATATGAAAGTTTACACTTTTAAGAAATGCAAACATATCGGACCACCACCATCGCAACTTACCGCCTTGGGTACCCTAATTTCATTCTTTCAGGTTAAAATGGGAATACAATTGTATTTGAAGGTAAAATGCCCTGGTATGAAAAAAAAAAGTTGAGAGTAAAATGTTATATCCAAATAGATCTTCAAAATAAAATTAGTATCGAGTTGTCCCTTCTTTTTCCATAAAATTTTTGTATGATTTAGGGTGTACTCTTATGCCAGTTTTCAATTCAATTATTTGATTTTTTTAGGGTGGAATACGAATCTTTCACAGAAGAAGAATAATCTTTCTTTAAATATAGACCGGAGAAAACGAAAGAAATGATGACTGAGATGGAAAATAGGTGCCACGAAGTTAAGTAACATTGAAGATGACAATCCTTCTGAAGTAATTAAACTCCATTTTAAATCGTATTTTATTATTATTATTAATCAATCAATTAATGTATAAAGATTTGATGTGAAACTGTGTTTAGGAAATCATGGAGCAAGAGGAAGAGGAAGTGAGAGGGGAGTTTGAGCGATTCAAACAACTTGACGATGGGATTTTAAGAATCAAAATGAGTTGTTCATGTGGTAATTGGTTGTGTGATTTTCTATCAGCTTTTTAAACTCTTCTCATGTGTTTTTTGTCTACTCCACAACTGATATTCAACTTTGTATTGCACTTTTCTGAAAGTGTTTGATTTCCTTTAAGGTTTGTTATATGGTTGTTGTTTAGTTTCTATATCGTCTTAGTAGCTAATATGATGTGTATCGTTTGATTTTTATACCATGTCTAAAATATTAGTGTTTAAGATGGAATTATATAAACTTTATCTGTTTTACATAATTGCACACTACCTATTTGATGTTATGCTTGAGTGGAACTGACTATAAGAAAAGGAATCGGAGTGAAGATTAAGCAATTAGAATTGTTATCTAATTAGGAGTTTATTTGTTTAAGAGTTTCCTTATTTAAGTCTTTGTTTTGAGTTAGGTTTGTTGGGTTATAAATAAGGCTTTAAGCCACCGTTAGGAGTATTGAATAATCAGAGTTGGTTTTCAGTTTCTGTCATTATCTTAATAATAAACAAGTTTCGTGTCACCTGTTATCGGGTTCTATCAGTTCCATTTATATAACCTTCAAATTATTGGACTAATTCGATTCCTTTTGTTTTATCTTTTAGGATCAAGGATGAAAGCCTCTTGTGGAATTAGGACTGTCAATCAGAAATAAACACAACTCCAACACATGTATATGAGTTCTTTACTTTGATCGGTTTTATATTTGGGTTTCATTTGGATTAAATTTTTGTGTTTATCTACATGTTTTTTGGTTTATTTAGGTAGAATACATACGGTTTCTGTTGACTAAACAAATTTGTTCGCATGGGTGGTGGATCCACAACTTCTGAAGCCGATATAATTGTTTTTTTAACTGTTTATCCATATGTGTTATGTAATATTTATCCTTTATGTTAGCTCATAACTTCTAATTTCTTTTTTTCAACAAAAAAACACTGTTAATTTTATTCGTTTGTTAGGCTTGATCTGCTCTTATAAAAAATTCTCGATTTTACTTTTAGAGGTGATTCCAAGTTTGAAGATCAAATCTACAATAAGATTTTCTATTCAAGTATACAATTCTGCTTTCAGGTGTTTCCTTTTGGTTCTTTATTCTATTGTCATATGTTGTAGCTTTTTGACCAATTATCCATATTCCTCTTCTTTTTTCAATTTCACATATTGCCTTCTGCTCTGCGTGCGATAAAGTATTCCATCAGTAGAAATTCTCCAGTAGGCTCATTCTCATTCTATAAAACAGAGTTACAAATATATGTTAAAATTAGGGATAATTACTTAAAAGGGTAATATATTTGTCGATTTGTAGACATTTGGCCATTGAGTTTTTTTCGTCCATATTTACCCCTTCAACTTGTTGAACTGTACACATTCAGTCCTTATGACCGGTTACTCCAGGTTAGCCAAGAAAAATGATTTCATAAGGTAATATATTTCTCATTTTGTACACATTTATTCCTTAATATTTTTGTACACATTTAGTCCTTAATATTTTTTTGTTTCAAAATAAGTCATTTTTGTTTTTTTACACATTCAATACTTATGAATGTTTTCTTTACGTTTTTCTCATGACATCTTACATAGGACAATCATTGATGAAGTGTGTGAGGTTGTTGATGTTTATGTGTAATGTCTCATTTTCACAACCAAAAAATTTCATTTTTAAATAAGGCAAAACTCCCTAATTATAAATCCATTATTAAGAAAAAACGTTTATTCAAAAATACGTTTATCGAAAATCAGAGTACTATAAGAAATGTGTAATCCTCAATATTGTTGATGAGTATGTACATTCATGCATTCGCCTTCCCACGACCAACGATAGAACCTGAAAACATAAACAATTGGGTAAACACAAAGTTAAGTGAGTTTCCCCCAAAATACCCAGCACAACAAACATATTATCATGCATAACGGACCCACACTCATCAGATTGGTATACCTTTGCCTAGTCAGTCATCGGACTGGATTGCCAACATGCAACAGGTCCAATCAGTCATCGGACTGAAATACCTAGGGTTTGTTGGCATGACGCCTTAATCCAACCGCTCTTCTCAAGTCTTCGTGCCTACAACGTATAGCCGGCCCGCACCATGTGTCTTAGCCTAGCTACAACATATAGCAGGACCACCTGAAACTATCCCACCACCATATGGCTATCCCACATAAGATGTCGTGAGAAAAACCTAAAGAAATCATTCATAAGTACCGAAAGAATACAAAAACAAAAATGACTTATTTTGCAACAAAAAAATATTAAGGACTAAATGTGTACAAAGTGATAAATATATTACTCTATTAAGTCATTTTTACCGGCTAACCTAGAGTAGCTGGTCATAAGGACTAAACGTGTACAGTTTAACAAGTTGAAGGGGTAAATGTGGACGAAAAAAACTCAGTGACTAAATGTGTACAAATCGAAAAATATATTACCCATTTAAGTCATTATCCCTTAAAATTATTCAAAACCTACATTGCTATAATCAGATTAATATCACCTTAACATAATCTAGAAGTTTCGGATCATCATGAAGATATTTAAGCATCTTTGTTCATAACTTAGATATTGTTCATAGAGGATGCTACATCAGAACCCACAATTCAACAAAAGGGGCAGAAGGGTATAATTGTAATTTTGGTCATAACTGTACCAACTTTTATTTTTTTCATCTACAATTATTTGTTGTCATCATTTTGAATGTGCTGTTAAGAAAATTCTTAACCCATGCAGAACATGACTCCTTTTCTCGTTTATTTATAGATTTGAAGTTTTAAAGGATCTAAATAAATTTATAGAGAATTGACCGTTAGTCATTAGGTCGTTTATTTTTATTTTTTTTTATGTTTTCATACTTATGTTTTCATATATAAGAAAAAGCACAAAACATTAAAAAATAATAATAATAACTTCGAACGTAGACGAACTCGAATTTATACCGACACGTATATAAAAAAGCAAATAATTTCATTTAAAAAAATAATGAACGAACGTTTTAAATTTTTGTCAAATACATCAAAACGTTGACCACCTTTAATTTATACTGACACATGCATAAAAATACGCATGTAAAGTTATCTTTTTTAAAGTTAACGAATGAAAGTTATTATATATGATCTAACTCGTGCATAAAAACGTACATAAAATTAAGCAAAAAAATGTAAACTCAAATATAATATGTTTTTTAAGTTAACACACAAACGTTATTATACGTGACCTGGACTCATAGTTAAGAAATGTACATAAAATTAAGCACAAAAACATAAAAGATATTACGTCGAAACATACACAAACCCGAATTTAAACAAACACGAACATAAAAAACAAGTTTTTTTAATCAATAAACAAAAGTTTTAAATTCATGTTGAAACGTTGACGACCTTAAATTTATATCAACATATATATAAAAATAAGTATGTAAAAAATAATGTTTTTAAGTTAACGTACAAACGTTACTAAGGAAAATTAAATTATATATAATACTAGAGATAAAAATGAAACTTTAAAAATAGATAGTGAAAATAATATTTTATAAAGTTCAAAGTGAAGGGTCAAAATGTAAAAAAAAATAAAATAGTGGACAAACTTATAAACATAAAATATAGACAAAATTACATAAACAATCCTTATGGTTTACACATGACACAAACTAAGTCCATGCTAACTGAAAATACAAAATTACCGTCACACTAACGAGCAATAACTAACAGTGTTATAAAAAAAAAACACGAAAGTTTTGAAAAACACGTAGACTATGTTGGTTAAAAAATTAACAATGATTGAGTTTGTAACATTTAGTCAGCCACAATAATCATTTATATAATTTTGTCTTAATTCTATGTTTTATAGGTATTAAATTGATAATAAGTAAACATAAGGTTAATCTTCTAGATAGATCGCTTTTTAATTTAGAAAAAAAACAATTAATTTTTAGGCTTATATAATCCGTTTGAAAACAAAATTAAATAATAGTATTAATAAACTTTTAATTTTTTTAAAAAGGAAAAAAAAAATATTATATCTGACAAACCTTTTCATTTTGGTTTATTATTCCCTTTTTTTTATTGTTGCTATTTATAATGTTCCTTCTGGAATGTAATTAAGGTTCCTTTTGGTACAAGAGTATGATTCATACGGGAATGAGATGATGGTTCATTAGCGAACATAGATAGATGGTGCCTATAAGGATGTAGATAGATGATTCATGCGGGGAATTAAAGATTTTTTATGAGTAGAAGGGATATAGAACCCGTGAATGGAACAAGCTAATGGAGTTCTTTTAAGAACTTAGAACATAATATGTGATGGATTAAGAGTAAGTAATTTGTGAGGGATTTAAGGGGAGAAAGAAAGTGTCAAGGGATCTATGAGGGGTCAAGATGAGAAGTATGAAATGGAGAAATAAGAGCATGCGTAGAGCATAGAGAATAGTAAAGGAATGATGAGATGATACATAGTATGTCTAACGTCCCAAAACTTAAGACTACAAATTTGGATTTTTAAATTAATAAAACCATTATCTAAGACAACATCATCAAAACCATAGTAAATCAAAGTGTATGAATAACATCCAAATATATCATAGTAATATAAAATGTAAAGCAATGTGGTGTGTGCACTGCAATCATCTCGGGTTCTTCCCCTTTCTAACCAGAAGAACCTGAAACATAAACTGAAAACCGTAAGCACAAAGCTTAGTGGGTTCCTCAAAATACCACATACTAAACAAACATACTACTAAGCATATATGGGTGCTTGCCTACCGCTTCAGTCTATTTCAACCGGATACCATCAAGCATATATGGGTGCTTATCTGTCCCTTCAGTCTATTTAAACTGGATACTATGAAGCATATATGGGTGCTTGCCTACCCCTTCGGTCTATTTCAACCGGATACTATCAAGCATATATGGGTGCTTGCCTACCCATTTGGTCTATTTCAACTGAATACTATGAAGCATATCTGGGTGCTTGCCTATCCCTTCAGTTTATTTCAATCGAATATTATAAAGCAAACACAAGCATTACCAACAGTTGTCACGAAGTCAACCATTATACTACAACATAAATTAGTGGGCCGACATTGGTGCCTTTAACCCATGGATACCGTGAAGGAAAATCATCTCACAGTCTGAAAGAATAGCTGCACCGATCACTACTCTAAAAGCTTTCTCTACTGGTTATCTATACAATTAATAGGAACCTAATTCTCAGATTATAATCAAATTACCCAAAATGCCCCTCAAGTCAAACTTGGTCAACCATGGTCAAGGTCAAAGTCAACGGTCAAGGTCAAAGTCAATGGTCAAGGTCCAAAACTCAATCTTTCTTCCCAACGGAGTACGCCCTACGTATCAACAGAGTACATCCAGCGTACTCTGTTGTTGACCAAAAGCAGGGCGTTGACCGCGTACGCGCATCATACCTCCAGGTACACCCAACGCATGCAACCGAGTCTCAAAACTACATTAAGAGCTTATTACATTAATCCCTTACGTCCAAAAATCAGATCCAAACCTAAAATTATGTCCTAAGTCATAAAGTTTCCAACTTTATGACTTTGCATGGTTATAGAGTGTTTAATGTCCAAACCCCTATGTTCTTAACCCAATAAGACATCATAACTCCTGTATGGAAGGGATAGAAGGGACAAGATCACATTTTTATGTTTCATAATAGCTTCATGATGGAAAAAGTTTCCAACTTTATCCATTTTAATGGTCCCAACAGACAAGATCTAGTCTTTAAGTCTCAAAAGGACCCAAAAGTGCATCTTTTTCAACTTAATCCATTAAGTACAAGTCTCAAACCTTCACATCTAAATCAAAATGATGTTTAGATGGATAAAGTTTCCAACTTTATCCATAACAAGGTCACAAACTTTCAAGATCAAAACTTTATGCACTTAAAGTAACCCAAAGCTCATAACACCCAAAACTAGCTAGATCTCACAATTTCATCATCAAGATTCAAACTTATACCTCCAGAATAAATATCAAGGTGAACAAATTATGGATCTACAAGCTCCAATGCAACCAAAATTTCTTCAATGAGTTTCTTCTTCTCCAAGGTGCACCAAGAACACCCCAAAGCACTTAAAAACAACTTCTTTTTGCTCACAAGGCTCAATCTAGGATTAGGGTTACAAGAGAGAGTGTTGGAGAAGTGAAGGTTGAGAATGGAGTGGGTTTGGGGAAAGTTAAGCAACTTAAATATGGCTCAAACCACGAGAATGGGGTTTGGGCACTGATCGCGGACGCCTAAAGAACTCAATTTACACCCATTCCATGCTAGTCATTCCAAAGATGTGATGCAGATTTGCAGGCAATACCAAGGGAAGGTCAAACTGGCAGACAACAAGAGCCTTGATATTATAGGTGTTGGGGATGTGGTCCTTAAGACTACTTTAGGTACGAATTGGACCTTGAAGAATGTCAAGTTCATTCCGGACTTGAAAAGAATGTTGATATCAGTGGGGAAACATGACGATGAATTTCACCATGTCACTTTTGGTGATCATCAATGGAAGGTGACAAAAGGAAACTTGGTGGTTGCTACAGGTCATAAGCGGGGTACACTTTACATGGTGGAAGTTTCTGATGATGAGTCACATGTTGTTGAAGAAGTCTGGGCATCCACTCTATGGCACCAAATACTTGGATATATGTAACGCCTGTGTTTCCGGGCTTGCCACTTTTAGCAATGTAATAGTCTAGGTTAACCTTTGTAACCCGTTTTGAAATAATAATAATGTATTATTTGAGTATTATGTGTTTTGTGCTTAAATGCTTAATTATGTGGTTTGATTAATTAAGAATAAAAATAAGAGTCAAAATTTAAGTGTAAAATAAACTTAATATCTTTGGTTAATGTTGTAGTAATTGAAACGAGGTTTCCGAATATATATAGAACGCCCAAATCTGACTTCGTATGAGGAAGTTATGATTTATCGAAGTTCCGGCTTAGCGGTATACAGCCTGAAATACTCGATTTAAGATCGAGCGGTTTTTAGCCGAAGCAATCTAAATGAGAATCGAAGATCTCATTGTTGGTATCGAAACGAGAAAAAGTTAGGCGAGAACGGACGTCAAACGAAGAAGTTATGAATTTATAACGAAAGTTTCTGTCCCGGCCTATTAAAAATAATTAATAAAAATAAAGTCAAAATTAGCCGATGGAGTCTAAACGAAAGTTGTAGAGCGTAGTCTCACCTTCGCGTGGATATAAAGAACGTCGAAAACGGAGTTCGTATGAGGAAGATATGAATTTCCGAAGTTTATTTAATATTTTGTATTTAAATTTAATTGGAAATTCGGAAACATTATCCGAAGGAGTCATTGATCTGATCCGAGGTACGCGCCGCGTACTCGAGTACGCCCCGCGTACTCCGAGGGTGTCGACATCGCAGCAAGTGGCTTCGGATGACGCATGCGCTTACGAACTTGAAGCAGTACGCGCTGCGTACTGCTGTACGCCCCGCGTAATTGAGGCTTCCAGCCTCTATATAAAGGAATCCGAAGACAGCCTCATTTCTTGTCCATTTTCTTCTCTTCTCTCTAGTCTTTTGCATCGTTTTTCGTGCCGAAGCTATCCCGTAGTCCCGGTATCATACTCTAGCCCCGAGGCAAGTCCCGAGATCCCGAAGATCCCGAGAAGTGCGGTTCCCGAGTCGAAGCTCTGCCCGCGAGAAGTTCGATTTTCGAGGAGATCTTCCAGATCTGCTGAGGAATACTACTTCTATAAGTCGTAGTACTGTCGGATCATCTTCTGATCAAGTGAGTGTGTAGTTATTTTCTTCTAATACAATAATACGAAGTATTTTATATAAAAATACGTGCTATGTGTATATATCTGGTTGTGTTATGTGTGAATGTGTATTCACTCTCTTCTATCTTATAGATCTGCTTATTTCTTTATGAGATATGTGTTATGTGTGTGTGTGCCTCATCTGTTATGTGATATATGTGTTGATTAAAGTATGTTATGCGGGTTTTCTTTAAACTATGTATACAAATGTATATTTTTATCTACTAATATGTTGGGTAGAACATGGGTAGACAGTTGGTGTGTAATAAACAGATGAGAGGCCTCGTTGTTGTTTGATTGAGTCATCTAGCGGAGTTTAGATGACGACCACTGGCTATTCTAGACAGTCTTGTGGAAACATTAGCAGGTTCGCCACCTGTAGGTGTTAATGAACTTGGGTGTTCATTCGCTGTACTCCATCCCCATGGTTGCCTTATTTGACTTATATTGCTGAGGTACCCCCGAAGCATGTGTTGTCGCCCCGATGAAATATTCTTAGACTAGGTCCCTTATGTTAGTTGTTTTAGGGACATTAAAGTGAGAATAACGGGAATGGGTAATTGGGTTATTGTTGGTTGGTGAAAATTAAATATGATATTTATTGTGGGTTGAAAACCCTATATGCTCACCAGGCTCCCAAGCCTGACCCACTCAGTTTTAAATTGTATTACAGGTAGTGGCGGAAGGGCATGAGATGGATGAACCATCAAGTTGTTTTGTTTACAAGTCTGCATATGTTTATATTTGTTATATGACTTGTAATGTATTCGTTTATGCTTATTGGTCTGTATCGGAACATGACACCCCGAGTTTTGATTATAATGAAAATACATTTCTTTTATGAAATGCTTCGGTAAACAATGTTTTATCATGTTTTGTTTTTGGGAACAAATTCCGCAACTCTTTCAAATCAAAAGGATTTACTCTGAAAATATTTAAAAGCATAAATGAAAATCGGTCTTTTCTGGCCGAGATTTTGGGGATGTCATAGTTGGTATCAGAGCATTAGTTTAAGCGAACTAGGAATTTGTAGGATTTCTAGACTTAAACTTAGAATGCTAAGTGAAGTTTTGAGATGCGTGTCTGTTATGTTTTAGACACGAGCACTAGTTTATTTTAGGAAAGTTGCCTAAAATGCTTTATGTGCTAAATGTTATATGTTGCCATATATGATATTATTTGTTCGGATCTATGGTCTGTTGCCGACCGGATCTAGAAACCTTATGTGTGTAGGATTCTAAGCGTACGTCTACGATATTAGAACTAGCATGTAAACGTTTCGGAGTGATAAGGAGGATTCGAATATCTATCATGATTGAGGATCTAATTTCACCTTATTCGGTGTGTAGATCAAAATGGTGAGAACAAGAAGTGGAGTTGGAAATGCTGACGAAAACAGGAATCAACCACCAGTGATTGAGCCAATACCTGTCGTAGCAGCAGCACCTGAGCCAATAACCATGGCTGGTGTGCAATTGATGATTCAGACGATGTTGGATCGTCAAATGGATGAAACTAGACGGTTGCTTCAACAAAATCGTGAAGAACTGTCGATTCGTGTGGAAGAGCCTGAACTGAATGAAGGGCATTCGGAAGGTGGAAACTTCAGTGGGTCTATTGGTCAAGCCAACCCACCGATAGTTAGGCAAGATAACCATGATGGAAGGAATGATGGAATGGGATGCAAGTACAAGGACTTTTTGACTTGCAAACCATCGACCTTCAATGGAAAGGAGGATCCGATTGGGGTTATGGATTGGATCTCCGAAATGGAGTTAGCCTTTATGACGTGTGGCTGCAGAGGTAAGTTGCAAACTATCTATGCCGTGCGTCAATTCCGAGGTGGAGCTGTTCGTTGGTGGAACACTCTAGGGAAGACTTTGAGCCCTAACGAGCCACTGCAATTGTCATGGGCAGAGTTCTTGGTGCAGTTCAAGCGCAAGTTCTGCTCGGCTCAAAATCTGTTGGAGTTGGAGAATAAGTTTTTGACATTGACGAAGGGTAGCATGTCAGTGGATGAGTACACCAATAACTTCACCGATAAGATGGAGTTTGCCTTGCGTATCGTTCCAGACGAGCTGACAAAGGTGGATCGGTATGCGAAGGGACTTCCATGGGAGTACGAGGTGCCAGTACGTCAGGCACTTACTCTAGAGGCAGCTATCTGGGCTGCCAAGTCTGTGGAGAACATGATCAAGGGGAGAACCACCGTCAAGGTTGAAGTTGGTGAGAAAAGGAAGTTTGAAGGAACATCTGGTTCCAGTAAGAAGAGCAAATTTTCGAAATCTGATTCGAAAAAGTTTGGAGGAAAAGGAGGCGAAGCGAAGTGGTGTGATAAGTGTAGGAAAAAGCACTTTGGGAAATGTAGCGAGGATGTGACCTGCTACAAGTGTGGAAAGGTTGGACATTTTGCCAATGAATGTCCGAACAACAAAAGGATGTGTTTTGGGTGTAATGAAGAGGGGCACATTTTGAAAGACTGTCCGAAGAAGAAGGAGGCAACTAGGCCCAATATTCCACCAAAGCCGAAGGCGAGAGCCTTCCAGATGACACTTGAGGCTGCGAAAGATGAAGTTGATGTCGCTTCAGGTACCTTTCTCGTAAGCGAATTACCTGCTCATATATTGTTTGATTCCGGAGCCAACTACTCCTTTATTTCGCATGAGTTTGGTAGAAAGCTGGCTTTGCCTATTGATAGACTAGATAATGCTTTATTAGTTGAAGTAGCTAGTGGCAAGTTTGTACCTGTTAGCCATCGTATGAAAAACGTCTTGATCGACCTTAATGGGAATAAGTTTCACGAGGCGTTATTGCCTATCGAACTTAATGGTTTCGACATCGTCTTGGGAATGGATTGGCTTAGCGCCAATGATGCCGAAATTTTATGCAAGAAAAAGATAGTTAAAGTAAACCCGCCTGGAAAAGATTCGTTTATGGTGTATGGGGACAAACGGCGAGTGAATTCTGGGATCATTTCTCTAATGAAAGCCAGAAAGTGTTTGACCAAAGGATGTACATCATATTTAGCATTTGTGATTGATGCTAAGAAAGAAAAGAAGGTGATGCAGAGCATTCCAGTGGTGTGTGATTTTCCGGAAGTGTTCCCCGAGGATCTTCCTGGATTACCACCTGATAGACAAGTGGAGTTCAGAATAGACTTGTTACCAGGAACCACGCCAATAGCAAAAGCACCTTATCGATTAGCACCGACGGAGATGAAGGAGCTGATGATGCAACTTCAGGAGTTATTGGACAAAGGTTTCATTAGACCTAGTTCATCGCCCTGGGGAGCTCCGGTGTTATTTGTAAAGAAGAAAGATGGAAGTATGAGAATGTGCATCGATTACAGAGAGCTGAACAAGGCAACAATAAAGAATAGATATCCGTTGCCGAGGATTGATGACCTGTTTGATCAATTGCAAGGTTCGAGCTATTTCTCGAAGATCGATCTTAGGTCAGGATATCATCAGCTGAAAGTAAGAGAGCAAGATATCGAGAAGACTGCATTCAGAACTAGATATGGGCACTACGAGTTCTTGGTTATGTCGTTTGGACTAACCAATGCTCCAGCAGCGTTCATGGATTTGATGAATAGGGTTTGCAATCCTTTCCTTGATAAACCCGTGATAGTGTTCATAGACGACATTCTGATCTACTCGAAAAGCCAGGAGGAGCATGACAGACACTTGCGAGAAGTGTTAGAAGTCTTGAAGAAGGAGAAGCTGTATGCAAAGTTCTCCAAATGTGATTTTTGGATTCGTGAAGTCCAATTCTTGGGTCACGTGGTCAACCAAGAAGGGATAATGGTTGATCCAGCGAAGATCGAAGCTGTGACAAAGTGGGAACAACCGAAAAGTCCCACGGAGGTTCGAAGCTTTTTAGGATTAGCCGGATATTACCGAAGGTTTATCCAAGGTTTTTCTTCGATCGCTAGTCCATTGTCAGCTTTGACCCACAAAGGAGCTACTTATGCTTGGGGTGAGAAGCATAAGGAAGCATTTGAGAAGCTAAAGGTTTACATAGACTATTACATCATCATTAATGCCTGGCCCAGAAATACGGGCATTACAATTCTATCCACCTTAGAATGATTCCGTCCCCGGAATCACACATCAACAAACAAATACGGGTAGTGACTCATCATGTCACTCTCTGTCTCCCATGTGAGATTTGGCCCATTCGTATGTTTCCATCGGACAAGCACTAACTCGACCATCTTGCGTTGCAACTTCTTAGTCTTCTGGTCAACGATTGCCTCTAGTTCTTCAATCAACCTTCTGTTCTCATCGATTCTCAACTCCGAAAGTGGAATCATGTCGGGAACTTCTCCCGTGAACTTCCTCAAATAACACACATGGAAAGTGTTATGAATTCCATTCAGTTCTTCGGGTAATTCAAGCTTGTAAGCTTGGTTCCCAACCCTCTGAAGAACTTTAAACGGTCCAATAAACCTTGGACTCAACTTTCCCCTTTTACCAAATCTTATAAGTCCCTTCCACGGCAAGACTTTAAGTAAAATCGAATCTCCAACTTCAAAAGTCACCGGTCTTCTTTTCTTGTCAGCATAGCTCTTTTGACGATCCTGAGTTGCTAACATTCGCTCCTTAATTATTTTCAACTTTTCCGCAGTCTGATGGACTATCTTCGGTCCCATAAACTGCTTTTCCCCAACTTCAAGCCAACAAGACGGCGTATGACACTTCTGTCCGTACAAAGCTTGATAAGGTGCCATCTTTATGCTTGAGTGGAAACTATTATTGTAGGAAAATTCTACCAAAGGTGTTCATCCCAGTTACCTAGGAATTCCATAGTACATGCTCTCAGCATATCTTCAAATGTTTGTATTGTTCTTTCATTCTGACCAACAGTCTGTGGATGGTAAGTTGTACTCAAACACAACCTGGTACCCAATTCCTCTTGTAGACTTTTCCAAAATCGCGAGGTGAAACGGCTGTCACGATCTGACACAATCGTTAACGGAACACCGTGAAGCCTCATAATTTCCTTCACGTAAGAATTTGCAAGCTTATCCATAGACCATTTCTCATTGGATGCTATGAAATGTGCACTCTTAGTGATTCGATCAACGACTACCCAAATCATGTCGTGACCGTTCTTTGTTCTGGGCAGTTTAGTGACAAAATTCATTGCAATGTCCTCCCATTTACCCATAGGCACAGGTAACGGTTCTAAACTCCCGTACGGTTTCTGATGTTGTGTCTTAACTCTTGCACAGGTCACACACTCAGCCACATACTTCGCAATGTCGAGCTTCATCGTCGGCCACCAGTAATAGGGTTTCAGGTCTCAATACATTTTAGTGCTGCCAGGATGAATTGAGTACATGGTTTTGTGAGCTTCTTACATAAAAGATCTCTTATCCCTCCTGACTTAGGTACCCAAATCCGATCTTGGAATACCTTTAGTCCATGACTGTTTGTACCGAACACCAACGTTTTGCCCAAACATCCCTCCTTTCGGTCATTCTTTTCAGAAGCTTCCTCTTGATCTTTCTTTATACTTTCCATAATGGTCGAGACAACTTCTATTCTCAACGCCCTTGGCTTTTTTCTTTCAAGATTGACTTTCCGACTGAGAGCATCAGCGACAACATTAGCTTTACCGAGGTGGTAAAGTATCTCACAATCGTAGTCCATAAGTAACGCTAGCCAACGTCATCGCCTCATATTCAATTCTTTCTGATTAAAGAGATATTGGAGACTCTTACGATCAGCGAAAAGTTTGCAATTCGAGCCATAGAGGTAATGCCTCCATATTTTCAGAGCGAAAACTACCGCTGCCAACTCTAAATCAAGAGTGGGGTAGTTCCTTTCATGCTCTTTCAGCTTTCGAGATGCATACGCGATCACCTTATCTCTTTGGGTCAAAACACAACTCAATCCAACCCCAAATGCATCGCTATAAACAACGAAGTCTTCAACTCCATCGGGCAGAGATAAAATCGGTGCCTCACATAGTTTCTTCTTTAACAACTCGAAGGCTTCTCTATGTTTATCACTCCAAGCATAAGTAACTCCTTTGTGGGTCAAAGCTGTTAATGGACTAGCGGTCGAAGAAAAGCCTTGGATAAACCTTCGGTAATATCCGGCTAATCCTAAAAAGCTTCGGATCTCCGTGGGACTTTTCGGTTGTTCCCACTTCATTACAGCTTCAATCTTTGCTGGATCAACCATTATCCCTTCTTGGTTGACCACGTGACCCAAGAATTGGACTTCTCGAATCCAAAAATCACATTTGGAGAACTTTGCATACAACTTCTCCTTCTTCAAGACTTCCAACACTTCTCGCAAGTGTCGGTCATTGTCACACCCCAAAACCACTAACGGCGGAAACGTTCTGGGGCGGAGGACGTCATGTAATGTATCACAACAATGTAAAGTAGTAAACAAGCAACAACATCATCAATTGCATTAATAGAATAACTTTAATTACAAGTGTTCTTTCATAGTATGAGACAACATAATGAATAATCAAAATAAAAAGAGGAGTCCTGACTGCTCTGTCTTCACAAAACCTGGTCGTCGTACATGTCTATTTGTTACCTGAGAATACAAGTTATTTTGAAAGCGAGTATCAGCCAAAAAGCTGGTGAATTCATAAGTATTAATGTGTCTTTGATTTGTAAAAACTTGAAATGAAAGACTTGAAACTGTTTTGAAAGAAAGTTCATATAAGTATGAAAATGTTTGTAAGTAGTTGCAAGCGTTTGAAAAACCCTGGAAATCCCTATGATTCCTATTAGTATAGATGAAATTTTCTACCAAGACTTAACTGTTTTGAAAGTAGCCTTCTACCAAGACCCGACTATTTTGAAAGCAGCCTTCTACCAAGACCCGACTATTTTGAAAGCAGCCTTCTACCAAGACCCAACTGTTTTGAAAGCAGCCTTCTACCAAGACCCGACTGTTTGAAAGCAGCCTTCTACCAAGACCCGACTGTTTGGAAAGTAGCCTTCTACCAAGACCTAACTATTTTGAAAGTAGCCTTCTACCAAGACCCGACTGTTTTGAAAGTAGCCTTCTACCAAGACCCGACTATACGACTATTATTATTATTAATATAAGGAATTGTATCCTTTTATCCTAGGACACACAAATATAATTTACCTCATCGGTTATGTGAATGACTCACAAGATAAAGGTAATAATATAAATAACTTATGTGAAATCCCCAATTTCACGGCCAGAAAAGACCGATTTGTTTATGCTTTGTTTTATAAAATCAGAGTACATTCTTTTGATTTAAAAGAGTAGCGGAATTTGTTCCCAAAACAAAATATGATAAAATTTATCAAAACGTTTCTTAAAGAGAACGTATTTTCATTAAATAATAAAACTTCGGGATCTCATGTTCCGATCAGACCAAAAGCATAAACAGTATAAAATATACCTTACAACAGTTATTTATAACTACTGATCTATATTCCAAAATCTCTCGTCAAGTCCACCAACTTATACTCTTGTGTCATTACCTGTAATGCAAAGAAAACTAAGTGGGTCAGACTTGGGAGTCTGGTAAGCATATAGGGTTTTCAAACCACAATAATATAATTATTATATTTAATCATCAAACAATCAACCCATTAACCCATCCCCGTTATCTCATTTTATTATTTAAGTACCTTCCCTAAGGAATTATCCTAAGGGTCATCTCCTACATCGTATTTACCTCTCATCTCCTTACATCACATTTCCTTGTATATTTGTTCCTAAGGACTTTTTCCTAAGGATCATTGCATGAATACGTAGCCACAACATCGCGTGGACTAGTAAATCATAGTAAGGGTTAGACTATCATCGCATGAATACGCAGCCACAACATCGCCTGGACTGGTAATTCATAATAAGGGTTAGACTATCATCGCATGAATACGCAGCCACAACATCGCCTGGACTGGTAATTCATAATAAGGGTTAGACTATCATCGCATGAATACGTAGCCACAACATCGCCTGGACTCGTAATTCATAATAAGGGTTAGACTATCATCGCATGAATACGCAGCCACAACATCGCCTAGACTGGTAATTCATAACCTATCTATCATCACCTAATTATCCTCACCTTTCTATCATCACCTATCTCTCATCACCTAATTATCATCACCTATTTCTCATCACCTAATTATCATCACACGTCATCTAATTCATCTACCCATGTTCTACCCAACATATTTGTAGATATAAAATACATATACAGATTAACTCATGTAACGCCCGGGTTTCAGGGCTAAGCATTTTTGTCAATGTAATAGTCTAGGTCAACTCTTGTAACTCTTTTTGAAGTAATAAAGATGAAATATTTGAGTATTATGTGAATTATATGTGTTTATTATTTAATTATAAATGTATAATTAATAAAGAATAAAAATGAGCGTCAAAATTAAAGTGTGAGATAATCCCGATATCTCTACATAAAGTTGTAGAATATGTCTCAAGGTTTCCGTGCATATAAGGAACGCCGAAATCCGAGTTATAACGAAGAAGTTATGACCCGTCGAAGTTTCACGACAGAACCGGCACGATACCGGGAAGCGTGAATAGTGAATTTACGATAGAGCGAGATTTAGCCTTAGTGATCTAAATGAAAGTCGTAGAATATGTTAAACTAAGAACATCGATAAAAAGAACGCCCAAATCTGACTTCGTATGAAGAAGTTATGAGATTTTAAACAGACCAATCCTGTCCCGGCTTGTTAAAAATATAACTTTAAAAATAAAGTCAAAATTAGCCGACGTAGTCTAAAAGAAAGTTGTAGAGTACGTCTTCACCTACGCGTGGATATAAAGAACGTCAAAAACGGAGTTCGTATGAACGAGTTACAAATTATAATAGCATATTTATGTATTAAAATAAAGTATAAATCATGTATACGTACACATATATATTCATATGTATATATCATTAGAAAGGTATCGACGATGCGGTCATTATAAGACTAATGTTGAGTTCTTTCGACATTAGTTTAGTACAAATATCATTAAATCCATTTATAATAGTATTATAGAGGGGTGTTTAGTTGTTTATATAACTAAAAGGTCATTAAATAATTATGGAGGGTAGTTTTTGAAAATTCAATTAGTATAAATAAGAGCCTTGGGCTCTCATATTTCTTGCACCATTCTCTTGATTCAAGAGTCTTTCTCTCCTTATCCCCCGAGCATTTCGGTCCCTCGTGATTCGACTTCTCTTTCTGTAGCTTAGTATAGTAAGGCGAGCGCTGAAGCACTGCACGAATCTTTCTTAGAAAGATTCAGCGACGAAGTTCTGCCCCTGCAGAGCCCGACTCCTAGCTAAAACCCCCTTGTAAGTAAGTTATGCTTACCTTATTTTAATATAGCTTATATTTAAAATTAGTATTGTTATTATGAACTTATAATAAATATTTGAGCTATTATTATAACTTATATAAGTGTCGTTATAATATTTTTTTTAACTACTCGCGGTACGGGGAATCTGGTTTAAAGGGCCGCATAGGGTTGTTGGATTTCAGAAGTGTTATATGCCAAAATGGTCCTGCCCTCCGGTGTTTTATGTCTGGCCCCTGTCTGTACATAGTGGTTGGAAAATATTGTTTAACGCTTATATAATAATAATAATACTAAGACTAATAGTTAGTCACGCTAAATATTAGACTAAAATTTAGCGATAATAATGCTAGGTTTCGTCGAAGGAAAATAGAACCGTTAGAAGCAAGCGCTGCCCGATTTTGGAATCATCACCTTAACAAGTGAGTGCATAGTTACTTTCAACTTACACATAGATATGAAGTATTTTATATAAATTACGTGCTATGTGTGCATATTATCTGAATACTTGCTATCTATGCTAGATGAACGTTGTTATACATGTTTTCAATGATTTAAACTGTATATGTATTTTATATCTACGAAAATGTTGGGGTAAAACATGGGTAGATGCAATAGGTGATGTGTGATAAAATGATGAGAGGCCTCGATGTTGATGTTGTTGATTCTGTCATCTAGCGGAGTATGGATGACGACCACGGACTCTTCTAGACAGTCCAGTGGAACACTAGCAAGCTCGCAACCTATAGGTGTTTGTGAACGATATGTTCACCGGTGTACTCCATCCCCCACATGGTTGCCTTTAGGACATTTATTGCTGAGGAATCCCCTTAGCAGTAGTGTTCGTCCCGATGATGATCCTTAGGCTAGGTCCCTTATGATAGGTGTTTAGGGACGTAAAGTGAGGATAACGGGAACGGGTAATCGGGTTATTGTTGATCGATGAAATTAATAAACTTATTTATTGTGGGTTGAAAACCCTATGTGCTCACCAGGCTCCCAAGCCTGACCCACTCAGTTTTATGTATTACAGGTAGTGGCGCATGAGCATAAGTGTGATGTTTTGGACGAGGGATTACGGATATAGGCCTGTAGATATGAAATAATGTAGTAAGGCTTATATTGTACTGTTTATGCTTTTGATCTGTACGAACATGACATCCCGAGTCTTTTAATGAAATACATTTCTATGGAAATGCTTTTGATAAATCTTTATCATATTTTTGTTTTGGGACAAATTCCGCAACACTTTCATTTAAAATGTAACTCTGATTTTTAAACAAAGCATAAACAAACCGGTCTTTTCTGGCCGTGATTTTGGGGATGTCACAACTCATTTAACACCTATATAAAACATCCATTCCACACTCATCTCAAATAAACAACAATATATAAACACATAGCACGTATTTCATAGCAAATACTTAATATATATATATATATATATATATATATATATATATATATATATATATATATATATATATATATATATATATGTTAGAAGAAAGTGATCACATACTCACCCAAAACATATACTTAATACATTCACACAATACTTGTATTAAAATCGTGTTATGAAAGGGACTATACACTCACACATATAAACAACTTTATATTATACACATAGCATGTATTTTATAAAATACTTCATATCTATGTGTAAGATGAAAGTGATTATACACTCACACGTATAAACAACAATATATATACACATACCACATATTTTATAAAATACTTCATATCTATGTGTAAGATGAAAGTGACCACACACTCACTTGATCAGAAGATGATCAGACAGCACTACGGCTTGTAGAAGTAGTATTCTTCGGTAGATCTGGAAGATTTTCACAAAAACCGGACTCCTCGCGGGCAGAGCTTCGGCTCATAAACTCTTTTCTTCTCGGGATCTTCGGGTGGGGGGGGGGGGGGGGTTAAAATAGGGCTTAGAGGGTGTATCAGGAGTGGGAGAGAAGGGATGGAGCAACCATAGTCGGCTGGCCCTTCAAATCTATTTATAGGGCAAATTTGGCCCTTGCCACGTCGTGGCACCCTTTTTCCACATCGTGGGCTTGGTCGTCACTGCATATGTCATCACAAGTTGTGTCTGGGGCACTCCCGGAGGTGTCAGAAGACTTGCCACGCCGTGGCACTGCTTGCCACATCGTGGTCTCTGACACAGCTTTGGGGTTCGCGCCCCGAACTTCAGAAATTCATAACTTTCGCATACGAACTCCGTTTTCAACGTTCTTTATATCGACGCGAAGGTGAGATTATAATCTACAAATCTCGTTTAGACTCTGTTGGCTAATTTTGACTTTATTTTTAATATATTATAAATATATTACTTATATATTATTTTTAGTAGGCCGGGACAGGAAAACTCCGTTCGAAATTCATAACTCCTTCATCTGAACTCCGTTTTCATTTGTCTTTTTATCGTTGGAATACTATTGATGAGATCTTCAATTCTCATTTAGAAAGTTTTGGCTAAATATCACTTGACCTCAATCTCGAGTTTCGAGTTGCATACTGCTAATGCTGAAACTTCGAAAAATCATAACTTCCTCATCCGAAGTCAGATTTAGACGTTCTTTTTATGCACGCTCTAGGTTTAACGTATTATATGACTTTCATTTATATCGCTAAATCCAAATATCGCTCTAACGTAAATTCACTATTTACATCGCGTTGTGTTGTGCCGGTTCTTTCGCGAAACTTCGACAGGTCATAACTTCTTCGTTATAACTCGGATTTTGGCGTTCTTTATATGTACGAAATCCTTGTAACATATAATACAATTTAGTTAATATTAATCCTTCTAAATAATCTTCCATCAAAAAGTCATCTTTTGATGCTTATCGTCTCTAAATTGACTAGTCCGAATCTACGGGCGTTACAATTATCTCCCCCTTAGGATGATTACGTCCCGAAATCATCAACGAAACAGGATTCGTATACTGACTCCATACGTTATCTCTCCATCCTAAGTAATAACTGTAAGTTCTATATTTCCTCGAAAGAGTATCTAACTCTTGGACTTCTCGATAGCAGGTAGTGGTCAATCCTGCATCTGTTCTTCGTACTATGTTGTACTTTCAATTGTAACCTTCGAGTTACAAAATAAATCCTTATTGTGACTCCTTCTTCTTCTTAGGATAAGTACTTTCCTTTATCTATTGTAACGGACCGATGGGTCATGTTCTAATGACCTCTCATCGTATGATGCAATGCTTAGACTCAAGTCTCTTAGAGTCAAATTCCAGAATGGATTATACCTTCCTTCATATTCTAATGTGATATAATCACATTTTAGCATGTAGCATTTCTAGCTACTAACTTCTTTAACAACGAGCGCGATGCTATCGATCGCATTGATTTCAATCTTCTGACTTAAGTCAGATGCTAAATCAAACTCGGTTCTCGGAACCACATAACAAACTAATTGCAGTCGGACTCAATTTGTCATGACCGCTAGGGTCAGAATAACAACCCTCTTACTAGTCATTACCGAAACAATGGTAATGACATACATGAATAAAATAGAATCAATTACTAGTTTCTTGGTAACCTTGCGACTTTCACTGATCCAAGCGTGAGTCATGTGCTTCCAGTAGTATAGATCTCTACTACTATTCACACCTACTCATACTCGTCCCAAGTATTGTCTCGCAGTCCCCAAATCCTAAAATCACCAAACAATTTAACACATACGAATGTGTCTAATTAATCATAAAAATTTTCCTAGACTATACTAGGACTTCTTCCATGCGTATCTTCAATCATCCACTTTACTTCAACTCGATTGGTGATGGAAATTCCAGACGATGGGACAACTTCAAGAATTACACCAATTGTTCCATCATCCTGCCAATCGAAGGTGTATTTCAGCCGTACCGTACTCCTCTAAACATTTCGTTATTTTATCATACGTAAACTAAAGGCAAGACACCACTCTTACGATATCTTCCGATAGGTGTCATTCACTATCATAAGCCTTTTGATTTCCTCCATTTACTTAATTCTCTATGAGTCTTCACCATAACGCTTTTACACCCAAGCAGACGTTCGGTGCACCGGGCGAGAATTTAAGATAAGAAAGCTTTATTTACGATAGACGTATAAATCTCCTTATCACTCCGAAACGTTTACATGCTAGTTATAATATCGTATCAAACGCTTAGAATCCTAAACACATAAGGTTTCCAGATCTTCTCGGCAACAGACCATAGATCCAAACAAACAATTTCATATATGGCAAACATATAACATTTAGCACATAAAAGCATTTTAGGCATCTTTCCTAAAATATAGTAGTGCTTGTGCCTAAAATATGGTAGACACTCATCTCACAATCATCGCTTAGCATTCTAAGTTTAAGTCTAGAAATCCTACAAATTCCTAGTTCGCTTAAACTAATGCTCTGATACCAACTGTGACATCCCCAATTTCACAGCCGGAAAAGACCGATTTGTTTATGCTTTGTTTTATAAAATCAGAGTACATTCTTTTGATTTAAAAGAGTTGCGGAATTTGTTCCTAAAACAAAATATGATAAAATTTATCAAAACGTTTCTTAAAGAGAACGTATTTTCATTAAATAATAAAACTTCGGGATGTCATGTTCCGATACAGACCAAAAGCATAAACAGTATAAAATAGACCTTACAACAGTTATTTATAACTACTGATCTATATTCCAAAATCTCTCGTCAAGTCCACCAACTTATACTCTTGTGTCATTACCTGTAATGCAAAGAAAACTGAGTGGGTCAGGCTTGGGAGTCTGGTGAGCATATAGGGTTTTCAACCCACAATAATATAATTAATATATTTAATCATCAAACAATCAACCCATTAACCCATCCCCGTTATCTCATTTTATTCTTTAAGTACCTTCCCTAAGGAATTATCTTAAGGGTCATCTCCTACATCGTATTTACCTCTCATCTCCTTACATCACATTTCCTTATATGTTTGTTCCTAAGGATCATCGCATGAATACGTAGCCACAACATCGCCTGGACTAGTAATTCATAGTAAGGGTTAGACTATCATCGCATGAATACGCAGCCACAACATCGCCTGGACTGGTAATTCATAATAAGGGTTAGACTATCATCGCATGAATACGCAGCCACAACATCGCCTGGACTGGTAATTCATAATAAGGGTTAGACTATCATCGCATGAATACGTAGCCACAACATCGCCTGGACTCGTAATTCATAATAAGGGTTCGACTATCATCGCATGAATACGCAGCCACAACATCGCCTGGACTGGTAATTCATAACCTATCTATCATCACCTAATTATCCTCACCTTTCTATCATCACCTATCTTTCATCACCTATTTCTCATCACCTAATTATCATCACACGTCATCTAATTCATCTACCCATGTTCTACCCAACATATTTGTAGATATAAAATACATATACATATTAACTCATTTAACACCTATATAAAACATCCATTCCACGCTCATCTCAAATAAACAACAATATATAAACACATAGCACGTATTTCATAACAAACACTTAATATATGTATATATATATATATATATATATATATATATATATATATATATATATATATGTTAGAAGAAAGTGATCACATACTCACCCAAGACATATACTTAATACATTCACCCAAAACATATACTTGTATTAATATCATGTTTGAAAGGGACTATACACTCACACATATAAACAACTTTATATTATACACTCACACGTATAAACAACAATATATATACATATACCACGTATTTTATAAAATACTTCATATCTATGTGTAAGATGAAAGTGACCACACACTCACTTGATCAGAAGATGATCAGACAACACTACGACTTGTAGAAGTAGTATTCTTCGGTAGATCTGGAAGATCTTCACAAAAATCGGACTCCTCGCGGGCAGAGCTTCGGCTCGGAAACTCTTTTCTTCTCGGGATCTTCGGGCTTCGGGACTTGCTTCGGGTCTCGGGGTTGATAACGGGGCTTCCGGGGGGGGGGGGGGGGGGGTTAAAATAGGGCTTAGAGGGTGTATCGGGAGTGGGAGAGAAGGGATGGAGCAACCATAGTCGGCTGGCCCTTCAAATCTATTTATAGGGCAAATATGGCCCTTGCCACGTCGTGACACCCTTTTTCCACGTCGTGGGCTTGGTCATCACTGCATATGTCATCGCAAGTTGCGTCTGGGGGACTCCCGGAGGTGTCAGAAGACTTGCCACGTCGTGGTTTTTGACACAGCTTTGGGGTTCACGCCCCGAACTTCAGAAATTCATAACTTTCGCATACGAACTCCGTTTTCGACGTTCTTTATATCTACGCGAAGGTTAGATTATGATCTACAACTATCGTTTAGACTCCTTTGGCTAATTTTAACTTTATTTTTAATATGTTATAAATATATTACTTATATATTATTTTTAGTAGGCCGGGACAGGAAAACTCCGTTCGAAATTCATAACTCCTTCATCTGAACTCCGTTTTTGTCTGTCTTTTTATCGTTGGAATACTATTGATGAGATCTTCAATTCTCATTTAGAAAGTTTTGGCTAAATATCACTTGACCTCAATCTTGAGTTTCGAGCTGCATACTGCTAGTGCTGAAACTTCGAAAAATCATAACTTCCTCATCCGAAGTCAGATTTAGACGTTCTTTTTATGCTCGCTCTCGGTTTAACGTATTATACGACTTTTATTTAGATCGCTAAAGCCAAATATTGCTCTAATATAAATTCACTATTTACATCGCGTTGTGTCGTGCCGGTTCTTTCGTTAAACTTCGATAAGTCATAACTTCTTCGTTATAACTCGGATTTCGACGTTCTTTATATGTACAAAATCCTTGTAACATATAATACAACTTAGTTAAGATTAATCCTTCTAAATATTCTTCCAAAAAAAAGTCATTTTTTGATGTTTATCGTCTCTAAATTGACTAGCCCGGATCTGCGGGCGTTACAACTTAAGTATTATCCTTTTGTACTAGGATAACTAACAGTGTTAACTGAAGACATCCATAGATGTATATTTACCTCTGTAGCTAACAGTTGGGTGTAGGAATAGTTAGTCCCTTAAAGTATACCTATAATGGTATCAACCGAAGACATCCGTAGATGTGCATTTACCTTTGTAGCTAACAGAGGTTCTAGGAATGGTTAGTCCTGAAAAGTATCCTTTGGAACGAGGATATAAAGTCCAATCTATCTCGTCGATCATGTGATTGTATCACAAAATAAAGATAAGAAGGAGAATTATATAACAGTATCTACGCATATAATATGTAATAGTAACTCATCATACAACTGTTGGATAAGGTGTCTAAGTCCATAACTATTTCGGGCTTGTACTTGACCCGACCCGGCATGGTCCATTTGGGTTGCATGGCACCATGCAATTGGATAGACTAAATGAGAGAAATAACACTTGGAGATTATTAATATATTATAAGTTCTAATATATTAATAATATTATTTGATTAGTTGATCAAAGAATTAATTTGGAATTAATTAAGTGATCAAAGGATAACTAATTAAATATATGGGTTGATTATGTAAATCATCCATATCTTGTATAGTGGGCTAAGAGGCTCCATGGATTATCAAGTTGGGTTCTACCCATAGGATGCTCCATGGGAGTTACAAACCCATGGGTCATGGAAATGAAGAGTCATGACACATTAGGGTTTACATGGTGTAACCCTAGATGTGTCAACACTATATAAGAAGCATATTCTCCACCAAAATCGGCACTACTACTAAGGAACTAGAGGGCTTGGCCGATTTTGAGAAGTGTGTGTTATCTCAAGAGTCTTCCCAAGAGCATTTGGTGTTGTGTGAAGCATTTGAGGCATCACACTTGGGGTGCTAGGCTCACAAGGTTTCAAGGAACACAAGCAACAACAAGGTAAGTTATTCTATCTATGATTCAAGTTAAAATTGTTCCCCATGTATGCTAGATAGGAATATAACCTTGGAATTCAACTTTGCATGATAATTAGACAAACATAGATCCAAGGTTATTAGGGTTGCATGTACACTTAGGAAGTGTTAGAATGCTCAAAACCCATCAGTGGTATCAGAGCCTAGGCTTGTTTGTTTGTTATTTGTGCTTAAAAGTTGAAGAAAGTCGAAAATCTTGCTGTCTGACTGATAGACTCGGCGAGTCCATGGGGAGGACTCGACGAGTTCATGTGTATCTTCAACCTACTCGGCGAGTAGGTTTATGCACTCGGCGAGTAGGGTCGACAGAGTGCAGAATTTCGACCTGAGTTGCTGGAAATGGATTAGAATCATTACCCTAAAATGTTTTGGTACTTGAAAACTTATTTTAGAAGGTGTAATGTCTTTTCTAACTCATTTACAACAACTAGTTATCAAAATTACAAAGATTAAATGTGATTTTGATTCTTGTAAGTGTTCATATTCATATTCTTGTTCTTATGATGTTTAGATGATCATAGGAATTATTTGTAACCTATGTGGTAGATTGATTCATGATCATAATGTGTTTTAATGGAGTCCATAACTTGTCCTCAAGTTATGGAAAACCAAAAGTCTCTTGGATTAAAAACCATTAAAAGAACACAAGAGTTAGGAAAAATGAAAAGTCCTCATTTTATTACTCTATTAAACTCATAAGTTACAAGAAATGAAAAGTTTTGAAAGTTTACAAAACTTGCCCTCAAGTTTTGGAACAAGTAAAGTTAAGTTAAAACTTTAGTTCTAACCCCTAGAATTTTAAAAGTTAAAATTCAACCCTTATACTTATATTATTATGATTTAATAATTATATATATGTATAAGAACAAAGTCGTCTTACCGCTAGTACGCCTCATTCACGAAGCCGGTCTATAAGGTGGGTATAAGGTTGTTGCCTATAAAATGGTGACTTAATGGGTGTCCACTCTCACCCACCGCTTGCTTGATCGGTGGAGGGTCGTTAGCCGAACGGGTAAGACAAGGACTTATTAATTCTCATTCAAAGTATGATGAATATTATAAAGTAACTAAATGTTTTATTAAATTCCCAATCTTAGTTACTTTAGGAAAAATGTGAATAAGGTGCTATTCCATGAAATTACACTTTACACTTTGATTAAGTCGTTGGTGGAGCGTGTGTGGTTAACCGGCACACTAACTTGGACTTAACAAGGTAGGTAAAGGGTGACTTAAGGTTTATTATAGTATCGATGGAGCGTGTGTGGTTAACCGGCACATCGATTGAGTGATAAACTTTAAGGGTACCAAGTGATTTGCATGGTTACTTCACACCTCGTTTTGTGATCCTCGGTATCCCAGTCACAAAACTTGGAGGGCACACTCGAGATTGAAACATGCCTTTGAAAAGTTCATTGAATCTCAAAGAATCTAGGAATTTCTAAGAACCATTCAAAAACCTAATACTAAAATATTGCGGTTTTCGTGGTGGAAATTGGTGAATCGTCATTCACCTACCTTTCAAATATGATATAGCTTAGATTACGGCATACCTCTTCTAAGTTATATTATATTGTGATTGGATCCTAGCCTTAATATTACATTTGGGTGTTTTATTAAGGACTCTCTTATATCTAAACTAATCTTGTCCTCCTTCCTTCAGATGTCTTTCAACAATGCTTCTGGCTCTAATCCTAATGGCTCCTTTACCCTTATGAACTTGTGTGGGAAAGTCACCTTTGATGGATCCAACTTCAATGAGTGGATCAGAAACATCAGGATGATTACCCGCTACGAGGACAAAGAATATGTCCTTGACAAGGAGCTTAAGGAGATTAATGAGTCCACTGCAACTCCTCAGGAGATCGCTGAATTTTGGGCACATGAAAGGGATGCTACGAAAGTGGCTTGCATCATGACAGCCACGATGACAGCAGAACTCCAAAAGTCTTATGAAGATTTCTACCCTTATGACATGCACCAAGATTTGATGGAAAGATACCATCAAAGTGCAAGACAAGAGAGGTATGAAATCATCTGCTCCATGATAACAACCATGATGAAGGACGGGGAATCCGTCACGAGCCACATGCAGAAAATGCAAAGGTATGTGGATCGTTTGCTGAAGCTTAATGTGAACTTCCTGGAGGATCTTGCAATAGATATTATTTTGCATTCCTTACCATCGTGCTATGATCAATTCCGCATGACATATCACATGAACAAGGAAGAAGTCACCCTCAGCAAACTTCAGGGACTTCTCAAGACCGCAGAAACAGGTCTTAAGGGGAAGTCGGTTGCTATCACTCCTACTCAAAACTCTACTCCGGTTTTGGCAATCGGGAAAAGTCGAGGGAGGAAGAGAAAGAGCTCTTCTAAGGGTACCAAGGTTCGGACCCTTGATGGATCTTCTTCAAGTGGAACCAAGAAAGGTTTCATTACTCCCTCTTCTGACCCAAAAGAGGCTGAATGCTTCTATTGCCATGAAAAAGCTCATTGGAAGCGGAACTGCCCAAAATACCAGCAAGATGTGAAGGATGGGAAAGTTAAACCCAACCATGCAGGTATTTACACTATCACTTCTAATAACTCACCCCATTCTAATTCTTGGGTCCTTGATACCGGGTGTGGTATTCACATTTGTTGTGACTTGCAGGGACTAAGAAGAAGTGAGGATGTGGAGCAAGGAAGGATAAACTTAATCATGGGGAATAGGAAAGCTATACCTGTTACCAAGATTGGAGTTTATACTTTATCGCTAAGTAGTGGGTTTAGTTTAGATTTGAATAAGTGTTGTTATTCGCCAGGAATGGCAAGAAATATTATTTCCTTTCATGCTTTGTACAAACAAGGGTTTACCTTTTCATTTAATAATGAAGTTGGTTCTATAGATGTTTTCTATAATAATGTCTTTTATTTTAAAGCATTACCTTGTGATGGTGTGTATGAAGCTGTATCTGTTGTAGATAACTTGGGAAATAATGTTTTGTGTATTGATTCTACTAATAATAACTTGGATAAAGCATCTTTATGGCATTGTCGTCTTGGACATATAAGCAAGAAACGCATAGGCCAACTCCAAAAAGATGGAGTCTTGGAGTCGTTTGACCTAAAGTCAGATGATAGTTGCGAATCATGCTTACTTGGAAAAATGACAAAGTCACCCTTCACAGGTTCGTGTGAGAGGGGTGAAGGTTTGTTGGACCTTATACACACGGATGTGTGTGGACCATTCAAACATGCCACAAGGGATGCTAATCGTTATTATTTGACTTTTACTGATGATTATAGTAGATATGGATATGTCTACTTGATCAAGCATAAGTCAGAGACTTTCGAGAGGTTTAAGGAATTTAAACAGGAAGTCGAGAACCAATTGGGCAGGAATATTAAGATGCTTCGATCCGATCGTGGTGGTGAGTATCTTAGTTCAGAGTTCCTCGACTATCTAAGGGAATGTGGGATAGTCTCACAATTGACACCTCCCAGGACACCACAGTTGAATGGTGTGGCTGAGAGGCGTAATCGAACCTTGTTGGATATGGTTCGTTCCATGATGAGTCGAGCTTCGCTACCAATCTCGTTCTGGGGGTATGCCTTAGAGACTGCCGCCCATATTCTTAATCTAGTCCCTACAAAGAAAGTTGCCAAAACTCCTCACGAGATGTGGACTGGTAAAGTACCTAAACTAGACCACATCAAGATTTGGGGTTGCGAGGCTTTCGTGAGACGCGAGACTCATGATAAGCTCGAACCTCGAAGCGAGAGGTGTATTTTCATCGGTTACCCACAGCGATCCTTTGGTTACCTCTTCTACAGACCTAGTGACAATGTGGTCTTTGTAGCAAGAAGAGGAGTCTTTCGAGAAAGAGAGTTTATAAGCCAAGGAGACAGTGGGAGGCAAATTGATCTTGAAGAAATTCAAGAATCAAGTGGTGAAGGAACTTCAAACTCTAGCCCTCAACTTGAGGAGGAAACTCCTGTTGAGCCAATTGACAAATCTGTACCTCTGAGACGTTCCACGAGAGTTAGGAGTGCACCTGAGCATTACTATGGATTCCATATTACTGCAGAAGGTGAGACACTTATTAGTGATGAAACACTAGTAAGTCAAGATGACCCTAACAGCTACGAGGAAGCCATGGCAGGCCTCGAGTCTGCAAAATGGAAAGAGGCTATGGATAGCGAGATACAATCCATGTATGACAATCAAGTTTGGAACTTGGTTGAGAACGTACCAGGTCGTAAGACAGTAGGGTGCAAATGGGTCTTCAAGAAGAAGACTGACATGGATGGTAAAGTACACACTTATAAGGCTAGACTGGTTGCAAAGGGCTTCTCTCAAATTCCTGGAGTGGACTATGATGAGACCTTTTCTCCGGTAGCCAAGATTAAGTCTATTCGGGTTCTGTTAGCCATAGCTGCATTTCATGATTATGAAATATGGCAGATGGATGTCAAAACCGCTTTCCTTAATGGGAAGTTAGCTGAAGATGTTTACATGAGTCAGCCAGAGGGTTTTGTCAGCAACGAGTACCCTAATAGAGTGTGTAAGCTTGAGAAATCCATTTATGGATTGAAGCAAGCTCCTCGCAGATGGAATCTTTGCTTTGATGAAAAGGTCAAGGAATTTGGCTTTTCTAGGAGTGAAGATGAATCTTGTGTGTATGTCAAGGCTAGTGGGAGTATAGTTAGCTTTTTGGTATTGTATGTGGATGACATACTACTCATAGGAAACGACATTCCAACCCTGCAGGAAGTAAAGTCCTGGCTTGGGAAGTGTTTCGCTATGAAGGACCTTGGTGAAGCTGCCTATATTCTAGGGATAAGAATCTTGAGAGATCGGAGTAAAAGACTAATTGGACTTAGTCAGAGTACCTACTTGGATAAGGTGCTGAAGCGATTCAGCATGCAGGATTCCAAGAAAGGAGAGTTACCCATCCAGAGTAACATCAGATTGAGTAAGACACAAAGCCCTAGCACTGAGGCTGAGATAGCAGAAATGAGTCGAACACCTTATGCTTCGGCAGTAGGATCGATCATGTATGCTATGACGTGTACTCGACCCGATGTAGCTTTTGCCTTGAGCATGGTTAGCAGGTATCAGGCGAACCCTGGCAAGGCACACTGGACTGCGGTAAAGAATATCCTCAAGTACCTACGGAGGACTAAGGACTGGGTCCTTACCCTCGGTGGGAGTGATGACTTGAGAGTTGTAGGGTATAGTGATGCTAGTTTCCAGACTGATAGGGATAATTTCCGCTCTCAGTCGGGCTGGGTCTTTACCCTAAACGGAGGAGCAATTTCTTGGAAGAGTTCCAAGCAAGAGACAGTGGCAGATTCTACTTGTGAATCAGAGTATATTGCAGCTAGCGAAGCAGCAAAGGAAGCGATATGGCTGAAGAACTTCATTGGAGACCTTGGAGTTGTACCAGCTATTAAAGAGCCAATGGAAATTTTCTGTGATAGTGAAAGTGCTGTTTCCTTAGCTAAGGAACCAAGGGATCACGGAAGATCCAGACACATCGACAGAAAATACCATTTCATCAGACATCGGATCGAAGAAGGACTCCTCGTGGCAAAGAGGGTATCATCGGATGAGAACCCAGCAGATCCCCTCACGAAGGGACTGAGTAGGGTTAAGCATCTTCAGCATGCTCGAAGCATAGGGCTGAAGGATGATATAAGTTTTAGTAGTTAGATAACCCAGAAATTTGTAAAGTGTAATTGACATTTGATGATGAATAAAAGGAGTTTTATTTATGAGTAAAGTGTTGCTATCTCTTGTCGATCGTTTACTATATTTCTTTTGCATGTTTTGACTTCCAGAATAATTTTTGTTTGGTATAACATATTATTCAAACCTCCACAGTCGGTCATATGTCGGAAGTAGGTATGAATCAAGACTGTCATGATGGGCTGTAGAGGTCTAAGGTGTTGGACAAGGCTACAACAATCATGAGTGCTCATAAGTTCTGAGCATTGGACTCAACCCACGCTCACTGGAATCACTTCATGGAATTCTATCTCGAGTGATCGTGAGACGGTAATATCATATAAGTCTTCAAACCTAGAGATATGATTTGTTACTTACGAGTTGGTTATGCATTGACTGTACGAAACCGCATTGGTAACTCGATGTTATAAAACGTACTTTTGTGTGTAATTCAATAAGTGGTAGAACAAACATATGAGTCGAAGTTTATCTGTTCCTTCTTGGATTAGAAGCTGATATCTGGGCCCCTCGATGATTTTGTTTTGACCCATGTACCGGGCCCGGTCAGAACTAAGTTGATGTGTTCAATTAAGTTCTATGTCAAACAAATCGGAAATCGAGAAACAAATGCTGGACAAGAAGTAAGACAATGTTCCATGTATTTGTCCGGCTGATATCTAGAACGGAGGATTATATGATCACTTATCTTAAATGGCGTACCATCATCTTCTCAGTTTCGAGAGACCTTGAAAGAGCTACGATTGCCGATCGGTTCCTGAAGTACTAGAGATACAGTTATTAGACTTATCCAAGTGGGAGACTGTTGGATAAGGTGTCTAAGTCCATAACTATTTCGGGCTTGTACTTGACCCGACCCGGCATGGTCCATTTGGGTTGCATGGCACCATGCAATTGGATAGACTAAATGAGAGAAATAACACTTGGAGATTATTAATATATTATAAGTTCTAATATATTAATAATATTATTTGATTAGTTGATCAAAGAATTAATTTGGAATTAATTAAGTGATCAAAGGATAACTAATTAAATATATGGGTTGATTATGTAAATCATCCATATCTTGTATAGTGGGCTAAGAGGCTCCATGGATTATCAAGTTGGGTTCTACCCATAGGATGCTCCATGGATGCTCCATGGGAGTTACAAACCCATGGGTCATGGAAATGAAGAGTCATGACACATTAGGGTTTACATGGTGTAACCCTAGATGTGTCAACACTATATAAGAAGCATATTCTCCACCAAAATCGGCACTACTACTAAGGAACTAGAGGGCTTGGCCGATTTTGAGAAGTGTGTGTTATCTCAAGAGTCTTCCCAAGAGCATTTGGTGTTGTGTGAAGCATTTGAGGCATCACACTTGGGGTGCTAGGCTCACAAGGTTTCAAGGAACACAAGCAACAACAAGGTAAGTTATTCTATCTATGATTCAAGTTAAAATTGTTCCCCATGTATGCTAGATAGGAATATAACCTTGGAATTCAACTTTGCATGATAATTAGACAAACATAGATCCAAGGTTATTAGGGTTGCATGTACACTTAGGAAGTGTTAGAATGCTCAAAACCCATCAACAACATCTATGTAAAAGTATTCATATAAAAGTATTCATGTAAACGTACTCATGTAAGCGTATCTATGTAAAGACTCATGAATGAACTGACCCTTGTGTGATTCCTTGTACTTGGAATGGTAAGTAGTATCTCCTAACTATACCTATAATAGTTACTAATGGTGTGCATGTATAAGCGAAAGTATGCCTTTGCTACCCGAAGGTACTGAACTGATTGGAGGGACTTTTATGTCTATATATGTGTACATAATATATAACTAATAGATAGACGACCTTCGGACGGATAGCCAATGCCCTAAAGCCACATCCCAACGAGGAAAAGGAGATAAAGCGAGCTAGCCTTCCTAAGCCCTTTACACATTACTTATATAGCTATACATACATAGGAATGCATTTGATAATAACTATAAAAGAGTTTAAATAAAAGTATTTTACAAGTATAAGAGTTTGTAAAACAGTTTGAAGTGGAACAGTTTAGTAAATAGTTTGAACAGTAAGAAAACTACTGGTTTGGTAGTTATTAATCACATGTGATTGATATAATAACTATAAGTATTCAACTTGTATCCCCCCATAAAAGCATTTAAAAACATTTAAACCATTGATTAAGGGGTATGAACTCACCTGTAGTGAGTGGTATGGATGAACTGATGAAACCGGGTTGCTAGGTGTCAAGTGAAGACTTGAACACACTTTATGATCCTAGTTAACATATAATATCACATATATGTATCCAATTAGTCTTTAAACAACTAATAAACAAAGTTAAGACACCCTAGGACATGCTAAACACCTTATACAAGTATTATAAGTCCCAAGGATTGCATCTAAGTGTTGTAGGGAAAGGCTAGTGTGCTTGGGGTTCAAGGAAAACTCCATTATGGAGTTTACGGTTTTGTGGTCACCAACAAAAGAGTTTACGGTCGTAAACCCTTGAGTTTACGGCCGTAAGCTCATACACTTATGACCATTTGATTGTTTAAAGCCTTAAAAGTCCCTAGAAGCTTTTCTACTTGAAGTATGTGTCTATGGAAGGAACTAGGGCACCATTTCACTCCTATTTGGAGTTTACGATTCCTAAACCATTTTCCTTTGAGTTTACTACCATAAACTCATAAGGTTGATGGTATTTTGGGGTTTTCAAGTCCTTAGTTCATCAAGGAATGGATCCATGTTAGTTACTAAGGTATAGGAAGGGACTAGGCACACTCTGGCACCTTTACTTGGTGTTTACGGTCCAAGAACTTCTTGGACCATGAAAACCTTGTTCTTGGGGTTATTGGGACTAATTCTTGATGTAAAGATGTATAACAAGCTTTATAAGACTCTAGGATAGAGGTACTTACTATATTGAAGCTTGAAATAAGCTAAAAGTCCAAGAACACTAGTGTGTGTTCTTGGTGAAAAGGAAGAATCAACCTTTTTGGAATGATTTCACGGTTAGAAGTGTGTTAAAACACTAGATTAAGCCATATAATCACTTAAGAAAGCTAGAATCACTTACTAGTTTGAAGATCTTGAAAATCTTTTGGATGATACTTGAGAGAGAATTTGATTTGGATCTTGAGTATTTGGAAAAAGTGTAAATAATGACAAATTCTCATATATATACTCCCAAATTTAGGGTTTTTGGCTGAAAATATTTTATTCAGGCAGTAAACTCTAATTTCTTAGAGTTTTGGAATAACAGTGTTGCACAATAACCCTAGTGCATCCTCTCTCCTGATATCTCTTAAAGTGTAAATCCTGAAATACTCAAACTTATTCTAAAAAGTATGAAAATTAATAGTAACTGTTCTGACTTCTATTGACTTGATATGATTGTACAGAAATAGAAATTTCAGGTTGTCACAGTCATGCTCCTCTTGGCTTTTCGAGTAGATCAGAATGTCATCTATGAACACTATCACAGATTTGTCAAGGAACGGATTACAAACCCTGTTCATTAAATCCATGAATGCTGCTGGAGCATTGGTTAGTCCAAATGACATAACCAAAAACTGATATTGTCCATATCGTGTTCTGAATGCAGTCTTCTCTATATCCTGCTCTTTCACCTTCAGTTGATGATATCCTGACCTTAGGTCGATCTTTGAAAAATAAATTGAACCTTGTAGTTGATCGAACAGGTCATCAATCCTCGGCAACATATATCTATTCTTTATTGTTGCTTTGTTCAGCTCTCTGTAATCGATGCACATTCTCATATTTCCATCTTTCTTCTTTACGAATAACATCAGAGCTCCCCGGGGTGATGAACTATGTCTAATGAAACCTTTGTCCAATAACTCCTGAAGTTGCATCATCAGCTCCTTCATCTCCATCGGTGCTAATCCTTAAGGTGTCTTTGCTATTGGCGTCGTCCCTGGTAACAAGTCTATTCTAAACTCCACTTGTCTATCAAGCGGTAATCCGGGAAGGTCTTCGGGAAATACTTCCGGATAATCACACACGACAGGAATGCTTTTCCATCTCCTTTTTCTCCTTCTTAGCATCGATCACGAATGCCAAATATGATGTACATCCTTTGGCCAAACACTTTCTAGCTTTCATTAGCAAAATGATTCCAGAATTTACTCTACGTTTGTCCCCATACACCACAAATGACTCTTTCCCTGGCGGGATTACTTTTACTATCTTCTTTCTGCACAATATCTCGGCGTCATTGGTGTTAAGCCAATCCATTCCCAACACGATGTTGAAACCGTTAAGTTCGATAGGAAATAATTCCTCGTGAAACTTATTCCCATTCAGGTCAATTACGATGTTTTTCATATGATGGCTAACAGGTACAAACTTGCCACTAGCAACTTCGACTAATAAAGCTTTATCTAGTCTATCGACAGACAAAGCTAGTTTTCTACCAAATTCATGCGATAAGGAGTAGTGGCTCCAGAATCAAATAAAATTTGGGCAGGCAATTCGTTTATGAGAAAGGTACCTGAAGCGACATCAGCTTCATCTTTTGCAACTTCCAGAGTCATCTGGAAGGCTCTAACCTTCGACTTTGGCAGAATGTTGGGTTTTGCTGCATCCTTCTTCTTCGGACATTCCCATAACATATGACCCTCCTCACCGCAACCATAGCAAACTTTCTTGGTGAGGGTGCATTCGTTGGTATAATTCCCTGGCTTTCCATATTGAAAACATGTGGCCACTACGTCACATTTTTCGTGATGCTTCTTCTTACATTTGTCGCACCATTTCGCTTCACCTCCTCTTCGTCTCGAACTAGACTTCGAGAACTTGTTTTTCTTGTTGGACCCCGAAGGTCCATCGAACATCCTCTTTTCACCAACCTCTATCCTTTCCATACCCTTTTCCTTCTACTGGGCCTCCACATTCTTAGCTGCTCGAACAACTGTTTTCAGAGTGGTTGCCATCTTGACTGTCGGGCCAAAGTCGGCAGGCGGTCCATTAGCGAACCTCTTGATCTTGGAGAGTTCTGTTGGCTCTAGGTACGAAAATAACTTCATTTTCTTAGTGAATGCAGTAGCATAGTCATCTATGCTCATTCTCCCCTTCTTCAAGTTTTGGAACTCATTGTTCAGATCAATCAGATCTATCTCTGAACAGTATTGCACCCTCAGTTGTTCCAAGAACTCCTCCCATTACATTTTCAGGGCTTCTCCTCGTGGCATAGTATCCGCCAACAACTTCCACCAGCTCAAGACTTCGATCTTCAGTTGTATAACTGCAAAGACAGTCTTCTGTTTGTTGCTACGGTCGCAACTTTCAAATACCATCTCCATTTCGGAGATCCAATCCATAATCTCAACAGGCTTTGGGCTTCCAGAAATACTTGAAGGCTTGGCGTCTAAGAAATTCTTATACATTCGCCCATCCTTGTTGTTTCCCCTTTCCGGGTCATTCCTTCGTTCTCCTTGAGTCCCAACTTGACTCACAATGCGACTATTGTTCCCTTCCTCCGATTGCTCGGGAATCAGCTCGGGTTGCCCAATGGGCATGATAGGTTCGTCACTATTTTCATGCAACATCTGTCACATTTCTTCCTTTTGTTCGGCTAACATAGCCCGAATCATGACTTGCACCCCAACCATTGTCATTGGCTCTGGTGCTGCTGTTACAAAAGGTGCTTGCTCAATCACCGGTGGTTGATTCCGGTTTTCATCTGCGTTTCCAACGCCACTTCTGGTTCTTACCATTTTTGATCTACACACCGAATAAGGTGAAATTAGATCCTCATCTATGATAGATAATTAAATCATCCTTATCACTCTAAAACGTTTACATGCTAGTTCTAATACCGTAATCCTACGCTTAGAATCCTAAACACATAAGGTCTCCAGATCCGGTTGACATCAAACCATAGACCCGAACAAATAATATCATATATGGCAAACATATAACATTTAGCACATAAAAGCATTTTAGGCAACTTTCCTAAAATAAACTAGTGCTCGTGTCTAAAATATCAAAGATACTCATCTCACGGTCTTCACTTAGCATTCTAAGTTTAAGTCTAGAAATCCTACAAATTCCTAGTTCGCTTAAACTAATGTTCTGATACCAACTGTGGCATCTCCAAAATCACGGCCAAAAAAGACCGGTTTCATTTATGCTTTTAAAATAATTTCAGAGTAAACCCTTTTGATTTAAAAGTGTTGCGGAATTTGTTCCCCAAAAACAAAATATGATAAAATAATATTTACCAAAGCATTTCATAAAGAAATGTGTTTTCATTATATAATCAAAACCCGGGATGTCATGTTCCGATACAGACCAAAAAGCATAAACGACATATTACAAGCCATACAACAGTAATATACATGTACAGGCTTATAAACAAAATAACTTGATGATTCATCCATCTTATGCCCTCGCACCATTACCTGTAATACAAATAAACTGAGTGGGTCAAGCTTGGGAGCTTGGTAAGCATATAAGGTTTTCAACCCACAATAAATAATTTTATTTAATTTCACCAACCAACAATAACCCGATTATCCATTCCCGTTATCCTCACTTTACGTCCCTAAAACAACATTTATCTCAAGGGACCTAATCTAGATTTTTTCATCGGGCCGGACATTACTGCAAGGGGTTTCCTCAACAATACATGTCCTAAAGGCAACCATGAGGGGGATAGAATACACCGGTGAATACATCGTTCACAACACCTACATGTTATGAACCTGCCAGCGTTCCACTGGACTGTCTATAAAGAGTCTGTGGTCGTCATCTATACTCCGCTAGATGACTAGATCAACAACAACATCGAGGCCTCTCATCAGTTTATCACACGACGACTATCCACCCAAGTTCTACCCAGCATTTTGTAGATAACCATATACATATGCATACATATGCAACTTAGAAACTGATAAGATATTCATTTAATACTCGTTCCAAATATACAAATTCATTCCAAGTAACAGATAATATATATCTATATACACATAGCATGTATTCACTCGGAGATACTTTATATCTATGTGTTAGAAGAAAAGGAATATACACTCACTTGATCAGAAGATGATCGGACAACACTACGACTCTAAGAGTAGTATTTCTTCGGTGAAACCGAGAGATCTTCACAAAAACCGGGCTTCTCGCGGGCAGAGTTTCGGCTCGGAAACTTTACTTCTCGGGATCATTGGGGCTTCGGGACTCGCTTTGGATCTCAGGATGATATCGGGGCTTCGGGGGTATAATTTGCACGTAGATCGATGAAATAAGGGTGAGTGATAAGAGATTTGGCAACCACAAATGGCTGCCCTTTGTGTTTTATTTATAGGGTTGGAGTCAGCCGCGAACGTAGTGCGTTCCCTAAACGAACGCAGTGCGTTCCCTTCGAATGCGGTGCATAGGAGCGGGGATACGATCCTATCCCTTATCCGTTGAGTCAGCATCGACGTGGCCAATCCAGAGCCAAGCACTGAACGCAGGGCGTTCCCACTTTGGGATGTGTGCCTCGAACTTCATAAATTCATAACTTTCGCATACGATCTCCATTTTTGACGTTCTTTATATCCACACGTAGGTGAGATTATGCTCTACAACTTTCGTTTAGACTCCGTCAGCTAATTTTGAATTTTATTTTTATTATATTATTTTTAGTAGGACGGGACAGGAAAACTCCGTTAGAAATTCATATCTTCTTCATCGGACATCCGTTTTCGTCTGTCTTTTTACCGTTGGACTACTATCGATGAGATCTTCGATTCTCGTTTAGATTGTTTCGGCTAGAAATCCCTCGATGTCAAATCCGAACTTCGGGTTGCATACTGCTAAGTCGAAACTTAGAAAAATCATAACTTCCTCATACGAAGTCAGATTTAGACGTTCTTTTTATGCACGCTCTCGGTTTAACGTATTCTACGACTTTTGTTTAGATCACTAAGGCTAAATGTTGCTCTATCTTAAATTCATATTTTACGTCACGCAGTGTAGCGCCGGTTCTGTCGCGAAACTTCGGCAGGTCGTAACTTCTTCATTATTACTCGGATTTCGACATTCTTTATATATCCGGAACCCTTGTCACGACCACTACAACTTCCTTCATAGATATTGGGCTTATCTAATATTTTATTTTTACGCTTATTTTTATTTTGAATTCATTTAAGCCACACAATTAAGCAATTAAGCATAAAACACATAATACTCAAATAATACATTCTTATTTGTCACACCTCTAAACCAGAACGACGGAAACGTTCGGGGGCGAAGGACGTCATGTCAGGTATCATAACAAATGAATAGTAAAGAAAGTACGCACAACCATCATATACATAATTGAAAAGTCTACATGTTTGTAATATTACATGTTTGCAAAAATCAATTACATTATGAAGTTCAAAATATCAAACTAACGCCTGGGCGTAAGTCTTCAAAAGTAGTTGCTAACCCTGTTTATTGATTCCCTGAGAATACAAGTTATTTCAAAGATAAAGTGTCAACATTTAAGTTGGTGAGTTCACAAGAACTTTATTTGAGTAATGATATGTCATTTGAAAAGTCCGCGTTTGATTTCAGAAAATCTGATATTTTCTTAAGAATGATGTTGTAAAACCTTAGTTATAAAATGAATGTATTTGAACCAGGAAAATCCTATATTTTCCTATAAGTGAGATGCAGCCTTAACTAACCAAGACCGTAACTTTTAAGCAAATATGTCATGCTAAACATTGATAATGCATAGTTTTATAATTAAATAAAACTAGTTGAGAAAGTGTTTATCCTGAATTCTGAACATGCCGATAATACCCTATGGTATAGTTATTACCCCCTAGCATGATTGAGTTATGTATTACTACATGCATGACTCATTGCTTCCGCGTGTTGTGAGTTCCTCATAACCATACTAGACGCAATACCTAATGTTGACATTTGTCACCTCAAGGACTGTAGCTAACAGTCAGGGTGCGGAGTCGTCAGCCCCGTATAGATCTATACACACTTGTCATGCTCTCCCTCCAAGAGACTCTGGTTATAGGTCGGGACTTTTGTTTGGTACAAACAAAGCCATATGACATCACATGATTTCTAACAACAATGTTCACGAGTAATATGATGAAAATTGCTTGAATGGAAGTTTTAATCCTTGATATGATGAATGTATACTTATAAGTAAAACACATTTTCTTATTTATAAAATGCATTGTAACCCAAGAGGGTAAAGAAGTGTTTGTGAAGTATTTTTCATAATAACGACTTTAAATGATAGTTAAAACAACAGTATGAAATGCATAGCAAAAGATAGATGTTTTCATACGATAATAACCAGGTGTTTACTTGTATTCCCCTCTAAAAGTATTTAAAAAGAATTTAAAACGTACTTAAAGTGTGTTTGTAGGGGTATGAACTCACCTGGTAGTTTGAAGAAAGTGAGACAGAGATCGAGCAGAACTTCGACTGGAGAAAGTTGATTTCTCGGGATTCTCGAGAATCTCGGGAGCGTAGAACTTCCTTCCGAACTTGGATATAAAAACCGGGATATTGGGATGGCTTCGAGGGGTTAAACGCAGAGCAAAAACATGAGAAAGAGAAGAAATGAGCATTTTAGCCTGGAACCCTCACATCTCTTTTATAGGGGTGCTGAACCACCTCGGTACGCTGGGCGTACGAGGTTACGCGGGGCGTACCGGACGTCACTGCTTACGTACTTCGGATCTGATGGCCGATGGGACGAGGCTCTATCCTCTGGTACGCGGGGCGTAATCCGAAGTATAAACTTCTAAATTACATAACTTTCGCGTACAAGCTCCGTTTTTCGCGTTCTTTATATCCACGCGTAGGGGAGAATGTACTTTACAACTTTCATTTAGACTCCTTCAGCTAGTTTTAACTTTATTTTTAATTATATAATTTTAATAGGCCAGGACACGAAAAGTCCGTTAAAAATCCATAACTTCTTCATCCAACGTACGTTTTCGTCAGACTTTTTACCGTTTTTCTACTATTGACGAGTTCTTCGATTCTCCTTTAGGTTGTGCAGGCCACAAATCACTCGATCACCGTTTCGAGTTTTTAGTTGTCTACTGTCACTCCGAAACTTAGAAAAATAATAACTTCCTCATACGAAGTCAGATTTAGGCGTTATTTTTATGCGCGTTCATGTCTTAACATAATCTACGACTTTTGTTTTGGTACCTAAGGCTAAAAAGTGTTTTATTGAAACTTCGCGTTTTTACGTTTAACAGTGCTTTACCGGTTTTGTTGCAGATCTTTGATTGGTCATAACTCCCTCGTTATAACTCGGATTTCAGTGTTCATTATATGCTCGAAAACCTTGATACGATTCCTACAACTTTATTTAACCCAAATAAGATTTTAGGAAAGTTAAAATTTGACCTAATTTGCTGGTGTTACATTATCCCCCGTTAGAGAGAATTTCGTCCCGAAATTCGCATTTCGACTGGGACTTCAATTGTTTGAGGGAGGATGTGGTCACTTCTTTTCCATTTGCTTTTCTTGTTCTATTGTGAATCTAGATTATGGTGTGGGTGTTGCAGCGGACCTCCATTATCCTGTCTGTTGTTTTGATCGGTATAGGTTATGTGGATTCGGGTTTATTTACTTATGTTCATCTATATGTTAGCATGTTTACTCGTAGTATAGGTCGGCTTCGTCTTGAAGTTCATGGTTGAATTCTTACCTGGTTCGCCTATCACCGCCTTGTGTATACAAGTCGCATACACACTTTGTAGTCATAGGTTAGCCGTAATCATTCATAGCCTCTGCATTTGAACTTGACTCGTCGTACGTGTGCTATTCCTAAATAGTCCGTCGGTAATACTTTGGGAAGGTTGCAAAGGATATAGTACTCCTCACATGAGTGCTACGGGAATTTGAAACTAGAAATGGTTTGGGAGTGGTGTCGGGTTTGTCGTTATAAATCGATAGAGTTTCGTTAGCCTACGGTGAAAGTGAAGGGGCTTTTCATAGCACATGCAATTGGCATGGTGAACACCAAACCAATCCATTTCTAGTAGCTATTTGGGTACTTCTTATCGTAATAATTGTGAAGTCGATCAGGACAAGTGTTCGTTAGTGGGATAGTGCATTCTACATATGTGTTTTCAGTGTTTTTAGTCTATCTTTGTTATTACTACTATGAAGGTTTTGCTTAATGATTGGGGTGTTTGTTTGAGTAGATTTTTAAATTTGTGACTCACGGAACTCCTCTCCGCTCCTATTATCAAATGGAATGCATGTAAATGAGTTATCGAGGAGAAATGTACCCGGAATAACCGTGGGGTATGCAATAGCCTCCACTTAGCCCATTGCGAATACTCGGCCTCGTCCACCAGCATTCCTGTTGTTTGCCTTCGGGGAGTCCCTTCGGAGGTGCCCCGTTACTCCGCACTCATAACAAGTACGGTCTACTCCCACATTTGCGGCTGGTTGGGTTGGTTCCCTACAGTAGCGGATGGTGTGTCCCTTACTATTGCACCTAATGCAATGCATTTCACGGCAGAGTCCGTGATGATGAAAGTTGCATCGGTTGCACTTAGGTTGGTTGTCGTTGTACGACCTTGTGGGTGTGGGGGTGGTAGGGACAGTAATAGCGTGAGCTATCACTAACTGTTGCCTCTTGGGGTTCTCTTGCGTGGTTTCCCTCTTTCTCTTATCCCAGGGTTTCCTTCGGTCCTCTATATCCTTCGTTGGCTCAGAAACAACGGTAATAGTACCCTGTTTAAAACCGTGATCAATCAATCGTTGAGCCAAGCGCTTCGCGCTGTCAAACGTGACTGGGTTAGAGGTCAGGACATGCCCCTGGATCTGGGGTGATAATCCCCAAATGTACCCCTCCAACTTCTTCGATTCTCCTTTAGGTTGTGCCGGCCACAAAACACCCGATCACCGTTTCGAGTTTTTAGCTGTTTACTGCCACTCCAAAACTTAGAAAAATCATAACTTCCTCATATGAAGTCAGATTTGGGCATTCTTTTTATGCGCGTTCATGTGTTAACATAATCTACGACTTTCGTTTAGATACCTAAGGCTAAAAATTGTTTTATTGAAACTTCACGTTTTTACGTTTAACAGTGCTTTACCGGTTTTGTTGCGGATCTTCGATTGATCATAACTCCCTCGTTATAACTCGGATTTCAGTGTTCTTTATATGCTTGAAAACCTTGATACGATTCATACCACTTTATTTAACCTAAATAAGATTTTAGGAGAGTTAAATTTTGACCTAATTTGCTGGTGTTACATTATTATTTCAAAATGGGTTACAAAAATTAACCTATATTATTACATCATCATTAATGTCTGGACCAGAAACACGAGCGTTACATAAACTAACTTGAAAATCAAGTGTTTCAAATCTGATAATAGGGGCGAATACAGTAGCAAATAATTTGTTGATTTATGTGTTGAGCATTGAATCAGGATGCAGAAGACCGATCCAAAAACACCTCAGCAGATTGGAGTAGTTGAGAGGATGAACAAAAAATTAAATGAAAAAGTGAAGAGCATGAGACTGCATGTAGGTTTACCCAAGATGTTATAGGCGGACACAATCAACACAGCTGCATACTTAATTAAGAGAGGACCCTCAATCCCCATAAGTTTCAAGATTCTAGAGGAAGAATGGCAAGGTCACGAGGTTTCATTCAAACACATGAAGGACTTCGGTTGTGTATCGTATGTAAAAGTAAAAGACTCTGAGAGAGACAAGCTAGAGGCAAAGTCAAGGAAGTGCACCTTTATAGACTATAGGTTGGACGACATGGGATACCGCTTTTGGGATAAAGAGCACAAAAAAGGTTATTAGAAGTCGGGATGTGGTGTTCAATGAGAATGTGTTATACAAGGATGAACTTGTTAAGGGCTCAAGCAGTAACAAACAACCAGAAAAGGAAGAACAAGTTGAGTTAGAAGAAACTTCAGAAGACGACATTATAAAACCTGTTAGTACCCCATAGATAGGTGAAAGTTCAGGAAGCAGTGTGTGCTATGATGAAACTGGGGATAGTGGGAGCATGGATGATAATAGTTTAGAGAATGAAGGTGTGGAAACTGAATCTCCTTCCGTTCGTAGATCCACTAGAGTACGAAGGCCTCCAGTAAGGTATTCTCCTTCATCAAACTTCTTGTTGCTGATAGAGAATGGCGAACCTGACTCTTATCCAAAAGATTTAAGGATGAAAGAATCCATACAGTGGAAGAAGGCTATGGAAGAAGAACTGAGCTCACTTGACAAGAATCAGTCAAGCTCCTAGCAGGGAAGAAAGCACTACGCAACAAGTGGGTGCTTTGGGTTAAGGATGAGATTGATGGCACCAAGAGATACAAGGCAAGGTTGGCAGTCAATGGTTTCCAACCGAAGAGGGGGGTTGATTATAATGAGATATTCTCTCCAGTTGTGGAGATGGCTACAATCAGAATGGTTTTGGGAATTGTGGCCTCTAAAGATCTCCATCTAGAGCAACTAGACATGAAAACAACTTTTCTCCATGGCGACCTTGAAGAAGACATCTATATGGCACAACCAAAAGGTCTTCCCACATTTGGAAAGGAAAATCTTGTGTGCAAATTAAAGAAAAGTCTGTATGGTTTGAAGTAATCTCCAAGGCAGTGGTACTTGAAGCTTGATAGCTTCATGCAAAGGAATGGGTACAACCGATGTAAGATGGGTCAATTTTGTTATTCGAAGAAATTCAAGTCCTCTTATATCATCCTATTTTTATATGTTGATGACATGTTGATTGTTAGATTCGACATGCAAGATATCAACAAGCTAAAGAAGCAGTTGGCCAGTGCGTTCGAGACGAAAGACTTAGGGGCTGTTAAACAAATATTAGGCATAAACATAGCCAGAGACAACGTTACAAATACACTAAAATTTTCACAAGCCAAGTACATCAAGAAAGTTTTAGAAAAGTTCAACATGACAAATGAAAAAAGCTAGTACACCATTGGGGAGTCAATTGAGACTTACCAAGAAGCAATCCCAAAGACAGAAGAAAATAAAGAATACATGGCTAAAGTTCCCCATGCATTTGCAGTTGGTAGTTTAATGTATGCAATGGTTTTCACCAGACTAGACATTGCTCATGCAGTGGGAGTTGTGAGTAGATTCATGTCAAATCCAAGAAGACAACATTAGGAAGGAGTGAAATGGATGCTACGCTAATTAAAAGGAACAACTAAGTGTTCCCTGTGTTACAGAAGAAAATGAGTAATTTTAGAAGGGTTTGGTGATGCTGACTTAGGTGGATGTGCAGATTCAGGAAAGAGCACAACGGGTTATATGCTCACAATTAGAGGTGCAACAATCAACTGGATGTCAAGGTTACAAAAGAGTGTTGCTTTTTCAACCACAAAAGCATAATATATTGCACTTGCAGAAGCTGCCAAAGGGCTCATATGGTTGAAGAGTTTCTTGTCAGAACTTGGAATGTAGTAGGAGGATTATGTACTGCATTATGACAACCAAAGTGCAGTTCACTTAGCAAAGAATCCAATGTTTAACAGCAAAACGAAACACATTCAGATGAGGTGCCATTTTAATCAATGAAGGAACTCTAAACTTGAAAAAGAAATATGGAACGAATAATCTAACTGATATGTACACCAAGGTGGTTACCACTGAGAAGTTGAAACTTTGCATGGCTTCAACTGGCCTTTCAGAAGTTTGAATAAAAGGGTTTGGCAGAGAGAGAGAAGGAGTACTCTGAGGAATGGTGAAATTTGAATGTCAGATGAAGTTGTTCAAGCCTTCAAGTGGGAAATTGTTGGGTGTCACACCCCCGAACCAGACGGCGGAAACGTCCGGGGGCTGCCGTGACTCAATTGAATACCATAACATTGAATATATATGAAACATAACAACATTCGTCACCATTCATCAACATAGTACAACCAGTAGTGTTTACATGTCATACATTGTTTAAACATTACATTTCCAAAAATTAATTTGTTCAATTCATACAAAAATAAACTGCAACCGTCACTGAGAATGATTTCCCTTGATTCACTGATTCCCTGAGAATACAAGTATTTTGAAAAACGTCAACATATGAAATGTTGGTGAGTTCATAAGTAGTGTTTGAAATCGAATGTTTATATTGCTTGAAAAACCACCAGAAAATCCGATATTTTCTGAAAAGAAAAGCTTTCGAAAACGTTTGTGAAGATCCATAGGTATGCTTGTTTGTTTCTATACTTTAAAAAAAATGTTCATTGAAGATGTATGCGTTTCAAATCTGTATGTAATAAAAACCCTAGGGAAACCCGATGTTCCCCTAGCTCTTTTGGAATCCATTAAGTTGCGTTGAAAACATTATGAAAATAGTAGTGTCGGTCCCAGGCGACGTTGGAAGGTTCTCGAGCATTGATTATTTACTACAAACCCGCATTACACAAACGCCCAGTTTATAGTTATACTAACGAACCCGAAGGCGTCGTCCGTACTAATCACGTTATCCAATCGCCCGGACTAAGTGTAGTCCCACATCCGAAGAGAAAGAGGTCACGAAGACCCCGGTAACTCCATTAACCGGTTGGGGAAAATATGCGTGCGAGGGGTCCCCGACCCGCCTCGTAAAATATGCAGACTCTTCTAGCAATACCATGGACCCTTGGGGACCAGTGGTACAAGCCATTGAAAGTCACTCTACGTTGCGCCAAGTCGGTAAAACTCAACACTCCGTAGAAAATATGAGTCTTCGGGCCTTAAGATCAGGTCATTGGGCTAGCTAGGCCCAACAAGCAAGATTTTACACTTTGGGGCCCGAAGATGGTGCGTAGACGTCTGTGCACACTCGTATGTATATGTGTTACCAATCGTTATTTGTATGTATCGAAGAGTTAGTAGTTGTAGATTTCCATTGGCTCGAGACCGAGCCAATTCGTTTAACAACGACTTTTGGTATTGTAATGAGTTGTATTTCGTCGATAGTTGCGGTGTCATTATTTGATCAAATTGTACATAATGATTCAGCCTTGAAATATTTCTGTTTTCAGCCCTTCATTATTTGTAAAATTTACATTTTCAACCCTTTTTATGAGATGTTTCCCGGTTTGGTCCTTAAACTATTTTTCTTGACATTTTGACACCAAAAAGTATTGAAATTAATATTTTCCAGCATATTTTTCATAGAAAACAGTTTAAGTCCCTGAAAATGCAGTTTTTCTCGGTTTTAGCCCATCTTTTCGCAATTTTGACAATTTTGGCCCAAATTGGAAAATTTTTGCAACTTTGGTCCTTTTTAAATTTAAAAAGCATTTTAAACCTTTGGGAAGGATCTGGAACACTTATAGTCCACTGTTTTACAGAAAGTTACAGTTTTGGCCCTCCAAAACAGAAAAATTCGCATAATGGGCCTTATTGGGCCGAAATTTTCATTTTTAGCCCATTAAGCTTGGAATTTAAGTTTTTAATCCCTTAAATGAGTATATTTCCAGAAATTTATTTATAGAAACTGTTTTGGCACACTTCATCCATCAGAATCTGTGAAATGTCAATTTGGGCCCTTATTTTTGCATTTTTCACATTTTAGGCCCAAAATTTGTGTTTTTAACCCAAAGAAAATTATTACTAAACCACTTAGCCATTTTTCTTGAAGCACTTTGTGTTTAGAAATATATTTGAAGCTAAAATCATTTAACACAAGATATATCTCGGTTTTGATGGGTTTTAAGGCTAGATCCAACATAAAAACACATAAAAGCATACATATAAGCATGGAAATCATACAAGGCATACAAATACATATAGATCTACACTTTCACTTGTATTCCCCCCCCCACAAAACTCATAAAAACAGAAAATAGGGGTATGAATCTCACCTTGGGTGTAGTTTCGGTTTTTGGAAGAAAAGATGGAAGAAAAATGAAGTGTTTTTGGCCTTGGCTCCCTTTGATGAAGATCTTGAGTTTTGAGATGGTTCTAGGGTGCAAGATCACGATTTTTGCATGGATTAGGAGGAGATTTTTGATAAATAAAGAATACAAATCATAGATCTATGCATGATCTTACCTTAGATGAAGAATTTTGTGGAAGAACCTTCTTGAATGCTTCCAAATTTTCGAGATTTTGGATGGAGGGGGAGAGATGTTCTTGAGTGATCTAGAGAGTGTTTGAGTGATTTTTGGTGGGTGTATGTGTGTATGGCCGAGAGTGAGAGAGGAGAGAAGGAAGAAGTGATTTTGAAGTGATGTTGCATGGATACATGGACTATATTGCATGGATACCCTATGGACAATAATGAGGTGGCACCCTTAAGTCAACTCTTCCTTATCTCCTTGGGTTTGGGCCTTTGGGCCGAGAATGGTGGGGAAAAAAAAGATTTTTGGGCTTTTTGCTCCTAAGCCCAATATTAGTGTTAATTAGGGTGTGTTTTAAGTCTAAAGGAGTGTAGTAGGATTTTTATGTTCTTCTTGAACTAGTTTTAGGTTATTCATGTATCAAGGCTCTTAATCCATTCCATTCATGACCTAAAATGTTGGAATAAGTAAATATGGGTCCACTTAGAGTCCAATTAGGGTTCTAAGCCCATGATAGTCTAATTGGAAGCTTATTGGTCCATTTGGATCCAATAAGGAAGTTCTAGTCCAAAATAGACTTAATAAGAACTTCTAGGGTCTCCAATTGTTTGATGACTATTTGTAGTTCTAGCATGTTGTATTTGATTGAAGTTTTTGATTCACATTAACTTGAATGCATAGATTACATGGCTCAAAATTTACAGTTGTGACATTGGGGTATGAAGTCTTGTCCAACATTGAGCATTTGAATCATGTTCATGAAGCTTTTGGATCAATTAGAACTCAATGGAGCACTTGGTTTCATGGAGCATGTGACAAAGGAACAGATCTTCGAAGAAATGAATGGATCATCAGACAAAGGAACGGATCAAGTGCCAAAGGAACGAATCATGTACAAGGGGGTTTGGAGCACCCGAGAAAGTTTTGGAGTAATTGGGAAGGATATGGAGCAACAAGGAGTCCTTGGTGCACCATTTGATAAAGGGATGGGCCAAGAGGGACACTCTTGTGCCATCTTGTTCTCCTCTTGCGCCGTGATGCTTCTTGTTGCACCATGCATGGCCTTGTTGTGCCATGCATGTGCTTATTGCTCCATGGTGACGCTGTTGCTCCATGATTGATGTTTGTACGCCATACTTGATGCTCTTGTGCCATTTATATACATGTTGCACCATCTAGGGTTGTTGTTGCGCCATGAAGAAGCTGTTGCGCCATAATGGACCATCTTGGTACATGATGCGCCATATTGATTCCTTTGTTATGCCATGTTAATCCAAGTATGCCTAGAAGATGATGATGCTTAAGATTATTCCAGAAGATGTTGCATGACAGATTGTGATTGGTTGCCATCATTCATGGGCCTATAGACCAATGAGCTTGGCTCATAGAGTTTTAGGTTTGATCCCTCAAGTATAAATAAGCTTACACCCCTATCATTGTAAATTGCTAGATTTCTGTGAGAGCTCAAAGTGAGATACAATTTCGAGTGCTTGTAATTGTTCTAGAAAGTTAATAATATCTTCTATCTCGTTCACCCGTGGACGTAGGTCACCTTGACCGAACTACGTTAAATATCGTGTTCTTTTTTATTTACGTTTTTAAGAAGTTTTATGTGTTTACAGAAGTTTGTGTTTTGATATTTGTCTGAAGTGATTAACTTGATTTGTTGTCACCCAACAGTAACTGCATAAGAAAGATGGTAAAATTAACTTTCATATATACAAAACACAATCATGAGATAAAAGCAAAGGGCATTTACGATAGACGCATGAGTATATGGTAATATTAATACCTCATGAGTGAAATAAAATCATAGTTATCAATATGTTTTTGTCATGAAAAACATATCGTGAATTTGCTAGTGAAATTTTCATTATTTTTGGAAAAATATAGTATTGTTGTGATATATTATGGTGGTAAGTTTGGTGAATAACTAAAAAATTAAAATTGATGATCAACTTATTTAATTTTTTTTTATGAGAAATCTTTATACTTTTTCTCTTAATAACAAGTTTGTAACTTAAATAATCCACAATTTATTTATTTATTATTATTTTTTTACCTTACGGCAAACAAGATGCCAATCTCTTTTATACTGGTGAGTATCGAAGCATGGGAATACCGTGGAAGATACAGATAAACTTATCTTCTCAAGCATCCAAATTCCAACGACCATCCACCATTTTTGAACAGACGAGGCGTTCTTGAGCAGGCAGAAGTAGAAACGATGATCCTTCAATCACGAATTTCACCCCCTCTTAAACAAATCTCACTAATTCGCTCTCACGGTTCTCTCTTCATCCCCGCTTTTATTTCCCACAAGCTTCCCATCAAGATTAACTTCACTCGCCAACATTTCTCCGTTCAGGTTGCTCTTTTGCTCTTCTATTGTTATCTATAACTTCACCCATAATTTCGCTTCTTCTCAACGTATGCTATGGTGTCGGAAACGTGCCAATAATACTTCATTCTTTAGTGTCGATTGATTAGTCGGAACTGTGATTTTGGACTCTTTCTGTTTTAATACAACAAGGATGCACTATTGCACTTGAATTTTAATGTTTCTTCCCCAATTCCAAATTGATGTAACAAATTTGTTTTTGACATTGCAACACTATCCATATGAATTCGTGTTTGAGAAAGAATTGATATGGATATTAACTATATCTTTCATACCATAAAGCAGACATGTAGAAGAGAATTGGGAGCTTTTCAGACTGTTACCTCAGCAAAACTTGATGGTAATTTCATTGGCCCCTGTCTGTGTCTGTTACTGTAACTCTATATGGCTGTTGCAATCACATAATTTTCTTACTAGCTACTTGTATAGGTGTAGTATGCTGTGTTACATATGCAAGTGCTTACTCCCTCTTAATGCAATATTTTCAAATTTGAGTTGTCCTTAAAACAATTGCATACATTTTTGTGTGTATGTTTTTGAACCTAGTCTATTATTTTGTCCCTTGGTATTGTGATCCACAAGTTTTCTTTGTTTTGTCCCAAACAAGGAGCATTTTCAACATTTGGTCAAGGATTAAATGCGAGAGATAGCAACATATCCATTGATTTTCTTATTATAACACTCTGCTTTGCTTTCATTTCTACCTATTACCACGTTGTATATTGAAAAATCCATCTAATTATAGCAATGTCACCCAAATACAAAGCAATTTTCAGTAGATTTTCCAAAGTATAATGTCCGAATAAGAAGAAAATTGAAGATCGAATGCTATAATTGGATATAGTTCTGAGTGATCTAAAAAACTCAGACGGCATGAATGAATGATACAATCATGATTTTTAAATCAGAATGATTCAGTATCTTACATAAGCTGAGTTTAAACCGAGTCTTATATTTTCCCTTCATTATTGTAGAAACTGAAGTTACACGTTTATTTTTAAAAAATGATCATATTCTTGTGTCAAGAATACGCTTTATTGGCTGCAATATATTGATATGCGGTGTGTATCTTTGGCAGTCAATGGAAGAAGGACAATACAAGGTAATGTAACCATAATCTAGCATCCAAGGTCTTGAATTTTTCATTTTTTAATTTAACAAAGGTACATTAGTGATTAAAAACATTTTGAAGAAATCCCACTAATCCACTATTACTAAAGAATATACCTCGTAAATCTCATGGAAATCCGTTTGTTGTGTTGCAGAATCAGCAAGTGGGAAAGATGCAAGAAACTCAAAAAAGGATTTGATCAGTATGGCAGTGTTTTCAAGTGGGTCAATGAGTTTGTTGACTTGGTCAAACTCAGCAGCTGCAAGTGAATATGAGAAAATGAATCCTGTTTATGAGGTTGGGGAGTTGTTTGAATTAGGGATCCAGCTGTCATACCTTCTTTTGCTATTAGGGTTGCTTGGTGTCGGGACCTTTTTTGTCATCCGCCAAGTTCTTGTCCGCAGAGAACTCGATCTTTCTGCAAAAGAGTTGCAGGTGACCACTTTCATTAATTTGTTTTTTTTTTTAATAAATATTCAAACTTGTCTTTTTTTTTTTTTTAATAAATAAATAAATAAATAAATATCAGGAACAAGTGAGGAGTGGTGACGCGAGTGCAACAGAGCTGTTTGAACTCGGGGCAGTGATGTTGAGAAGGAAATTCTATCCAGCTGCTACAAAGTACTTAAATCAGGCTATTGATAAATGGGATGGAGATGACCAGGATCTTGCCCAGGTATTAAAAAAAAAAAAAAAAAAAAAAAAAAAAAGGACACGTGTGGAAGTGTGATTTGATGTTTTTATTTTTTTAACTTAAAAAATTGGTTGTAGGTTTACAATGCTTTGGGTGTGAGTTACGTGCGTGATGGGAAAACGGAGAAGGGAATATCTCAGCTTGAAACAGCGGTGAAGATTCAACCAGGGTATGTGACGGCTTGGAACAATTTGGGCGATGCTTATGAGAAGATAAAAGAATATAAATCGGCTCTAAAAGCATTTGAGGAAGCATTGCTATTTGATCCTAACAACAAAATCGCACGCCCTAGAAGAGATCAATTGAAAGAAAAAGTCCAACTTTACAAAGGAGTCGTCCCTCTCAAGTCCAAGCAAAGATGATTTCCATGTAGAAATTTCTTAATTAGCTATTGTTGTTGTCAATTACTTTATAAAATTTTTGCTTCAAAAATGTCAACTTCTTTTTCGTTTTTCTTATATTTTATTTTTGATGGATATCCGAAATATAAAGATGGATAAAGTTTGTTCAAGCAATTAAAGACATCTCTTGTTTTATTTTGATTAAGAGGTCAAAGTATGTAGAATGCATATTCCACTTGTCTTGGTACATCAATACAATCTATTTTGATCTACTATAAAATTAAGTGTATCAGTTTTAGTTCAAACATATTTTAATCATTACACAACTCATCACATACATCTAATTACACTGACATAATAATTTTGACATTAAAAAACGAAGTAGTATACCAAAAGTAGGGCACCATGTGTCTTGTGTTAGATGTTGTCGCTGCCACTTTACTTGCCACATATAGTTGACTCCAATAATAATGCACGAATGGTAGCTTCTTGGAAACACACTTCTGCATCTCTTTCATTCAATTTCTTTGATAGGGCCCTCTCTAATGGTCCGGAAAAAGAAACAAACTACACAATATAATATCTAAAACTAATATGATTTGTGGAGTTTATGTTTGAAATAACAGAAACTATTCAATGTTTGGGTTATATTTTTTTTTCCGGGTTTTTTTTGAAATGACATTACTTTGCCGATAATAAATAAAATTGTTTATTTTCTTAAAAATTGCCTAAGCATATAGTCAGTATACTCAATTTGCCCAAAATCTAAATAAAATTTTGATGCTACAAAAATCAATTTTTTTAATATATATGAATGAAGATGCTTGAATATAAGTTATTCTATTTATGATGAGGTTGAGAAAGCCAAACCGCTTGCTTGTTATTAAACCATTGACCAATAGGAAAAAAGTACATAAAAAAAAAAGATAGAGAACAAGAAAGATCAACGGCCCTGATTCTTTCGCTATATTTACGAAGAAGACAACTACTTGGACACACTTTTACACCAAAAGTCAGATTCCGGATTAACTCTCTCTCTCTGTTCTATCATTCTCTTCATTTCCCCCCTTTCATTCAATCCTTCAAACCCACCTCCACATCGACATCTTCTTCGTCTATTATGCAAATCTTCTTCAATCTGGTATACGACTCTCCTTCCTCTTTTTGATTTTCTCATTTGCTATTTATCAATTTAACTTCAAGTTGGACTGTTTATATTGATTCTTGTTTGTGAGTCTCGTTTTTACTGGATACGTGCCTACTCCTATGCCACAACTTCCTATTCACCATCTTCATGTCGTGTTGTGACCCTAATTTTGTTACAAATGTATGTTGACTTTTGGTTCAGATTGATGATGAAAATTTCAATTTCAATAGGATTTGACTTTGATCTTTTTAGTGTTTATGAGCAAAATGACATGTCATATTAGATTAAAAGTTAATATTTCAGTATGTCGATCTTTGTTATTTAAGTATTTTAGGGTTTTTAATTGCTATATTCTTCATGTAGATGGGAATTGATTCTAAGATTCTAATATTGAAATACTGTTTTATTAGATCTAAGAAATGGATGTTAGAAATAAGCAGCTACCTTCAGACCCATGGGCGAAGCCTTCTTCCTCTAATGAATTATTTGATGAAATCTGTCGGGATAGTCATCAGCTTTTCTCAAACTATGATTCACAGCAACAGGAGCAAAGGGAAAACTCTTCCATTTTAGATTATGATGTGATGATAAGAAAAAAATTGGAAACAATCCCATCTTCTTTGACCCAAATCAAGCTCATTCAGGAAGATCTCGAGGCTAAAATCAAACCTCAATTATGGGATCCCAAAACCATGCTGAGTAATCTTTCTATCATGGAAGAAAAGATTCATCAACTCCAGGAACTAGTGCAATTAATCGTTTCCAAATCATCTATGGATCAACCAAATGAATTTCTGATTCAACAGCAGCAACTTGTTACTGCAGATCTGACTTCGATTATAATTCAACTCATATCTACTGCAGGCAGCCTTCTTCCAGCTGTCAAACATCCAAATTTTTCTCCAAATCCAAATCCATCTGTTGGTAATGGAGTTGTCAGCCTTCCACAACATAAGCATTGTGATGATAATAATGATAGTGATGGTAACACTCATGGGAATATGGTAAGCAAGATTGAAGATCATTCAAATGAAACTGATCATATGGATGTCCATGAAGAACATGATGATGATGTTGATGAAGGAGAGAATCTCCCCCCTGGTTCTTATGAAATCTTGCAGCTTGAAAAAGACGAAATTCTTGCACCCCACACTCATTTTTGTGTGATTTGTGGGAAAGGTTTCAAACGAGATGCCAATTTGAGAATGCATATGAGAGGTCATGGAGATGAGTATAAAACCCCAGCAGCATTAGCAAAACCCCATAAAGATCCAGGTACAGAGGTGAAGCTTATCAAGAGATATTCATGTCCTTATGTTGGTTGTAAAAGGAATAAAGATCACAAGAAGTTTCAGCCATTGAAGACAATCTTATGTGTAAAGAATCATTATAAAAGAACCCATTGTGATAAAAGCTATACATGTAGCCGTTGTAACACCAAGAAGTTTTCAGTGATTGCAGATCTTAAAACACACGAGAAGCATTGTGGACGCGACAGGTGGATTTGTTCATGTGGGACAACATTTTCAAGAAAAGATAAACTTTTTGGACACATTGCTCTTTTTCAAGGCCACACTCCTGCAATTCCAGTGGATGATCCGAAAGGAGGGGTCATTGGTGGACATGATCATGATCATGGGGATAATTATAATAATAACATTGAAGGGTCGAAAGAAGTTGGATTCTTTGATTTTAATTTCAACTCAAATGGATCCGTGGGTGACCCGGGTACTTGTTTTTCGCCTTTGAACATAGAATCAAATATGAACAGGGAGTTTCCTCGAAGTTTATTTGAAGATTCGGACAATTTCTCTTTCCTTTTATCGGGGTCATCCAATTACTTGTGGAAAAATGGCGGGGAGACAAGTTCCAAGGATCTTCAATAAAATGACGAAATTGCCCCTTGGGCATAGCAAAGTTCTGTACTTGCGGGAAAAGGTCAAAGGTTCGAGTCTCAACAGCCAGACAGATAGACAGTTGGTTCAACTGTGTATAGATTTATATCTGACATGATCCTGCTGGAAGAATAACCCTTTTGCAGAAAATGATGACGAAAATTTCTTAGCCCATTTGTAGTATGGTTAGTCGTTTTTATGCTTCAAAATTGTATTTTGTGGCCTAGTTTGTGTCCATTATGACTTTGAATTTTGTATTTTCATAAATGGCAAGGTAAGCCATGTTTCTAGTATATTTGTATTATGGTTTTTTCCTTTAATATATAAACATGTCATCGTTTTGATGATTTAGCCACTTTTAGTGAAGACCGAATACATGGGCCTCTGTCCAATCTTGTTCTACTTTTTTGGGTTGAACAAAAAAAAATACAGTTTTGTTCTGTTGACATCAATATATTAGGATTGACTATGCTAAAATATAATCATCATTCATAATGTTTGAACATCTAGCAAACGATAGATTTTGACATATGGGTAAATAGGAAGTGGTTATTATGTAATGAGTTGAGTGTTGAACTTGACAAAAAAATTTAGAAAGTGAAGAATGACTCTAACTTCACAAAAGAAGTTGGTATAGTCTTGCCATCGCCATTGATACTTGGACTTCCTTACATATTGAGCTATATATAATTATATATCATCTTACAGATTTCATTAATGATGATCGGAAGTTACATCAAATGATAATCAAATTTTGTTATATTTGTAGCCATGAAAAAGCTTTTCTGATATTGCTAGTTCATAATAATTGATACACTTCATTTGTTTGGCCTAGTTTCCCTTTAAAAAACTTGTGAGAAAATCAGTACCAGATAAATATCATTGGTCTATCACAATTGAACATAAAAAAGATTTTGAATGCATGAAAATTTTAAATTTCTGTTGCACATAAAACCCTTCATATCTATTAGAAATTTAGCCAAGATAGCAAAACAACTGTTAATGATTCAACAAGGCCCTACACTGTATTTGATTTTACCTTAATTTAAATTTTCCTATACTAAACTTGAACCGAATTTCGGTAAACCGATTACTTGGTTTTTCATGCCCGAAACCCAATCTACCGAATCGTTAACAGGTTGACCGAATTATTCTTGTATCAGTTTTTTGGACATACTTAGTTGAGATCTTAAGATCTCGGCATGCTTCAAATCGATCATGATCGAGATCGTTTTTTTACTTATAAGATGTTAAGATCAACATCCAAAACAATCATGAGTTAAACCATTGAATTTCACTTTATTCCAATAAGAACACACCTGCGATATACTAATATTACAAGATATGACTCCTAAATTGACAACATAACTAAATTTTCGCCTTCAAAGACCACCCAACTTAGCCGATTTGGTGTTAATTGCTAAAAGTTAAAATATTAAAATACAACATATACTTTACCAATGAATACAACATACATTTTATTTCAACCATTTAATTCAACAAGCGCACAACCTATCATTTGTATCATTTAATGTAAAATTAAATACTCACAAATAAGAACCTACAATATTTTTTTATTAATTTTTATTTGATGCTTTTTATCATTTCATGCAACATTTTAAAAAATGGTCACATCAAGTCTTTGATTAATTATATTATGTGGTGGTTATGACACCAAGTCTTTGGTTTAAAAAGCATCTCCCAAGTGATGTCCGGAGAGAACAAGAAGCCGACGAATACATTGTCCATGCTCCAAAATGCAGCCTCCAGTTAATTATTTTTGTAATAATGCCGGAGGTTGATTTCATTGTCTGAATTGATGTTGACCTTATATTCCTTAATTACTTAGCAGACAAATTTTGACAAACAAATACAAGCTATAATAAGAAACTAATATTATTAATTTAGAATAACAATAAAATAATAAGTTAGTAAATAGATTTATGAGAATTCAAAACCCCATCAAGGCATCAACTACATACATATATAATAACCCTGCCCAAATAAAATATAAATATCATACGATGAATGATTATATAATTAAATATGTGTAAAATATGCAAGCATAATATTTATTTTGCACTTGGAATAATTATTTAAACTAATTTAATCAAGCAAATACATAAATTTAAAACACCAAACATAAAATAAAACATAAAACTACTCTAAATTGTTATTTGCGTCCCTCGTTCCCCTCATTAGCCGCCTAGTATCATCTTGTTTCGACAACGATCAAAACTTACAAACCAGTTTACAAGTTTCGCACTATATGTCGAGTTATTGATAATAGCATCAACAGGATCTCCCGACTACAAAATAAATATATACGTTAATATAAACCAAACTATCAAACTAACAATTACCAAAATTAGTGGCCGGACGTGAGACGAAATCTCAGTGGTTGAATATATGATTTTAAGGGTGACATGCCGAAATATTATATTACGCTGAAAAATTTCTAAAAAAAATTACGTCATATTTTAAAATTTGAGGGGTTGCACCGACCATTCCAGGAACCCCTATGTCTGTCACTGACCAAAATAGCAACAGACATCAAACCATAAATTACCAACATATCTAATGATATCACACACACACACACACACACACACACACACACATATATATATATATATATATATATATATATATATATATATATATATATATATATATATATATTACATACACCATTGTATATTATTCAATATATACATTATTTGTTAAACGAGTCTATCTCGAATTCAAAGCAATTTTTATTCAAATTCAAATGGATTATTCTAAAGAATCCTGATTCGAAACCAATACGTACTCTATCATTATATCATATATAAATACAAAGAGGAAGCCGTCAAATAGGTTACATATTATATACACTCCAAACATCTAAACTCTTCTACTCTAGTTCTCCATTATTCACTTTCGCATATACTAACTTTAGCATCGGAGTGTATTTTGGATTCCGAACCGAAAATACTGCTAACCAATTTGTTTTAGATGTTGATATAAATACCCTCGATGATCTAGGCATTCATCAATACCATTACTAAAATATCTAACATAAACCAAAATACTAAAGTAATAATTACCTAACAACTAAACTAATTTAAATATAAACCAAATACACAAGGATTATACTAGTTGGGTTAATAATTTTAAGAAGAATATATATGAAACGTAGACGGAAAATTATTAAAGATACTTTGGACTAGTGGTGTAGTCATCCAATGAGAACTCCTTCTCAAATCCGAGGCTAGGGTTCGAATCTCCTTGCTACTAAATTTTATTTTATTTTATTTTACCCTGTTGACTGCCGGCGTTTTTCTCTTCCATTCCTCCACCACCTAACCCTAATCCTTCTATTCAACTACTGCATCTCGTCTTCTTGTCCTCAACAGGTTTTCCTTTTCTTCATACGATTTATGTTCCATTACACCCATTAATTTTTAATTTCGGTTTCACCGTTTTGTGAATTTAGTGATTCTTATTAATCTTGAATTTTCATTGACGATTAACGACTCTACTTGTGTATCTGCAAGTCCAATCCGACAATCGCAAAAAACGAAGAATAAACCGGATGATTTCTTAATCTTTACTGGTTACAGACAATAATCATAAGTTAAATTACTTGTTCTTTCTAGTGATCATATATATGCCTGGCTATTTAATTGTTTATTGGTTGTTGTTAATAATTTGTTAGGGTTTGTTAATTAGGAGAAGGCTGATTTGAGTGATAGTCTGTTATTGCTAGTTGTTACTTGTATAGTAATCATGATTTGTCTTGATTCTTCCTAATATTGTGCATTGAAATCAGGTTAGCTGTTTTTAGTGATGAAGATACTGAAAGAGAATGCAGGGCTTCTTACAAATTTTGAAGTAGTGGATTTCCTACGTTCTAGAGGGGCTGCAAAAGATCCCACAAAGGTGCTTGCTCCCCTAAAACCTTCAGAATTCAAGGTTTATGACCACCTAGAGAAGAGTGTGCCTCCCAGTCAAACACGAGAAAGCATTGTTGAGTTTGTGACAAAATGTAAACCTTACAAGCTTTCAAACCCTGAGATGACGAGTGTCATCAACATTAGGCCCACATGTGAAGTGGAAATCGACCCTCTGATAGAGGATCTTGAGTCACGCCTTGGTGAAAATGTGGGTGAATTGGTGGAGTTGATTAAGCAAGTGTTTCCCCCTTCTCCTGATGAAAGTGAATCTGATGAATGAAAAGAAAGCAAGGAGCTTATAATGTAGGGTACTATTTGTCTTATGTTAAGGCGCTCTAGTGTCTTTATGATAAAGTGATGCAATTTTTTTTTTTTTTTATAGTAGTCGACTTTATTGCCTATGTGCTAAGTACTAACACTTCCTTGAGTTTAATCACAAGCTGTTGTTTTTAACTATCTTCTTTATATACAAAAAAAAAAAAAAAAAAAAAAAAAAAAAAAAAAAAAAAACATATAATCTTTCACATATCAGGTGCATTTCAACCCTAAATTTATTAAAGTACATTAGTTTAGGAAGGAAAAATAAAAATTTAATGCTGTAATAGAAAGAAATGAAAGTAGGGTGCTATAATACACAACTAAATTAAAGTACACTGTTATTTCTTGCATTTAGCATTTGAACCTCATTTTCAATTCTTTAGGTGTGGACTAATCAAAGTCAGCGAAGCATGTAATCGCCCAAGAAATAGCTTGTTTTCATTTTCACCCTGAAGCTGGCTTATACTTTGCAGGAAATAGCAATGTATTTTCTGCCCTCTTTTAAAATTTAAACTCTCTGAAAATAGCATCAAGTAGATTAATTGCAAGAAATAGCAATATACTTCAGCCCTTTTTTAAAATTTAAACCTTTTGGAACCATTTAAATAGCAATGTATTTTAAGCCCCTTTTCAAACTTTAAACTTTCTGGAAACTAGTCTTGGTGATTTAAGTCACACACAAAGTGGCAAATAATGACGTGACAATTAGTGAGTTATAAACAGCTCTGTAAAGTTTGTGAATTACAGGCTCCCATGACACGTTTGACACATGAAAAAAATAAAACAAATTGAGCCTTTTTATCATACATGTTAAATTATTTATTGTAATTTCATCACTTAAATCATTTTGTCATTGATATTTTCCTACACCAGTTAATTCTGTTTAATGTATATTTTGCTTACACATTTGCTCTTAGTGAGCATTTAAAAAAAGTTGTTATTTTTATAATCTTAACATTACCAGAACCATTGTAAAAGTAACAATAAGAATATGATCAACACATTCTAGTTCTCGTAGTCGTAGACTTGCTAGTAAGAATGATAAATAAGGATACAAAAACGTTGCATAAATAATCAGATCATATAAATACACTATAAGCTGATAGTAATGTCGCAGTTTTCATCATATTTATCCAACTATAACTCTAACATAATAAATAAATAAGAAAAGGAAACATTCGAATGAGAAAATATATTAAGAACACTTGGTTTTTGGTCAAAAATCTGAATCAATCTTCATCAGAGTCAAATGTAATCTTCGTGGCTTTAGGTGCATCTGCAGATATCTCTTTGAAATGGGCTCCATACAGCTTCGATTCCTTCATCCACAAATAAAAATATAATTTTCAATCTCATATCATTTCAATTTTGAATTTAATAAATGGAACAGTTGACCACAAAAGTCAAACCTTTTTCTTGACATGAGTCCCAAAGTTCAAAAGGTTAGCAGGTACATTCTGTCCCGCTTCTCTAAGCACATTTATCAGCTCCCCAGAAAGTGCCTGAATCACATTATATTGCATTTTTGTTATATATATATATATATATATATATATATATATATATATATATATATATATATATATATATATATAAAAAGCAAACATACAAACACACGGTGATAGAATTACCTTATTCTCCTTCATAAAGAAGGTATGTGCAACGCCCTTCTTGCCAGCACGTCCTGTTCTCCCAATTCTGTGGACATAATCCTCTGTGGTCAATGGGAAGCTGTAATTTATTACAACTTCAACATCTGGAATATCCAGACCTCGAGCAGCCACATCGGTTGCGATCTGAATACATCACACATCAATCAGATAAACTCTTCTTAATGTAGAAAGAACGACTTAATACAGAAAGCACTTAATGGATACTACTTACCAAGAGTGGAGAGCTACCATCCTTGAATAAAGCAAGTGCTTCGGTACGTGCCCTTTGTTGTTTGTCACCACTTATGGAAACAACCTTCCAACCCCTTCAAAAATATAAAGATCAATAAATAAGTTCAGTATAAAGACCCAAAGTACTCATGTCCTCCTTATAACTATGGTAAAGAAAAGCACCTTCTTTGCAACATACTCTCAACTCTGGATGCTTCCTTCTTGTACAAAACAAAAACCAGTACTCTGTTCCTGAGATTTTAGACAAAACAAAATACCAGATTAAGTTCAAAGTTTTCATGTGTAAACAAAGAGAGGGAAGAAAGAAAAAGGTGATTGCAAGAGATATTAAACCTTCTTGACTTGTGGTATTTCTCTAGCAATGTAACTAAACGTTCATCACGTGCTCGATCTTCCAAAACCTACATGTAAAAGAAAGATATATCAATGAAAATATCACATTACAAGAACATGAAAGTAAAAGAAAATAGGAGATTGCAATACCTCCACAATCTGCATGACATCATGGTTTGCAGCTAAATCCTCTGAACCTACAACAACCTAGAAAATAAAATATTAATCCAAGGTTAAATAGCAGCATATCTAAATACAATTATCCACGGAAAAAAAAAACTTCCATTTTATTGCCAAAACTATTGATTTTAGTAAACAATGCAGTGAAGAAAGATTTATATACCTTCACAGGATTTGGATCCATAAATTCCTGAGCGAGTTGATTCACAGCTAAGGGCCATGTTGCACTGAACATTACAACTTGGCGAACTACAGATATTAAAAGGTTATTAGATTTTGATGTCAAAATTAGTACTCTGATATAAATTTGGTATTGATATTGTAACTCCAAAGTTTTGTTAAATAGTCACATACCAGAACTTGTTTTGCTAAGAATAGAACGAACTTCTGGTTCAAATCCCATATCAAGCATTCGATCAGCTTCATCTAGTACCTGTAAGAAAGATCAAATTCAGGATTTGCCTTTGCCTAAAGAATTTACACTTGTTATGATTGTTTTCATTTAACAAAGAAAAATAGGTCATAAAAATGAAATTTTTTTTATCAGTTGTTTATTCCTTCCTAGGACAATAACAATAAGATGTTCTTACCACAAAAGAGACCTCTTGTAGCTGGCATACTCCCATTTCTATTAAGTCTTTCAAACGACCAGGAGTTCCAACAACAATATCCTGATAGAGATGTGAAGAAACAGCAAGCAATAGGTTAATTTAAGTTTACAAAAGCATTAATTTAAGTTGAATAATCATATAAAATACACAATCATTATCTTAAGAGTAACAAACATTCCCTTTGTATCATGAAAACCACAAGAGCTTTCATTTTGGGATGTACCATGAAATGCCAAGATTTCCAAGGAAGTTTCAAGTTATGGTTTCCTATTTTGTCCATGATCAATCGTCACAAAAGATTGAAGACATTGATTAGACCAAAATATCCCCTTACTATGACCCATTCATGGCAAAGGGGGCAATTAATAAAAGCTAAGTGGAGAGTTTTACCCAAAGGATCTTTAGAAAAGTGAAGAGTGGATATGTGATCTTACCATGCCAGATTTTAGAGCAGAAATTTGGGGTCCTTTAGAAGTTCCTCCATACACACAAACCGATCGAACCCCACTGGGTTTCCCAGCTTCAGATAGAACGTCAAAAATCTGCCAAATACAACAAAAATCAAATTATTGATCGAATAATAAGAACTGAAACTAGAATAAGTTCAATAAACTATGGGAAAAAAATGAATATCATAACTATCAACCATTCTAAGAAAAAGACTACATCTGAAACTGGAATGGAATACACACCTGTTGAGCAAGTTCCCTTGTGGGTGAAAGTACAAGGCAAAGTGGAGTCACTTTCTTGGTTGGTTTGTTTTTCCTCTTGTTCAAAATATGATTCATGGCAGGTATTCCAAAGGCCAGTGTCTTCCCTGATCAAATCGAAATCAAAACTTTAAACCCCAAACCACGAAACCTCTACTTTATAATTGAAACCCATAGTGATTTAAAGCATATGATCAAATTTACCTGAACCAGTTTTAGCAATGCCAATAAAATCACGACCATGTAAAAGAAAAGGCCACGAATTCGATTGAATTGGCGAAGGCTTACTGAAATTCTTGCAACACTCTAGCAATTCTTCAGAAAGTTTAGATTCTGAAAAGGAACTCAAAGCTTTGTACTTTGAATCATTAATATCTTTACCAGAGACCACAACATTATCTTCGGTTTCTCTAACCTCCTCCACTTCACCGCCATTGTTCTTAATTCCTTCTTCTTCTTCCTCTTTCTTTTGTTTCTTTTTCTTCTTCTTCTTCTTCTCGCTCAACTCGTCTGACCCATTCAGGATTTCGTTTCCATTTACAATTTCTTGGGGGGGTTCGACCTTTTCTTTCTTCTTTTTCTTGTCCTTTTTGGATTCTACAACGAGTTCAGGCTCTGGGTCTTCGAGCTTTCGCTTGTGGTCTCTGTTCTTGCTCTTCTTTTCAGCTTTAGTGATACCATCGCTGATCGTCGGCATCTTGACGGAAGAAGAAAAAATCAGTTTCTTTATGTATGCAAAACTTTAAGCCCGCAAGAAACTGAGAAGGGCGGAAGAGGCACGATATGTGGAGGGGACGAGTTTTTAGGGTTTTAGAGGTTGTGGAGTCTGTTGTACTAAAAGTTACGTATTCCTCCCTTGCTTTTTGTTTCTTTGCAAATGAAGTATATATAAAACAAAGACGTAGGGTGGATGGATTAATGAGTCGTTTGTTTCATTTCCCGGTTTTTATTTTTCTTTATGGTTTCGTTTATGGTTTTAAATTTTTGAAGCTACAATGAACGGTTTGGTTTGTGGTTTCAATATTTTCAAACCTTATAAATCTATATAAATTAAATTTTTTATATGTAATGATATTTTGTTTTCATATATATTAGTTTTTATTAAAACCCACTAACTTAATAACTTATGTCTCATAAATCAAACTTAGTAAATTAGGTAGCAGTCAATCCATTACATGTATCCTTATTAGTTATTAAGTAAATTTTATGATTGTTTTGACAGTAGACGGAGGGATTAATCTGCCCTACTCTCCACTCCAAATATGGATGTCAACGGGGGCAAACGGGACGGATATTGCATCCTCTAAGTCCTTAGAGTTATAAAGTCATTGAATTTATCAAGCATTGGCCCTTCTCTTTGGCTGAAACCCCTCCCTTAGCTTGGTTTTGGCATTTAAGAGCTTGCATGCATGTAAAGTTTGCATCTTTACGTGGAAACAATGCCTTAGGAGGCTAGATCTGCAATCTGGAGCTTTGGGGTAGCTAAAAAACGTCTGAACACAAAAAGGACTAAAGGAACTCGTCGAGTCCCTTAGCCAACTCGACGATTCGGGTAGGGTTTACCAGTTTTCGAGATTCCGAGTGATTTCTGTGAAGGACTGGAGTTTTCGGTCTACATGAGTTTTCGGTCTTCTGGACATTGAGGAACTCGACGAGTTACACAGGTAACTCGCGCAAGTTAACAAGTTACTCAGGTAACTCGACGAGTTGCTGGATGAACTCGACGAGTTGAGGTCAACATGGATTGTTGACCTTGACTGTGACCAAGGTTGACTTTGAGGGCATTTATGGTATTTTGGGATTGTGCCAAGTTAATCACATGATGCTTATAGGCAGTTGAGTTGGAGCAATGTGTGGGACTATCTGATCTTATCTTGTCAGTTCAGCATTCACGAGAGGTGAGTCTCCTCACCATACCAATGGGTCGAAGGCACCAATGTCGGCCCATTTTGTGATATGTGGTACACTCGTTGTTGTAGAGATACGTGGTATGATAGTCAGTTATGCTAGTTATATATGTGGTACTTGTAGGGAAGACCATGAGGGAGCCATGACACTTGGATGTAAGACCATGTGGGGGGAGCCCATGGCTTTTCAAGTAAAGACCATGGGAGGAGGCCATGACACTTGGATGTAAGACCATGTGGGGGATACTATGACCTTCTAGCTAAAGACCATGGGGGAGTCCATGACACTTAGGTGTAAGACCATGTGGGGGAGCCCATGACATCCTGGAGTAAGACCTTGGGAGGAGCCTACGGCGTCCTTATATGTTTGTATGCATTGTTTATGTGGTTTATGTAGCTTTTATAGCTAATATGATTGTGTAGGGTATGCTCTGGGGAACTCACTAAGCATTAGCTTACAGTTTGTGGATTTGTTTCAGGGACATCTGAGCCTAAGGGCAAGGGCAAGGGCAAGGCTTGGTGATATGAAATGCACTCTTTCTCAGGCGTTTTTTTATGGGACACTCGGATGATTGGAATAATATTGTTATTGTTATGAATTTGAAAACAAATGTATTTGAGATTTCATGGTTTATGGAAAATGTTTTTGACTAGTTAAAAATGAAAATTTTCTTTTAAAAATTGGGTTGTTACAAGTTGGTATCGGAGCCTTGGTTTGAGTGATTCGGGCACACTCTCGGGTGTGTCAGGACTCAAACTAAGGAAATGGTAAAATTGTTTTTAAAAAAGAAATTAAAAATAATTAGATAAATAAATAAATAAATAATAAAAGTTAAAAACTTTTTAGAATGAGAAAAAAGAGAGTGCAATGCGCGCGATCGACCGAGCCAAGTAAGTAGTTCCCCCAGTATGTTAGCCATGTTATACTGATATGTGAGTTATGATAATTGTATGAACCTTGCTATGTGTATGCTTTCAAAATTGTATACGGTTAGGGTCTTATAGCCTCAGAATGATTGATTTGGCCTTATTTCCTGTTCCTTGTCTGGTTGTGGTATGCATGCATAAGGCAACTTATTATGATTGAGATCTGGTTTGATATGGATGGAGGAAATCTTAGGTCGGCCTAGGATTTGAGCTATGCGGTAACCTGCGAGATATGATTTGTTTTGGGACGAATTAGAATTATCAGGTAAAGCCTTGGGGAAGGTACATGTAGGTGTGGAAGGTTATATTGGGCCCATACTGTTGGATTAGTGTCTAAATCCATAATTATTTTGGTATGTACTTGACCCAATTGTGAGCATGGTCCTTTTGGGTTGCCTTCACCAAAGCAACTTGATAGGATGATTTGTGGAGAAAGAGATTAATTATGATTCATCAATATATTATATGAGTAATATATTAAAAGAGAAATCATATTGTTTAATTAATATTAGTCAAAATTTAATAAGAATTAATTTTGCGGCTAAAAGACGTTAATTAAATAAAAGGGGCTATAATTGTTAATTGTGTGATAGTTGGATATTGGTCTAATGGACTCCATAGAGGTTGGAGTGGACGAAATCTATGGGGAAACCCATGAGAATTCGTCCAAGGCCTCTAAGGAGGGAGTCCATGAGCTGCTTGGGGCCTAAGCAGTCATATTAGGGTTTCCTAGTTCAAAACCCTAATAACCTCACTATATAAAGACCCCTAGGGCACCCATAACGTGGCTAAGTATTCCTTGGAGTTTCTTGGACGTTTTTGGTGCCTCCTTCTCCTCTCATATGTCATTTTCTTGCTCTTGGTGTTGTGAGCCATTAGAGGTGTGACACTTGTGACACTAAGCTTTCAGAAGCCAAATACAAGAAGGAATAGATTGTTATTGCTACATAACAATCAAATGTAAGATCTAAACCCTATATTATGATAATATCGATTATTGTATGCTAGATCTAGGGTTTATGGTTTTGTTTGATTATTGCATGTTCATTAGACAAACTAGATCCAAAGCTTTAGAGTTTGCATGTACACCATAGGAATGATGTAGTGCTCAAAACCCATCAGTGCTCAAGACAGCATAGTCAACTTAAACTGGAATGGGCACAGAAACAGAAATATGTCAACACAATGGGTTACAAACCTCAAGTTGTGTGTTAGCGATTAAACAATAAGTTTTATTCTTGATTAGTTCTTGAAACTTTTCCAAGATCTTTAAGACTCCCACTTTCCTCTTGACACATGAAATTCTTTTGTCGAGAACCACTCCTTGAAAAAACAAATATTCAAGAGTTAGTGTGGACTCTTATCAAGATAAACACTTCTCACAATTGGCCTTAGTTGGTCTCTGTTTTATCCAAAACATCACAACTTACCAATTTCAAATGTACAAGAGTAAGAAACATTTTACTCTTACATTTGACAAGTGTTAGAAACCTTTCTTAAGATTATGTCACTCAAGTTACAATCTTAGACTATGACTCTAAGTCTTGATTTTGGAACGAAGTATGATTTTTCTTTTGATTTAACCATTTCAACAATTCATGATTCCTCCCCCTAGCCAATCAAATGCACTAAGGTGTCTTTAGAGGATCAATTGTGATATAGTTCCATAATCACTAAGATAATCATAAAACAAGATACTCAAGTACTCTTCCATCTCTTCAGATTGGAGAAACTTTTATCTTTCTGCCTAATTTGATTCTTCTTATTCATTTTGTTAATCATTGAAACCTTTCCAATGTTTCAAAATTACACTTAAACTTGTAAGCATAACTGTAACGCCCCGTTTCTGGTATGTTGCTTCCGTGGCATTTATTTAGAAGTTTTCGAGAGGGACTCGGCGAGTCTATGGCCCGACTCGTCGAGTAGGGACGAGATTTCGAGCACATGTTAGTCGGCGACTCGGCGAGTCCATATTCGGGACTCGGTGAGTCTGCCTGCCAGGTAGAAACCCTAAATCCCCGGGTTCGCATCCTATTTAAACCACCTTATGAGCCCCAAACTCGTCCCCTTCACCCTTAGAGCATCATTTAGCAAACCCTAACCATTTCCTTGAGTATTTGAGCATTTCTTGTGTGAATCTTGAAGTTTTGAAGAGAAGAAGGAGGCTAGATCCAAAGGAGAAGAAGAAGATCCAAGGTCTTGCACCCATTTCAGAGTTTATTGAGGTATTAATCGAATTCCTTCTGTTTCTATGATTGATTTCTCTTTCACAAGCATATTTAGCCTCTTTTAGCCATTCCTTAGCTTGTTCCTAGTAGAGAGATCACATTAGATTGATTAGCCTTCGGATCTAGCCATGTTTCAGTTCCAAAATCGTAGATCTATCACCTTTATGGAGCCATTTTGCATGATAGCCCTAGATCTACTCTTCTAAGTGCCTTTTTAGCCTTTATCTCCTTTTTCATGCGTATGTACACGTAAAGTTGGAAACTTTACGTGGTAAATCAGCCTTAGAAACTCAGATCTATAAATTGTATGCGGTGGTTTTGAGCGGAATCGAGTTTTTAGAATCTACATGCATGTGACTCGGCGAGTCGTTCTTCGGACTCGGCGAGTCAGGTCGCGGGTCCCCGATCTTTACCCTTTGAGTGATTCCGAGTGGAGGCCAGTGAGCAATAGGATGGACTCAGTGAGTCGGAGGTTAGACTCAGTAATGGAGGGACTCGACGAGTTGTTCATACAACTCGGCGAGTCCAAGTCAATCTTCTTATCTCGAAGAACAACTCGTCGAGTTGTTCATATGACTCGACGAGTCGAATGCAGATTGCCTGAGCTTTTGAATCAAGAGGGTACTCGTCGAGTCGATGCCATACTCGACGAGTTGCCATGAGTAGGGTTGAGAAGTGAGACTAGGGACTCGGCGAGTTGGCGGCCCAACTCGGCGAGTCAGGTCAACTGTAGGTTGACTTTGACCGGGAGAGTTGACTTTGACCAGGGGTAAAAAGAGTCATTTTACCCAATGCAGTGATTAGCATCTGATTGAGTGTGTTTATAGATTCGTAGCCGGGGAGATACCGGAGCAGCAGCAGTTAGCTTCCAGAGCCATACACACAGCAGCCAGTTCACGAGGTGAGTTTCCTTCCAGTAGGAACGGGTCTAAGGCCACAATGCCGGCCCGTTCAGTTAGCAGTAGTTTCTGGACTTCGGTCAAATGCAGTAGTTAGTATGTTTGACGCCTTCGTGGCTTAGACAGGATTTACGTGTTTATGCTAGTTGATATGTTATGCTATGTTGTGTTCAGTTAGTCCGGACTTCGGTCTGATGCAGGGGACGGGGTCCCAGTCAGTTTCGGACTTCGGTCCGATGTAGGGGATGGGGTCCCAGTCAGTTTCGGACTACGGTCCGATGTAGGGGACGGGGTCCCAGTCAGTTTCGGACTTCGGTCCGATGCAGGGGACGGGGTCCCAGATGGTTAGTCCGGACTTCGGTCTGATGCCGGGACGGGGTCCCAGTCAGTGGGCAAGGCCCAGTATGTGCTTTATATGTATTGTATGGTATGTGGTAGTTCGGGGGAGCTCACTAAGCTTCGTGCTTACAGTTTCAGTTTTGGTTTCAGGTGCTTCCGCAAGCAAAGGGAAGAGCTCGGGATGATGGCATCGCACACACCACAACTTCAGTTTTTGTCCTGGGAGTTGATCTAGTTTCTTGATATGTTTTGATACAGTTGTGATACAGTTTTCTCACGGTATTTTATTATGGTTTTGAAACACGCAACGTATGGTTTATTTATGTGATACTCGGTTCCATGGTTTTTGTTATAATAAAAATGAAAATTTTGGGTCGTATTTTTAGGTCGTTTCAATAACCATATTTACTAAACTTTAGTAAATCAGAATGAATAACCTTATTAGCCTTTGTGGTGGACCTGACCAGCGCACAACCTAATGTACCCGATCCTTTAGTCCTTCACTCGACTCACATGTACATGTGAACAAGGAATTGGTCTTAATTTACAAAAGTTGAAAATTATCTCATTCATCATATAGTACAAGTTGCATGATTCCAAGTTTCTGTCCAACTGAAACTTGGGTGATGAGAATCTTTCCATATTTGGTAAATTATGACACTACCACAAATGAAAGAATCAAATCCATTTTCCAATATTGCTATGAATGAAATCATATAAACAACAATTTTTCATAAATTCCATTGTAAGGATGCTTAAAAGAAATAAAATCAAAACTTTTTCTTTTATTTTAAAACTTGCAGAAAAACTTACCCTTACAATGCAAATACATATGAAAAACATGTTGTTGACTATTCCTAAGCAATCTATCATAACTCTTGATAGCTTCATTTTATTTACTTATTTTTATAGTTTATTTTAGTACATTTCATTCGCATTTTAGTTAACTTTCATGCATATTTTCCCTTTTGTTATTTTTATGACCATTTCGGGGTACTTTCTAGTTTCTTGAGCATTATTGCAGATTTTCTTGGAAACTAGCGGGGCGGCACTCTTGCGAGGCGATTGGGCTTGAAGGGAATTGGAGATTTCATGCTTGATGGCTATGAAGGTGATTCATGGGGTGGACTTGTCAATTGCTTGAAGGCTTGGAAGAATTGAGCTTTAAATTTGAAAGATGCGGGGGAACATTCAAGCGTATGAAAATTATTAATCGGGCGAGTTCACGAGCTTTGGAGGATTTAGAGAGGTCAAATTGGGCTTTAAATGAAGAAAAACTTGAAGAAAATGGGCTAGGAGGTGATTGGATTCGATCTGGGCTAGTGGGATATGCTTTAGAGGCCCAAAATCTCAAAGGAGCCCATGTCAGGTACCACCCGCGCAACCCACCCGCGCAGCAGCACGCGGGTCGCGCAAGGCCCTGCAGGGGCAATTTCGGGAATCCTTCTTTTGAGCTATTTGAGGAAGGTTGGTGCCCATCTTTTGCATACTCTTAGACATCCGATTTTTGGAGATTCTCTCTGGAGTTTTGAAGACTTTTGAAGGCCAAGAACACTTGAAGAACATCATATTTTTACCTCTTGATTCTTGCTTAATGTTTGGTACAATTTTCTCTAACTTTGTTTCTTTGGGTTTAGCCATGCTTGGCTAAACTAATCTTGGTTGACTTTTGGTTAATCCTTTGAACTTTTGTTGAATGTTGAAGAATCCATGAACATGTTCTTAAATCTTTATGGGAATGTTTTGTGTTTTAACATCTTATCACTACTTGTATGTTTTAGTTCATGAGTTTAAATGTGTTTGTGGTGATTAGTTGGCTAATTTCTTGATTAAGTAAAGGATCCTCAAATTAGCAAGCAACAAATGATTTTTGTGTTGTTTTTGCTTCACACAATCATAAAAACATTTCCTCCAACATGGTGGTGAAAGCATTTGACCCCTCTTGGATTTGGTGACTTTTTGGTTCTTAATGCTAGTTGACTTTCACTAATTACATGTTATTTGGAATTAGTGACTTTGACTAAGGAAATTGTTGTGAGCTTCTCTAGCCATTTCAACAATTAAGAAAAGTCTAGGTAATCTCAAGCTCCTTGGATTACTATAGCCAAATTAAGGATTTAAATCAAAGTATTGCACCATTGGATTCTAATGATATGTTCATCAAAAGTCAAAGTGAGGAAACTTTAAGTCAACCATCTCTCCCTCATTGATTTTACATCAAACTCTTATTTTTATTGCATTTGTCTATTTAAATCATAGTTAATTCTAGTTTGTTTCAAGTATTTCAAAACACCAAAACCCCCCATTTTATTTTTATTGTCATTTTACAAGTATTTTTACAAAGAGATTTTTCATAGAGTTATAAATTGAACCAATCTCCGTGGATTCGATCCCTTTACCACTATACACTATTTTAGTGTGTAATATTTAGGGTTATTATTTGTGTTGGCCTCGACAACCACCAAATTTTTGGCGCCGTTGCCGGGGATTGGTTTATTTTTAATCAATTTGTTTCTCTATGCCCAGATCTCAGCGTACAGGTGACTTGATTTACAACCCCGAAATCGAAAAAGAAGCAAGGCGTTTGGCTAAGGAAAGACGAGTTGAACGTGGTCAAACTTCTAACCCCCACGGGGACCCGGAGGTTGAAACCGCTTCATTAAGTGATATAGAACCCGATTCTAGTCCCGACCCTCGCCAAGAAATTCCCGAAACACCACCCCTACAACAAAATCCACCTATTATTGAACCAATTGTAATGGCGGACGGAGGAGAAGTTCCCGAGAGAACCTTGAGGCAAATGATGGAGACCGATGTTACACAAACTCCAACCGGTATCAATTACCCGGTTTTGGAAGGAGGTTCGGAATTGAAGTCAAGTTTAGTCCACCACCTACCAACTTTTCATGGATTGGAGAACGAAGACCCTCATAAGCACTTGAAGATGTTCCACATTATTTGCACTAGCATGAAGCCACAAGGGTCAACCGATGACCAAATCAAGCTAAGGGCATTCCCCTTTTCATTGGCCGATAGAGCAAAAGATTGGTTATTCTATCTTCCACCGGGGTCGATCAACTCATGGACCGACATGGCAAGAGCTTTCCTCGATAAGTTCTATCCCGCCTCAAGAGTCTCAAGCCTTCGAAATGAGATTTGTGGAATCCGCCAAGGTCAAAATGAGACTTTCCATGATTATTGGGAGAGGTTCAACAACTTGTGCTATAGTTGCCCACAACACCAAATTCCGGAACAACTCCTCATTCAACACTTCTACGAGGGATTGTTGCCAATGGAGAGAAGACTAGTTGATGCCTCAAGTGGTGGAGATGTCTTTAGTAAAACCCCACAACAAACAAGACAACTTTTCAACACCATAGCCGCGAATTCACAACATTTTGGCCCTCGCCAAGATATGAAAAGAGACACACAACACAAAGTCAATGAAGTGGGAACATCAAATCTCGAGTCTCAAATCAAAGATCTAACCTCCGTTGTCCAAAAGCTAGCCATGGGACAAACTCCACAAGTGATGGTTTGTGGAATATGTGCAACAATGGGACATCCTACGGATATGTGTCCCATCCTTCAAGAAGATGCGGAGCATGTGAATGCCACGGGAGAGTTCCAAAACTACCACAACAAACCATCCGGTTACCAAAATGCATATAATTCAAGTTGGAAGCCAAATCCCAACATGAGCTACAACCCAAGATCATTGCCTCAAAATGCATTGGTTAGACCATCCTATCCGCCACCACAACCTCATTACCAACATCAACAACCACACTATCAACCCAAACCGCACCCTCCACATCATCATCAACAACCTCCTCAATCCCAACCAAGTAGCTCCGGAATGTCTCTTGAAGACATTGTCAAATCTCTAGCCACTAGTACCCAACAATTCCAAAAAGAGACAAGGACTAGTATCTCCAACCTTGAAGCACAAATGGGAGATATAGTTACATCCATAAGCAAGTTGGAATCCCGTGGTAAACTCCCTTCTCAAACCGAAAAGAACCCAAATGTCAATGTGGTGACCTTGAGAAGTGGCAAGCAAGCCGGAGAAAGTAGTTCAAAGAAGAAGCCAAGGGAAGAAGAGGAAGAGATAGAAGTTATTCCCGTTGAAGTACCTATAATCAAGAATGATGCACAAGCCGGAGTTCCAAAGAAGGCTGCCCCTCTAGTAACACCAATAGTCACTCAACCACCGTTCCCCTCCCGACTTTCAAATTCAAAGAAGAATATGGAGGAGAAAGAGATTTTGGACACCTTCCGAAAGGTGGAAGTAAACATCCCTCTACTTGACGCAATCAAGCAAATCCCAAGATATGCAAAGTTCTTGAAAGAACTTTGTACCAACAAGAGGAAGTTGAAGGGAAATGAGAAAATTTTGATGAATGAAAACGCATCCGCGGTTTTACAAAGGAAACTTCCACCCAAATGCAAAGATCCCGGAATGTTCACGGTTCCTTGCAAGATTGGGGATGTCACTTTTAGTAGTGCTATGCTTGATCTTGGTGCTTCTATTAATGTCATGCCCTATTCGGTATATGAATCATTAAATGTCGGACCCTTAAGTGAAACCGGTGTCATAATCTCTCTTGCGGATAAATCGAGTGTCTTTCCTAGAGGTGTTTTAGAAGATGTCCTAGTGCAAGTGAACCAATTAGTCTTCCCGGCGGATTTCTATGTGATTGATCTAGATGAGCAAGTGTCCTCCAAATCGGCTCTAATCTTGCTTGGGAGACCGTTTTTGAAGACGGCTAGGACAAAGATCGATGTGTATGCGGGAAGTTTGACAATGGAGTTTGATGGTGAAACAATAAGTTTTAATATTTATGATGCCATGAGATATCCTAGTGACGTATCATCTTTGTACTTTGTTGATGTGTTTGAGCCAATTACTCAAGAATTGTTTGAGTTGTCTAACGGTGATATGTTGGAAATGATCTTGAGCAAAGGATTCGATTGTGGGAAGCTAGCCGAACAATTAAAGTTTTATTCTTTGGATCCGGAAGTTGAGAAGTTGGTAAGTAAAATGGAGATGAAAAAATTCACAAGATTAGATGTCAAGCAAATTGAATTGCCCCCAACTCACACAAAATTGCCGCCATCCCTTGTTCAACCACCCGAATTGGAATTGAAGGTCTTACCTCAACATTTGAAGTATGCTTACTTGGGAAAGAATGAAACTCTTCCGGTTATCATTTCGACTCATTTAACCGAATTCGAAGAAGAGCAACTCCTCAAGGTGTTGAAAGAGCATAAAGAAGCCATGGGTTGGACGATTGCGGATATCAAGGGTTTGAGCCCCTCCACTTGTATGCACAAGATCTTAATGGAGGATGAATGCAAGCCAAGTAGAGACGCGCAAAGAAGGTTAAACCCGCCAATGATGGAAGTTGTGAAGAAAGAGATATTAAAGCTTCTTGATGCGGGGATGATCTATCCAATCTCGGATAGCAAGTGGGTGAGCCCGGTGCAAGTCGTTCCAAAGAAGACGGGAATCACGGTGGTCGAGAACAACAAAGGTATGATGGTCCCCACTCGTGTGCAAAACGGGTGGAGAGTATGTATTGACTACCGCAAACTCAATGCAAGCACAAGAAAAGATCATTTCCCATTGCCTTTCATTGACCAAATGTTAGAAAGGTTGGCCGGGAAATCTCATTATTGTTGTCTCGACGGGTATTCCGGTTTTCACCAAATCCCGGTGGCACCGGAAGACCAAGAAAAGACGACATTTACATGTCCATTTGGTACTTTTGCCTACCGGAGAATGCCATTTGGATTGTGTAACGCCCCGGCCACTTTCCAACGTTGTATGGTTAGTATCTTTTCGGAATATGTTGAAAACATAATTGAAGTTTTTATGGATGATTTCACGGTATATGGCAACTCCTTTCAAGAATGTTTGACTAACCTCACAAAAATTTTAAAAAGATGCATCGAAACAAACTTGGTTTTGAATTTTGAGAAATGTCATTTCATGGTGAGTCAAGGTCTCATTTTGGGTCACATTGTGTCAAGAAAAGGAATTGAGGTAGATAAGGCAAAAATTGATGTTATTCAAAGCTTACCTTACCCGACCTGTGTTCGGGAAGTACGTTCTTTTCTGGGCCATGCAGGTTTCTACCGAAGGTTCATCAAGGATTTTTCAAAGATAACAAGACCAATGTGCCAACTCTTGCAAAAGGAGGTCGATTTCGAGTTCAATGAGGCGTGCAAAGAAGCTTTTGACAAGCTCAAAGAGTTGCTTACATCCGCTCCCATCATGCAAGCACCAAATTGGGATCTCCCCTTTGAGATCATGTGTGATGCAAGCAACTATGCGATAGGCGCCGTTTTGGGTCAAAAGAATGGGAGGGCCTCCCACGTGATCTATTATGCATCAAGGACACTAGACAATGCTCAAAGCAACTACTCTACCATGGAGAAGGAGCTATTGGCCATAGTGTTCGCCTTGGAGAAATTTAGACAATACCTACTTGGTACCAAGGTCATAGTGTATTCGGATCACGCAGCACTTAAGTACTTGATGACGAAGAAAGATGCAAAGCCGAGACTCATCCGGTGGATCCTACTGTTACAAGAATTTGACTTGGAAATCCGAGACAAGAGTGGATGCGAGAACCTCGTTGCCGATCATCTAAGCCGGATCATTTCAAATGAAACTCCTCTCCCATTGCGGGACGAGTTTCCGGATGAGCATCTCTTTTCCCTTACTCAATCAATTCCTTGGTATGCCGATATTGTTAACTTTTTAGTCACAAAAAGGTATCCCGACACATTCACACGTGCTCAAAAAGACAAGTTGAAAAGTGATGCAAAATACTATGTGTGGGATGAACCTTATTTGTGGAAACATTGTCCCGATCAAATCATTAGGCGATGTGTACCCCAACAAGAGCACCAATCCATTTTGCAATTTTGTCATGAATTTGCTTGTGGGGGACACTTCGGACCTAGCCGGACTTTGAGAAAAGCCCTTGAATGTGGATTATTTTGGCCAACCATGTCACGCGATTGTTATATGTTTTGCAAAAGTTGTGAGCGGTGCCAAAGAACGGGAAACATTTCGCAAAAGAACCAAATGCCCCAAAACCCAATCCTTGTTTGTGAAATTTTTGACGTATGGGGGATTGATTTCATGGGCCCATTTCCCGTGTCATTTGGCAACGCTTATATTTTACTCGCGGTTGACTATGTTTCTAAATGGGTTGAAGCCAAAGCCACAAGATCGGACGATGCCAAAACGGTTATCGAGTTTTTAAAGTCTAATGTTTTTGCGAGATTTGGTGTGCCTAGGGCTTTGATTAGTGATAGAGGGACGCACTTTTGCAACAAAATGATGGAGGCTCTATTGAAGAAGTATCACGTGACTCATCGTGTCTCTACTGCCTATCACCCTCAAACGAATGGTCAAGCGGAGGTCTCGAATCGTGAAGTGAAGTCTATTCTAGAAAAAACGGTGAACCCGACAAGGAAGGATTGGAGTTTGAGACTTGACGATGCCTTATGGGCGTATCGGACCGCTTATAAGACCCCGATTGGAATGTCGCCCTTCAGATTGGTTTTTGGAAAATCTTGTCATCTTCCCGTCGAGTTAGAGCACCGAGCATTTTGGGCGGTCAAGAAATGCAACTTCGACGTAGACGAGGCGGGAAGGCATAGGAAACTTCAACTCCAAGAGCTAGAAGAATTGAGAAACGAATCCTATGAAAACGCAAGGATTTATAAGGAGAAAACGAAGCTTTTCCACGACAAGTCCATCACCCGGAAGAATTTTGAACCGGGACATAGGGTCTTACTTTACCATTCACGGTTGAAGCTATTCCCGGGCAAATTAAGATCAAGGTGGATCGGCCCATTTGTTGTAATAAAGACTTTTGACCATGGAGCGGTGGAAATCCAAAGTGAAGAAACGGGACACATTTTCAAAGTCAATGGGCACCGATTAAAGCCATTCTATGAAGGTTTTAATGCAAGTGTTATTGAAATCATCCACTTGGATGTCCCGGTGTGTTGAACCAAGCTAGAAGGACGTCTCGCCTAAGACGTTAAAGAGGGGCATTTTTGGAAAGCTTTATGCTTTCATATTTCTACGTTCGAATAAAGAAGTTTTGAAAATGTTTTGATGCAATTTTTGAAGTCATTTTTGAAGAATCCAAGAGTTTCTAGGTGTTTGGGGCTGTCCGAAGCAAGAACGGGTGAAAAAAGAAGAAAAATGAAGCGAAAAATGAAGATCAGGATCAGGGGGTTGCGCGACCCGCGTGCTGTTGCGCGGGTGGGTTGCGCGGCCAGGTGTGATGAAGCGACATTGGCCCAAGACTTAACTGCGAGGTCTGCGCGACCCGCGTGCTACACTGCGCGACCCGCGCACTGTGCTGGGCAATTTGGGCTATTTTTGGCTATTATTGGACCAAGTGTTGACCAAAGGTTTTAATGAGTTGACCTTTTGACTTTTCTTGACCAACATTGACCGAAATTGACCCTTTTTGACCCATAGATTAAAATGTTTAGCTTCCCTTCTTCCTCATTTAATCATCTTGACCTCCCACTCCATTCCTCTCATATAACCTTCTTGCACCCACCTTGCCGGAAAATTCAAGATTATCGGAGTTCTACTAGTCGTAATTTCATGAAACCACCGCCACAGACATCTCCCGTTATCCAATCCTCCGATTTAGGTCATTTTTGTCCCTTCCTTAAGCATTGAGGACAATGCTTGTTCTTAAGCTTGGGGTGGGGCATATCCCTTATCTTTTATTTTATTTTTATTTTTTTCATGCATTTTAACTAGGTTGCATAACATTTTAGTTTTAAGCTAATTTTCATTCATTTTTTTTATTTATATAAAATTCCAAAAAGATTTTATTTTCTTCTTTTTCACCTTTTATATTTTTGCATAACATTTAGCTTAGGGCATTAACATTCATGCATTTTTGTTGTCTGTTTATTCTCACCTCCTTGGATGCCATGGAACAGGTTCATAGTTATTGTATCATTATTGGTCCAGGATCTTGTTGCTATCTCACCCATCGAACTGAGACCACTAGCTGCAGTTTGGGATTTCATACTTGGGATCAGATGCTGGTAGCTTAAAGGGGTAAGTGATCATGGACAGGTAGTTTTCATGAAGAATTATGCATACAATACTAACAACTGTAGGATATACTATAGCAATGGGTGTTCTTAGCCTTGCGGTCACTACCGCGGAGAGGATCACACTTGATCATGTTTGAACTGTTAGGATGAAGCATTGGTGCTTGTCCCCGAGTAGAATCCATATCCGGTCTCTTTACATCACCATATCTTTTTGCGATTTTCTTAGAATTTAGAGAGTCTTTTAGTCCACATTTGGACATTTTCATTATCTTTGAAAAACCACAAGTTTGAAAAGGAGCTTACATTACATCTTTATGCTCCACACATGGTCGTTTTCACACTTAGGCCATTCGGATTATATCATTACCCTTTCGGTTCCACCTACACACCTTTGGGAACCAAATTTTGAGTCAAAGGGTTTTATCAAAAAAAAAAAAAAAAAAAAAAAAAGGGGCAGGCAAATTCTCAGCTGCAGAAATCTGAGAAGGGTGACCGGTTCAATTATTGAACTAAATCTTCCAACATTTTGGTCACCCGGCGTTTGATATTCATTTATTTAGGTATGTTTTAGTGTATATAGATCAAGTTGTTTTTCGCAAATTGGTGATGTTAGGGAGACTGTCGAGTCGGATACTACGGGAGGTTTGGGCCAACACTAAGTGAACTGATTCCTACAACGGTGCCCGAGCGATTAAACCTAGTTACACATGAGAGAAACCGGCATATGTGAGATCAGAGTGTACACTTAAAGAAGAGCTCCACCCGAGCCCATCCAGTCGCTTTCTCCCTACTACAGATGTTCTTCATTGTATACATGTTCCATTGAGGCTGCGACTGCTCATCACTCCTTACTCACCTAAAGGAGTTGTCCTGGCTGTGGTTTATGGTCCCATTGTCATCGGATGAAAAAGTTGTGAGATAGCAGCGAAATCAATTCTGACCATGTTGACTAACGTCGAACAGGTTCCATGGTTCTATCCATTCTTTTTATTTCTAGGGTAGTTCATCCCAAGTTCATTTAGTCTTGTCTTACTTGAGGACAAGTAAGGTTTAAGCTTGGGGTGATTTGATAGCTTCATTTTATTTACTTATTTTTATAGTTTATTTTAGTACATTTCATTCGCATTTTAGTTAACTTTCATGCATATTTTCCCTTTTGTTATTTTTATGACCATTTCGGGGTACTTTCTAGTTTCTTGAGCATTATTGCAGATTTTCTTGGAAACTAGCGGGGCGGCACTCTTGCGAGGCGATTGGGCTTGAAGGGAATTGGAGATTTCATGCTTGATGGCTATGAAGGTGATTCATGGGGTGGACTTGTCAATTGCTTGAAGGCTTGGAAGAATTGAGCTTTAAATTTGAAAGATGCGGGGGAACATTCAAGCGTATGAAAATTATTAATCGGGCGAGTTCACGAGCTTTGGAGGATTTAGAGAGGTCAAATTGGGCTTTAAATGAAGAAAAACTTGAAGAAAATGGGCTAGGAGGTGATTGGATTCGATCTGGGCTAGTGGGATATGCTTTAGAGGCCCAAAATCTCAAAGGAGCCCATGTCAGGTACCACCCGCGCAACCCACCCGCGCAGCAGCACGCGGGTCGCGCAAGGCCCTGCAGGGGCAATTTCGGGAATCCTTCTTTTGAGCTATTTGAGGAAGGTTGGTGCCCATCTTTTGCATACTCTTAGACATCCGATTTTTGGAGATTCTCTCTGGAGTTTTGAAGACTTTTGAAGGCCAAGAACACTTGAAGAACATCATATTTTTACCTCTTGATTCTTGCTTAATGTTTGGTACAATTTTCTCTAACTTTGTTTCTTTGGGTTTAGCCATGCTTGGCTAAACTAATCTTGGTTGACTTTTGGTTAATCCTTTGAACTTTTGTTGAATGTTGAAGAATCCATGAACATGTTCTTAAATCTTTATGGGAATGTTTTGTGTTTTAACATCTTATCACTACTTGTATGTTTTAGTTCATGAGTTTAAATGTGTTTGTGGTGATTAGTTGGCTAATTTCTTGATTAAGTAAAGGATCCTCAAATTAGCAAGCAACAAATGATTTTTGTGTTGTTTTTGCTTCACACAATCATAAAAACATTTCCTCCAACATGGTGGTGAAAGCATTTGACCCCTCTTGGATTTGGTGACTTTTTGGTTCTTAATGCTAGTTGACTTTCACTAATTACATGTTATTTGGAATTAGTGACTTTGACTAAGGAAATTGTTGTGAGCTTCTCTAGCCATTTCAACAATTAAGAAAAGTCTAGGTAATCTCAAGCTCCTTGGATTACTATAGCCAAATTAAGGATTTAAATCAAAGTATTGCACCATTGGATTCTAATGATATGTTCATCAAAAGTCAAAGTGAGGAAACTTTAAGTCAACCATCTCTCCCTCATTGATTTTACATCAAACTCTTATTTTTATTGCATTTGTCTATTTAAATCATAGTTAATTCTAGTTTGTTTCAAGTATTTCAAAACACCAAAACCCCCCATTTTATTTTTATTGTCATTTTACAAGTATTTTTACAAAGAGATTTTTCATAGAGTTATAAATTGAACCAATCTCCGTGGATTCGATCCCTTTACCACTATACACTATTTTAGTGTGTAATATTTAGGGTTATTATTTGTGTTGGCCTCGACAACCACCAACTCTTAAGTAGCAGCTCAAAATTTTGATCATCGAACCATGCGATCGAAATCCATCTATTCGCGATCAAAATCAGCTTACTCTTTCTTTAAGCTTCCTTACTTTTCTTTGATTCTACAAAACATCAAAATGTAATTACATTACATCATGTATTAAGAATCTCCAAATAAGAACTTAATAGAGTTAGATAGTGGACTTTACCTGAAGTAGAGTCAAACCATTTTTGACTTTACCATCCTTATGATCTTTCAAGTAAAATTGGCAGCTTCACAACCAATGTCCCTTCTCTTGGCATATGGAATCTTTGGAAATGGTGCACGAGACTATCTCAGAGTTAGCCTTTATCTTTACCATTAGGTCAAATGACTTGACCATGGTCGATCCCTTTCCATTGGGAAGAAAGCTTTTCTGGATTTTCAATGTTACCATTACCAATGTCCATGGAAGAATGGGAAGTAGATCTTCCAATCAAATTTGCTTTACCATTGCTTCAAATTGTTGCTGATTCAGTAGCATCGAGCAAATATGTAAGATCATTAAGGGTCATGTCATGGTCTGTCACATAGCAGTCCTTAAAGAACTCACTATATGACTTGGGAAGTGATTGAAGAACCCAATTGACATTCAACTTCCTTAAGACTTTGACACCCAACTCTCCTGGCTTGCCAATATGTGACTTAATCTCCAAGATGTAAGCACATATAGACTTCACTTGCCAAATAGGAATTGAGTGACCTTGAACTTGTGGGTCATGGAGAATTATTGGAGGAGGTGGAGGAAATGAAGCTCTATCCAAAAGGATGAGGAAGACCATAGTTGTCTGAACATAGACATCTATGAGGGAGAAATTCAAGTTTCAGTTGATATAAGTCCTTAACATAACACCCAATATGAAATATTAAGGCTAGGACCCAACAAACTGTTTTATAACTTGGAAGAGGGAAGCCGTAATCCAAGCTACAAAATATTTGAAGGTAGGTAAATGACGATTTACCAATTTCCAACATGAAAAACAAAATAAATTATTAAGTTTTAATTGGATTTGAAACTCCTAGATCTTTTGAGATTCATTGAACTTCCAATGGCATGTTTAAATCTCGATTGAGCCCTCTCAAGTTTGTGACTGATATGCCGAGGATCACAAACAAGGTGTGAATAACCATGCAAATTGACTTGGTACCCTTAATTTTATCACCTAATCTATGTGTCGGTTAACCACACACGCTCCACTGATCTATGATAAAACTTAAGTCACCCTTTGCCACACATTGTCAGTCCCATGTTAGTGTGCCGGTTAACCACACACGCTTCACTAACAACTTAACAAGGGTGCAAAGTGTAATTTCATGGGTTAGCACCAAATTCACATTTTCCTAAGTAACTAAGATTGGGAATTTATAAGTGTTTAGTTACTTAGTATTTATTATTATAGTTTTAATAAAAGAGAATTAGAGTCCTATCCTACCCGTTCGACTAACGACCCTCCACCAGTCAAGGAAGCGGTGGGTGAGAGTGGACACTCATTAAGTTGCCATTTTATAGGCAACAACCTTATACCCCCCTTATAGACCGACTTCGTGAATGAGGCCTACTAACGGTAAGACTGACTTGCTATTATATATTATTATTATTATTATTATTATTATTATTATTATTATTATTATTATTATTATTATTATTATTATTATTATTAACTTATAATACTATAAAGTATAAGGGTTGAATTTAACTTTTAAAACTATAGGGTTTGGAATTAAAGTGTGTGTGAGACCTTACAAATTCCAAAACTTGAGGGCAAGTTTTGCAACTATTCAAAAACTTTTCATTTCTATAACATATGAGTTTAATATGGCTTTTAATGGCAAGACTCTTGGACATCCATAACTCGAGGACAAGTTATGGAGCTCATAAAACAATTTATGGGAAAAGACTCTTCAAGTTCATAACCTAAGACTCTTTAATAATTATTTTAAAGAAAAACTTTTGGTTTTCCATAACTTGAGGACAAGTTATGGAAACCATTAAAGGCCATTTAGATCATTAAACAAACAAACAAATATGTCAAGGAAAACTATGATCTAGATTAAACTCATATGAACAAGATAATTCAAATCAAACAATTTTTCATGTAATTAGCCTAACCATTAAACTAATACAAAACATGAATCTATTGACAATTATCTTTGAAATTGGATTAGCATGAACATTACCACATCAAAAATTTATAAGTTGAAAAACAGCTTAGGGTAATGTTCCTAGTCCAATTCCAGCCAAAACAATCGAATATATGTTGTCTGGGGGTCCAACTCGTCGAGTGCATGAACCAACTCAACGAGTTGGATGAGTTTAGCCTTGGACTCGTCGAGTCCCATCATGGACTCAGCGAGTTTGCTAAGCAGGCAACAACGAAATTCGATTTTTTAGCCAATTTTGCAAGTATAACAAGAAAGCAAGCCTAGGCTTTGATACTATTGTTGGGTTTTGAGCATTCTAACACTCCTAAGGTGTTCATGCAACCCTAAATACCTTGGATCTATGTTTTTTCTATTATACATGCAAATATGAACTTTCCAAGGTATTACCTATAACTAGCAAATAATCGTTATCTATAACAGAAGAATCTAGTTAGGATAACATACCTTATTGTGGAGCTTGAAGTCTTGATGTATCTAGCCTTAAGAGCTTAGCCCCAATAGTGTGGAAGCCTCAAGTGGAATCACAAATCACCATCAACAACTTGGAAGAACTTGAGAGAATATGGAGCTCACTAAAATCAGCCACCTTTTCTTTCACATACTAGTGCCAATTTTGTGAGCCAAGGACTCCTTTATATATTATGGAGAATTAGGGTTACATCCATGTAAACCCTAATACCCATGACCTTTCATTTACATATGATCCATGGGTTAAAAGCTCCATGGACTATCCATGGACTTCCATACACTTTTAGCCCAACCTAAATAAACCTTGGCTAATTCCATATATATAAGAGTCCATATTTAATTAGCCTATTTTGATCACTAAATTAATTCATGATCAATACTAATTAAATAATATAATTTTATATTAATATATTATAACTTATAATATATTAATAAATCATATATATCCTTTTCTCATAAGTCTATCCATACAAATTGTTCCGGTGAAGTGCAACCCAAATGGACCATGCTACTCTCGGGTCAAGTACATACCAATAATAGTTATGGGCTTAGACATCTAATCCAACAGCAAGACCCTGAATGAGATGGTGGAGAAGGCCCATGAGTAGGATATGGAGTTGGAGTTCTGCACAAAGCGGAAACCTGAGCAGGCACAGACATCAGTAGGTCAGGCTAAAGCGCCTAAGACCTCAAATTCTTCCAGTAGGGGCTAGCAGGGTCGTGGCTGGTGTGCCAAGTGCGGTAAACCGCAAAGTGGGGCTTGCTGGATAGTCGGCTCAGGATGTTATGCATATGGCCAGGCAGGTCACTTGATCATGGATTGCCCCAAGAACGGCTTGATTTGTTTTCACTGCAACTAGACTAGCCATAAGCGGGCTGACTGTCCGAGGTTGCAAGGAGGGGGAGGAGCAGTGATGGTGCCTACGCCCACCACACTGGGGATCAAATATGGCCTCCCTACTAAGGTGGATGCTCCTGCGGTGAAGAGTCGCACATTTCAGTTGACCACCAAGGAGGCTCGGGCAGCGCTAGACATTGTGGCTGGTACGTATTTTATCTTCCTGCTATGTATTTATTTGCATTGCTTATGTGTATATTGTGCTTATGTATATGGACCTTTTGGTCAATGGTATGTCGGCTCACGTTCAATTTGATTCGGGTGCTACCCGATCGTTTGTATCTCTTGCGCTTAGCAAGAAGTTCCGGGATGCGCCAAGGACTTTGGGTTCCCCGCTTGAGGTTGAGATTGCGGACGGCCGCACTGTGAGTGCTGCGAGGGTGTAATGGGACTGTGTCTTGAATGTGCTTGGGGAGAGGTTTTGTGTTGATCTAGTCCCAATACCATTGCAAGGGCTGAAGGTGATGGTAGGGATGGACTGGTTGGGGGCCAATGGGGCCATGATCGATTGTGAGCGCCAGTTGGTGAGGGTTCGAACCCCAAGTAAGGGAGAACTGGTTATTCATGGAGAGAGGGCCTCGTAGGGGCCAACCCTCTGTTCAGCTACGAGGGCTAGGAGATTTTTGCAGCAGGTTTGTACGGGATTTATGGCATATATCTCGGATATGAGGGTTGAGACCCCAATCGATTTGGGAAATGTACCGGTTGTACATGAGTTTCAAGATGTCTTTCCTGAGGAGTTACCTGGAGTGCCTCAGGAGAGGCAAGTGGAGTATCGCATTGATTTGGTGTCGGGTGCCGCTCCGATAGCCAAGGCATCATACTGGCTAGCTTCGCCCGAGATGCAGGAACTATCTACACAACTTCAGGAGCTGCTAGACCGAGGGTTTATCCGTCTAAGCAGTTCCTCGTGGGGAGCACCGATTATGTTCTTGAAAAAGAAGGACGGGTCACATAGGATGTGTATTGATTATCGAGAGCTGAAGAAACTAACAGTGAAAAACCGTTATCCGTTACCGAGGATCGATAATTTGTTCGATCAGTTGCAGGCTGCGTCTTGGGTTTCTAAGATTGATCTTCGGTCTGGGTACCATCAGATGAGGATTCAGGATGAGAATATACCGAAGACAACTTTTAGGAATCGGTATAGGTACTATAAGTTCGTGGTGATGCCATTCGGGCTCACCAATGCCCTAACAACGTTCATGGATCTCATGAACAGGGTGTGTAGATCGATGTTGGATCGGTCAGTGATCGTTTTTATTGACGATATCCTGGTCTATTCTACGACCAAGGAGCATCATGAGCAGCATTCGGGGGAGATATTGGAGACACTGAGGACAGAAAGGCTTTATGCCAAGTTCTCCAAGTGTGATTTATGGCTGCGAGAGGTACAATTCTTGGGGCACATCGTCAACCAAGAGGGTATTTCGGTGGATCCAGCCAAGGTTGAGGCAGTGATGCAGTAGGAAGTACCGAAGAACGCATCCAAGATCCGTAGCTTCTTGGGTTTAGCGGGTTATTATCGGAGATTCATCCAGGATTTCTCCAAGATCGTTGTGCCTTTGACCTGTTTGACCAAGAAGAATGTGACTTTCCGGTGCGGCCCGGACCAGCAGTTGGCTTTCAAGACCCTGAGGCAGAAGTTATGTGAGGCACTGATTCTAGTGCTACCGTAGGGACTGGATGATTTGGTAGTGTACTATGATGCATTGATCTCAGGGTTAGGGGCGGTATTGATGTAGAGGGGGCATGTGATTGTGTACGTCTCGAGGCAGTTGAAGCCTCATGAGGCAAATTACCCCACTCACGACCTGAATTGGGGGCAGTGGTGTTTGCCCTCAAAATTTGGAGACACTACTTGTATGGAGTATGGTGCACTATTTATACTGGTCATAAGAGTTTGAAGTATTTGATGGACCAGCAGAACCGCAACATGCAACAAAAGGAGGTGGTTGGATGTGCTGAAAGATTATGACTGGTCGATCTTATACCATCCAGGGAAGGCCAACGTGGTTGCCGATGCTTTGAGCCACAAGAAGGCAGGTTCCCAATTGGGAACGTTTGCTTGAGGATGAAGGTGATCTCACCATTGTTAGATATGATCAAACAAGCTCAGGTCGAGGGTGTGAACTGTGAAGAAGGAGAATTGGAAGATAGAGTGGATTCAGGGTCAGTATCCCTTATTTGTTTGGGATAGCTGAGGTCTTCCGACACGGTGTGGTCGAGTGTGGGTACCGGTGACAAGGGGAGTGAGACATAAGATATTAGAGGAGGCACACAAGTCCAAGTTCTCTATACACCTGAGGCTTCAAAAATGAATAGAGATATAAGACTGAGCTATTGGTGGCCCTGCATGAAGTGGGAGATTGCTTGGTTCGTGGAGCGGTGCTTGACCTGTAGGAAGGTCAAGGCCGAACATCAGCGACCGCATGGCAAGGTTCATCCGCTATCCATTCTTATGTGGAAGTGGGAAAAGATCACTATGGACTTTATCACGAAGTTACCAAGGACAGTGAGGGGTATGGATGTCATATGGGTGATTGTGGACAGGTTGACGAAGAGTGCCCACTTTATTCCTAACTCATTTAATGTGTTTTTCGTAAACAAATCTAGTTTGAGACCTATTTGTAAATTATGATAAAATAATGAGACTTTACTAAATATTTTCCTAACTCATTTAATGTGTAGGCGCGATGTCAACCATGCAATGGGTAAATCGGAAATAAGACTAGATCATCATTTTACTGATAATTCATGATTTTCCGTAAACAAATTTTAGGTTGAAATTTATTCGTAAATTAGGGTAAAATAATGTGACTTTATTGAAGATTTTCCTTTAAAAAATATTAAAACATTTAATAAAGTATAATTAAATACATAAAACTAAAATTACTAAAAACATTTCATCAAAAAAATACACAAATATAAACAAGAATTAAAATCCCAAATATGATAATTAAAACAATAACTAAAATGAACTAGCCATCTAAAATAAACACATTTGCATGTTCAATATGATCTAGAAGATACATTTGAAATCGATAGTGGGTTTCGAGTCGCGCAATTCCATAACCATATCTTCATTTATTTCTACCTCGATCGGGAGATCGATACCTTATATATCAGACATATAACAACGCCTTCATTTTTCAACACCATATTGTGTAATACAAAACAACTATATATTATATTGTTACACCTGATAACATTTGTAGACCGTACATTGAGTCTTATTATGCACCAACATTTTTTAAGTATGCTAAAAGCCCATTCCACTTCCTTTCTTCCTGCTTCTTGTGTCACAACAAATCATTTTTTTCAGTGGCTGAATGCGGAAGTGTTTTCACATAAGTTGCTCAACTTGGGTATATCTCATCCGCAAGAAGTACCCATGCTTCTATTCTTCTCTATTAGTCTATTAAAAACAAAGAAACTTTTGGTGTTTTTCCAAACAGTTCCTCGTTGGATAATGGTGGTAAAAGACGTTTAGATCATTGTGATAAAAACAATAGAATTATATAAATGAAAGAATAAAGATGCAACAAATTTGGATTTGGGTAGTTGTTGTATATATAGTTGAGAAAAAAGAGTTTAAAGTTTTTTTTTCTTTTTTTAAATGTAGTCGTTAACTAACGAATTCAAGTCTTTCATGAACCCACCCAACCTCACCATCTCAAACCCGTTGACATGCAAAACTGAGGACCGCCAACTTACCATGTTTTTCGACAAAAATAAACCCCAACTCGTTCACCCTTATAGGTGAAAAAAATAGATTTGGGGTTAGAAACCAGTTTTGAAACCGACCCGTACTAAATTAGAAATTGTTTTGTTTTGATTAAAATCAAGTTTGTTTAAAGTCGAACTTATGGTTTGGGATCAGGCATATGGGATGTAAGAGATGGCTTGAGTGAAACCTAATCGAATACCGGTTTTCAAAAAAGAATCAATTTTTATATAATAGAAAAACATTATTTTAATAAATTATTTTCTTAAAATTGTTGTTGATACAAGTTTTGGAGGGTTCCCAAAACCAAGTTTACTATTAGAGTGAGTTAATTTTTAAGTTAATAATACCACCAACTTTTAACCTACTATTTTTGAGATCAATGTTTTGCACAATTAACAAGATCTAAGGGAGTCAGACTCTTTGTAAGTTCTGGGTTTTCAAGAACTGGAATAGATTTCTGTTTTCTTAGTTTTCAAGAATCTACAATCGATTAGTTGCTACATGAGAAGTCCGAAGCGCTTAAAAGCTACAAGCTTTTCATAGTATCGATTGAAAAAGAACGTGGTGAAGAGACTGTGTGCTTGCGAACAAATTGAGGTGTTGAATTTATATCAAATGAGTTCTTGGAATTTTGAAAGAGTGAAGGTATTAAAAGGCAAGCCACATCAATATTTACACCATAATAGAACAGAGTGACGAAGATGAAGAATATAGCTATTATGAATGAAGTTATAAGTGTGCTAACTGAAAGATAAGTTCCAAAAGTTTTCAGGCATGAAGTAGTCAATTAATGTGTACATGTTCCAAACAAATGCCCAACCATAAATTTGGAAAACAAAAAACCAGAAGAAAAGTGGAGATTTAAGAAGCCCAAAATTGTTTAATTCTGGATGTTTGGATGCATAGTCTATTCTTATAAACAAGATCAAAAGAGAAGCAAGTTAGATGATAAAAGCAAAATGTGTTTATTTTCGATGTCAATAACGAATCCAAAGCTTATAGATTATTTGATACAACTACAATGAAAATTATTGTGATCATAAATGTTATTTTTGAAGAAGAAAAAGGTTAGTACCGAGACAAAACACAAGAAGGATTTAGAAGTGGCGTATTGATACGGGAAGACACCGAGCACAATGATGATATGGAAGAAACATACCAAAATGAAGAAGGTAGGAAAATGGTTCTAGCATTTACAACAATCCAATTATCATCCCTAACAGCATCAATCCAAATTATTTTACACAAAGCAGTTTTGAAAGTTTCAACCCACAAGTCAACATATAATTATCAAGAGATTCTAGTTTAAGGAGGGGTGTACGAAAAATAAAGCAAATGGTTTGGATGTCAGGCTATGAGTTAGGAGCAGGTTTGTCAAAATAGGAGAATGAAGAATAAGAAGAACTAAACATACGAAGTTGATGAATGAAATTGAAAGTGATCTTTACTCCTTTACATTAGCAAACAAAAATGAGAAGTGAAGAAAACTAATGGTTGTTAAGATAAATTCCATAGAAAACAATACTTGGGAACAAACAAGTTTACCAAAAGAAGTGAATCTAATTAACGTTAAGTGGGCCTATAAGAGTAAGCTTAATGAAAATGGGAAAGCAGAGAAGTACAAAGCACAATCAGTGGCAAAAGGTTATGCACAAAAATATGGAATAGAATACACATATGTATTTGCTCCAGTGGCAAGACTTGATATTGTGCGAGTGATACTTGGGATGGAAGAACAAGGAGGATGGGAAGTAGTATAGCTTGATGTAAAAAGGAGCTTTTCTTCACTGAGAGCTTAACGAGGAAGCATTCGTCTAACATCCAAAAGGTTTCATCAAAAAAGGAGAAGAAAACAAAGTATAAAAAAAAAACACCATATGGCCTTAAACAAGTTCCAAGGGCCTGGTATAGTAAGATTGAAGCATACTTTAAACGTGAAGGTTTTGAAAAATTTAGTAGCGAGCAAATGTTATTCATAAGTATAAAAAAGGTAAAATTTGTATAGTTAGTTTTTATGTTGATGATTTAATATACACCGAAAATGATAAAGGTATGTGTGATTCTTATAATGGTTTAGACAAGGCCTGTTTGTGGCATTGTCGTCTTAGGCACATTAACAAGAAACACATCACCCAACTCCAAAAGGATGGAGTCTTGGAATCATTTGACCTAAGGCCAAATGATGAATGTGAATCTTATGTTTTGGGCAAGATAACAAAGTCACTTTTCACTAGATCTTGTGAAAGAGGTGAAGGTTTGTTGTGTTGGATTAAATGTCTAATCCTATAACTATTATTGGTATGTACTCGATCCGAGTGTAGCATGGTCCATTTGGGTTGCATATCATCAGGACAATTTGTTAGGATGGACTTTTGAGAGAAGGTAATTTATGGTTTATTAATATATTATAAGCTATAATATATTAATATGAAATCATATGTTTTAATTAGTATTGATCAAGAATTAATTTGGAATTAATTTAGTGATCAAAAGAGACTAATTAAATATATGGGGACTAATTATGATAATTAGTTATATTTATAAGTGTTGGGCTTATGATCCATGTTGGACCAAGTTTATGTATGGATACATAAAGAGTTGGGCCACATGAACCATGGATCATAAAACCCATAGGTATGGATTTGGGTTATACCCATGACCCTTGGAATCCACACATATAAATACATGCTCTTAGCTTCAAAAACGCCACTTGAGTCATTCTTGGAGTTCATGGGTGTTTTTGGGTGCATGAAATTCTATCTCAAGTTCTACCTTTGTCCATGATGTGTTGTGACTTTATTTGAGGCTTCCACACTGTTGGGCTAAGCTCTTTAAGGCCAAATACACAAAGACTTCAAGCTTCATCAAAAGGTATGTTATCCTAACTAGTATCTTATATGGTTTATGTCAAATGTATGATAGTTATAGGTTTAATGCCTTGGAAACCATTTGCATGTATAATTAGTGAAAACATAGATCCAAGGTATTTAGGGTTGTATGTGCACATAGGATGTTGTATTATACCAAAAAACCCAACATTTTGGACCTCATATGCATAGATGTGTGTGGGACCTTCTAATCCACCACAAGAGATGTTAATCGATTTTCTATGACATTTATAGATGATTATAGTAGCTATGGTTATATTTACTTAATCAAACACAAATAAAAAACCTTTGCAAAGTTCAAAGAGTTTAAACATGAAGTCAAGAATTAATTCGGTAGGAAGATAAAGACGATCTGATATGATAGAAGAGGAGACTATCTTAGTATCGAGTTCCACGACTACCTCAAGGGAATGTGGAATGGTTTCACAATTGACTCCTCCTAGGATACCATAACTTAATGGTGTGGTCGAGAGGTGCAATCGAACCTTGTTAGACATGAATCGTTTCATGATGAGTCGAGCACTCTTCCCATTTCCTTCTGGGGGTATGCCTTAGAGACAACCGCCCATATCCTAAATCTTGTCCCTACTATAAAGGTTGCCAAAACACCTCACGAGATGTAGACAGGGAAAGTTCCCTCACTAGCACATATCAAAGTCTGGGGTTGTGAAGCTTTCGTTAGACGAGACACTCATGACAAGCGAGAAGCCAGAAGTGAGAGGTGTATTTTTGTTGGCTACCCACAAAAGTCCTTTGGATACTTGTTCTACAGACCTAGTGAAAACATGGTCTTTGTAGTGCGAAGAGGAGTCTTTTGCGAGAGAGAGAGAGATCATACGCAAAGAGGAGAGTGGGAGCACAATTGACCTTGAATAGGTTCAAGAGTCAACTAATAAAGAGATTAGTGTTCAACCAGAGGAAGAAACTCCAGTTGAACCAGTTGACACTTCATTACCTCTTCGTTGCTCCAGTAGAGTTAGTATGCCACCTCAGTTTTATGGTTTCCATATAATTGCAGAAGGTGATATGTTTAGCAGTGATCAAACACTGGTAAAATTGGATGAGATAGCTAACTACAAGGAAGCAATGGCAGGTCCCGAGGCAGCCAAATGGAAAGATGCAATGGACATCGAGATCAAGTCCATGTATGACAACCAAGTTTGGAATTTGGTTGATCAATAACCTGTTTGGGAGACAGTTAGTTGCAAATGGATCTTCAAGAAGAAGACCGACATGGATGGAAATGTACACACATTCAACGCACGACTGGCTGCAAAGGGATTTATTCAAACCTAAGGGGTTAACTATGATGAAACCTTCTTACCAGTGGTTAAAATTAAATCTATTAGGATAATGATCACCATAGCTGTCTTTCATGATTATGAAATTTCACAGATGGATGTTAAAACTGCTTTTTTTAAGGGGAAATTGGCTGAAGATGTTTACATGAGTCAGCTAGAGTGTTTTATTGATGCAAAGTTTCCCAATAGAGTATGCAAGCTTGAGAAATTCATCTATAGATTGAAACAAGCATCTCGTAGTTGGAGTCGTTGCTTCCATGAGAAAGTCAAAGAATTTGTTTTTTCTAGAAGTGAGGATGAATCCTGTGTGTATGTCAAAGCTCGTGGGAGTATAGTAACCTTTCTAGTACTGTATGTTGATAACATACTTCTCATGGGAAACAACATTCCAGCTTTGCAAAAACTGAAATCTTGGCTTGGAAAGTGTTTCGTAATAAAGGATCTAGGAGAGGCTGCCTATATTCTCGGGATCAGAATTTTAAGAGATAGAAAGAACAAACTATTTAGACTTAGTCGAAGTTCATACTTGGACAACGTACTAAAACGGTTTAGTATGAAAAATTCCAAGAAAGGAGAGCTACCTATTCAGAGCAATGCCAAAGTGAGTAAGACTCAGATCCCAAGTACGGATGAAGAGATAGCTGATATGAGTCGAGTCCATTAAGCTTTGACTGTAGGATCGATCATGTACGCTATGACATGTGCTTCCCCTGATGTATCCTTTCCCTTGAGCATGGTCAGTCGCTATCAGGGAAATCCTGACAGAGCTCATTGGACATCCGTTAATAACATTCTCAAGTATTTGAGAAGGACAAAGGATATGGTTCTAGTGCTTGGTGGCAGTGATACGTTGAGAGTGATTGGGTATAGTGACGCCAACTTTCAAACTGATAGAGACAACTTTCGTTCTCAATCTGGCTAGCTGTTTACATTAAATGGTGGATAAGGTATTTGGAAAAGTTCCAAGCAAGAAACAGTGGTTGATTCTACTTATGAATCAGAGTACATAGCAGCAAGTGAAGCATCAAAGGAAGCAGATTGGTTGAAGAACTTCATCGGAGACCTTGGAGTAGTTCCAACCATTCAGGAACCAATGGAACTTTTCTTTGATAATGATAAAGTGGTTGCTTTGACCAAAGAACTATGATATCATGATAAATCAAGACATATTGACAAAAAGTTCCAATATATCATACATAGGGTTAAAAGAAGGTCATCTCATAGTGAGGAGAGTTTCGTCAGAAGATAATCCTGCATATCCTCTCACAAAGGCTTTGAGTAGGATTAATCATAGTCAGCATGCTAGGAGCATTGGTTTAAGAGATGAGATTAGTTTAGTAGTTAGATGATTAGTTTGAAACTTATAACAAAATAAATGTACTTGACTTTCGGTGATTAAATAACAAAGATTATTTATGTGTTTGTTTACTGCCTTTTCCAATTATTTATTCTTGTGTTTCGTTTTGCATGTTTAACTTCCTGAATAATTTAATTATTCAAACTCCACAGTCACTCATACTTTGGGAAGTAAGTAGTGAACTAAGACTATCAAGAATTGGATTGTAGATTGTCTAAGGGAGTTAGACATAGAAATGGTATTGCTACAACAATCATGAGTACATAGAAATGGAGATTTAAGTATTGAACAAACCCACACTCAGAGAATATAAGTAATTATGAGTCGATAATATATTATATTCTTTAAATGGAGATATATGAGTTGTAATTTACAAGTCGGTTTTGCAATGGTATTGCGAAACGCATCAGTAACATAATGTTATAAAAAGCAGTATCATGTATGATTTGGTGAGTAAAGGATACAAGCATATAAGTCAAAGTTTATTCATTCCTTTTGCCCTAACAGGAAAAACGATATATTTGGGTCCCACGGTGATTTGGTGTTGACTTATAGTGCTTGGCCCAACCATGACTCAATTGATGTGTTCAATTTGAAGTCTTATGTCATCATCATAAATAAGAAATCAGGAAACAAAATTTGGAAAATGAGATTGATTCTAATCTATGTCTCATGTTTGTATGATATCTTGTAGAATGAAAGAATATTGGATCACTTATCTTAGGACCAATGTCTGTTTAGTTCAGAGTTCGACAATTGTTGTGGAAGCACTCTTTGTTATTTAATTTAGAAGTTATACTAGTAATTTAGTTTTAGACTTATTCAAGTGGGAGACTATTGGATTAGGTGTCTAACACAAAAACTAACTTAGTATGATCTTAAATTATTGGCAAAGTCATTTTGGGTTGCCCTCAAACCTAGTAATTGAACAGGACAACTTTTAGAGAGAAAGAGAGAGAGTCTAATTTATTGACTTATTATATGATTAATAAATAGAAATAAATGATTTTATTAATATGTTATGAAAATAATATATTAATAAGAAAAGAGTATTATTTAATTAATAATCAATCAGAAGTTAATTGAAATTAATTTTGGGATTAATTGGATTAATTAAAAGTGTAGGGACAATTTAGTTATTTATTTAAAGTTGAAGCAGGAAGACTTTAGAAGCTCACGGATGGGGTGGACAAAAACTAGCTAGGGATAACCTAGAATTATCGTCCAAGGGGCTTGGGATAAGGAGATAAGACAACTTGATTATTATATTAATTAATCTAGGTCTTATCTCAAAAACCCTACTTTGGCCCCATGTTTTCTTCAACTATATAAACTCTTCCCTGGACTCATTATTTCGACCCTTCTTTCCTCCAAGCAAAGGCCAAAACTTTACTATCCCCTGTTGTCTCTCTTTAAGCCTCCTTGTTACTAGGGTTGGATGTGAACCATCAGAGGCACGGTATTTCTGGTGCTAGCTTCCAAGCAATTTCAAGAAGGATTTTGATTTGGTTATCTACTAGCATATCAAAAGGTATTTTTCTAAAACCTTTTATTATTTTTGAAAATACTAAGGTTAGAATATGGTTATGTATATTCAATTGGTTATTGCATTCAATAGTGAGAACTTAGATCCTTAGGGTGTGTGCAGATCTAGGGTTTATGTTTTTCCACCAAAAAATAGCTTTTTTGTTTTTTTGTAACATACAAAACCCATCACTTTCAATGTTTGAATTACTTAAGAATGAAAAACCAAAAATTTAAGAGGGCCACGACATAAGAGATAGTGTCTCACGACGTGACATTAGACGGAGACACATGACCATTTTAAGGTTCACGACGTGACACATAGGTGTTAGCGTCATGAGATTAAGCTAACCCTAATCCTGTGTTTTTCTCCCTATTTAAGTGAAGTGAGAGGCTAGGGTTTGCATACCCTCAACCTCCATCACCTCCTTCATGCCTAAAACATTCTTAGCCTCCATTAGTGACCTTAAAGAACTTATTTGGTGGTTTTTGGCCCTCTGAAGAAGAAAAATATTCCTTTGGTGATCTTTTTGTCAATCAAGCTCCTACCTCATCATCTTGTTGCGCTTCCCGACCTTTGTAAGTCATGCTTTCTTTTTCATGGATGGGTTGGGTAGTGTAACACCCCGTTTATTTAATAAATAAATAAACAAATTAATGAATGAATAGTAGCCCTAAAATCAATAATTTGGTTTAGAGGAGTTAACTGGCATAATTTAGAAGTTGGGGGCTAGAAGGGTAAATTCTGGGATTTATTTGTAAAGATTTTTAAAAGACAGGGGGTGTTTGGTAAGTATGGGACTTATTATGAAAAGATTTATGGAATAAGGGGCTAAAGACTAAATTCTTGACTTCATTTGAAAATAATTGTAGAGGGAGGGGCTACCTGGTAAAATGTTGGACTTAAGTTGAAGGGATTTTAGATGGTTGGGGTTAAAAGGGTAACTTATGGACTCATTTTGAAAGAAAAGAGGTAAGGAGGGACTGATTATGTTATTATGGAAATAAGTTTATGGGGGATCGGGGTATATAACCCGTCACCCCCCGGGTCCAAACCCTAACCTTAAGAGAGCCGGATGCAGCCGCCACCCTCCTTCTTCGTCTCCGGCGCCGCCGCCACTATCCACCTCGTTTGTTTTCCGACCGCCTAGCACCATCGTGTAGCCCTCGTCACCGACAACATCGAAGACCGACGAGGAGTGGAGGGCAGCCTCCAGGCGCTGTTGCTTCGTCGATCGCCATCATGGAGCCTCAGCCGCCACTTTGTTGAGATCGATCGCCACCTTAGCGCCGCTGCTTCGCCATCACGACGTCCGTTCCCCATTTTGCCGGTGAAGTGCCTCAGTCTCGTCCGTCGTCGTCCTCTTCCAAGATTGAAGACTAGCTGTGGTACGTGTTCTAGCTCGTGTATGTGTCCGTGCTTCAGTGGTTGGCATGTGTTAATTGGCCAGTAACCGATAAGAACCACCATGGCCGCCAGACATGGTGGCCGCTATTTCTGTCACGTCTTTTGCCACCGCCTGCTGCCATTTTTCCGTCACCACTAGCCATCGTGGAAGGTGGATGTGTGCATGTTCTATTATGTATTTAGGTGTGCATGATTATCTTGGATTGTGTGTTGCGAGATTAGGAATCAAAAGTGAACCACCACCACCACCGTGAGGTGGTGGCTGCCACCGTCCACCACTGTCGACCACCACAAAGGTGGTTGTGTGTGTTTACCTTAGTTTGTGTGTGTATTATTAGGATTTGTGTTGTAAATTGTAATCGGTGATGAAGTAATGAAAAACACCCATAACCACCACAGTGAGGTGGTGGCCGCCGCCGTGAGCCGCCATTGACCACCATTACCCAAGGTGGTAGTGGGTGGTACCTAGGGGTGTTAATCGGGTAAAATTTTCGGGTTTCGGGTAATTCGGGTTTTTCATGTTAAGAAAATTACCCGTTACCCGACCCAAATTAAATTCGGGTAATTCGGGTTTGGATAATCCGGGTAATGGGCCGGGTTCGGGTAATTCGGGTATTACCCGATTTTTTTTTTAATAAATTTTATTGGCATCTAAAAATAAATTCAATGAAATAAATATGTCATGATCTAACTTTGAACATTGAGATTTTTTAGTCAATTTAATCTAATCTAATAGAATCAAAAAATAGTTTAATATTTACACTAGATTTTATTATTCATTGTTTTAGATGAAAGATTTGTAAACTAAAATACTAGAAATAAGCCAAAATCGAATGACAAAGAAAAATATACACAAATGCATTTTGATTAAATAATAACAACCAAGGTCAACCATTTAAATTACTTGATATTAATGTATATGCATGTATTTTGCATTTATCAAAAAACTCAGGTTTTAAATCTAGAAAATATAGATAACCATTACATATTATAAAAATAATAACATGTCATGTTCAAAAAGACATTCATAAATATACTTGTTCTTCTTGCACCTTCACTACTTCATCTTGCTCAACTCTATATAAAAAAAAAGTCAAATAATGTTAGTATTAAAAGGAAACAGTCATTAAAATAATCAACGATAAACATTTACCTTTGTCAATTTGTTGATTTTCTTCCCAATCTTTTTCATAATCGATTGTGTCACTTATGCTACCCCGAATCCAATCTTGTGTACAAATTAAACTTTCAACAATATTAGGAGTCAAAGAACTCCTAAACGGATCCAAAACCCTCCCACTAGTGCTAAAAACGGATTCTGAAGCCACGGTTGAGACGGGAATGGCGAACACATCTCTTGCCATCAATGATAGAATCGGGAATCTTGGACTATTCACTTTCCACTAATCTAGAATACTAAACATTTCTGAGTCGTCTTCAACACTCTCTTGCAAATACTTTTCTAACTCCCCAATTGATTCAACTATGTTCGTCTTCATCTTTTCTCTTAGTTTATTTCTCAAAGGGGGATTAGGTGCCATAAACTCCGGGTTTTGGCGTTTCCCTAGTATCGATGATGAAGTGGTAGACTCGGCGGTACTTGAAGTAGAACTTGGAGAATGAATTCTAATATAATCATTATATAATTCATACATAGAATCCATGATATATTTCTTTTTGGCCTCCACCCCCTTTTCTCCATAACGATCCTCAAGCAGTATAACCAAATACTTTACTTTGTTCCTCGGATCAAGAATCAAAGCAAAGTAGAGCAATAAATTCATTTTTTCTATGTCGCCAAAATACTTATCAAACTTTATTTTCATGGCCAATGCAATATCACAAAGACTAGAATCGGAAATAGCATCATCCAAGAGCGTACGAATGGAATATATATCTTCAATGCATGTGTTTGATGTCACATAAAGTGTCCCAAAAATCCTCAAAGTAACATCATGAAAAGGTTTTAAAAAATGACATACATTCCTAACCCTTTCCCAATCGCTTGATGAAGGAATCGACAAACCCGCCTTTTCAATTTCGCACCGAAAATCAAATTCCTCAAAATCATATCTCTCAAAAGTTTTTTCGTAAGCTTGGGCAATTTCCAACATATGGTAAGTAGAGTTTCATCTTGTTGGCACATCTCTCTTCAAGTGTTTTGTTATACCGGGATTAGCAACCTTAGCAAACTCGGTAAACTTATGAATTCTAGAAGGTGATTGTCTAATCCATTTAACCGCCCATCGAACTATCTCAACCGCCTTATCAACTTTTTTTATGCCATCTTGCACCACTAAATTTAAAATGTGGGCAACGCATCGAATGTGCATCCATTTCCCATTTAGAAGACACTTGTTGGAGTTTTGAAAACTTTTTTTCAAGAAGTCAATTGCCACATCATTTGCACTTGCATTGTCAACAGAAATTGTTAAAACATTTTCTATTTCCCACTCCATTAAACATTTCTCAACCATTTTTCCAATATCAACCCCACGGTGACTCTCTTGAAAAGAAAAACACAACACTTTATTTTTCAATTTCCATTCGTTATCAATAAAGTGGGCGGTGAGACACATATAACATGACTGTTGTTTAGAAGTCCACGTATCAGTGGTCAAACATATTCTACCAATGTTTTTTTTTAATAAATTCACGAATTTTTTCTTTTTCATCTACAAACAATTGGTAGACATCCGTTGTGCTTGTACTTCTACATGGAACTTTAAACAATGGTTGAGTAACACTATTGTAATACCTAAAGCCCGCATCTTCTACAAAGCTAAATGGAAGTTCGCCAACTACTAACATGTGGGCTAGAGCCTTCCGACTATCATTTTGATCAAATTTCCAAGTTGACAATTTGTTTTCATCACCATATTGGAAAACTAGTTGTGTTTGCCCACCACTAAGTTTATCCAAGTAAGCTTTACATTTAGTCAAATGATAACCTAGATTTTTGGTCCCATAACCACTTGATTCGCACTTGTATTTCCCGCTACCACAATGCTTACATTTGCATCTTTGCACACCATTTTCGTCCTGATACCTTTCAAATTCTTTCCAAACTTTCGATCTTGGATTAAATTCTTTAGTTTTTTTCACATTTTCTTGTGGAACTTGATCATTGGTTGGATTTTCAACTTCAATCGTCTCATCATCCACTTCAATATATTCATCCATTTTTGACATCTAAAACAGAAAAAAAAAAAAAATCAAAACAAAAAAACTGTTAAAAACATAATAATGAAGAAAAAAAAGATCATAATAGTTTATTGTCTAAATCGGTATAAGATCATGATACAAAATTACACAATTTGACTAAGATCATTTAACATATTATCTATCCAACTTACCTGTTTAAGATAATAAAAACTTCAGTAGAAAACAAAATTATTACATGTCTAAAGATGAATAAATTTGAAAAGAGTAAACAACAATTCGTCATTATTCACTATTATTACATTACCCAAAAAGAAAAAAAACTGGAGTAGGACAGCAGGTGATATCTAGAACTCATTTAACTTATTGTGCCAAACTTGGTGTCTCACAGTAATTCTTCTTCCATCATATGTGATAGGTTTTGTGAGAGAAGTTTTATAACAACCCATGTTATACTACATTCCAGTTGTCGTTACTAAACATCTATTTTAAAAAAAAGATGTTTAATTCCCATAATGTATCTTTATAACAAATTTATTATACTACATTACAATACAATGATCCACCATTCATTTGTTTGACATAAAAAACTCAAGAATGCAAATAGAACACCAAAAGTTGAACATAACCAGGTAACAAGATTCAGAATGCAAACAGGAGAGCAACACAGCATAAAGGAATTAAAAATAAAAAAGAAACAGATGCACACTACAAAACCTTAACTTCAAAATTGAAATCGTTAGTTATATTTGGTGGTCGATTTTTCACACTAAATCAAAGTGTATAGCTAAAATCGAAGTAATCAGATTTAGAAACCAAGATTGCACACCTTAATATCATATGATTAACTAAAAAAAATGGCGAGAATTGATGACCGGTACGAGACTGAGAACTAACCTGCGATGACGAGCTGCTGACCGGCGACGACCTGATGATCGGTGACGATGACCTGATGACCAGCGACAACGATTGATGACCGGTGTTGACGATACGAGGAATGACGGACGAGGGTTTTTTTTAATCAAAAAAAATCTAGTTGTAGAGAGTAAAGAGAATAGAATGAGGGGATTAGGAGGGGAATTGGGCGGATTACAGATAATCGGACATATACCATACAGGGATCATAAATGGGTTTTAGTATTGGGCCATTATTTTTTAAGGAAAAATCGGGTAAACCCGAAACCCAACTAAGATACCCTTTACCCGACCTGAAAAAAAACCGGGTTACCCGAATACCCGAAAAAGCTAACCCGATACCCGATTACCCGATACCCGAAAAAATCGAGCGGGTAATTCGGGTAACGGGTATTTTCGACAGGGCTAGTGGTACCCGACTTATGAAACCTTAGTGGGCCTAATAAATCCTAATTGATCTAAAGACTTAGTTTTGGGCCTATTGGGCTATCATTTGGTTGGAAACCCTAATTAGGGTTTAGAAAACCCCAATTTTGGAATTATGGGCTTGGACTTATCGGGACCCGCATTTTGGGTCATTGGAATTAGATTATGTATTAATCTCTACCACACCTTATGATTTTTCTAGTAGAGTGATGGAATTAATGGATTAAGTCCTTAATGGGATAAGTGAGAAACACTTAACCCTAATCGTCATTTTATGTGAAAACCCTAATTTCACTTGGGCCTTAAGTTGGGCCTTTCTATTGAGCTTTGGTGATTGGGCTATTGATGGGCCATCCAAGAACAATCATATGGACTAAGAATTATGGATGGGCTTTAGGGTAAGGCCCATGTTAGGGTTTGGGCCCAATTTGGAAAATTGGGCCATATATGGGCTATAACTGGGCCTTTATGATTATGAGATATTAGGCCATTAGAAATGCCAAATGTTTAGGCTGGACTAAATGGTTGGGCCTTAAGAGAAGACCATGTAGAGGTTTGGGCCCAATTTGGAAAATTGGGCCATATGTTGGGCTTTGACTTATAGTTAACTTTTAAGCCTTAGGCTTGAGTCAAGCTAAGTTGGGGGTAGAGTAGCCTTTTACCCCAAGCATGGAATTATTGGTATATATTGGAACCCAATTACTGATTGGGTGTTATTTTGATAATTGACAGTTCGAGAACCTGTCATACAATAGCTAGAATTTTATCTACGGGACTTAAGCAGTGTGAGGTGAGTTACCTTCCAGTGAAAGTCGATCTAAGGCACCAAGGCCGACCCATTAATAAGGGTTATAGTAGAGATAATTGTCTTCCTCATAATTATCTGGTATGTTGCTATCTGTTATGATTATGTGCTAGCATGATATGATGTTATGTGATAGTAGATAATAGGCGGAATAGTCCCCGTGTTACGGTTGTAAGGACCGAGGGTAGGTTGGGCACCCCAAATATGCCTGATAGTATGTTTATGCTATTTTATTATGTGGTAGCAGTAAGGGATGAAATAGTCCCCGTATCCGGTTGAGATAACCCGGAGGGTAGGTCGGCGCCCCAAAATTGCCAAACATGGTAGGTAGGGCACCCTAAAATTGCCCAACAGTATATTGGTTATGTGGTATGTGGTATGATGGGGGAACTCACTAAGCTTCGTGCTTATGGTTTACAGTTTTGGTTTCAGATACCTCGTTTTCAAAGGAAAGGAGTCGGCTTGATCGCAATGCATCACACTATGATTTTCCGCACATGAGATCTTTGAGATTACACTATGATATTATTTTATGATAACATGTTTTGATTATTGAAACTTTGATTTTGACATGTGATGTTATTATGGATGTTTTTATACTATTGGTTTTATAATAACTTAATTAAAAATGAAATTTTTGGTTTTAAATTTTGGGATGTTACAAGTAGCATGCATGTGATCCATGAAGTTAGAACCTTTATTGATCAATAAGGCATTTCCTTTTAGTATGAGTTCTGGTGGTTGTCGAGGCCAACAAAATAAATACCATAAATATTACACACTAAAATAATGTATAGTGGTAAAGGGATCGTATCCACGAAGATTGGTTCAATTTAAATCTATATGTAAATCACTTGTTCAAGTACTTGTAAAACAAAAGTAAAAGTAAAATTAGGGGGGGGGGGGGGGTTGTTTAGTTCTTTTTGATTGTTTGACAAAATTAAAACTAGCTAGAATGTAAACATGACAAGTAAACAAGTAAAAGATTTGATTAAATTCAATGAAGTGAAATTGGTTGATTTTAGGTACACCACATGGATGACATGGTTGACTTATCATTAGACTAAATAGAACAACACTTGTGAATTAATTTAACTTGGCTATAGTAATCCATAAGCACAAATTACCTCAACCCTTCATTGCTATTAAAATGGCTAGAGGAGCTCTTAACACATTTACTTAATTAAAATCACAAAATCAATGAAGCATATAATCTTGTGAAAATCAATTAGCTTTAATTTCTAAGAGTTATCAAGTCCAAAAGATAATCATATGCTTACATTATCATTATGGAGGAAACATTTCCATGGTCTAAATGAAATGAAAACAAATATATAAACCATTTGTTGTTTACTAATTTGAGGGTCCATTACTTAACCAATAAATTAGTCAACAAAAACAAGCATTCATTCATCCAAGCTCATGATTAAAAATAAATAAACACAACATGATGTTTAACTAGAAAACATTTCCATAAACTTCAAACACAAGATAATAATGAGTCTTCAAAGTAACTAATCATCCATGGGTTAAACCCTAATCAAACATATGAAAGTTTAGCTAAGTATGGCCAAAGTAAAAGAAATGCAATATAGTTTAGTGGTACCAAACATTGTTCTAGTTGCAAGATGGAAAGAAATTACACTAATCTTCAAAAATCTTTAAATCTTCCCCAAAGCCTTCTTGAGAGAAAACTGTATGTGTTCTTCAAGTGATAATGTGCCATAATACCTCCAATCTCCGGAAAAAAGGAGTTGGTTTCCGGATTCAAAAGGGTGCCAAAAGCCACCCACCAACCTTCTACAAATAGAGTCAACAAGTCAAAACCCTGGATCAATTCAACATAATTCACGCGGACCGCGTGGGTCACGCTGAATGTGGGACTTGGGCCATTTAAAATACAGTCTAGCCCAATCTTCTCATTCACACTTCAGCCCACATGCATAACTCTTTAGATCCCATTTGTGCCATCCAAAGCCTCTAATGATCGATCCAATGCTCCTTCAATCTTCCATAGCTCGAGTTCGTGTCCAAAGATTAAGTCCAATGTGCTTCTTGCTTATACTGACACCGAGTCCAATTGTACCACCTCAAGTCCACAAGCAAATCGCAAGCCTCCATAAGTCCCGCACTCCTTCCACACCTCCAATAACAAATAGTCTTCGATAAATCCTGCAAATAAGCTTAAAAGACTGGAAAGCACCCGGTAAAGAGAAAAATAACAAAAAGAGAAAATATACATGAAGATTAACTAAAATGATATGACTTTAACTAAAAATAAACTATGAAAAGAAGTAAATAAATGAAACTATCAAGTTCATATATGAAGTTTGGTGTTGGTTTTTGACTCCAAGCATGAGTCTTGATCCTATTATCTTCTTATTGACCTAGTTGGTGTGCAAGTCATGCATTGGACATGCATGACTGTAAATATTTGATTTTTATGGTCCTTAGGATTGGGGGAGACCCTATGGAAAGTCTCAAGGAATGGCTTAAGGTATTAAGAGCTTAATGCTCAATGATGTCCAAAGTGGATCTCACGACGTGAGCAATAGCATGTCACATCGTGAGATGTGGTGCTCGCGACTGTTTTGTCTTTTTCCGGTCATGACATGACCTATGGGTGGTCACAACGTGACCATTGGTTGGAGTTAACCACGGTTGAGTTTTGGGTCAAGCTAGGGTTTTAAGAGTGTAGGATGGTAGGGTATGACTTTACTGTTGTTAGGTGTCTTGTTGATCCTATCAACCATGTATGTAAGAGTTGTTGTGTTTCTAGCTGCTATCCACAAGGTGAGTCTTCTCACTGCTTTACCTGTGTGGTATTTATGTTTGTGACTATTTGGGTCTTTATTGATGTTTGTTGTTTTGTCTGAATTGCATTGTTGATACTTTGGGATTGCTGATAACCCCTGAACATGATGTTAATCCACAGGGCGTGCTGTTAGCTCACTGAGATTGTTGATAATCTTTAGGGTTGCTGATAATTCATGACTGTTTATTATGACGTGTTGTATGAATATTTTGGGAAGAACTCACTAAGCTATATGTTGACAGTTGTGGATTAAATGTGTTTCGGGTACCTCAGATGATCACATGAAGGCGAATGCATGACTGTACATTACAGCTTGCAGATCTTTTTATGATTTCTGCATTTTGATAGTATGATTTGGGATAATTGTATTGATATATCTAGGATTCCTTGTTTTGGTTTTTATGATACTTGGAGGTTTTTGCTAAAATAAAATTGAAAATTTTGTTGGAATTTTTTTGGTTGTTACAACAATATAATGTTTTTTAACAACCTGTTGTGATTCTGTCAACAACAAAAGCTTAATATATTACAACCGCTTTCTGTAGTGTAGTTATATGATTTGATTATTTATGCAACGTTTTGTATCCTTATTTGTCATTCTTACAAGTAAGTCTACAAGCACGAGAACCTACTAACATGCTATTGATCTTATTGTTACTTTTACAATGGTTCTTAAAATGTTAATATTTTAAAATAACAACTTACTTTTTTTATTTGTTATATCTAGATAACTATGTTCTTTGAATTTGTTGCGACACCACAAGGTAGGTATGTGACTAACTTTTTTTTAGAGTTATGCTTTAAACGATAAGATAAAATAAAAATATAATGCAATGTGAAGATATAAACCATAATTGCATTCAATAGAACTAATCGTAAATAATGGGTCAAAATTAAAAATCCGTTTTGAAGGAATAATAAGATTCTTGCCAATGTGCCGTCGAAAACGGAGATTATTCATAGATAGTATCTATTAATTTACAAAATTGTGATACTAATTTTTACCAAAAGAACAACTCCATCATGAGTCATGGTTTGTCATCTTCTTTCTGCTGCACATTGCCATACAGATACTGTGATTAGACATTTGTCTTGCCAAGCCAAAGAAAGCGCATTGCCTTCTTCTCTTTCAAATGATGTAAACCCTCCATTTTCCCCACCAAATTGAATAGGACAGTAATGACAATTGGTTTTCAACAAAAGCTTTGCTTGAATTAAAGCCCTTGAACTGAGATTCCTTCCTAAAAATCCATGACTTTCCATTCTCCTTTTCCATGTTTCCATCCTCTCATATTTTGGCGACTTTGCCTCGTCATCGAAGTCAATTAGCCGCTTGATCTCTTTACCAAGATGGTTCTTTTCAATCTGTAGCCTCTGAAGACTATTAAGAGGAAGGAAGTCGTCTAGTGAGTCGAACATGGCTGCGTAGTAATGCAAGAACTCCATGAATCTGGATAGGAAGGTTCTTGGGTTGCGATCACCCTCTTGTTCAACCAAAACGACGAGTGAAGGGTTTAGAATGTTTATTGATTTTAACGTTTGGGATATGTGTGAGAAATTGCACATGGAATTTAGATAAAACACCGAGTTTACGACAAGCGTCTCGTTCTTCCTCTTCCTTATTGATTTCAGTCCAGAAGAATTTGATCTCACTATACCTTGGAACTCAAAAATGAGGTTCCTGAAGGTTTTGGCAAAGCCGACTAGCCTTCTCTCTGTCTCTTCGAGTTCCTCCAAGCTTCTTCCAAATGCTGTTATTCGAAGAGACACATGGTTTCCAGTTGTGGCCTTGTCTGAAAGCGACTGCATTAATGATGACCACTGGAATCCATAGGCTACATCAAGGTCGACCACATGCAAGGCTCGTTTGTTTTGAATATCTTCCTTTTCAAATGCATCCATGATTGCTTGGTTTGCTGTGAAGTGAGCAAACTGGTAATATGGGGATACTTTGTAAAGTTCCATGTATGCCAAGAATTCGTCTTCGGGTGTTGGTTCCTTCATTATCATTGCATGAAAAGGTGATCGACGTGTCAGAAGCTTTGCCACCAATCCGTCGGCAAAATAAGCTGCCACCCTTTGCACAGAGTCGCCATTCAAAGATATATTTTGATACAATTTCCTGAGATTCTCAATAGCCAAGTCAAGTTTATTCTCATCAAGAGAGGTAGCGGCTGTTAGCAATAAATGGATCAAATGAAGCCCTTCTCCATCTGCACCAATGTTCCTTTTTCCCGTCTTTTTTTCTTTTAACATGATTTCCCTAATTTCCAGAAGACTAAATATCTTTCCTTCTGAGACTCCATTCATATCCAAAGACAAAAATCTATCTCTCCTCTTTCTTTTCATCTTTCTTTCACGACCAGAATCAATCACAATTGCAAGCCCAAGACTCAAAAGTTGCTCGTGATCTTGTAGCCCTTCCATCTCTCTGTAAATTTCGATTAAAAGGAAGAAATTGAAGTGAATAATAGAGGTTGTGATTGTGGTTTATAAAGCCAAAGAGCTGCCGTTCAAAAAAATAAGGAATAGAATAATCCATGGGAAGTTACAATGCAAATAGGATCTTATGAGTTATGACCATGGAAATAAGTTAGAAATTTTGAACCTAATATTAGTTTAAGTCATACAATAGAAAAGCTAGATGCGATGCTTCGGGTTTTCCAATTAAAGGATTTTAAGATGCTAAATTGGAGTCAGAGGAATCAAATAGGCCAACCTCACCATGGATTTGTCTATTCTAAGTATCGAATGACATCTGACTCTATCCTTGTTTCTTTCTTTCCCATGCATAAGTTTCTACGAACATCTAAAGATTCTTGTTGCAAAAGGAAATCATCATTTCCATTAAAGTATCTATTATTATTATTACTTATTAATTATTATTATTATTATTATTAAATTTTTAGGAACAACACATTAGAGTATCCATTACACCATCCATACCGATACAATATTATAAATATCGAGTATCGATCATCTTTTGCAATGATACTCACATAATCATATTTATCATCGTAAAAACAATATTCTTTTAGAAATAATTCTACTTAATTAGACATTATCCAATACTTAAATACAAATTATATAAACAAATACAATAAAAAGATGATAATAAATATTAAATTCAATATAGATATATCAATATAGAATAATAGATACATTGTAAAAGATCGGAGAGGGTTTAAGTTTTTTAAAATGGTGAATGATCGGTGAGGGTTTAAGTTGGATTGACTATATTTGACGCTAGCTAGTAGCTTATAAATAAAATTAGTGGTTAGCTTATAAATTAGCTTATTAATAAGCTATTTCAAACTAGCTTATCAAAAGTTAGTTTATAAGTTACAATAAACTTTTTTTTTTTTTTAGTTTTACCTTATGTTTAATTACAATAAATTAATTTATTTTTTCAAAACAAGACATAAAATGTTTGTGTTTGATAAAGTTAATGGAAAACTAACGGGAAAAAAACATAAAAAAAAACTACTCCATAAGATCGATGGCATTCTATACCGCAACTAATCACAAATGTTGCGCCAAAAAAATTTGTTTTGATGGAAGCATATAAGATTATTGCCATCAGAATGATAAAAATTAAGATATTTTTTATAATCAACGTGGTGTCGAAAACGTATATTACATACTCACTCCACACATGTTATTATAGATAATTTACAAAACTATATGCTACTAATTATACCAAAAGTACTCTGTGTTGAGTCATGGTTCGTCATCTTCCTCGTGCACATTGCCATGCAGATGCTGTGATCAAACATTTGTCTTGCCAAGCCAGAGAAATGGCATTGCCTTCTTCTCTTTCAAAGGAAGTAAACCCTCCATTTTCCCCACCAAATTGAATGGGACAATAATGGCTATTGATTTTCAACAGGAGCTTTGCTTGAATTATCGACTTGGAACTTAGACGCCTTCCTGAAAATCCATGACTTTCCATCCTTCCTTTCCAGGTTTCCATCCTCTCGTACTTTGGCGAATTTTCCTCGTCCTTATCGAAATCCATTAGCCGTTTGATCTCTTTGCCGAGATGGTTCTTTTCGATCTGAAGCCTTTGGAGACTATCCAGAGGAAGGAAATCATCCAGTGAGTCGAACATGGCTGCGTAGTAATGCAAGAACTCCATGAATCTTGATAGGAAGGTTCTTGGGCTTCGGCCGCCTTCTTGCTCGACCATAACAACTAGGGAAGGGTTTAGATTGTGTATCGATTTTAACGTTTCTGAGATGTGTGTGAAGTTGCACAAGGAATTTAAATAGAAGACTGAGTTTACAACCACCGTTTCGTTCTTCCTCTTGGTTATTGATTTCAGCCCAGAATTTGATCTCAGCATACCATGGAACTCAAAGATTAGATTCCTAAAGGTTTTGGCAAAGCCGACTAGTCTTGCCTCTGTCTCTTCGAGTTCCTCCAAGCTTTTTCCAAACCCTGTTATTCGAAGAGACACGCGGTTTCCAGAAGTGGCCTTGTCTGACAATGATTGCATTAATGATGGCCACTGGAAACCATACGCCACATCGAGGTCGACAACATGCAATGATCGGTTGTTATTTTTTTCTTCCCTTTCGAATGATTCCATGATCGACTGGTTTGCGGTGAAATGAGCAAACTGGTAATACGGGGATACTTTGTAGAGTTCCATGTATGCCAAGAACTCATCTTCGGGTGCTGGTTCCTTCATTATCATTGAGTGAAAAGGTGATTGGCGTGTGAGAAGCCTTGCCACCAATCCATCTGCAAAATAAGCCGCCACCCTTTGTACTGAGTCGCCTATCAAAGATACGTTTTGATACAATTCACTCAGATTATCGACAGCGGAATCAAGGTTATTCTCGTCAAGGGAGGTAGCGGCAACGAGCAATAAGTGGATCAAACGGAGTCCTTTTCCATCCTCGCCCGTGCTTATTTCTGGTGTCTTCTTTTCTTTCTTTAACATGATTTCCCTCATTTCCAAAAGACTATAGATATTTCCTTCAGAAACTCCATTCGTATCCAAAGGTTTAAATTCTTCCCTTCTCTTTCTTTTCACCTTTCTTTCACGACCACTACCAGAATCGATCACGATTGCAAGCCCAAGACGCAACAACTGCTCATCTTGTACGCCTTCCATATATCTATACAAGTTATGAACTTCTGATTAGTAGGAAGAGATTGAAGTGAATGAGGGAGTTTATGAATTGCCGTTTGTTTATATAGCCAAATAAGGAAAAGAATCATGGGAAGTTACGAACAAAAAGGATCTTATGACCATGGGAATAAGTTAGAATTGTTGAACCTAACATTAATAAATTCATGCCTTTGAAAAGCTAGCTGTGATGCTTCGGGTATTTCAAGAAAGGATCTTTTGATGCCAAATTAAGGTAAGAGGAATCATATAGACCAACCTCAAGATGGATTTGTCTTATCCAAGTATAAGATGCCATCACACTCTACCCTTGTATCTTTCTTTTTCTCCCATAAATTTCTCCGAGCATCTCTATTGCAGTTTTATTTTTATTTTATTATTGTTGGCAAGTTTTATTTTTTAAACAACTAATTAGATATTATTATAAATAAATAAAACACACAATTAAATACAAAAATTTAGAGCTTAATTACATAAGGATTTTTAAGCCACTTAGTTATCCTACTAACTTTAAACTTAGAGCATGGGCTAGAATTCCGGCCAAGAAAACGAAAACACAACTATATAATCAAATGTTGACTCTTTCATAATCGTCCCGTATCTATAAACAAAATATTGTTGACAAATAGAGAATCCGGTTTTACCTAATGATGCTTCTTGTATATATATAACTTCGCCAACTTCTTTTGGTCATGGGCGACGACAAATTGCCTTTGATTAAAAGAATAATATTGCATGCCTGCCCCAAAAGTTGGTGATGTTCTAACAAGAATATAATTTGTCGCTAGTGAAGAAATGAAGCACCATAATATCCTTATGTTATATATGACTCAACTTTAAATGGAATTAAAGCATCTGTCATTCGACCTCATCTAAGTTATCCAAAAAATTCCGTATATTCCTTTAGCAACATTAATTTTTTCCATAAAACTAGATTCCATGTTTTTGCATCTTAAGCTTGTACTTACTGCATAAAAGTTAGGGTTATTATATATTGTTTCATATTTTTAGCTGCTGCAACGACTGTTTATCCCCATCCCCAGCAGTCCCTTTTTCCTAAAACCGAAACCTTAAATCCATACCAGTACTGTCAATTACTTAGAACACGCTCAATAATTACTGTGTACTCATTATCTCTTAATTTTGAGCAGCCATGCATGATGCCTAGCGACGGAAAGGTGGAACACAAGTGCAAATTAATAAGAGAGCATAAATTAAAATATCATCGATCGAGGATACGAATAAACCAAGTTTTTTATTCATATATAAATGATGTGGGGACATAAATATGTATATTATTGGTATATATAAAAAAATTTGGTTTATTCATATCTGAAAAAATGAGAACCGGAACCGGAACCGCTTACGGCGGTTCCAAAACTTTAGGAACCGGAACCGGAACCGCTCCGGTTTTGGAACCGACGGTTCCGAGACGGTTCTGGTTTCTAAACGGGTACCGTGTTCTGCTGCTCACCCCTAATAGATTGTGATGGATTGTCACATTATCATTCTATATTTCATATAAATCTATTAATTTTTTTTTTCTATAATGCATTGAACTTTATAACATAGCATGATATCTTACATTGGTAGAGTTTCATCCATTGAATAATAACAAGATTTGCCATCTCCTCATTCGTTATTCAATTAAACTTACAATTTGTGGATTTGATCATTTTTTCCTTCTTTCTCCTCAAACTCCTCCCTTACCCTATTGACCAAATTCTCTCTTTCCTCTCCCCCACGTTAGCGATGACTTTGTCTCTCCATCTCACGCGTTCTCTTTGATTACCATGACAAAAGCAGACACCTCAACCTAACAAATTTTTTAGCATCACCAAAATCAAATCAAGATAATGAGAGTGATAGCACTCAACATGTGAATGATTATATGTTTGTATGTTACTCAGGCCCCTTGTTTGTAGCCTAGCCTAGTCGGCTCGTTGGCCTTGTATTATGTATTGCATTGTATTATTGTGTTTGGAGATAAAGAATAATAGAACTCAACATGTAAATCTCAACATAGCAAATAATGAATAAAATAAATATATAACATCTTATATAAGATAATGCAAATATTGAGTTTTGGGTCACTACACCAATCATACTTTAGATGGGTTTTGGATAACTTTGTTGAATCATTTGATTGGACATCATTTGTTAAAGCCATTGTTACTTGTTAATAGTTGTTAATATCGGTGATCACTTAGTATGAAACTTTTCAAAATGGAAATTGATCTCAATTCAAATCTCTCATGCTTCAACTGTGAGGTGACATGTAAAAAGATGAAACTAATTTGTTTTATATGTCGAGCATTGATGGATCAAAAGGTTTGTATTTCATTACTTCAACTTTCTAAGAAAAAGGAAAACGATTTAGCATAACAATTATATTTGATAATTATAAGCAATATTTATTTAATTATGCAAAATTATAGGACTTAGATCACCCAGCAAGATAATGAGGATCGAATCCGTTGCTAATTAACCATGTATTCATTTATCAAGAATATTGTTTGATACCAACACACGTTTGTTTTTTTCTAAATCATATAGATCCACATCTATAAAAGGTTGATATTCAGTTCTTTCTTAGTAACTATTTGTCTCTTTGTCAATGGTGTTTCAACAACATTTAAGATTAAATAATAGCTTCATTCACCAACGAAAGGATTGCATCAACTTGAAAATGGATGTGTCATTGTTGTCATCACTTTGAGGATATACAACTCGATTATTGAAATAAACAGTATTAACATGATCATCACTTGCCACAAAACATGTTATTATCGGCATTAAAAAATGATAGTATATTTATTTATCTCGATGCTCTAAGCAGATGCTCCAAAATTGGTTTTGTCCGCCTTATTTTGAGTTTATTAGTTACTTTAGGTAGTAGCTCGATATCATTAAAGGATTCTATTTATTGTTGACAAATAACATTGAGAATCAGTTAGTGTCTAAGATGCTCCTTGTATATATATATAACTTGGCCAACCTCTTTTGGTCACGCATGATGCATACCTTGGATCATAACAATTTGCCTTGAGTACGTGGAAGAATCTGCATGCTTGCCTGCCTCAAAAAGTTGGTGAAATTGTAACAAGAATATATATTATAATATGTCAATATATAGTGAAGAAATTAATGATACACCTTATTTCTTATCTTATGAGTCAACTTCAAATGGAAAGCATCTAGTCATCGATCTCACCTAAGGTATCCAAGAAACTCCATATATATCCCTTTGAGCAACATCGATTTCATCAAAGTATAAAGAAGGAACCATCGAAAATATATACCTCCATTAAGTGTAAGGGTCATCAATGGTTACAAATTGCATTTCCACAATGTGTGTGTGTGTATATATATATATATATATATATATATATATATATATATATATATATATATATATATATATATATATATATATATATACTAGGTTAAAACCCGTGGAACCCACGGGTGTTAATTTTAAATAGAATTAAAAATTGATTATGTAATAAATCATTGGAAGTAAGTTGTTATTTTAAATTATTTATGACACGAGTAAAACATAAAAGTAACATTCGGTCCAAGCCTATTTAATTATTTGGAAAGCTTTAGGTAAGCAATAGTTCTTAAAGAAGACCGAACAAACAAATTCAGACGTATTTTTCTTTATATATATATGAAATAGCAAGATAACTTGAGGATGAATAATGATATCATATAATATGTTTTAAAACAAAAAATATGAAAAATTTAGAAATTTGATCCTTATAGTATTTTTCTTTTTACAATTTTAGTCCAAGGACAAAATGGTCATTTGTAAAATATCAATTATGGGAACACTAATTTTATACAGTTTTCTAAGGAAGAAGGTAAAATTGGAATTACAATATGTTTTTTTGTTTGGACGGATAAAAGAAAAAATAATGACATTTTCCTTATTTGAAACACGGTGTTCAAAACCATGACCAAGACATTTCTATTGATAACCAATATAATGGTAGCCTATAATAACCGAGAACCAAAATAAAAGTAAATAAATAAATAAAACATGCTCTAAAAAATGTGTTCTATTATTGTAGTTATTTTTCCGACCGACAACAGCCCCATAAGTTAGAAAAAATGTCAAAACAGCCCCATAACTTAGTAAAAAAGCCAAAAATAGCATCAGTTTCAAATGCATAAGAATTGTTGGAACAACCATTCTAACGTATAAAATAAATGTAATAAATAGGCCACTAACTTACAAAATTCGACAAAAACAGCCCCTTGTTTCAATTTCCTAAAAACTACCAAAACAACCCTTAACGTGAAAAAAACTGTAAAAAAAACCTATATACAATTTTGACATAGTGAATAATCAGAACAATCATTCTAAAAAAATCATGTATAATGTACAAGTCCCAAAGCATCAAGAGCATCTCTGCATGAGTCAATAAAAGAAGACCATAAATTGTGAACTATTTAAAGTTCTTATAAACATAGCAAATATATACCAAAGGAAAATAAGAACCTGGCGAAAGGATTTAGCACCATTTCATAAAATGTTTACAATCTCCTTTTAGAATCCATATAAATGATTTTAAAGGAAAAAAGAAATATACTAAAAATAAATGATTTTAAAGGAAAAAGAAATATACCATCATTATAGTTGATGTTTTAATCGCAAGTATCATGTTTTCATTGTCTTCTTCCCATCGATGCTCCTTACTGTCCCCTTTCCCATCATTGCTTCAAAATTTCAATAAGGAAAAAAATGAAAATAAAGAAATAGAAATTAAATTAAAAATTGATTACCATTTATGATATTTTTTTTATTATAATATTCTTATGAGTCAACTTCAAATGGAAAGCATCTAGTCATCGATCTCATCTAAGGTATCCAAGAAACTCCATATATATTCCTTTGAGCAACATCGATTTCATCCAAGTATAAAGAAGGAACCATCGAAAATATATACCTCCATTAAGTGTCAGTGTCATCAATCGTTACAAATTGCATTTCCACAATGTGTGTGTGTGTGTGTATATATATATATATATACATGAGAAAAATAAAAAGTAAGAATTTTAAATTTTTGGTTTATACGGGTCTCATAATTTTTTGGAAAATCACTACCCAAAATCCGTTTCCAAAACTGCGGATATCCAAGTTTTAGATGGCTGAATTTTCCACGATATCCAAAATTTCATAATTTTTGGGATCATATTTCTGTATTCTCATATCGAATTAGCTAAGACCGGCTATTATTACAAATGTATTTATAGAACTCAAGATGATCCCCTTCCTGGGCTACAAGTTGTACACATTTATTTTAAAATATTACACAATAAATACTACTTAATTAAGTGATTTTGGCTGCTTGAATTTCTTTCTAAAGAGGAGCATGTAAAGAGCAGCAGTAGCACCCATCAATGGCAATGTTGATATGACAGCAATGTATGTAAGCATCCATGTTGATCTTCTGTTTTGTTGGAACAGCTGCTCCAACCATTTTTTGATGCTATTCAAATCAACTGCTTTGACCGATGTTTGACCACTTGAGGAAGATACTACATTTTTTGCATCTGGTACAACAAGTACATCAGCAGCAGCAGCACTTTGATCGTTGACTTTCTGTCTCTCAAATTGATCTTCTTCATTTAGTTTTACATTATCAGTGGGTGATGATGGATCATTGGTGATTGCAGCAACCATTCCATTTGAAACATTCACATATGGGCCTTGATCCACATAAGATTCTGGTCCAATATGTGGAGGATTCTGTCACAGAATATATATATAATATATTACAAATTTTTACACTATATAAATCGCAATAACATAAAATTACCACTAAAGAGGAGTATCTAGTTTTATTATAAATTTTTTACCTTCTTTTGGGTATGCATGAAGGGGCTGCAGTGAAGAACACCAAGGAATTCATTTGTAGCTCTCACCCACCTTATGGAAATCGAAGCAACAAGAAAAACAAATTAACATTGTAGATTAAATAAGGTCAAGATTTGAGAATGAAACTTGAAATAAGAATTAAGAGAATACCATAAAGTAGATGCAGTAAGACCCTCAAAGAAGGCAAGATGTCCTCCATGACGTGTTACAGCCAGCACAATATTTTTATTTGCTCTAATAAACATACATAAATTAAAGATGATGATGAGATGAGACCAAAGAGGATGAAATGAGGGAGCACAGTAGAGCATACCTGCACTCATCCCATGGGATTGCCTCCCAGGTACAGACTGGATCATCTAAAGTACTTATACATAGTAACGGAATTGCAACTTTTGTCACATATTGTGCACTGCTGCAATGCCTATAGTATGTATCCACACTCTTCAACAAATAAATAAATAAATAAATAATCAAATTAACAAGTTATGCAAAAAAGAATATTAAAAGGGTTAAATAGGTTTACCTCAAACTTGCCAACTAGACGAGTAGCATAATTGTCAAAATCCCGTATACGACGTGACTAGAAAAAAGAGAAAATAATCACTTTATGTTAAATACTCTGTTAATATTCCAAAAAGTTAAAAAAAATATACGGTGGTTAGCTAACTGAAAAGATAAAATTAAGAAATAACAATGATTTACTGCAATCAGAAACGAATAATATGAGAACATAAACACAGGGAATCAGGAAAGAAATGGTTCACTCCACTGGAAGAAACAAAGTTGTTTGTTTTGTCAGATGTGGAAGGAATTTGATTCCTTATGTTGTTTTTAATGCCACAAATCATTTTTGAAGTTCCACAATATCAATTAATATAAAACTTTATTTTCTAAAAATAAGTAGAAAGTATATTTTTTGATATAATCATACTTGGGTTTTAATGAGCTTTTATTATGTTTAAGTTTTTAGTTTTGTAAATGAAAAATTCATAAATCAGATTAAAATTTTAAACTACACATTTTATTCACATACCTTTAGAATACCATCCCAATCTGCAAGGCGATGGAAAAGAGTTTGATGTCTGCAATCAGAAATTATAATTAACAACGGAAGCTTTTTCATCAAAAAAAAAAATTAAAATGCCAAAACAGTGTGTAGTAGAGTGTCTGTTGTGTTTAAGTGAGGATATGAGTATTACTACATACAGTTTTGCATACTGTTGAAGACCAACAGTAAGAGCCCTATCATAGAATTTTTGAACAGTCCTGCGACATATGAATCTAGACCCAATCTGCCAGCCAACAGATGGATATACATATAAATAAACAATTGCTGTCAAAAAGTGATACACATGAACAAAAAGGCTCATATACATTTCTAAGGGATAAATGCAAGAAACAGTGACATATGTATATTAATTTGCAATGTTTGAAATACAAGTTATGATGAATCTTGATAAATAATAGAGCACAGCACAACACTAACCAAAAGGTCCCAAGGAGAGCAGATAGCAACTGCACCAGCTATAGGAACATCCTCCCCATCTTCTCCAAGATACTTCACCTGATACACAATCAACTAACTCATCATATATAAACAAACTTTTAGTCAATCAAGACCAAAAAAAACAAGTAACCCATCTATATACATGAATCAGCAACCCAATCTTTAGTCTAGATGATGTGTACACCAGTAGACTCCTTATTGCAACTCATTTATATCCATAACATAAAATGAAAAATCACCCCAAGTCACATGTTCTAGTCTTTAGTTAGATACTTGATTATAGTTATTCATATTTCAGTATATAAGCAGCATTGTAAATTAATTTTGAGTAATCTTTCAGTTTCAACAACAAAACAAACTTGAAGCATGGACTTAAGAAATAAAAAGAATAGAGAGTAGTTCTGTTGCATAGCTTGTAACATAGGGCATAACAATAATAATTAGGAAAGAAAATATAAAATATAAAAATATTGCAAGATTAAAGGTACCAGAATATTGGCACCAATGCTAGTTCCAACAAGAAAAAGAGGTGCATTGGGATATTCACGATGAAGATCGTTGATGACATCTCGTGTGTCTTTTGTCCACCCCGCATTATAGAAGCAATCAGACTGCAAACCAAAAATGATACCAACTTAATGATCTCAAAGCATTTGATAAAGTAACATTTAAAATTTTTTTTTTTTTTTTTTTTTTTTTTTTGGTATAATGATCAATCAATCTATGTATGTATAGGTTGTAGAATGAATTTAGTTAAGAGTTGTATTTCAGTTTAATTAATCTACTGACCGTAACAGAAACTCCTCCAAGTCCGCGGTGATTGCAAATAACAACATCCCACCCTCGTTCGGCAGTGGAGTAAGCAAGATGCTTGATGTACTAACAATCAATTCATATTCTCAATATTCTCAATATTTTCAAAATGAAAGTAGGGTGTTATAATAAACAAGATCAATGAAAGTTTGTTGTTATTTCTTGCATTTAACCCTTGAAACTAACATTAGAACAACAATGGACTGTCCAAATGGCATTTGCACTAAAAGAAATGCCCAAAAGAAACAAAGCAGCAGATTCAGCAATAATTAGGCCATGAACATGAGTTTGAACTTACAGCTGCAGAGGAATCACTAGTTAATCCAGGAATTACAATTAAGATGGGAGTTTTATCATGCCTCAAAGCAGCATTGTCTTCACATTTTGAACCTCCTAAAACTGTAAAATTATACAAAATTCAGATCACAATAAATAAAAATCTTGTATGCATGTTTTACAATTCAATTTACAAGCTTCTCATGATGGAATACATTTTTTTCAGAATCAAGACTGATGATAATTTCTCCTAGAAAGATTCTAAAGGTATAAATGCATCAAACAACAATGTACTTTCACATATTTGTGTATTATAAAAACCTACTTTCATTTCTTTCTATAAAAGCATTATACTTTCATTTTGTTCTTAGTAAGACATTGTACGTGAATTATTGCATTATATTTTCTGTTGTATTGCTTATTATAGCACTGAAAATTGTTTTGTATTTGGATGGCATTGCTTTAACTGGGCAGATATTTTCACAGAGCAATGCTGTAATAGGAAGAAATGAAAATAGGTTGCTTTAATATCATTTAAACTACATTGCTATTGCTTGCATTTAACCCAATTTTAAATAGCAAACACCATGCCAAGCATCATCATCTACAAGTTCACACAACTGCCTTCCCTTATGAGTTGGAGAGCTTAATATATTAGAAGAAAGATGTATTCAACAGCTAAACAACCACTACATCCTACGAAAGCAGTAATAATATATTTGTCAAAGATATTAGCTATGATCATGAATAATTTAAATCTGCAGAAGATATGTTTTAATCATCAATATTTATGAATATTTTGTTTCCCTAGATTAGGACATAGAAGCTGAACTTCAGGCTAAAAAACCTGTATCTTAGAGCTACTAATTAGCTTGTCTGTTTAGTATTATAATGAGATAAAAGTTAGTGACAACATACAGGCACTTTAAGCATACGTTACCATGAATTATAATTTACATATTTGAAAATGCACTTCTTAAGTTACCCCTTATAGGCTTTTTTGTAACTTCTTGCATAGTCTATAAGTCGCATCATACTAAATCACAAAATAATATTAACATCTTGGCATGTATTATTATTAAAACTGTTAAATGACATGGATATTTTTTGATCAGGTACAGAAGAAATGTTATATGTAAATTACCATCTGAACTCTTTAGCCAATCCAGAGCAAAAGTTCCACCATCAGATGCATGAAATAATTTTCTGAAAGAATAGAAAAGTGAAAAACATATTATAAGAATAACCAAAATGTAAAAAACTGAATTCTGTTCCAAAACACCTAAAATCCATTTCAAAGTACAACGCTGTAGTAGGATGTGATAATAATAAGCAAATAGATGAAAGTGAATTGCTATTTATTGCATTTAACACTTTGGTAATTGGTAGCAATCATGCAAGCAGCCTAAAATTCTGTCACTAAATATTACGCATGATAAGCTTGTTGATATAATAAAACAAGTAACTTCAATCACTACTATCATATGTTAACAACTACTAGATAATATACCCACATTTAGGAATTCAAGGCTTAGCTCCACTCTATTATATCACTTAGTTTTATTTTATCAAACTTAACTTTGTTTCAAGAAGTTCATAGGGTTAAAATGGTATATTAATGTTAGGTGTGTCATATCAAAAAGTACTTTTCACTAAGCATCTTTTTCATTCAGTTAGTTATATCTGGCAAAACCAGACCAAGAAGACATACCTTCTATAATTTACTGCAGGAGGTCTTCCATGGAAATGCAGAAATGTTGTTTGAACATGAGGACTTGAGAGCCAAGGTGTAACCAAGTACCTTAGTAATGAAGCAATCAGCACAAAACAACATAATTAAGTCCTTCACATATACTTATAAGATTAAGAATCGGAAAAATAAAAATAAAAAATTGAACCTGCCATGAAGAAGGCGACACTTTGAAGCGACGCCGTGGTAAATCTCAGAGGCCGAATTGTATGTTAGAGACACCGGAGAACCTTGGAACAGAGTGAGAACATCATGAAAGAAATGGAACTCTAAGAAATTGTAGATGAAAATTATGAGGAAACACACAAAAGCTATTTCATAATGGATTATTGGTATCAATGTGAAGCCCTGGAGGATGAGCTTGAAGGCCCGGGCCGATGCTGCGATTGATTCAGAGAAAGTATCCGCCATACTGATTGGATTCGAAATTTAGAATGGAATCCAAGGAGAGAGAGGGAAGGATGAATCAATCACCCGTTCAGGGAAGAGAAGGAGTATTTGTGATCTACTTCGCCGACTGTGAATCAAGATTGGTGTAGTAGTTCAGCCGACTATGAGAGTTTGTTTGACTTTAGTGGGGCCTTCTGTCACTCTAATTGGAAGCCTTGAAAGCTTTAGGCCACGTCGATGGGCAGCTTTTCTCGCCCAATCGGAATCCCGCCGCCGCCCATAGCCACTAATGCTTATCTCATGCGACGTCTCCTGCCTGCTTGCATCCGGTCATTCTTGCCTCAGGCTGACGCAAGAGACTTCATGGTGGGTTTGGCTCCTAAGTCCTACCCTTGCCAGTTGCCATGATTGGCGTCTTCTCTCTCGCCGCCCATGCCCGTCCATCATCTTCCGCCTGCTTACATCTTTCCGGGCAGATGACGTCGCCGCCGATGTCCTTCCTCACGCTGCCGTCATCCGACATCGAGTTTCCTGTTCTCACATCATACGTCGCCGCCGATGAGTAAGGCACAGAACCCACCGCTTCTCTCCCCATCTGCAAGAAACTGAGAGAAAACACGGACTTCTGGCGTGAAATTAGGCCATTCTCTACTGTCAGTTTTGCTTCTTCAAACAAACAGGTGCACCTCTCGATTCGTTTTAATAAAGAAAACTATTTAGTGTACTTCCATTTTCATTTTTTTTTTCTTGCTTTTCACAAATTCATTCAAACAATGAAATTAGCACAACAACCGAATTTTTCATATTTCACAATTGATGAGTCTAATAAAGATGTTTATTGATAGGATTTATCTGTTGAGGAATGTATATGATCATATGATCTTGGATGGAGTGAAACCAGAGAAAGATACATTTAGCATGCTGATTGGTGATAGCATGAAAGGTGTTTGTCTGCACATTTGTTTCTTCTTACATGTCCAGATGAAATCCACGGTTTTGATTCCTCATGTAGGTGTTCCATATGGTACCTTGAAATTTATTCTTGTGTGTTTTATGTGATGTCGTAGCTCTTTTGGTTTACTCTGGTTTTTGCAGATTTTGACTCCACATTTGTTGTCAACTGCTACAAATGTAACCGAAAATATGATGTGTTTGACCTCAAAGAACACATTAAGTAAAAAGGATTTGGCTAATTAACAAGGGGGTTTTTATGTTGAGCTTTGGAAATCTTGTAAAGATGCTTGTTGAAGATTGTAGCCACATACAAGGTTTGTTAATTGACATTCGGCAAATTGGTTGTTGTTGTTTACTACAAAATAGAAACAATTCTAATTTTATAATGGTTCATAATTAAATCATGAATTATAAAAATCTTTTTTTAGTAACTAATCTATAAATTTAAATATAAAATATTAATTTCTAGATATAAACTATAAAAAATTATATTAATCAAATAGCCTTTTTGGTTTTTTCTAATTAATCAAAATAATAAAAATTTAATCAAAACTAAACCAAATAAGATATATTTATTCGGTTAACCAAACAAAATTAACCAAAAACCGAATAACCCAAACAAAATAAACCAAACATCATTTGGTTTGGTTCAATTATTCGGTTTTGGTTTTTTATCACAACTCTAATATTAGAGTTTGAAAACTCAAAAAAACGTTAAAGCTCCAAATCAAGCAATGAATAAAATTTTTTGATCTTACATTAATGATTAGATGAGAGAAACAAAGTTAGAAATTACTTCATATGCTCATAATAGATAAAAACTTCTAATTTAGAGAAATCCCAAACCCTAGGTCGAGTTTAGATGAAGCAGAAGAAACGACTTGATAATATTTAATATTGTGTCTCAAGAATGTGATTCTAGCTTCTAATATTCAACTAATCTTTAAATTCACCTCTAATTTTCCCCCTAACTCTAAAATCACCATCAAGATTTCCAATGTCTTCCCAAAACCATTCATAAGAGGGAAAGGGTAGAATTAGGGCTTTGATTTTCAATCTTTTCTCTATTGACACTATCAAGTTTTAAGTTTCTTACTGGTATATTTAACCCAAAAGGTTATAATATTATTACAAGGAATATATGAGGAATTAGATTCCTAACATTATTGATCCCAACTAAGTGAAGACAAGGTCAAACCTAAGTTTCATCATAGTTTTGTCTATCATGTTTTAAGTTTCTTACTCGTCTTTTTAACTAACTTTATTTAACCCAACTAAGTCAAGCAGTGACGGAACCATGATAAAGTGGTATCTAAAAACATCACGTAATACAAAATAAGAAAAAAATAAAAACCGCAATTTCATTAGACATAAAGTTCAACTTCAACGTTTTCGGTTGCGACGGCCAAAACCAAAGTTAGTTCTAATAATCTATAAACCAAAGAAAAAGAGAGGTGTTTTTCAGTTTCCACCAAACGCGAGAGATCCACAATTCCCTTCAAGTTGAAAATTTTATTATCATGGAGCAAAAAGTGATAATAGATATCTTTAACATCCGTTTTGATTCCGATAAGTAATTTTTTTCAAAAGAAAATAATAATAATAATAATAATAATAATAATAATAATAATAATAATAATAACTACAACAAAAAGAAAAACAATAAAAGCAATATCAATAGTAATAATAAAAATAAATCATTATTTTTTAAATAAACATAATATATATGTCAACGGTAACTTTCCAAAAACTATTTTAGTTAAAATAAGTGAAATTTAAGGTAGATTTAGGTTATATGCCAAACATGAGGGACCATTTGTGTCAAAAGCCGAAATATGGAGCTTGTTCTTTATTTATTGCAACATCGTAGTGTACGCTAAAGACCTTTTCTCGATTCAGGCTAGTAGGAACGCAAATCTGGGAAAGCCTCTTAACCCTTACCCTTAATAACCTTCCCTTAAACCATTTGAATCGCTTCTCCCTTCTCTTAGCTACCAAACCCGAGAGAAAAAGACTGAAAAATAAGTGAGGTCGGGTAGGGTTTTAGTGAGGAAAAAGACACTACAAGCTCGATCACCGTAACTATACTATTGGAAATTTTGAAGGGGCATCCCGAGCTACCCGGGGCTCCAAGGTGGATCCGCCCCTGAAGTCAAGACAATGTTGAACCCAAGTTTCATCAAATTGACAAATTTAAGTCTCATCTATCAATAGCTTTTCCGAAAAAATCATTTACCAGTATTTCCAACATAGAAGCTATAACTTAAACTATTACATATTAATTTATTACAAGTTAATCCTCAAACATAGTTTCACAAGTTAAATCCGAGTTATGCACAAGTTTCCCAAACTTGGTAAATAACATAAACTATTACATATTAATTTATTACAAGTTAATCCTCAAACACAGTTTCACAAGTTAAGTCCGAGTTATGCACACATTTCCCAAACTTGGTAAATATAGTCCACTGATACTAAAATCTTGATTTAACCTAATTACGCTTTCTAACAACATCAAAACTTTAAGTTCACTTATAAAGCCAAAAGTTCTAGCCCCAAGACTCTAACTCATTATTTTGTTCATTTGTTATGGATGACATTTCATAAGACAAGCTTAAGTTTCACCTTTTTATCACATAATTCTTTTCCAATAATAAAGTTCTAACAAGAGCTTACAAAATCGGTTATCCAAAATTTTGGATACTTTGAGAGTTTCTAAGACTGATATTCGGATCCGCATCCAAAAATTGGATGCAAAATCGAACCTCAAAACTTTTTATATGAATATAGTATATTCAAATTTCATCCAAAAGTTCTACAATGTTTTCTCATCCACATAATAGAATTGTATATTTGGTTTATCAACATAGTATCTTCCTTAAAATTATAGATACTCTACATAAGCCAACGGATTTAGACAAAGGTATCAAACACGTATAAAGAAGGAACCATCGAAAATATACCTCAATTAAGTGTCGGTGTCACCAAATGTTAAAACCAAATATACAAGGAATTGCAATTACAAAGGATAATATTACATAAAACATTAGAAAAATAAAAAGAAGAATTTTGGATTTTTTTGGTTTATACGAGTACCAGAAATTTTTGGAAAATCACTACCCTAAATCCGTTTCCAAAATTACGGATATCTAAGTTTTAGATAGCTAAATTTTCCGATATCCAACATTTCATAATTTTTTGGATCAGATTTCCGTATTTTCAAATCGAATTAGCTAAGGCTGGCTATTATTACAAATTTATTTATAATACCCTACAAGCCCCCCCGAGCTACAAGTTGAACAAATTTATTTTAACATATTACTTAAGTGATTTTGGCTGCTTGAGTTTCTTTCTAAAGAGCATGTAAAGAGTGGCACCCATCAATGGCAATGTTGATATGACAGCAATGTACGTAAGCATCCATGTTGATCTTCTGTTTTGTTGGAACAGCTGCTCCAACCATTTTTTGATGCTATTCAAATCAGCTACTTTGACCGATGTTTGACCAGTCGAACGGGATACTACATTTTTTGCATCTGGTACACGTACAGCAGCATCACTTTCATCATTGACTTTCTGTCTTTCAAATGGATCTTGATCATTTAGTTTCACATTATCAGTAGATGATGATGGATCTTTGGTGATTGCAGCAACCATTCCATTTGAAACATTCACATATGGGCCTTGATCCACAGAAGATTCTGGTCCAATATGCGGAGGATTCTGCCACAGCAGAATATATAATATATTACACATTTTTACACTGATATAAATCGCAATAACATAAAATTACCACTAAAGAGGAATAACGAGTTTTATTTTAACTTTTTTACCTTCTTTTGTGTATGCATGAAGGGGCTGCAGTGAAGAACACCAAAGAATTCATTCACAGCTCTCACCCACCTTATGGAAATCGAAGCAACAAGAAAAACAAATTAACATTGTAGATTAAATAAGGTCCAGATTTGAGAATGAAACTTGAAATAAATATTAAGAGAATACCATAAACTAGATGCAGTAAGACCCTCAAAGAAAGCAAGATGTCCACCATGACGTGTTACAGCCAGCACAATGTTTTTATTTGCTCTAATAAACATACATAAATTAAAGATGATGATGAGATGAGACCAAAGAGGATGAAATGAGGGAGCACAGTAGAGCATACCTGCACTCATCCCATGGGATTGCCTCCCAGGTACAGACTGGATCATCTAAAGCACTTATACATAGTAATGGAATTGCAACTTTTGTCACATATTGTGCACTGCTGCAATGCCTATAGTATGCATCCACACTCTTTAACAACAACAAGAAAAAATCCATCACTAACGAGCAGTTATTATGCAAGAACATTAACTATTAACATGTTTGCTTACCTCAAACTTGCCAACTAGGCGAGTAGCATAATTGTCAAAATCCCTTATACTACGTGACTAGAAAAAAGACAAAATTATCACTATAAGTTAAATACTCTGTTAATATTCTGAATAACCAAAAGTTCAAAAGATATAGAGGCTATGTACCTTTACAATACCATCCCAATCTGCAAGGCGAGAATAAAGAGTTTGATGCCTGCAATCAGAAACTAAAATCAACATGAAAGCCATAGAACCAAATTGGCAAACACGAATACTTGTAACTTCATGTTTAAAGAACAAAAAAAACAATAAATATGCAAAACACTGTATAGTATAATGTCTGTTCTGTTTAAGAGAGCAAATGAGTAGTACATACAGTTGTGCATATTCTTGAAGACCAACAGTAAGAGCTCTATCATAGAACTTTTGAACAGTCCTGCGACATATGAATTTCGACCCAATCTGCCAGCCAACAGAAGATATATGTAAATAAACAGTTGCTGTCAAATCATGATAGATATAATGATTAATTTGCAATGTTTGAAATACAAGTTATGATGAATCTTGATAAATAATAGAGCACAGCACAACACTAACCAAAAGGTCCCAAGGAGAGCAGATAGCAACTGCACCAGCTATAGGAACATCCTCCCCATCTTCTCCAAGATACTTCACCTGATACACAATCAACTAACTCATCATATATAAACAAAGTTTTAGTCAATCAAGACCAAAAAAAACAAGTAACCCATCTATATACATGAATCAGCAACCCAATCTTTAGTCTAGATGATGTGTACACCAGTAGACTCCTTATTGCAACTCATTTATATCCATAACATAAAATGAAAAATCACCCCAAGTCACATGTTCTAGTCTTTAGTTAGATACTTGATTATAGTTATTCATATTTCAGTATATAAGCAGCATTGTAAATTAATTTTGAGTAATCTTTCAGTTTCAACAACAAAACAAACTTGAAGCATGGACTTAAGAAATGAAAAGAATAGAGAGTAGTTCTGTTGCATAGCTTGTAACATAGGGCATAACAATAATAATTAGGAAAGAAAATATAAAATATAAAAATATTGCAAGATTAAAGGTACCAGAATGTTGGCACCAATGCTAGTTCCAACAAGAAAAAGAGGTGCATTGGGATATTCACGATGAAGATCATTGATGACATCCCGTGTGTCTTTTGTCCACCCCGCATTATAGAAGCAATCAGACTGCATATATCATATATAAACAAAATATTACTACAGAGGGTACATACATAAGCTTATAAAATGTTATGTTATACAAAGGAATGTAACAATATGACAGGATACATTACATAATGCCACAACAGAACACAAAATGATACCAACTTGATGATCTCAAAGTGTTTGATAAAGTAACATTCTAAAAAAATGGTATGATAATCAATCTATCTAATAGGTTTTAGACTGAATTTAGTTAATAGTTCTTTTTCAATTTAATTAAAATACATATTAATCTAATTATAATAAAGTACTGACCGTAACAGAAATTCCTCCAAGTCCACGGTGATTGCAAACAACAACATCCCACCCTCGTTCAGCAGTGGAGTAAGCAAGATGCTTGATGTACTAACAATCAATTCATATTCTCAATATAAAACATAAATACAATTTAAATTTATTTTCTTAGAATGCTTTGCTTTGCTTGCACAATTTATTACATTTCTGTTTCTGGAATAGTAGTGAATAATATTACACATTGCTCCTGTAAAGTAGGATGCTATATAAACAAATAAGTAAGAGTACGTTGCTATTCCAAGTACATGTATATTTTTTCCACCATCTAATTCTTATAAGGTATGGATAGTCTGGTATATTGCTAAAACTAGAGCTAATGCATGATATAGCAACATACTTTTACTTATGCGAGTATAATAGCATCCTACTTTCATTTTTTTTTAATTACATCATTGTACTTCCGTTTTTTTTACTGAGAGATTTACTACGGATAATGTATACCCAATCATAGCATTATAATTCCAATTTATTTCTTATTAGGACGTAATACTTTTAATGCCATTGCTCTAATTGTGTAGATTTTTCAAAGTATAAGGTTTTCATAAGAAAAAAAAAATGAAAGTAGGGTGTTATAACCAAAAGAAAAAAAAAAGCAGGTTCAGTAATAATGAACAAGTTTTGCTGGCAAGAATTTGGACTTACAGCTGAAGAAGAATCACTAGTTAATCCAGGAATTACAATTAAGATGGGGGTTTTATCATGCCTCAAAGCAGCACTTTCTTCACATGTTGAATCTCCTAAAACTGCAAAGTTATACAAAATTCAAACCACAATAAATAAAAATATTGCATGCATGTTTTGCAACTCAATTTACAAGCTTCTCATCATGGAATACATTTTTTTTTTAGAATCAAGACTGTTGATAATTTCTCCTACAAAGATTCTAAAGAGATAAATGCATCAAACAACAATGTACTTTCACATATTTGTGTATTATAAAAACCTACTTTCATTTCTTTCTATTAAAGCATTATAGTTTCAGTTTTTTTCTTAGTAAGACATTGTACATGGAAAATTTTACCCAATTATTGCATTACAATTTCTCTTGTATGCATTGCATTTGGATGGCATTGCTATAATTGGGCAGATTTTTTATAGTACAATGTTGTAATAGGAAGAAATGAAAACAGGTTGCTATAATATCAACTGAAGTACATAGCTATTTCTTGCATTTAACCCAATTTTTAATAGCAAACATCATACCAACTATATCGGAAGCAAGATGTATTCTACAACTAAATAACCACTAATCCTAGGAAAACAGTAATAATAAAACTTTCAAAGATATTAGCTATGATTTCATCAATAATTCAAAATGTGCAGAACATATATTTTGAGAAATTAAATATCCTCCTACCTTTTGTTCCTACTCATAAAATAAAGACATGCGGAATCCACTAATTCTCTCTCTTAATCCCCTCTCTTGATTTTGACACTTGTCTTGATCTGATGAGTAGGAAGATGGGTGGGAACAAAATGTAGGAGGATATTTAGTTTCTCATATCTTTTTATCATCAATATTTATGAGTATTTTGTTTCCCTAGATTAGGACATAGAAGCTGAATTTCAGGCTAAAAACCTGTATGTTAGAGGCTAGAGCTACTGATGAGCATGTATGTTTAGTACATAATGAGATATAAATTAGCAACATGATAGACACACTTTATGCATATTTGATTATGAATTATAATTTACATATTTGAAAATGAACTTCTCAAATTACCCTTTATAGGCTTTTTTGTAACTTCTTGAATGGTCTATGAGTTGCATCATACTAAATCACAAGAAGATTTACAAGATAATATTAAAATCTTGGCATGTATTATTAACTGATAAATGACATGGATATTTTCTGATCAGGTACAGAAGAAATGTTATATGTAAATAAATTACCATCTGAACTCTTTAGCCAATCCAGAGCAAAAGTTCCACCATCAGATGCATGGAATAATTTTCTGAAAGAGTAGAAAAACATTACAAGAATAACCAAAATGTAAAAAAAACTGAATTCTGTTCCAAAACATATAGAATCCATTTCTGATGAGGTCAATAAAAGTGATATAACTTTTGGCTACTTTCATTGATCTGTTGATATAGTAAAAAAAGTAATTTCAATACCCGACAAAAGATTATTTACCCCACTACCATCATCTGTTCAATTTTTTTATTACTTGTACCTACTGCAGTACTACTTGTACTTTTCATTTTTAGTTTGACCAAAAAATATTTTAATTTTTTTGTAATTGTAAATAAAACATAAATTAGTAATTATCCTTTCCAGTACTAAACTTGGATGATGTTCATTTTCAATTAAGTTTCTTTTTTCTTTTTTATCTATTTGGAACAACTTCTTGCTTTTCATTTCATCCACCGAGTATAAATCCTAGTTACTCAAAGAAATATTCATCCTCCTAATTATCACTCTCAAAAATTGTGCAACAAATATCAGATGATAGCAACTGCAAACAAAAATTACCAGATAATATGCCCACATTCAGGAATTCAAGGCTTAGATCTTAACTAAAGGGCAATAATTAGGTCCGTTCTATTATATAACTTAGTTTTATCAAACATAACTTTGTTTCAAATAGTTCAAAGGGTTAAAATGGTAAATTCAAGTTATTCAGGTGTTTCATGTGAACACTTGTCAAAAAATACTTTTCACTAAACATCTTTTTCAATTAGTTAGGTCTATCTGGCAAAACCTGACCAAGAAGACATACCTTCTATAATTTACTGCAGGAGGTCTTCCATGGAAATTCAGAAAAGTTGTTTGAATGTGAGGACTTGAAAGCCAAGGTGTAGCCATGTACCTTATTAATGAAGCAATCAGCACAAAACAACATAAGTCCCTCACTTATATAAGCCAAGGTTAAGAATCGTTAAACGAGTAAATCTTTCGACTTAATACAACAAGATGCTTAAATTTTTTGAACTATAATCATGTGCAAACAATGTTAAATTCCTTGAAACCCATAGCACCGCAAGTGAAAATCCATAAGTGAGTTCTCAGGTTAATCACCTTCGTTACTCTTAGGACATTGTGATTTACCCTTTTTATCCATAGCACCACAAAATAAAGTGTTTATATTAAATGTGACTATATATGTGAACAAATAAGGACAAACTAACTCCATCACATCTACCTCACATTCTCAATGACAAAATGAACTAAGAATAAAACTCATATCTTACTCTTTCATAACAGAGAACGTTTTAAATGAGTAGTTTTAGGATCCCAAAGATGCCTAAGTCATGATCAAACTTCTCATGACATATGAATTTCATGAGGAACAAATATTACTTTGTATTTTAGAATTTTATTTTCCTTTTATTTTATTTCGTTTTTAATATATATGTATATAGTGTGACATCGAGGATTCTGTCAATCACTAGCTATCTTAGGCAGTTAACGTTAGTTATTTAGGCATAATTTTGAACATTGAAGATTATGGCTGTACAAATGAAGGTAAGGACCTACTGTATTCCTAGAAATTATTCTGCAATATAAAAAATTCCTCTGAAGTTTATGTTTTATTTGTATTTAGTTATTTACTATGTGATAATCATCCGAATTTCTACTTCAAATACATGAGCATTTAGATGTGTTATTAGAAGGATTCAAGGAATGAACATGGAATTTATGTTACTCTTTGCAGAACCTAATCAGTAAATATAATCAATCGTGTGCTGTTGTTCCCGTTTGTGACTTAATTTACAGCTTTATACCCGCCAGTTGTCTTCTTACACACTAATTGCATTGCCGCTTACAGATTGACATTTTTTCCTTTTGAAAAACAAAGCATGCACAAAACACAGCACGTAATTGTTCTTTTATTCAAAAAATGGATACGAAATCTCTTGGAATCTCAGTTCACTAGAAATAGGGGGAAACATGAATAAAATGGGAGAGAAAAAAAATGAACCTGCCATGAAGAAGGCGACACTTTGAAGCCACACCGTGGTAAATCTCAGAAGCCGAATTGTATGTTAGGGACACCGGAGACCCTCGGAACAGAGTGAGAACATCATGAAAGAAATGGAACTCTAAGAAATTGTAGATGAAAATTATGAGGAAACACACAAAAGCTATTTCATAATGGATTATTGGTATCAATGTCAAGCCCTGGAGGATGAGGTTGAAGGCGTGGGCCGATGCATCAATTGAATCTGAGAAAGTATCCGCCATGTTGATTGGATTGGAATCCAAGGAAAGCGTGAAGGATAAATCAATCAAACATTTGTGATTTACTTCGCCGATTGTGAAATGTGAATCAAGATTGGTGTAGTTTGTTCAGCTGACTGTGAGGTTTGTTTGACTTGAAGGCGTTTGTGGGGCCTTTGTCCGTGCAATTGTAAAGTTTATTATTATTTTTTTCCTTAAATACAACAAAATATTTTTCTTATTACATTTCTATACTCAAATCTAAATGTGACAAATGGATATGGTTTGGGTTTGAGGGTCATGAATTGTGGATCAAAATACATCAACCCAACCCAACCCAACCCATATATGTATTGAGGTTGGCAGGTTGGCAGGTCACAAGTTTATAGGTAGAAATATCAACCCAACCTAACTCATATAACCCGCTTAATTATATAAGTTCGTGGGTTCAGAGATAGGTTTCACCGACGATAGTGGTTTAGGGATAGAGCAATGAGCGGTGGCCGGTTGGGTGGAGCGCAGGTGTACAAGTGGTTTGCAACTTTGCACTGGTGGGTTGGTGGTGTACGGCGTTGATAAGAGATGATACCAGTGGGTGAGCGACAATGAGGTAGCAATGCAAGGATAAGGAGTAGTATATTGTCTTTTTGAGTAACAAGGAATCAAAGATTGAGTTTTTGATTGAGTACGACACGCTGCTCTCGTAAGTCATAATTCATAAATAAATATTAATTTTAAAAAAATATATATAAATATAGTGACGAGTTGACCTACGAACCCAAACACATAACCCAACCCGACCCATGAAATAAGCAGGTTGGCGGGTCAAAAATCTCAAGCCAAACCCGTTTATTTTCGTATCGGTTACGGATTGAGTCAAAAATTATCACCACTACTCAAATCTCATCTTCACCTTTACTAAAATGAAAGTGTGTAAGAGATGAAAAGATTAGTGAGAACATTGTAGCACTAGTATGAAGTTTGGTATTTAGTAGACGTCATAACTACATGTCATATTAAGAAGATAAACGTTGAGCAGCGACACAACTAACATCGTTATTTATAGTTTATAGATCAAACAACTTATTAAAAGCACACCGCACCAACAAACTTCAAAGACCAATACACATTCTAGTTCTTTCCCCTAAAGTACTATATAAATACCATCTTCATGAGCGATTTTAGTTGATATATCCTCTCAAGTCTTCATAATTTAACTTGGGCGTCAGCACGCAATCTCGTGCCCATCATGGATTATAGTTATACAATCTTTCATTTAGTGATTGCAAGTATCAGAGATATATCTTCACATATCACAGAAGGACCTCATACAATATCACTCTATGGACTTGGTTGCATTATTAGTAAACATTATTTACAACGTTTAGTAACAAATATAATTTTAATTTGATTTGATTTTAGATTTCATTACAAAGTATAATCTTGAGAAGTTAGGTTTTTAAATGTGTAATCTTGAGAAGTTAGGTTTTTAAATGGTATTTTGGTCTTTTCCCAAGGAATAATAGGCTGAAAGTGAAATACCTTTCTAAAGTCATGAAATTTGAAATTGGCCATATGAGGAAAGCTTTTAATTCCCTTTGACCAATGGTAGTTTTCATTTTCAATAATAAATAAAACATGGATGTTGGCCCAAACAAGACGTATAAGCTTCTATCTAGAACTCTTAATTTGGAGTTCCATTTGGATGTAGTTTGTAACCACATAAAAAGCGTGATTCTAGGGAATACATCATAACTATATTCAAATAACGGTTAGTAAATTGAGAAAGAAAAACATTAGAATAGCTACAAATATATCTATGAAGAGAAAACAAACAAATATTGTATGATTTTCAATAGTTAAATTATAATATTATTGAATTTAAAAAATTTATGTTAAGGTTTTATTTGGAATAACATGTTGTATCAATGTCGTTAATTTTGTTGTTAGAAGAATTGATTAATCAAAACAAAATAAAAAAAACAAGTATAAACCTCACGCGATAGTAAAGCCTTGAAGCACTTGAGAGTATAACATGTGTGAAACTCATTTGGAATGTTTTACCCCAAACAATTTTACTTTACCTCAAGAGTATATGTATAGTAGCATAACTTGGTGGTTGTTTATACGTAAACTCAGTTGGCAAATGAAAGTTCAGAATTCCAATCATTCAAGGACATCCTTACAAACCTCACCTTTGTTCTCTAACATACATTGAACCAAAAATTCTCCTCTAAGGGTTGTTTGATAGTTGTTGGTTGATTCAAATCTGATTGAGTTAGACCCAACATTTTATCAAACCCAACAAAAGGCATATCAGAGGTTAGAAAACCGAATCAAATGTTTCTAATTGTGGTATCAAACAGTCTGAATATGACCGAGTCAGATCCAACTTCTTACTAGATCCAAAGGCATATCAAACAACTCTTAAATCACTATTAATTATCATACTAGTGTAAGTCATTTTGCATAACTATTAATTTCACAAGTATCACCCAAATTAACCTACTTGAACCAACATTGCAGCCTCCACCATAATTGATTTCAACGTTGGCGAAATCAATTCAAACAATCAGCAAATGTAAAAAAGTTCGTAATAACATTGGATCATCTTGTATATAATCATTGATACACCACTGTTAAGTGGCTTAAAAACAATAGAGAAATAACCCAATTTGTCATCGTCAACAAAATAAATAAATCTTACAAACAATAGAGAAATAACCAAATTTGTAATTGTCAAAAAAAAATAAATAAATAAATAAATAACAAAATAACAAAATAACCATGAGAAACAAGATGAAAGGCCTGTGAACAAGGTAGGAAATGGTCAACCATAAATTTCTCTCATTCATTGCAAACAATCACAGAAACCTTTAAAGCATATAAAACCCAAATAGAAGTAATAACTATGTAACAAATGCACCTAATAAGCTAACTACATCTGTCAAATTATCACTAAACCCCAAAAATTTGCTCAAAATTGCAAAATATAGGTAGGGAACGCAATAATTATATATATGTACGATATATATATAATCCAAAAATTGATTAACGGAGGTTTAAATCAGGTACACGCTAGGTGACTTTCAAACATAAGGTGAGGGTTGTGTTGAATGTGAGCAAGCATGAGGAGAAGTTGCGTCTGTGTCTGTGGCACAAAGAGTGCAAGGGTTAGATGGGCGTTGAGAGCACCAATCATCAGGCACACTCAAAAAATGGGTGTCTATGAACTTTCTAAACCTCTTTTTATACTCTTTTGGAGATATTACTGTTGGCATCTGGTTTTTAGGAACCACAAACGACTTTACCCAATTCTCCACTTGTTTGTCCCATGTATACTGTCTCACATAATCTATGATGCCACATACAAGCTCCTTCTTTTCCACATCCACTCCAACCAACAACGAATAATCCATCACATTGATCGACTGCATTTCACAAATATAAACCATTATTCATCTTACCTATACTTATATTGTATTTGACATGCGTTGGACTGATAAAAGTAAACTCACATTGAGGAACACGGTGTCATTCCACACGGCCCGTTGCAAGTTTCTTTTTGCTTTTCTGTTAACATATAAAGGAGAAACATTCATATCGTTCACAAAATTTTGGTCCAAAAGCACATCTCCCACAACACCAACAGCAGAATTGAAACGGGCATACAGAGCTCCTTTCAGATCATATTGTCTCATCATATTTCGACAATAAGTAATGTTCTCCATCACCATTAGATCATGTTTCACACCACTCTTTCTCTTCTTCACCTGCAATTTATATTAATAAGAAAAGTAGAACACTATAAATATAATAAACAAAAATCAATCAACCACAAACCTGATAAATCCCCAGAATTTTTGCGAGAGAGGTCTGATTCCCAGCCATAAAACACTCCTTCATGTACCCAAAATAACTGGAAGCAAATTCCAAGAAAGAATAAAACTCGGTCTTTTTAATCTCCTTTATAATAAACCGGCCATCAAGAGTTTTAGCAAAAAAAGATTTACTTTTTCCACCTTTCGCATCCCAATGTTTACACCGACTTAAAGCGGCAATAAAATCCAGTTCCGATAAACCACACCGACTTCTAAGATCCTTAAATTCATTCGCATATAAACAACCCACCGAGTATTTAACCTTGTTAGTTAACCGGCCCATCGACACCACCGGATGAAGATGCCTTGAAGAATCCACCGAATCCAACAATTCGAGTCCATCGAAGCTGAAAAAATGTGATTCTATATTCCGATCGGTGACACCCTGGCCTTCCGGTGAGATATTTTGATCTTTGAGAAAAGTCAAAGCACACGCGATTATACTTGATAACTCCTCTTCATAATCCGATACCATGTAATTGTTCCCGGGACCCACCGGAAAATGAAGCTTCGATCCTTCTTCGGTGATTTTTTTATATATTTTTGATCCGGTGGTGTACCTATTGATCGGTTCGAATTCCGGTAAGTAACCTCTTTGAAGATCGTTCGTGTAATAGCTTTGGATTTTCTGAAACGGCGTCCACATCCATCCGTTTGGATCGGATAATTTTGCAGACATCGAGGAAGAAAATTCACCATTCGTATTGATTTCTGAATCTCCTTGAATGGAGATCTCTTTCAATGGCAAGGTGTTATCGATGGTTTTGGTGTCGACTACTTTAAGATCAGACGATAAAAGTGAATGAATACGGTGGTCCCAGATACATGATTCAAGAAGAAGTTCCCATTGTAGATGATTTAAGCACAGAGGCTTGTACACCCAATTATTCCTAAAACCACCATCGTTAGCTGTGTTCTTCATCTCATCCTACAATTTGTCAGTTTCAGTTAAAATTGAATTTGCATATTGGCATATTTGATTTGATTTGATTTGATCTGATCAATAAGTGATTAACCTGGAATCGAACACGTTCTTGGTTCAGCATCTCTTCAACATAACAGAACTTCTTCAATGATCCTTGAAGCTTCAACATTGATCCCACGAACTCAAATTCCATCTTTTTCAAAGAGCTTTCAACCTCAGCAAACACTGAAAGCCCTTCCCAATACACCTGAATACCACAAATCTGTAAGCAACATACAAATGCCACAATCATCTTAATTCCTAAGTCACTGCGTAAATACATACATCTTCAACTTCTTTTTTCAAAAATTCTTCCCCAACTGAGTCACTGAACTCCACCTTCCAATGTGGTAGAGACACAGAGTAAGTAGATACCGAAGAGTATCTAAACATTGCAACCATGGAACCTAATCTGCAAATCACACAATAATTTACACACCTATTAAAGTTATCAATTTACAAAAATTGGTATAGCATATACCCGAAGAAGTGGATGTAGTCCTTGTAAAAGAGATGTCCACAGCTAGATGTTATATCACATGAAGAGTGGTTTGAAAAGCCAAGCTCCAAAAACTTGCCAAATGACAAACTGCGAGCAGCTGTAGAAACTAACACTCTTTTTGTACATTTTAAGCTTCCATTGGAGGGTTTACATTTCCCACAGAAACTCCACATCCAAAGCTTCCCTTCATTTTCACCATCTAAATGTTTGTCTGCAGGAAGATGTCTGATTTGAATTGTGAGTTGCATATCGTGATGTGCATAGTAGTACGAATGAGCTTCTGGTGTTTCACCACAAGTTGTACACATGAGCTTCTGTATAAGTTAAAAGGAAAAAAAAAATTACGCTTAAAATAGTTCAAGTTCAACAATACAGCACTCAAATACCAAGTTCTAGACATGACAAGACAGAACTTCCATTAATTAAAGAAAAGTAATAGCCTTTGTTGTGCAACACTTCTTTCAGATAGAAGGCTAAAACGGTCATTTACTCTTAGTTTAATGAAAAAAAGAAAGCTTTGTTAATACAACACTTTTTTCAGACAGAAGACTAAAACGGTCAAATACTCTCATTTTATTCAGTAAAAAAAGAAAGTCTTTGTTCATACAACACTAGAAAGACAGCATTTGAGACAGACAGAAGGGTAACATGGTCATTTAATGTCACTCAGGAAAAAGAAAAAAACTTTGTTCATGCAACACACTTTTCAACAGAATTACTCTCTCGCTGACTATTCAGTTCATTCAATCAAAAAAAGAAACAGCCTTTGGTGGTCAGTAGAAATTGGTGACTGTCTTAAAGAAGTGATGTACGGACAAAAAATGAACCTGACACGTCTGAATGAGAGTAAATGACTGTTTTAGCCTTCTGATGAAAAGAGTGTTGCATAAAGATGAAAGATATAAGCTCGTTCAATCCTATCCTATTATGTAACAAACGCAGCCTAAAGAATTTAGAAGAAACCTGATTGAGCAAGTAATCCCGTAAAAATTTTCCAACAGGGACATCAAAATATCGGTAGAATTTGATACAAGAAAAACGATCCTGTTCACAAATGATCCCTTTTGTCGCATTTCTCTTTGACATCAAAACCAAAATACTTTCAGATTCCAACACTGTGTTCATATCATCCTTACTTTCCATCTCTTCTTCTGTACTGTTTGTCTCCAAAGAATCATCATTACTCACTCCATCACCATTAACTGTCTTCTCTTCATCAGAAATGACCTTTTCACCCATATTGGCAGTAGTCTCAACAGCCTCAGAAGAGCGTAATTCTTGACGATGAGGGCTCATACAATTAAATCCAAAGTATGTGGATATACTACGAGCAGTATGTAATAAACGAATTGCAATTACTTTCTTTAATGAAGCTGTGAGAGATGATAACCCTGAGAGGAAAACCGGGTTGTATGGTTCCTTAAAGATAGGGATACTCTCGATTTCTTCATTAGAATCCTCCTTGGAAACTGGAATATTTGAATCATCAAATCCTAAATCAAGAGCATGATTGCTGATTGATGGAATGATCTCTTCGGTGGGGATTTTAGTAGAAAATATATCAGGGCAAATGGTGGAAAACATTATTCTCTGATTTAGAAGAAACGAATTCTCAAGGATCAAATGGTATGCCAGACCAACTGCAAACTGAACAACAGTTTTGATTTTTTTAAGTTCATCACTGTGAGATCCCTTCAGCAAAATCTGCAAGTCAATCCCCAAAGCATCAGAAAAATCTAAAAACTTTTAATTGAGAAAATTACCATTTTGGTCTCTGAGTGAGTATACCTGACTATTTTAATTTTGGTACCAAAAAGTTTTCTCTTGCAATTTTGGTCCTTATTTGAGCTTTTTGTAACCTTTTTGGTCCCTGTTCCTAGTAAAATGACTATTTGTGGAACCAAAATTGCAAAAATCAGCTATACTCAGGGACAAATTGGAAAATGGACCAAAAAACATTACAAGAACCTCAAATCATGACCAAAATTGCAAGAGAAAACATTTGGGGACCGAAATTGCAAAATCAGTTATGCTCGGGGACCAAAAATGTAATTTACTCCTTTTAAAATTTTAAACTACAAATATGGTCCCTGTACTTTCTGATTTTTATCGTGTTCAGACCAAAATGAAAACATTTTTCAATTTTAGTCAATATTTCAAGATTTCATATTGATTTTGGTCCTTATTTTGAGGTTCCAGGAGCCAAAATTAACATAAAGCTTTGAAATACGAACCAAAACTGAAAAAGGTTTCAATTTTGGACCAAACATGGGAAAAATAAAAAGACACGGTGATCATTTTTGTAGTGAACTCTATTTTTAAGATCATTACTATGAGAATATATCAATATAATATAAAGAAGCTGATGAAAATTACCGTGCAGCCCATACGTTTAGGCAATCCCTCAAGAAACATTAAAGTCATGTTTGGCTTCTTTCCACTTTCACAAAGAGCACCATGTTCTTCAATAATTTTTTCAAAATAAAAAGAATCACATTGTCTCAATTTTTCATCACTCGGTTGATCATATGACAAGATTGATGAACCTGTACAACGAGCAATTCTCTCTAACCGGTTCATTTTCATTTCCAAAACCAATGTCATCCCTTTTGAAAGAATATACTCTTGAATATCACGTGAAACGGTTTTTTCCACTAAAATAACATTTGGATTGCATTTCTCCATCATCCCAATAACAGAATCAAGTCTGTTCTTTTCATGGTTCATCGACTCAAATGATGAAAATCCATCAGAATCACTTAGTGTACCCTTGATCAGTAGTAGTTTTGGTCTTTTGAATCTTGTTGGCATGTGTTTGTGAGCAGCATGCTTTTTAAACACCAACCCGTTGAATACTTCACTACAAAAACAAAATTATTAGCATCAAGAAACATAAAAAGTTAAAAGGGAATGAATTAATACAGTGACAGAAGTCAACCTTTGACTTCGAGAGCCAGTAGCAATACATTTGACTTTCACATAACCATCAGGATCCATTGCTTCCCCTTTCAAAAAGGAAGCAGCTTCCCATGATAAAGATGTAACTATATCAACCCAATTATTACCACCATTGTCTTTTAAGCAAGAAATATTCATTGATTTAAGAATATGTTTCACAAGAGTCTTGAATTTTCCACTCATAACCTTATCCATTACTTTTCTTTTTTCCTCTTTAAAACTAAAGCTCCCACTCACGCTCCCTTCTTGACCAAAGCTAGTTAGATTACTTGTTTTGCCCCATTTTATGTCATCACTAAACTCTTCATCATCATCATCATCATCATCATTATCATCGTCATATTTACCATAACTACCCTCAACATCATCCTCTTGGTCATCTGGTTCAGGGGGAAGCCAAATATCTGAATCATTGATACAAGGATACCATGCCTCTGTTTCATTGACCTCTGTTTTCACACAACAAACAGATTTCAAATAGTGCAAGACTAACTCTAATATCTTTAAATTATGTTATTGAAATGTACTAAGAATTAAATCACCAAAAATAAAAAACTTCCTCTTTGTATACCAGAAGTTTTTGCATGTTCTAAATCTCCTTTGATGTTATTGATTTCCACAAGGTTATTCCTTCCTTCTTTCTCAAGTGACCTAAGGGAGACAATTACAAAAGTGAATTGTAGTAATAAGAACAAATGAAAGTAAGAAATTAGGTTTAGGGTCGGTTATTGAATACCTGTAGTTTGGGGGAGCATCAACATGATGATCACCTGAGATATATATATATATATAATTATATAATTGTCAAATCCAGGACTTAAAATTAAAAAATTAAAACAAGCAGAAAATCTTACAGGAAAAATGTTATGTTCTTCCATTTAAGAAAAAATGTATTCAACCAACAAAAATGTGTTCAATAAAATATAAAATATTACTACAGCAAAAAACAGCACCTTCACTCTTTGCCATAGACACAGCTTGATTAGTTGATGAGACTAATGCATCATCATATTCTCCAACACTTCGTGTACATGAAGAAATTGGTATCACAAAGTAGCTCTTCACAAATTAACATACTGCAACATGAACATTATCTAGTTACAAATTATGGAAGTTCCAGGTAAGGGCGCATTCACAAGAATTCTTAATTAGAATAGCAAGAATCAATAAATTATTACACACAGATCGTCAAGGGGAGTTTTATATTCGAGGTGACAACATCCGATCATCATCAAACCTCTAGTAAGCTATGGAAAAAATTCTTAACAAGAATATCCATACGAAAGGGCAAATTAACAAGAATTGACACCTACCCTAACTTGATGAGCCCAAAACTAGGACGTGAGAGGGTTAAAGCTGATTAACCAAGGAAAGTGAATGATTGGGTTGTTCTGTTGAGTTGTCGGTCGATTAATCAAAAATCTCGTCCCGAATCATTTTCAAACTTTACAATGGAAAAAACGATCGAAGGAAAATTATCAGAATTATAGTTGAAACAGAATCAAACCGGAGAATGTTGATGGTTACTTACCGATAAAGATTCCCAATTAACACTAACGCAATCTCTGAAAGTTAATCTGAAGCAGTATATAAAATGAAACAAATACCCTACAGAAACTAGTGATCGGTAGGTTACTTGTAAGCTTAAATTTGTAAAAAAGGCAATGATGAAAGTCGAAAGAAGGAAGAAAAAGCGGACGTAGAGACGAAAGGTATTTGAGTATTTCCTTATGGAAGTGGAAGTAGGGCCACTCCTCCGGTAGCAACAACTCCAGGAGGAAAAAAAATTATAATAATAAAAACTAATCACAAAATAATCCAAGATGAAACACGTTTATAGAGTAATAATTGAGATCCATCTACTTTTTATTTGATCGAATATATATTCTTATTAACTTATTTGTTATAAGGTAATTAGCATAAAAGAAAAGAGTTTACATCAAGATTTTAATTTGACAGTGTGTTATTTTTTTGTCTCAAATTTAACATTGTATTTTTCGATTTTTTACATTTCTGACCACTTGATCAGTCAATCCAGTTACGTGCTAACGTAGCATGATGACGTCTTAGTATTGATGACATGACATACTGATATATCAAAATTGAAAATTTTTTTTCCACAAAAGACACTAAGTTTTCAATTTTTTTCAATTTTGACATTAAGTTTATTTTTTTCTTTCAATTTCGACACTTTTTTTTTGTTTCAAACCGAACAACATTTTTTCCAATTTGTTCAATGTTGACCATTTTCAGTTTGAAATTGTATAAATATATTATTATTACAATTTAAACCGTATAAATATATATTTTTTCATTTAAAACCACATTTTTATTTAAAAACGAGGTTTTATTTTTTATTTATTTATTTTTTGTTTTACACTCAAAGCATAATGTTATGTATAAATATGCATTAGTTATATCATGAGAACCAAACTAACATAAACTTTGAATAAGATTTAAAAATTTCACGGGCTGTAAACTTAACATCTGGGCCTTGATCGAATGTAACGCCCGATTTCAAATCGCTTCATTATTCGAGATCGTGGCCTTGGGAAATAAAGTTTTAGACCCATTTGGATGTGGGTAGTATTGGTTATGTGATGATAGGGTTCGATTTGTGTTTTAGAGCTCAATGGTATCGGTAAAGGCGTTGGTTCGGGCCTTTTATGAATTTTGGATTTTAGTTATGATGGTTTTCAGGCTAAATGAAGTTGATAGAAGTGTAGGGCTTCTCGTTACCTTTCTGTAGATATAAAGAACGTCGAAAACGGATAAGGGATGCAAAAGTTATGATCATTTGAAGTTAGAAGGGTTTGGACCAAACCGGCTACATATGGCGTACAAGGGTGGTACGCATGGTGCACACAGGAATTTGGACGTGAGAGCATTTGGGAACGCCATGTGTTCCTTAAGGGAACGCGTTGTGTTCGTCATGCCAGATTAAAACCCTAATTTAGGGTCTTGGACCCTATTTAAAGACCTTAACTCACCTCTAGCCCTCATTTCTTTCAGCCTACATCCTCTCTAACCCTAAGAACGAAACCCTGGACTCCATTTAAGTATTTCTTAAGCTTTATTGTAGTTTAAGTGTGCTTTGGTTCTTGAGGAAGAAGGAGTTTCTAAATAGTTATTGATTGGCTTGGAGCTTTGTGAACCAAGCTTTATTTAGATAGATCTAACCTTTGGAGGTGTAAAGTCTTAACCTTGATGGTTTTCTCATATGGATTTATTTGGGTCTTGAGTTTTTATGTTTTTGTACCTTGAAGAAGAAGAAACTTGGTAATCAAGCCTTGGTTAGAGTTGAGCTTCTAGATCTAGATTCTTCATCACAATTGCAAGCCACTAAAAATATAAAGTTCTCATCTTGATGTTTCTTTATTGTGACATCCCCAATTTTACGGCCAGAAAAGACCGATTTGTTTATGCTTTGTTTTATAAATCAAAGTATTCGTTTAAAGAAAACGGTTGCGGAATTTGTTCCCAAAACAAGATATGATAATAACTTATCAAAACATTTCTCAAAGAGAATGTATTTTCATTTAATAATAAAACTTCGAGATGTCATGTTTCGATACAGACATATAAGCATAAACAGAACTTACATTTAATTACACTGATGATTTATATCTCTTTTAAATCTCTCTGTGAAATATGTCTTCGTATCGATACCTGTGATACAAAGAAAACTAAGTGGGTCAGGCTTGGGAGCCTGGTGAGCATATAGGGCTTTCATCCCACAATGTTATATCATATATTTATAAATATCGAACATTCAAACTCGTACATTTCACCATATAAAGGCAACTCTTATCCCACCCCATTGATCCTCAAAACGACACGATCTAAACTCTTGTATCTAAAATTTTCCTCTTTACCTGATCCCTACTCACGGATCTAAAACTAACCTTTTCACCCGATCCATACTCACGGATCTAAAACTAACCTTTTCCCCTGATCCATACTCACAGATCTAAAACTACCTTTTCACCTAATCCATACTCACGGATCTAAAACTACCTGATCCATACTCACGGATCTAAAACTAACCTCCTGATCTGATCCATACTCTCGGATCAATAATTGTACCCATTCCATACTCCCGGAATATGGACAATTAACTATACCCTAATCCTGATCTGATCCATACTCCCGAACTAGGGACAATTAACTTAGTCTTAATCCATATCTGATCCATACTCCCGGATCTATAACTGTGCCCAATCCATACTCCCGGACTAGGGACAATTAACTTAGTCTTAATCCATACTCCCGGACTAATAGCAAGTTTGTCTCTTTACTTGATCCATACTCTCAGATCTAAAACTAACATCTTGGTCTAATCCATACTCACGGATCTAAAACTAGCCTCTTGATCTGATTTCTACTCACGGATCTAAACTAATCTCTTGATCTGATCCTTACTCACGGATCTCATCTACCCATGTCCTACCCAACATATTTGTAGTTACAAAATACATATACAGTTTAACTCATTAAAACCTATATAGGTCATGTATTCCACCAACATCTCAAATAAACAACAATATATAAACAAATAGCAAGTATTTCATAGCAAATACTTAATATTTATGTGTTAGAAGAAAGTGACCACACACTCATATGATCAAAAGATGATCGGACAGCACTACGGCTTGCAATGGTAGCATTCTTCGGTGAAACCGTGATCTCTTCACACACCGGACTTCTCGCGGGCAGAGCTTCGGCTCGGAAACTCTTTTCTTCTCGGGATCTTCGGGTTTCGGGGTGATACCGGGGCTTCGGGGGGGGGGGGGGGGGGGGTAAAATTATACGTAAAACGATGTAATATGGGAGAGAGATAAGAGAATGAGCAACCAAACTCGGCTGGCCCTTCAAATCTATTTATAGGGCAAAATTTGCCCTTGCCATGTCGTGACACCTTTTTTCCACGTCGTGGGCTTGGTCGTCACTGCATGCATCATCGCAAAGTTGCATCTGGGGGACTCCCGGAGGTGTCAGAAGACTTGCCACGTCGTGGTATCTGACAGTTTTGGGGTTTCATGCCCTGAACTTCAGAAATTCATAATTTTCGCATACGAACTCCGTTTTCGACGTTCTTTATATCGACGCGTAGGTGATATTATGCTCTACAACTCTTGTTTAGACTCCCTTGGCTAATTTTGAATTTATTTTTAATATATTATAGATATATTACTTATATATTATCTTTAGTAGGTCGGGACAGGAAAACTCCGTTCGAAATTCATAACTCCTTCATCTGAACTCCGTTTTCGTCTGTCTTTTTATCGTTGGACTACTATCGAATACATATTCAACTCTCGTTTAGATCACTAAGGATAGATATCTATCTACCTTAAATTCACTATTTACGTCGCACTAGGTCATGCCGGTTCTGTCGCGAAACTTCGACAGGTCATAACTTCTTCGTTATAACTCGGATTTTGGCGTTCTTTATATGCATGGAAACCTTGTCACATATACTACAACTTGGTTAAGATTAATCCTTATAAATAATCTTCCATAAAAAGTCATTTTTGATGCTTATCGTCTCTAAATTGACTAGCCCGGATCTACGGGCGTTACAATTATCTCCCCCTTAGGATGATTACGTCCCGGAATCATCAACAAAACAAGGTAGTATAATGAATCCAAATGTTATCTCTTCATCCTAGGTCATAATCATAACTTCCTTGTTTCTTCGAATGAGTATCTAACTCTTGGACTCATTGACTGTAGGCGGTGCTCGATCTTGCACTTGCTCCCTATCTCACGTTAGACTCGAGATTATGACCTTCAAGTCACAATCTCGATCCTCACTGGATACGAACTTAAGATAAGTTCTTTTATTACTACAATGGACCGATATGTCATATTCTAATGACCTTTCATCGTATGTTGCAACTGTTGGATTAGTGTCTAAGGCTGTAACTATATTTGGTAAATACCTGACCCGATTGTGCATGGTCCTTTTGGGTTGCCTTCACCATAGCAACTTGACAGGGTGATTTATATAGAGAGAAGAGATATTATTATTAATGTATTATAAGAGTAATATGTTAAAGGAATAATAATATTATTTTATTAATATAAGTCATAAATTAATTAGGAATTAATTTGGTGACTTAAAGAGATTAATTGAACAAAGGGGCATAAACTGTCAATTATGCGATAGTTGTATTTTTGGCTAAGGATCTTTATGGATATAGGGGTGGACGATTTTAGGGATATGGATCTCCTAGAAATCGTCCAAGGCTTATCTAGAATGATCTTTGGATTGCTTTGAGGCTAAGTTATCCAATTAGGGTTTAAGGTGAAACCCTAGGAGCTCACAGTATAAATAGGCCCTTAGGGTTCAAGAAATCGGCCACTCCATGTTTGAGGAAACCCTAGAGCCGAATTATCACATCTCTCATTCTCTTAAATCATCTTCTTGCTGGTTGGTGTTTGTAAGCCATTAGAGGAGTGACATTTGTGACTCTAAGCTCCAAGAAGAAGAAGGTTTTCAAGAAAGTAACTCAAGGTATTATTCTAGATCTGTTTTGATTGTTAGTTTACATTAGATCTAGCCAAGTCTTGTATATATTTCATGTTCAATTAGAGAAACCTAGATCCAAGCTATAGGGTTGTATGTACACATAGGGAAAGTTCTTATGTCTAAAACCCATCAGCAACGCTTAGACTCAGGTCTCTTAGAGTCAAATTCCAAAACAGAGTATACCTTCCTTCATGTTCTAATGTGATACAATCACATTTCAATATGTAGCATTTCTAGCTACCAACTTCTTTAACAATCATCGTGATACATCTACTGATCGCCTTGTGGTGGTTGTCGAGGCCAACACAAATAATAACCCTAAATATTACACATTAAAATAGCGTATAGTGGTAAAGGGGTCGAATCCACGGAGATTGGTTCAATTTGTAACTCAATGAAAAATCTCTTTGTAAAAAAAATACTTGTAAAATAACAATAAAAATAAACTGGGGGGATTTGGTGTTTTGAAATACTTGAAACAAACTAGAATTAATTATGAATTAAATAGACAATTTCAACAAAAATAAAGGTTTGATGTAAAATCAATAAGGGAGAGATGGTTGACTTAAAGTTTCCTCACTTTGACTTTTGATGAACATATCATTAGAATCCAATGGTGCAATATTTTGATTTAAATCCTTAATTTGGCTATAGTAATCCAAGGAGCTTGAGATTACCTAGACTCTTCTTAATTGTTGAAATGGCTAGAGAAGCTCATAACAATTTCCTTAGTCAAAGTTACTAATTCCAAATAGCATGTAATTAGTGAAAGTCAACTAGCATTAAGAACTAAAAAGTCACCAAATCCAAGAGGGGTCAAATGCTTTCACCACCATGTTGGAGGAAATGTTTTTATGATTGTGTGAAGCAAAAACAACACAAAAATCATTTGTTGCTTGCTAATTTGAGGATCATTTACTTAATCAAGAAATTAGACAACTAATCACCACAAACACATTTAAACTCATGAATAAAAACATACTAGTAGTGATAATATGATAAAACACAAAACATTTCCATAAAGATTTAAAATCAAATTCATGGATTCTTCAATACCCAACAAAAGTTCAAAGGATTCAACAAAAAGTCAACCAATATTTGTTTAGCCAAGCATGGCTAAACTCAAAGGAACAAAGTTAGATAAGATTGTACCAAACATTTGACAAGATTCAAGAGATGAAAAGAAGATATTCTTCAAGTGTTCTTGGCCTCCAAAAGTGCTCCAAACTCCAGAGAGAAAGTATCAAAATCGGACCTCTAAGATCAGGCTAAAGAGGCACACCCACCTTCCCAATATAGAGCTCTTAGCAAAATCCCGAAATTGCCCTTGTCAGGAATCCACGCGGGCCGCAGGGAATCTTATGCGGGCCGCGGGCTCTGACGGGTATTTTGGGCTTCTTCAAGTCTTGGGCCCCCACAGCTAATCCATTGGCCCAGTTTGAGTCCAATCAGCTTCTAGCCCATTTTTCTTCAATATTTCTTCAATTTGAGCCCAATTTGTCTTTCCGCATCACTCAAAACTTCCGCAAACTCCTAAACATCGATCTTGCACAAGGTTCTAAAAAGCTCGCCATGGCTCCGCCATGGTGCGCCACGACTCCAAGGCTTGAACCTGCCGCCAAGCTTTGCCAAAATGCCGCCTTAACTCATATATGTGTATAAAAATGAATAATAGTTGAAAATACATATAAAAATATTAATTATATAGAAAATTGCCGCCATAAGTCACGCCTTACAAACGTTATGACTCGCCAAAGCTCGGAAAAGCTTATGGCTTGACATTACCGCCAAGTCAAGCCTTACGTTATTTAGAACCTTGATCTTGCACACTCAAGAATTTTCCCGTGCCTTTTAAATTTAAAGTTCAACACTTCCAAGCCTTCAAGCAATTGACAAGTCCACTCCATGAATCACCTCCATAGCCATCAAGCATGAAATCCCCATTTCCCTTCAAGCCTAATCGCCTCCCAATAGTCCCGCTCAGCTAGTCTCCAAGAAAATCTACAATAATGCTCAAGAAACTAGAAAGTACCCCGAAATGGTCATAAAAATAACAAAAGGGAAAATATGCATGGAAATTAACTAAAATGCGAATGAAATGTGCTAAAATAAACTATAAAAAGAAGTAAATAAAATGAAGCTATCACCTTGGTTAGCTTTCATTTCAATCTTTTGGTTTAAGTCAGATGCTACATCGAACTTGGTTCTCTGAACCATGTATAATACTCATCGTAGTCGGGCTCAATTTGATATGACCATTAGGGTCGGAATAACAACAATCTTTTTAGTCATTACCGAAACGATGGTAACGACATGCTTGAATAAAACGAAATCATTTACTAGCTTCTTGGTAACCTTGTGACTTTCCCTGATCCAAGCGTGAGTCTTGTGCTTCCGGTAGTATATGCATCTACTACCTTTCACACCTACTCATACTCGTCCTAAGTATTGTCCCGCAGTCGACCAAGTCACCATACAAGAAAATCACAAAACAATTTAACACATACGAATGTGTCCAAATAATCATAAACAATTTCCATAGACTCTACTAGGACTTCTGCATTGCTCAATCTTCAATCATCATCTTTACTTCAACTCGATTGGTGATGGAAATACCAGACGATGAGACAACTTCAAGAATTTCATCAATCGTTCCATCATCCTGCCAATCAAAGGTGTACTTCAGACGTATCGTACTCCTCTAAACGTATTGTTATTTCATAAGACATACTCTAAAGGAAGGATACCACTCTTACGATATCTTCTGATAGGTGTCATCCACTATCATAAGCCTTCTTCATTTCCTCCATTTACTCAATTCTCTATGAGTCTTCACGATGACCTTTCATGCACCCAAGCAGACGTTCGGTATACCAGGCGAGAATTTAAGATAAGAAAGCTTTATTTACGATAAACGTATAAACCTCCTAATCACTGCGAAACGTTTACATGCTAGTTCTAATATCGTAGTCATACGCTTAGAATCCTATACACATAAGGTTTCCAGATCCGGTCGGCAACAAACCATAGATCCAAACAAATAATAGCATTAATTTAGCTATCACACAAAACAATTAGCACATAAAAGCATTTTAGGCATCATTCCTAAAATAAACTAGTGCTTGTGTCAATTTAGGTGTACTACCTAACATATTTTAGACACATTCCTCAGTCCTCACAATCATTACTTAGCATTCTAAGTTTAAGTCTAGAAATTTCCTACAAATTCCTAGTTCGCTTAAACTAATGTTCTGATACCAACTGTGACATCCCCAATTTCACGGCCAGAAAAGACCGATTTGTTTATGCTTTGTTTTATAAATCAGAGTATTCGTTTAAAGAAAACGGTCGCGGAATTTGTTCCCAAAACAAGATATGATAATAACTTATCAAAACATTTCTCAAAGAGAATGTATTTTCATTTAATAATAAACCTCGGGATGTCATGTTCCGATACAGACATATAAGCATAAACAGAACTTACATTTAATTACATTGATGATTTATATCTCTTTTAAATCTCTCTGTGAAATATGTCTTCGTATCGATACCTGTGATACAAAGAAAACTGAGTGGGTCAGGCTTGGGAGCCTGGTGAGCATATAGGGCTTTCATCCCACAATGTTATATCATATATTTATAAATATCGAACATTCAAACTTGTACATTTTCACCATATAAAGGCAACTCTTATCCCATCCCATCGATCCTCACAACGACATGATCTAAACTCTTGTATCTAAAATTTTCCTCTTTAACTGATACCTACTCACGGATCTAAAACTAACCTTTTTCACCTGATCCATACTCACGGATCTAAAACTAACCTTTTCCCCTGATCCATACTCGCGGATCTAAAACTACCTTTTCACTTGATCCATACTCACGGATCTAAAACTACCTGATCCATACTCACGGATCTAAAACTAACCTCCTGATCTGATCCATACTCTCGGATCAATAATTGTACCCATTCCATACTCCCGGAATAGGGACAATTAACTATACCCTAATCCTGATTTGATATACTAAAACTTGGTTAAGATTAATCCTTCTAAATAATCTTCCATCAAAAAGTCATTTTTGATGCTTATCGTCTCTAAATTGACTAGCCCTGATCTACGGGCATTACATTTATCATAATATCTAAGTTAGGGCTTGAATTATGCATGTTATGGTCTTTTAAGGTTGTTTGTGAGTTTGGGTCACTCCAAGAGCCTAGGATTGTAGATCTTGCCTTTTTCTGAGTTGGATTTGATATAAAGTTGGAGTCTTGATGCATTAAGTCCTCCCATGCTTGAGTTATTGGTCACTTTGTGGAGTTTAAGTGCTTGAAATCATGATTAGACCTTTTTGAGCCATGAAAAGGCTTAATGCCTTTAACTTTATGGATTAAGTCTCTAAGGTTATGCTATTCTGAAATTTGGACGTCATGACACCGCGCGCTCATCTCAGGAACGTTGTGTGTTCTGGCAAGCGGTCCTGATCCTCGGTCAGGCGAAAATCGCCCAACGCTCCTCCAGGGAACGCAACGCGTTCCTCTGATCAGTGAAGTTTTTGGTTGTTAGGCTTGGACTTAACTTTGGATGTGTGCCTTGCCTTTTTGGGCCTTGTGGTGTCATTTCGGTTTTGGGCTTTGTTGCTTTAGGCCTTTTGGACCATCTGAGATTAAATGTTGGACTAAGGGAATTTTTGGGCTTTAGGATAAGGCCTATATGGGTTGGGCCCAATTTGGAAAATTGGGCCATTAGTGGGCCTTTGTGGAACTTTTGGTTTTAGTCCTTTATGGTTTTTGGACTTGGGCCTCAGATTTGGTTCAAATTGGGTTAGGGGTAAAATGGTCATTTTACCCCAAGTATGGATTATGGATCATAGTTTGGAACCCAATTGCTAATTGGGTGTTATCTTGGTATTGATAGCCCAGAGGAATCGTCAGGGCAACAGTTAAGGATTTCTTTCAGTGAACTTCTACATTCGAGGTGAGTCTCATCACTGCTATATGGGTTGAAGGCACCAATGTCAACCCATTTGGTTTATGTATTGTAGGAAGACACGGGGGTAGCCATTGGTAGTTTGTATAAAATACCAGGAGGCGGCTCCTAACAAACTGTATGCAAGACCAAAGTCTGAACTCTGGCAGTTAATTAGTTAAGTAATGTAGATTGTATGCTAGTTGTCTTTGTGATGCTTGCATGGAATACCCGGAGGTGGCTCATGGCACTTGTCTGTAAGACCCAGGGTTGTGGCCCTCGGCCTGGCAAGGAAGACCACGAGGTGGCTCGTGGCATAATGGCAAGACTATGGTTGGCACATAACACTTTTATTGATTGATTGGATATGTCTCATATGTTTGGCTCATGGACTCATGGTTATGTATGGTATGTAGTCTTTTGGGTAACTCACTAAGCTTTGTGCTTATGATTTATGGTTTATGGTTTTAGGTACTTCCGGTTCGAAAGGGAAGGGCACGGCTTCTTTGTAGCGCACACACCTATGTATTTCCGCAACTTATGATTTTGGAAATTACTATGATAATTGTTTTAATTTAGTATACCTTAATGTTTGGATAAATGTAAATGGATGTTTGAATCTGTATATTAAAAATAAAATTTTTACCCTCAATTTTTAGGATGTTACAATTTGGTATCAGAGCCTTGGTTTGAGGGATTCGGGTATACCCTCGGGTGTGCTGATAGTTTGTTTTCTTTACTTCTTTTTATAGTTTATTTTAGCATATTTAATTCATAATTTAGATTATTTCCATGCATATTTTCCTTTTTTTTTATTTTATGACTATTTCGGGTACTTTCGAATCTTGTGAGCATAATTGCATGTTTTCGGGTCTAGCGGAGCAAGAGTGTTTGGGACGTATGGAAAGCGATGGGATTTGGTAGACAAAAAGGATGTGAGGCTTGGTGATTGTGGAGATGATGCATGGAGCGAGCTTGATGATTATTTTAAGGCTTGGAGAGAAACAAACTTTAAATTTGTAAGATGCGGGAGTTTATTCAAGCGTGCGTAGATTATTAACCGGGCGAGTTTGGAGGATTTGGAGAGGCCAAATTGGGCTTAAAATGAAGAAAAACTTGAAGAAAATGGGCTAGGAGGTGATTGGATTCGATCTAGGCTAGTGGGATATGTTTTGGAGGCCTAAAAACTCAAAGAAGCCCATGTCAGACACCACCCGCGCAACCCACCCGCGCAGCAGCACGCGGGTCACGTAAGGCCCTGCAAGGGCATTTCCAGGAATTCATGTTTTAAGCTATATGGGGAAGGTTGGTGCCTATCTTTTGCATACTCTTGGACATCCGATTTTTGAAGATTCTCTCTGGAGTTTTGAAGACTTTTGAAGGCCAAGAACAACTCAAGAACATCATTTTTTACCTCTTGATTCTTGCTTAATGTTTGGTACAATCTTCTATAACTTTGTTTCTTTGAGTTTAGCCATGCTTGGCTAAACTAATCTTGGTTGAATTTTTGTTGAATCCTTTGAACTTTTGTTGAATGTTGAAGAATCCATGAACTTGTTCTTAAATCTTTATGGAAATGTTTTGTGTTTTATCATATTATCACCACTGGTATGTTTTTATTCATGAGTTTAAATGTGTTTGTGGTGATTAGTTGGCTAATTTATTGATTAAGTAAAGGATCCTCAAATTAACAAGAAACAAATGATTTTTGTGTTGTTTTTGCTTCACACAATCTTAAAAACATTTCCTCCAACATGGTGGTGAAAGCATTTGACCCCTCTTGGATTTGGTGACTTTTTGGTTCTTAATGCTAGTTGACTTTCACTAATTACATGCTTAATGGAAATTGTGACTTTGAATAAGGAAATTGTTATGAGCTTCTCTAACCATTTTAACAACTAAGAAAAGTCTAGGTAATCTCTAGCTTCTTGGATTACTATAGCCAAATTGAGGATTTAAAACAAGTATTGCACCATTGGATTCTAATGATATGTTCATCAAAAGTCAATGTGAGGAAACCTTAAGTCAACCATCCTTCTCTTATTGATTTTATATCAAACTCTTACTTTTGTTGAAATTGTTTATTTAAATCTTAGTTTAGTTCTAGTTTATTTCAAGTATTTCAAAAGACCAAAACCCCCCATTTTATTTTTATTGTTATTTTACAAGTATTTTTACAAAGAGATCTTTCATAGAGTTATAAATTGAACCAATCTCCGTGGATTCGACCCCTTTACCACTATAAACTATTTTAGTGTGTAATATTTAGGGTTATTATTTTTGTTGGCCTCGACAACCACCATGTGCCTGGACTCAAACTAAGGATTTAATGATTTTTATAAAATAAACATTTAAACAATGTTTTAAAAATCGATTTGAACCGGTCGGTCGAACCGGTTGGACCGGGAACCGGAGGAGGGATTGGTTCAACTATCACTGGTTTTACATTGATTTCTGAACCGGATTGAACCGGCCGGTTTTTAGAAAATCCTGGTTGAACCGGTCAAAATAAACCGGTTGAACTAGTTAAACCGAATAAAAACACATGAAAAAGAACCATTTACATAATAAACATTGGTGATTTTTTTTCATATATATATATATATATATATATATATATATATATATATATATATATATATATATATATATATATATATATCTAAATAAAAACATAAGGTAAATGTATAAAGTTTTTTGATGTGTTTGTATTCATCTAAAACTATATTTCGTTTCGGTATTATATTTTTTTTTCTTTTTTGCGTATATGTATTGATGTAAAACACTAAAACTTATGGTTATTTGTTATTTTAATGTATTTGGATTCGTTTACAACTTATTTATATATATATATATATTTAATGTTTGAACTTGTAAACATCAAATTCATAATTTATATATGTATGTATGTGTAGGAAAATAGAAAAAAAAACATGAAAAGTATAGAAAACGGTGCACTCGGCGGTCGAACTGGGAACCGGTCACCATACCGGTTCAATAAAAAACCGGTTTTTAAAACATTGCATTTAAATAAAAAGAAATTTCTAATCAAGAAAGGGGTGTGATGTATGCAATCGGCCGAGCTCAAGTAAGTGGTTCCCAGAATACCAATACATGTTTATTATGATCTATGCTATGATTATGAGAATTGCATGCTAGATTAGGGCTATAGATCTGCTCAATATTATATATGTAACACTCATAAAAATACATGAAAATTTAAACTTTTTCAATCAACCAAAAATCATAGTTGTTTACATTGTAGTTTTCAAAACAAGTTTAAACATCAGAGAAATCCAAAAATCACGAAACAAAACATGAGGATGTGCACGATCACGCCTTCGCCTTCCCGCGATCCTCTGAGGTACCTGAAACATAATCCAAAACTGTAAGCAAAAAGCTTAGTGAGTTCCCCTAAAATACCAATACATAACAAATAGTACAAATATAATATCAGCATGCAATGGGTCCACAACTAACAAACTGGATTTCCCCTAAGCCCACAACATAAGTCTAGCTTGCCCTTGGCCTGCAACTTATGTTTGGCTTGCTCCCCGGCCTGATTAGTACCCAGACTAAATACCGCTAAGCCCTCAGTACGAGTCTGGCATGCCCTTCATGGCCCTCAGTTCGTATCTGGAATGCTCATGAGCCCTCAGTATGAGTTTGGCATGTCCTCCCTAGACCTCAACTCATATATGGTATGCTCCAGGTCTATTGGCTATAGCACGGAGCAGTACAATCTCAACCCAACCCACACAATTGTTGGGTTTTGAGCATTCTAACACTCCTATGGTGTACATGCAACCCTATAAACCTTGGATCTATATTTTCTCTATCATACATGCAAATAAGAACTTTCCAAGGCTTTAATCCTAACTAGCATATTATGAAGCTCTTATACTACAAAGTACTAGTTAGATGACATACCTTTTTATTGTGGTTGTTTCCTTAGTGCTTTAAGTGCTTAGCCCTAATAGTGTGGAAGCCCCAAGTGGAATCACAAATCACCACAAACCTTGGAAACTTGAGAGAATAGTAACACATAAGTAGAAATCGGCCACACCTTGTATTACACATACACTAGTGCCATTTTAGGTGTCAAGTACTCCTTTATATAATGTGGTGGATTAGGGTTACATCCATGTAAACCCTAATACCCATGTCTTTTCATTTCCATGAGATCCATGGGTTAAGCTCCATGGACTTACCATGTAAGCCTAGCCCATTCCAAATAAGCATTAGCCCACACTATATAAATACTTGAGCCCATATTTAATTAGTCATACTTATGATCACTAAATTAATTCCAAATTAATTTAAGATCAATACTAATTAAATAATATGATTTCATATTAATATATTATAACTTATAATGTATTAATAAATCATAACTTATACTATTCTTACAAGATTATCCATATAAATTGTTCGGGTGAAGTGCAACCCAAATGGACCATGTCGAGTCGGGTCAAGTACATACCAATTATAGTTATGGACTTAGACATTAATCCAACAGTCTCCCACTTGGATAAGTCTAAAACTATTATTGAGTATGACTTCAAAACCTAACTGGCAATCGTAGGTCTCTGACCTTGTCAACGAACTCTGACCTTTGTCAATAAATTGTCCATTAGATAAGGGATCATATATTCTCTCATTCTAAATATCATATGGATTGAGACATGGATTATCAATCATTCTCTCTGTCCATTTGTTGTTTCCTGATTTCCGATTTATGACGACTGACTGATTGAACAAATCAAATCAGTCCTGGCTTGGCCAAGCACTCACATGTGTCATCACTAAATTATCGAGGGGCCCACAGATATCGCTTTTATCCCAAAGGTAAAAGGAATGGATAAACTTCGACTCATATGGCTTGTTCTACTACTTGTTGAATCATACACAAAGGCATGTTTTATAACACCGAGTTACCGAATGCATTTTTGTGCAATCAATGTACAACCAACTCATAGTAACAACTCATATTTCTAGGTTTGATGAATATAAGATATTATCATCTGATGATCACTTGTGATAAAATCCATGAAGTGATTCAAATGAGCGCGGGTTGAATCCAATACTCAGAACTTATGAGCACTCATGAGTGTTGTAGCACATCTTTGTCCACCAACTTGGACCTCTACAAGCCAACCCATGACAGTCTTGATTCATATCTACTTCCAACATATGACCGAATGTGGATGGTTTGAATAACTTAGTCATTCCGAAAGAATAACCTAGTTATTATGGAAGTCAAAACATGCAAAGTGAAACACAAGAATAAATGAATCTAATATGGTATCAAAACCTATGAATATAAATAAAACACTTTCTATTTATCACCATACTGATTACTCATTTTTCATTATTTCGGTTTTATCAATTTTATACCTGAATTAAAACACTAGGTGTCCCATGCTCCAAGCATGTACACTATGTTTTTTAAACAATAGATTTTCCATACACCAAGTATGAACTCTATGTTTGTCTATGACCCTTTTCTTTGTGAACTTAGATTAATTGAACATAATTTCAATGATTCTCTTTTCACACTCCCAAATCCTTGTCTTAAATGTAAGAATTCCAAATTCCTATCATTTATCGAAATCTGTTTAGATTTTAAACTTATATGCACTGTTCCTCTTGTAATGATTATGCACAAAGCCACAAAAACTTGGCAACAATCATTACAGAGTATCCCAATGGAAAGCAATTCCACGGAAACGATATCTCAAATTCAATGCGCATTGCTTTGAACATGCTTCTTGCATTAAGTTTCTTTAACCTTACACAGATTGTTTCCACCTATGAAGATAACTCTATATTCCCATTTTGACTATCACTTCTGAACAAGAGTTTCCTCTTTTCAGACTATGTCAATATGGTCCTTCCAATGTTAACAATATACTTCCAACTGTCATTGAGCAACCAATCTTTGGTAAACCTTAGAATGTCCTCGACAATTGCTTAATCACTTTAGTCGTATCCAATTCTCGACATTTTCCTCCTTAATGCCCCAAGGCATTTGGAAAATTCAGAAAGGATAAATATTATAGCACATGTAATCGATCTTGTACCCAAAGTAAATGGGACACGATTCATGATGTTTCACATAAAGACATGGTTCTAGATCAGTCTTTTGCCATAATAATTTTTTGTTTGCCATATTCTCAAAATTTCAGATTATGAAAAGGGGTGCCATAATCATAATCGAATTTTAGAACGCAAATAATAGACCCATATATAGAATTTCCTTATGTTGAGCCATTCCAACATGAAATTCATATATGTATCCTTGACTAAATATGATTAAAACCTCAATCTAAGCATTTAGATTTGAGATGAAGTATAATTTCTTCTCCCTTAATTATAGCAAAACAACTTTTCCAACCCGTGCAACCTCACAAATTGAAACTTTTGTTCTATAATTAACATTGCTAACTTGCAATTCTTATCATAATTATCATGCTCCTACTAACATGATGATTATTAGCATAACACTAATGCTCCCACTAGCTTTGACATGTATCCAGAAAACAACTGGACCTCTAGAAGTCAATACTTTATTGACATTCTTACCAAATTTCAGATTTTTGATACTAGATTGCTTTGATAAGGCTTTATCAAAATTATACACCTTATCTTAGATAGCTCACAGGTGTGTCTAAACAATTTCAGAACTATGAAAAGGGATGCTATAATCATATTCTCAATTGTTTATACCTTTTTCCATTTCTCATAAGTCAATGTTAGTGTGTCGGTTAACCACGCACGCTCCACTAACGACTTTGAGAACTGCAAATATCACAATTGCTATCTACTTAAAATCTACTTAGTGAAAGAGTTTCCTTACAATCATTTTCATGAATCGAAGAGAAACCTTATGACATTTAGATTTTATGGTATATGTGTTCTTATCCACGTGAATTTGTCAAACCATAATTACAAGACTAGGTTAGTGACAAATCCTAACTCATATGGATTGAACTTGTGCAATCTTAACTTCTAGCCACCTGGCAGCTCAAGGGCCTGCCATTGCTTCCAACTAGCTATGCAAGCAGTTGAGAACATGTAGACCTCAAATGTATAGCCAACTTAACTGGAATGGGCACAGAAATGTCAACACGATAGGTTATAAACCTCTAGTTGTGTGCTAGTGATGAAATACAGGTTTTCATTCTTGATTACTTCTTGAAACCCTTTTAGGATCTTTTAGACTCCCACTGTCTCCTTGACCTATAATACTTTCTTGCCAAATATTCAAGAGATAGTGTGGATTCTAATCAAGACAAACACTTCACACAATTGGCCTAAGTTGGTCTTTGTTTTATCCAAAATATCACAACTTACCAATTTCAAATGTACAAGAGTAGAAAACTTTTACTCTTACATTTGACAAGTGTTTTAAACCTTCTTTAAGACATGTCACTCAAGTTACAATCTTAGAGTATAACTCTAAGAGTTGTTTTTGGAACGATGTTTGAATCATCTTCTTGATTTAACCGCTTCAACAATTCATAACTCCTCTTCTTACCTATCAGAATGCACTTAGAGGATGAATTGTGATAAGGTCTCAAAATCATTAAGATGATCTTAAAACATGATACTAAAGTACTCTCTCGTCTTTTCAGATTTGAGAAACTTTTATCCTTTTGTCTAATTTGATTCTTCCTATTCGTTCTGTCATACATTGAAACTTTTCCAATGTCTCAGAATTATACTTAAGCTTGTAAGTATAATCATATTTACTAAACCTTAGTAAATCATGACGAATAGTCTTATCCATCTTTTGTGGTGAACTTTGGCTAGTGCACAAGAATGTGTACTTGATCCTTTAGTCTTCTCTTGAGTCACATATACATGTGAACACGGAACTAGTCTTAATTTTCCAAAGTTGAAAAATTACCATACATCACACTAAACACCTTGTATGATTCCAAGTTTCGGTCCAATTGAAACTTGGGTGATGAGAATCTTTCCTTATTTGGTAAACTACCACAAATGAAAGAATCAAATTCATATTTCCAATATTGCTATCAATGGAATCATATAAGTAAGATTTTTTCACAAATGCCATGGTAAGGATACTTAGAATAAATAAAATCAAAATGTTCCTTTATTTTTTTTAAAACTTGCGGAAAAACTTATCCTTACAGTGCAAATGAAAACCTTGTTGTTATCTATTCCTAAGCAATGTGTCATAACTCCTAAGTAACACCTCAAAATTCTGATGCCATCGAAATCCATCTTGCGATCAGAATCAGCATATGCTTCCTTTAAGCTTTCTCTCTTTCTTTGATTCTTATAACATCACCATGTGACCCTAGTCACATTATGTAATAGAATCTCCAAATAGGAGCTTAACAGAGTTAGACAATGGACTTTACCTGAAGTAGAGTCAAACTTATTGACTTTAACATCCTTAGGTAAATTTTGGCAGCTTCGCAAACAGTGCCCCTTCCTTTGGAAATTTTAACAAATGGACCCTTTGTCAATGCTACATGGGACAATCACAGACTTAGTTTTTCTCTTTACCATTTGGTCAACCGAGTTGACTATGGCCGATCCCTTTCCATTGGGAAGAGAATGCTTTTTCTGGATTTCCAGTGTCTTCATTGTCAATGTCCATAAAGTTTTGGGAAGTCGATCTTCTAATCAAATTTGCTTTACTAGCCTTCCAAATCACTGCTGATTTAGCAGCACCAAGCAAATAGATAAGATCGTTAAGGGTCTTGTCATAGTCTGTTTCATAGGAGTCCCAAAGGAACTCACTATCTGACTTCATCTCCAAGATGCGATCACACATAGACCTTGCTTGCCAATAGGGATTGAGTGACCTTGAACTTGTGGGTTAGGGAGAATAATTGGAGGAGGTGGAGGAAGAGAAGTTCCAAGAGATTTGGGAAGATCATAGATGTCTGAACCAGACATATTTTTGGGAGATATTCAAGATAGTTGATTTAAAGTCCTTAATATAACACCCAATATGAAATATTAAGGCTAGGACCCAACACAATATATTATAACTTGGAAGAGGGATGTCGTAATCCAAGCTATAGAATATTTGAAGGTAGGTGAATGACAATTCACCAATTTCCACCATAAAATGAAATAAATTATTAGGTTTTTAATTGGATTTGAAACTCCTAGATCTTTTGAGATTCATTGAACTTTTCAATGGCATGTTTCAATCTCGAGTGTTCCCTTCAGGTTTTGTGACTGGGATGCTGAGGATCACAAAACAAGGTGTGAATAACCATGCAAATATACTTGGTACCCTTAATATTTACCCCTCAATTGATGTGACAGCTAACCATACAAGCTCCATTGATACTATGATAAACATTAAGTTACCCTTTGCCTACCTTGTTAAATACGAGTTAGTGTGCCAGTTAACCACACACGCTCCACCAACCGACTCAAACAAAGTGCAAAGTGTAATTTCATGGATTAGCACCTTATTCACATTTTCCTAAGTAACTAAGATTAGGTATTTATAAAAGGTTTAATTACTTAGTATTTATCATTAATACTTTTAATGAAGGGAGAATTTATAGTCTTTGTCCTACCCGTTCGGCTAACGACCCTCCACCAGTCAAGGAAGCGGTGGGTGAGAGTGGACACCCATTAAGCTGTCATTTTATAGGTAGTAACCTTATACCCCCCATTATAGACCGGCTTCGTGAATGAGGCCTGCTAACGGTAAGACTGACTTGCTCTTATACATATATATATATATATATATATATATATATATATATATATATATATATATATTATTAACTTATAATATTATAAAGTATAAGGGTTGAATTTTAACTTTCAAAATTCTAAGGGCTAAACTTGGAATTAAAGTATTCATAAGAGAAGACTTTTCAAATTCCAAAACTTGAGGGCAAGTTTTGAAAATATTCAAAACTAATTAATTCCATAACTTATGTGTTTAAAGTAGTTTTAATTAAAAACTCTTCAAGTTCCATAACTTGAGGACAAGTTATGGAACACTTTAAACTATTAAAGAATGTAACTCTTCTTCTTTGTAACTTATGAAACTAATTAAGGTTACACATTTTAATGATTTAATGAAGTGACTCTTGAACCTCCATAACTTGAGGACAAGTTATGGAGTCATAAAACCATTTAATGAGGACAAGACTCTTCATTTTGTAACCATTGCCAACTTTTATGAGTTTTAAGAAACTTTAATGTGACTTTTCATGTAACTCGAGGACAAGTTAAACAAACACATTTTTGAATCAATTCTTAGATTAAAATAGATCAAAGACACATAATCAATCAACCTTTTTCTATTAATCTAAGCAACACATATGAACAAGATAATTGGAATCAAACTTTTTCATGTAATTAGCATAACACTTAAACTAATACAAAACATGAATCTATTGACAATTATCTTTGAAATTGGATTAGTATGAACATTACCACATCAAAAATAAGTTTATAAGTCCAAAAACAGCTTAGGGTAATGTTCCTAGTGCAATTCCAGCCAAAACAATCGAATATATGCTGTCTGGGGATCCAACTCGTCGAGTGCATGAACAAACTCGACGAGTTGGATGCTTTTTGCCTTGGACTTGGCAAGTCCATCAGTGGACTCAGCGAGTCTGCTGTGCAGACAGCACCAAAATTCGATTTTTAAGCAGTTTAAGCAAGTACAACAAGAAAACAAACCTGGCTCTGATACCACTGTTGGGTTTTGAGCATTATAACTCTCCTATGGTGTACATGCAACCCTATAAACCTTGGATCTATGTTTTCTCTATCATACATGCAAATAAGAACTTTCCAAGGCTTTAATCCTAACTAGCATATTATGAAGCTCTTATACTACAAAGTACTAGTTAGATGACATACCTTTCTATTGTGGTTGTTTCCTTAGTGCTTTAAGAGCTTAGCCCTAATAGTGTGGAAGCCTCAAGTGGAATCACAAATCACCACAAACCTTGGAAACTTGAGAGAATAGTAACACATAAGTAGAAATCGGCCACACCTTGTATTACATATACACTAGTTCCATTTTAGGTGTCAAGTACTCCTTTATATAATGTGGTGGATTAGGGTTACATCCATGTAAACCCTAATACCCATGTCTTTTCATTTCCATGAGATCCATGGGTTAAGCTCCATGGACTTACCATGTAAGCCTAGCCCATTCCAAATAAGCATTAGTCCACACTATATAAATACTTGAGCCCATATATAATTAGTCATACTTATGATCACTAAATTAATTCCAAATTAATTTAAGATCAATACTAATTAAATAATATGATTTCATATTAATATATTAGAACTTATAATATATTAATAAATCATAACTTATACTATTCTTACAAGATTATCCATATAAATTGTTCGGGTGAAGTGCAACCTAAATGGACCATCCCGGGTCGGGTCAAGTACATACCAATTATAGTTATGGACTTATACATTAATCCAACAACAATATGTCGACATATAACATATAACATCATATACAGATAAACAAGTAGTATCACAGGTAGTCCTATAGATCTACCAACTAGCATATCAAAACTAGCATGCATATCTATTCCATACTCAACATATCAACGATATCCATTTATTAAACCAATGGGCTGGACTTGGTGCCTTTGACCCGAAAGTATAGTGAGGAAGACTCACCTCACTAGTAGTGCAGAACTGATGAGGCATGATTCCGAATCTCAGCTCTCCACTCGAATGTCTACAACCGCCATATGACCAATTCCATTAAAATTTCAAAATTCCCAAATTGCCCTAAAAAGTCAAACTTGGTCAACCATGGTCTAAGTTAGAGTCAACGATCAAGGTCAACAGTCCATGTTGACCCAACTCGTCAAGTGCACCAACGAACTCGTTAAGTTTCTATAGTACTCAGAAGGTCGGGAAAACCCTGGCCAACTCGCCGAGTTTGCTGGAAAACTCCTCAAGTTTTCCCCAACTTAACACATTCAGTTGATTCTTCGATTCCAAGGACTCTAAGGCTCAGATCTAATCTCAAATGTTGTCTAGAAGGATAAAGTTTCCAACTTTATCCTTTGGGGCTACTCCAAGTGCTCAAAAACCCCCTCCACAAGGTTTGAAAACTCAAGGGCTTAACCATTAATCACAAAATCCTTGAGATCTGAAACTTAACTTTTCCAAAAGAGATTTTGGCCTCAAAAACATCCTAAAGGTTGGTGCTTTATAAGCATGCATGTCTTGAACCCAAAATGGGTCAAAAAGGGAAAATATGACCTAAACTCCATGCATAGCATCGAGACTTGGCTAAAGACCAAATCCAAACCACTATAAGGTCACCTTGACCTGGAGATTCATAAAGTTGCAACCTGTGTGGAATCTATCTATAGCAACATCCAAGAATAAGGGGAAAAAAGGACAAAACTCAAGATCTAACTACATAGAGGAATAAAAATCGGATCTTGGACACTTACAAAGGTCTAGAAGAGTGCCAAACTGAAGATGAGAGCTTTACTTGCTAGATCCTTGCTTCCTTCTTCCAACTTCTTCTTTTTCTCAAAAAGTAACACACTAGCTCACAAAATGAGAGGGAATAGTGATTAGGGTTCACAAGGGTCGATATGGGGGTTTGGAGGCTGATAAAATATCAGCCTTAAGGACTTAAGGTGGTTATATAGGGTGCAAATACCAAAAATTTAGGGTTTCCCGCCCAGCAATCAACACGTCGAGTTCTCCACACCAACTCGCCAAGTTGGTCCATGAAAATGCACATCCCAAAGCCATTCCACACACCGATTTGAGGGTATCAACTTGCCGAGTTCCAAAGGAAAACTTGATTTAAGAATAAATCTCATACTTGGAAATTAGGATGTTATAATATAATAGAAGATATGCCTTTTTATGCCTGATTGTATAATGTGACATCCCCAATTTCACGACCAAAAAAACCGATTTGTTTATGCTTTGTTTTTAAAATCAGAGTAATCTTCTACAGAAAACAGTTGTGGAATTTGTTCCCAAAACAACATATGATAAGAATTTATCAAAATATTTCTTTAAAGAAATGTATTTTCATTATATAATAAAATCTCGGGATGTCATGTTCAATACAGACCAAAAGCATAAACAGAACAAAATAGACCTTACAACAGTTATTCATAACTACAGTTTTATAATCCAAAATCTCTCGTTATGTCAGCCAACTTATGCACTCATGCCATAACCTGTAATATAAAGAAAACTGAGCGGGTCGGGCTTGGGAGCCTGGTGAGCATATAGGGTTTTCATCCCACAATGTTATATATATATATATTAGAACTCACAAACTTATATAATTTCACCATATAAAAGCAACTCTTATCCCACCCCATCGATCCTCACAACGACACGATCTAAACTCTCGTATCTAAAACCTTCCTCTTTACCTGATCCCTACTCACGGATCTAAAACTAATCTCTTCACCTGATCCATACTCCCGGATCTAAAACTAATCTCTTCACCCGATCCATAATCCCGGTCTAAAACTAATCTCTTCACCCGATCCATACTCCCGGATCTAAACCTAATCTCTTCACCCGATCTATACTCCCAGATCTAAAACTAATCTCCTGATCTGATCCATACTCCTAGATCAATAACTGTGCCCAATCCGTACTCCCGGACTAGGGACATTTAACTTAGTCTTAATCCATACTCCCAGACTAATAACAAGTTTGTCTCTTTACTTGATCCATACTACCGAATCTAAAACTAACCTCTTGATCTCATTATCCAGCTCATCTTTTATCACACATCAACTATCTGTTCTACCCATGTTCTACCCAACATATTTGTAGATATAAAATACATATACGGTTTAACTCATTTAATACTATATAAAACATCCATTCCGCACTCATCTAAAATAAACAACAATATATAAACACATAGCATGTATTTCATAGCAAATACTTCATATTTATGTGTTAGAAGAGAGTGACTACACGCTTACCCAAAACATATACTTAATACCTTTAAACAATACTTGTATTAAAATCATGTTTATGAAAGGGACTATACACTCCCTTAATAAGAGGATGATCTGACAGCACCTCGTCTATTAAAATAATCTTTTTCGATAAAACTGGGACGTTTTCTCCAAAACCAGGCTTTTCGCGGGCAGAGTTTCGGCTTGGAAACTTCACTTCTTGGGATATTCGGGGCTTCGGGACTCGCTTTGGGTCTCGGGATGATACCGGGGCTTCGGGGGTATAATTTGCAGGTAGATCGATGAAATAAGGTTGAGAGATAAGAGATTTGGCAACCACAAACGGCTTCCCTTTATTATCTATTTATAGGGTGAAGTCTGCCGCGAACGCAGAGCGTTCCCCAAACGAACACAGAGCGTTCCCTTCGAATGTGGTGCATAGGAGCGGGGTGCCGATCCTATCCCTTATCCATTGAGTCAGCATCGACGTGGCCAATCCAGAGCCAAGCACTGAACGCGGGGCGTTCCCACTTTGGGATGCGTGCCTCGAACTTCAGAAATTCATAACTTTCACATACGATCTCCATTTTCAACGTTCTTTATATCCACACGTAGGTGAGATTATGTTCTACAACTTTTGTTTAGACTCCGTCGGGTAATTTTGACTTTATTTTTATTATATTATTTTTAGTAGGCCGGGATAGGAAGACTTTATTAGAAATTCATAACTTCTTCATCCAACGTCCATTTTCATCTGTCTTTTCACTGTTGGACTACTATCGATGAGGTCTTCGATTCTCGTTTAGATTGTTTCGGTCAAACTCGATCTCAAATCCGAACTTTGGGCTACATACTGCTAAGTCGAAACTTAGAAAAATCATAACTTCCTCATACAAAGTCAGATTTGGACGTTCTTTTTATGCACACTCTCGGTTTATCGAACTCTACAACATTCATTTAGATCGCTAAGGCTAAAAAGAATTTTATGGTAAATTCACTTTTTACGTCACATAGCGTCGTGCCGGTTCTGTTGCGAAACTTTGACAGGTCATAACTTCTTCGTTATAACTCGGATTTCGGCATTCTTTATATATCCGGAATCCTTGTCACGACCACTACAACTTAGTTAAGATTATTCATTCTAAATAAGCTTCTACCAAAAAGTCATTTTTGACGCTTATTGTCTCTAAATTAACTAGCCTTGATCTACGGGCGTTACAATTATCTCCCCCTTAGGATGATTACATCCCGGAATCATCAAAGAAATAGGGCTTGCATAATGATTCCATAAGTTATATCTTCATCTTAGGTAATAACCATAACTTCCATGTTTCCTCGAAAGAGTATCTAACTTGAGGGCTTCTTGACTGCAGACGATGCTCAATCTTGCATCTGCCTTTCGTATTATGTTGGAATTTCAATCATAAACTTCAAGTTACAAAATAAGTCCTTATTGTGGTCTCCTTCTTCTTCTTAGGATAAATACTTTCCTTTATCTATTGTAACAGACCGATAGGTCGTGCACAAATGACCTCTCATCGCATGATGCAATGCTTAGACTCATGTCTTTTAGGGTTAAATTCCAAAATGGAATATACCTTCTTTCATATTCTAACGTGATGTAATCACATTTTTAGCATGTAGCATTCCTAGCTACAACTTCTTTTAACAACGAGCGCGATACAATTGATCGCATTGATTTCAATCTTCTGACTTAAGTCAGATGCTACCTCGAACTTGGTTCTCTGAACCATGTAAAATACCCATCGTAGTTGGATTCAATTTGATATGACCTCTAGGGTCGAATAACAACCATCTTACCAGTCATTACCGAAACAAGGGTAATGACACACTTGAACAAAACGGAATCAATTACTAGCTTCTTGGTAACCTTGTGACTTTCCCCGATCCAATTGCGAGTCATGTGCTTCCGGTAGTATATGCATCTACTACCTTTCACACCTACTCATACTCATCCCACGTATTATCCCGCAGTTGACCAAGTCACCATACAAGAAAATCATACAATCATTCAACACACCAGATAACAAAACTAGGGTTTATATTATTTCCTTGAAACTATTACACAAAAGTTCAAGTTCACCTTATACTATGCCTCTAATAGGCTACACCATAAGTTACTATTCACACTGCTACTTCATAACTTGATCATTTGAAATGCTCTTGCTTTTGGCTTTGGCAGCACATTTGGCTTTGTAATCTCTTCCCTTTTTGGGCAGTTTTGCTTGAAGTGTCCTTTTTCACCACACTTGATGTCAGCTTCTCTTTTGTTTGTGCATTCGCTGGCATAATGACCAGTCTTCCCGCATTTAAAGCATGTCATTTCTTTAGAGCATCTCCCAATGTGCTTCCTCTTGCACTTATCACACAATTGTGTTTCTTCTTCGAACCAGACTTCGAAAATTTTCTCTTCTCATCGGACCTTGAGGATCCTTCAAACTTTCTTTTCTCGCCAACTTCAACCTTGCTGGCGGTTCTTCCCTTAATCATATCTTTAACAGACTTGGCAACCCAGATAGCTACCTCCAGAGTAAGTGCCTGACGCACTGGCACCGCATACTCCCATGGGAGTCCCTTTGTGTACCGGTCAACTTTAGTCAGCTCGTCTAGGACAATGCGCAAGGCAAACTCCATCTTATCTGTGAAGGCATTAGTGTATTCATCAACTGACATACTGCCTTTTGTTAATGTCAGAAACTTGTTCTCCAACTCTAGCAGATTTTGGGTCGAGCAGAACTTGCGCTTAAATTGCACCAAGAACTCGACCCAATTCAGTTGCAGTGGCTCATTAGGGCTTATGGTCTTCCCTAGAGTGTTCCACTAAAGAACATCGCCACCTCTAAACTGACGTACTGTGAACGTGGTCTGCAACTTGCCTCTGCCACCACACGTCATGAAGGCTAGCTCCATTTCTGAGATCTAATCCATCACTCTGATTGGATCCTCTTTTCCAGTGAAGGTCGATGGTTTGCAAGTCAAAAAGTCTTTGTACTTGCATCCAAGTCCATCAAGTCCTCTCTCTTGTTTGTTTTGTCTAACTAACGGTGAGTTGGCTTGACCAACAGTCCCATTAAAGTTACCTCCTTCCGAATGCCCTTCATTCAACTCGGGCTGTTCAATCGGCATTGAAAGTTCTTCACGATTTTGCCGAAGCAGACATCTAGTTTCATCCATTTGACGACCCAAAATCGTCTGAATCATCAATTGTACACCAGCCATTGTTATTGGCTTAGGTGCTACTGCTACAACAGGTACTCGCTCAACCACAGGTGGTTGATTCCTGTCTTCGTTCACATTTCCAACTCCACTTCTGGTTCTTACCATTTTTTATCTACACACCGAATAAGGTGAATTTAGATCCTCAATCACGATAGATAATTAAATCATCCTTATCACTCCGAAACGTTTACATGCTTATTCCAATACCGTAGTCGTACGCTTAGAATCCTAAACATATAAAGTTTCCAGATCAGTTCAGCAATAGACCATAGATCCGAATAAACAATTTCATATATGGCAAACATATAACATTTAGCACATAAAAGCATTTTAGGCATCTTTCCTAAAATATAATAGTACTCGTGTCTAAAATATGGTAGACACTCATCTCACGATCATCACTTAGCATTCTAAGTTTAAGTCTAGAAATCCTACAAATTCCTAGTTCGCTTAAACTAATGCTCCGATACCAACTGTGACATCCCCAATTTCACAGCCAGAAAAGACCGATTTGTTTATGCTTTATTTTTAAAATCAGAGTAATCTTTTACAAAAAACAGTTGCGGAATTTGTTCTCAAAACAACATATGATAAGAATTTATCAAAGCATTTCTTTAAGAAATGTATTTTCATTATATAACAAAATCTCGGGATGTCATGTTCAATACAGACCAAAAGCATAAACAGAACAAAATAGACCTTACAACAGTTATTCATAGCTACAGTTTTATAATCCAAAATCTCTCGTTATGTCAGCCAACTTATGCACTCGTGCCATAACCTGTAATATAAAGAAAACTGAGTGGGTCGGGCTTGGGAGCCTGGTGAGCATATAGGGTTTTCATCCCACAATGTTATATATATATATATATATATATATATATATATATATATATATATATATATATATATATATATATATATATTAGAGCTCACAAACTTATATAATTTCACCATATAAAAGCAACTCTTATCCTACCCCATCGATCCTCACAACAACACGATCTAAAGTCTCGTATCTAAAACCTTCCTCTTTACCTAATCCCTACTCACATATCTAAAACTAATCTCTTCACCTGATCCATATTCCCGGATCTAAAACTAATCTCTTCACCTGATCCATACTCCCGGATCTAAAACTAATCTCTTCACTTGATCCATACTCCCGGATCTAAAACTAATCTCTTCACCCGATCCATACTCCCGGATCTAAAATTAATCTCCTGATCTGATCCATACTCCCGGATCAATAACTGTGCCCAATCCATACTCCTGGACTAGGGACAATTAACTTAGTCTTAATCCATACTCCCAGACTAATAACAAGTTTATCTCTTTACCTGATCCATACTCCTGGATCTAAAACTAACCTCTTGATATCATTATCCAACTCATCTTTTATCACACACCAACTATCTCATCTACCCATGTTCTACCCAACATATTTGTAGATATAAAATACATATACGGTTTAACTCATTTAAAACTATATAAAACATCCATTCCGCACTCATCTGAAATAAACAACAATATATAAACACATAGCACGTATTTCATAGCAAATACTTCATATTTATGTGTTAGAAGAGAGTGACTACACACTCACCCAAAACATATACTTAATACCTTCAAACAATACTTGTATTAAAATCGTGTTTATGAAAGGGACTATACACTCACTTGATAAGACGATGATCTGATAGCACCTCGTCATTTAAAATAATCTTTTCCGATAAAACCGGGACGTTTTCTCCAAGACCAGGCTTTACGTGGGCAGAGTTTCGGATCAGAAACTTTACTTCTCAGGATCTTCGGGGCTTTAGGACTCGCTTTGGGTCTCGGGATGATTCCGGGGCTTCGGGGGTATAATTTGCACGTAGATCGATGAAATAAGGGTGAGAGAGAAGAGATTTGGCAACCATAAACGACTACCCTTTGTGTTCTATTTATAGGGTAAAGTCTGTCGCGAACGCAGAGCGTTCCCCAAACGAACGCAGGGCATTCCCTTCGAACGCGGTGCGTAGGAGCGGGGTTCCGATCCTATCCTTTATTCGTTGAGTCAGCATCGATATGGCCAATCCGGAGCCAAGCACTGAACGCGGGGCGTTCCTACTTTGGGATGCGTGCCTCGAACTTTAGAAACTCATAACTTTCACATACGATCTCCATTTTCAACGTTCTTTATATCCACGCGTAGGTGAGATTATGCTCTACAAGTTTCGTTTAGAGTCCGTCAGCTAATTTTGACTTTATTTTTATTATATTATTTTTAGTAGGCCGGGACAGGAAGACTCCGTTAGAAATTCATAACTTCTTCATCCAACGTCCGTTTTCGTCTGTCTTTTCACTGTTGGACTACTATCAATGAGATCTTCGATTCTCGTTTAGATTGTTTTGGCCAAAACTCACTCGATCTCAAATCCGAACTTTGGGCTACATACCGCTAAGTCGAAACTTAGAAAATTCATAACTTCCTCATATGAAGTCAGATTTGGACGTTCTTTTTATGCACGCTCTCAGTTTAACGAACTCTACAACATTCATTTAGATCGATAAGGCTAAAAAATATTTTATCGTAAATTCATTTTTTACGTCACACAGCGTCGTGCCAGTTCTGTCACGAAACTTTGACAGGTCATAACTTCTTTGTTATAACTTTGATTTCGGCATTCTTTATATATCCGGAATCCTTGTCACGACCACTACAACTTAGTTAAGATTATTCATTCTAAATAATCTTCTACCAAAAAGTCATTTTTGATGCTTATCATGTCTAAATTGACTAGCCCTTATCTACGGGCGTTATATATAAGCTTTAGAATTGCATGTTAGTATGGATTCCTGATGAGTGAATAGAATGGTGTGGTTAGTGTATGCTGCTTAGATTTTTCGTTGCATGAATTCTGCTTGCTTTGTGCATTGTGGGGCTCTTAGTAATATGAGTTAACTGCTAAGTGAATATGCTAAGTCACATGTGGTATAGGTTGGATAATCTCAGAGTGATGGACTTTGACCTATTGCACAACTCTCATTTGAGTCCAACCGTTATATGATTGAGTCCTTTACTCGAAGGATTATCCGATCTCTGTTGCATGTGACTATATTTATGGGGTAGCTAGTTGACATTAATGGGAATCCTTCAGCAACTGAGGGTAGGGTAAGGTCAGGAACCTAGGAGAGCCTATGATATGCTTCAGTGGGTTAGTAGTGTGGTTTAGGAAGTTTTGGCGCATTGGTTTGAGGAAGTAACTTATAGGATTCTGGAGGATTGTTGAGCAAAATATGGATAGGTGTGGAAGGTATTATTGGGCCCGTACTACTGAAAGCATAGGGTTCATACTCGAACCGGTGAGAGTCTTGGAGAATCTAAGAAGCTTATGGGAGGAGGACTCTTGGGCATGTTTTGATCGCCGACATGTTGTATTTCAGTTTGGAGAGGAGCACTCAGGAAGGTGGTTCAGGTTCTGGTTTGGGTTCCGGCTCAGGTGCAGGTACTGAGCCGACTAGTGAGCAGTTGCGGGAGTTCATCTCATTAGAGATTTCTCGCAGTATTTCGGAGATCTTGGATGAGCACTTGGGCGCGTTCCGTGCTGAGATTATGGCTATTGTTGGAGCTCACACTCTTTCTTTCAGGGAGTTTCATGCTTGTGGAGCTCCTGCATTCCATGGGGAGAGTGACCACATTGTCAGTAGGAGGTGGTTAGCGGATATGGCTAACACGTTCAAGACGAGTTTCTCCCTCGAGGAGGCGAATGTCAGATATGCTTATAGCCTATTGAAGGACAGGGCACAAGATTGGTCGGAAGAGGTTGGTAGTGAGTTGGGTGATGATGTTGTCGATGCTATGGCATGGGATGACTTCTTGACGAGGTTTCGAGCTGAGTTTGCACCTACGACTGAGATGCAATAGTTGGCATGAGAGTTTCTGGATCTCTTCCAGACTACTGAGACTGTGGCAGAGATCACTACCAAATTTCGGGAGAGGACTTTATTGGTACCACAGTATGCAACAGATGAGGGAATGAAGAAGGTGAGATATCATGATATGTTGTGGGATGACATTAGGGAGTTTATGAGTATTTCAGGATGTGCGACCCTGGATGATATGGTTTCTAGATCCCGAGAGCGGGAGATCGATTTGGAGCACCTCGGGAAGAGGGGAGCATAGCAGGTGCATGTAGTGGAGGGTCCCAGGAAGAGACCCAAGACTTCTGATCAACATTTAAGAGGCCAGCAGGGTCGGAGTAAGTGCAGTACGTGCAGGAAACTGCATGGTAGAGTTTGTCATTCCAGGGGTTTGGGTTGCTACAAGTGTGGAAGGGTTGGTCACATCAGCAGGGATTGTCCTCGGGAGGCAAGCCCGTTATGTTTTCACTGCGATCAGATGGGCCACAAGAAGGACGATTGTCTGAAGTTGAGGGGAGGAGCAGTGAGTGCGCCTGCTCTGGCTACTTTGAGGATTACCAATGGACGAGAGGGTAGGGCAAGAGCCCTAGCGGCGAGGATTCAGGCTTTGCAGTGTCACACATAGGAGGTTAGGACTCTAGCAGGTGATGTTGCGGGTATGTATCTTTTGCTTTCTTTTCGGTTTTATCTCAATTGTGTTGTTTGGAATCTTGCATCGGTTTGGGTAATCATATCTTTAGTTTATTTCTCTACTTATGTTTGGGTTATATCTCCAAGAAAAGTTATATGCCTTTTGCATGCCATGAATCATTAGTGGCTTAGTGAAGGGTTGTTTCTCTTATAGCGGGTTTGGAGTGTTCTGTGTTATCTTGGTTTGTAGTTAAGATCGGTTCGGGGGCATTGTGTGGAAGGTTTATGGTTAGGATTCAACGGGTTAGTTATCCAATATTGTCAGGATTCAGTAATTTTAGCATTAGTGCATGGATTGGCTTTTGGGGGTGCCGAGGGAAGTGGTCAGTTGTTGAGGTTCAGGTTGGAGCATTCATCCTCGGAGATTCAAGATTCGAGTGTGATATCATTTTAAGCATTTAGGGTTATCAGTGTTGTTGGGATTCGGGAAGTGTTCAACAGGTGTTTAGGGGTTGTGCAGTCTTTGGGATGGATAGTGATGGAGCACTAGCATTGGAAAGTGTTGGTTGTCAGCAGATCGATGATTGGAGGGTAAGAAGGATTGGGAATCCTTCAATTCTCGTGTGTTGTGAGCACTTAGTCGAGTCAAAGTGGCGGAGAATCGTTCAGGTATTCAAGACAGAAGCAGGTGTGAAACTAGGATGAGTTTCGCATCCTTATCGGGGAGGAAGGAGGCCCAAGTGGCTGTTTGGATTGAGGATTGAGTGAGTTGGGAGTTCGGGAAACGTCCCAACAGTGGGTTCGCGTCTTCTTGGGAGTTCTTCGATTTTGTACAATTTTGACCAAGGGTATTTTGGGAAATTGATAATAATTTAGATTGGGAAATGTTTTGATTATTATGAGTTGGGTAGTGCCGGTTGTCAGAGCAGAGATTCATTCAAATTGTTTTCTGTCTGAGAGGTGAGTTTTCCTCATTTTACTTACGGGTCAAAGGCACCAAGGCCGACCCTTTTGAATTTGATATCCTGATTTTTTGTATACTGTTATGTGGACATATGTGGTTACTAGTTATGTAATTAGACTGGTAGATCTGTAGGACCACCTGTGTTTACTGTTATTGATTGATAATGTTATGTATTGATATGGTTATGGTTTACTGGGTTGAGGAGAACCAGTGACTAGACTGAAGGCCAATATACCCAGGGGTGGTCTGGATAGACTTAAGGCCTGCGAGGCGGACCAATCAGGCTGAAGGCCTAGAGAGCGGCCCAGATAGGTTGTAGGCCCGGTGAGGTGGTCTAGTCATACTGAAGGCTCTGTGTGCATGTTGTTGCTTGTTATGTTTATGTGGTGGTACTCTGGGGGAACTCACTAAGCGTTGGATTATAGTTTTAGTTTTTTTTTTCAGGTACTTCTGAGGACCATTACAAGGCGAAGGAGTGACCGTACACATCCTTGGTTTTATGTTTTTGGATCTTGGAAGGCTCTAATTTAGTTTTGTTTCAGGTACTTCTGAGGACCAACTTTTCATATGCGACTCAGAACTGACCACATACAACAAAACTTAGGGAAGACGACGAACTTCTTGGCGAAACAGGCGTTTAGTTGTCTCAACCCTATCCATAATGGCTTAGGGTACTTTTCGGGCATAAAAATTTAGGAACATGATAATATCCTAAATTAAACAAGGTTCGTATGAAAATTGATCAAGAATCGAAATTCATTTCCCAAGACACCCCATGACTCAACGAAGGTCGTGATATTTTGCATACGAACTCCATTTTGAACATTCTTTATATTTCCGGATCCAGATGAACATGTACTATGAGACTAGAGTGATTGCTTCGCTCATAACCGCTTAATATGAATTTTCAGTTTTTCAGACGTATTACTAGGGTCACACTTTGTGTTTTATGATTCGTTTGAGATTTTCCATTAATGGAAGTAAGATAATATTTCATATCTTATTTTAATTGTAATGAAACTATTTATTTTCCAAAAGATGCACTAAAACTCAATAGGTCAAATACAGAGAGGTTCTTGACAACTAGACAATTTATAGTCTTAGACCTAAATTATGGGATGTCAAATTGTTGATGGATTTTAATGGGAGGAGGTTAGATGTGTGGTTGTGAGTAATGCTTGCACCCAATATGTTAGGAAAGGAGAGCTTGGAAAATAAGAGTTTGGATAAAAAAATATTAATCGAATCATATGTTACAATTTTTTTTGTTGTGAAGTTTTTAGGCACAAAAGATGAATATATATAGTACGAAGTGTCATATTGACAAACCAACCACCATGATCGCATTAGAAGACTTTGATTTCAGTTTGAAATTAATTTTTAACTAAGAGACATAACATAAATTTAGACAAGGCATCACACTTTCTACGTAACAGATATACCCACAAATAATGAGAAAATGATCTAATATTTCAACCACTCGAAATTGGAGATGTCTACAAGTCGGAATACATTAAATGAAAAGGAGAATTAACAACTGAAGTAGAACAATAAAACAAAGAGACTAGTGTGTTTGCTAATTTGACAGACATGGTAGACTACATTTGATCTAATTTTATTACTAGAAATAAATTAAGACGCAACTAGTTCTTGAAGCACTTTATTTCCACGATGACCGAGTCGTTGGTTCCATGTAGTAGGACTTAATGGTACTAAAGAAGATGGACTTGACTTGGATAGGCTATAAATCTTCTATGTTATCATAATAGAGAAGGATGTGATGAGTCTTAACATCCTTTATAGAAAAACCAAACTCATCTAACTTTATGAAAGATTTGCTCTCTGTAACGCCCAGATCTTGAGGTACATTACTAATAATTTAATTATCACTTTGAGGATTGCCAAGGCATGGTGGAGGCACCACCACGGTGTGGCGAGGCAAGAAGGGTTCGCATGTTTCATTTAAGCCCCCACGACGTGGCAATATTGGCCACGGCGTAATGGAAGGCTGACGTGAAAACACTATTTTTTTTTTGGGTTTTCTCCCTTTTAAAGGAATGAGGAGGCTAGGGTTTGCTTATCCTCAACCTCCATCAGTCCCCTTAAGCCCTAAAGAAAACTCTAATCACTTTTCTCCATTATCGAGATAGTTTTGGTGTTCTTGAAGCTAAAGAAGAGAGGAAGAGGAAAAAGGAAGACAAGATCAAGCAAGCAAGTCTCCATTCTTCATCTTAGCACTCTTCTGGACCTTTGTAGTTGTCCAAGAAACGATTTTTATCATGCTAGGTTGCTAGATATTGATTTTTGTATAATAAACTTCTTGTTTTTGCTTGTTGGGATGGTAAGATCTCTTAAAGTTTGCAATTTTATGAATCTCTGTAACATTTGGTGTATTTTATTCCTTAGATCTGGAGTTTGATGGGTTTTCAATCCATGCATGTGATTTAGGTCATAAACCCTCATCTTGACCTAATATGGGTTCAAGACATGCATTGGGCATGCATATCTATAAAGCACCAACTTTTCGGTTAGTTTTGGTGCTAGAATCACTTCTGGAAAGGATAGACTTCGAACTTTATGGAATAAGTGCTTATTGGTTAAGATCTTGCATTGTTAAGCTTTTTGGGACTTAAGGATTTGGGTTTGGACCTTTTGGGTGGTCCTAATGGATATAGTTAGAAACTTTATCCTTCTAGATCACATTTTGGACCAGATTTGAGCTTTTGAGCTCTTGGAATCGAAGAAAACAGCTTAATGCATTAAACTGTTGGAACCCCCAACTACCACAACGTGGTCCTAGGCCACCATGACTTGGCGGCTGAGAATTTCATGACTGTTTGGTCGTATGCAGGCCACGACGTAGCCAAGGAAGACCATGTTGTGGCGGTCGACTGGAGTTAATATTGGTTGTTGACTTTGACCGCTGATTGTGAGGGTTGACTTTTGACTTGTGGACTTTTGTTCAGTTGATAATAGGAAGATTAAGGTCTTGCCTTGTGTGATTACCTAGGTGATTTTAACACATGTTGTGGAATTTTGAGAGCGTTCTAACTTTTGAGCTGCTTTACGAGGTGAGTTTTCCATCATTATACTTGTGGGTCGAAGGAACCAATGCTGACCCAATGGATTATGTTTGTAGAATGATAGTTGTCTTTGTGACACTTAATGTTATGCTTGCATGTGATTGTTGTCTTCGTGAATCTTGCTGATACGATTGTATGCGTAGCTATAAAGGTGATATAGACCCGATACTGGTTGAAAGATACCGCAGGGGGTAAAATAGACCCAATACCGGTTGAAAGACACCGAAAGGGGTGAAATAGAACCAGTACCGACTGAAAGATACCGAAGAGAGTGAAATAGACCCAGTTATTTTGACTGTTATATATGTATGGTATGAGGTATTTTGGGGAAGCTCACTAAGCTTTGTGCTTATAGTTTTCAGTTTATGTTTCAGCTACTTTTAGCTCGAAAGGGAAGGGTCCGGCCTGATCGCACCGCATCCGCCCATGTTTTCCGCATTATGAGATTTTAAGATTATGTACTCTGACGATATTTTTACTATGTTACATTTTGGTTGATTTGACATGATTATTGTGTGTTTGAGAATGATTTAAAAACAAAATTTTTATCTAAAATTTTTGGATGTTACATTATCACAGGTAAAATGATTCACATAGATAAGATTTTTGTTTTTTTTATGATATTTGGTATGATGAAACATTGTGAAGGGGAAGAGTGCGGTGTACATTTGGCAATGCTAGTGTTTGATAAATCAGTTCGAACCGGCCATCCGAACAGTTTGGACTGGGAACTGCAGACAATAGCGGTTCAATAACGATTATGCCAATTTCTGTACCGAATTGAACCAAACAATTTCTTTAAAAACTGGATTGAACCAGTGTGATAGAACTGGTAAAAAATCGTTTGTACTAGTTTATTGCACTTAGATAATTGGATTTCACTCAACTCGTTAAAAACGACCCATCCCCAAAGTAAATTGAACAATTTAATTGATCAAGCTATTTGGAGGTATATAAATCGAAGGTGGCGACGCACACCACCTCTTGACATGACTTCAACACATATCAGACGTTGGTCGGACGTCGATCTTCTCAACTTGAAGACCGATACTTCTTAACATTTTAAATGTTATGTGTATGACTTTATAATATAGTTGATTATGATGATGATTTATGTTTAGGGATGTCAAATTCTTGGTTATATATATATATATATATATATATATATATATATATATATATATATATATATATATATGAAGATAAAAAATATATAAAAATTATGAGAACCGAGTTAAACTATTGAACCGGTGGTCGAACCGGTTGAATTAGAAGTCGGTCTCTAGACCGGTTTAAATTGGTGAAAGCACTATTTCTTGTGTTGATGACATGTATGGGTGACTCGCTGCTAATAATGATAGAAGGTACAATATGTGTATTAAAAATGGAGCTTAGGTTACTTGTATCAAACATGAGGTGAGAGGTCAACCCTGGCTTCTATGAACCACCTAAAGAACCCACGGGTCTTGAATAGACATTGAGTTGAAATTCCAAGGAAAAATAAAGACATGTCATAAAGCTAAGATGGAAATTGTATCTCATTTATGGGTGAAGTCAACAAAAAAAGGAATATAGAGGGCCTATATTAGGCCGATAAGGCTGAAAAGGACCAGAAGTGGGTTGTTGGTCCCACGTAGGCTGAGACAACATAACATGTGGACTCCAAGGGGTCTACTAGATATGTTTTGGCTGGAACCAAGAGCCATAATACATCATAGGTGGAGGTACAAACCGATCAGACCATAGAGGAGGGGCGACAACATGATGATGGCCAATATCTTTTCGACAACTATTCTAGTCGTTGTTCCGACGATTGTTTTCAAACCATAGATTATTATTGATAATCCGGGTATAATTTTGGGTCCAGTTTTAAGATATATTAAAGTCGAAATGATGAGGTTGTGGTTCTCCCATGTGAAGAACATATATGGAGGAGAAGTGATATCAATGAATAATATACTAGGGTTGAAGTTGACCAAGGCGAGATTCCTTTAGTAGGAGCATTAACCAAGCTTGGAGGAACTTTGCGAGACGATCACGATGATGAAAAATCCAAATTTTGTCCTCTAGTCCATTGACCAAGTTTGATACAAGGGTGGTTTCTTAAACATGAGCGTCAATATTTTCTAGAAGATCTAAGATCATTTTGAGTTTCCGATAGTAATCAAAACTAAAGAGAGATCACCAATGGTGATGGTATGTAAATTATGTTCAAGTTGCATGGCTCGTGTGTCCTTGTGTCCCCAAAACAAATTCTCTACACTCTTCCATGAGTTGTGAGACCCTTTTAGAGGATCATTTGCAGAAATATATTGTTTATCGTCTCGTATTCCCTTAGCTTGACTAATGAGTTGAGTTTCTTCCATGCATCAATAGGTTTGGTAAGGACAGTGAGATGATGATCCAGTACTTCGAACGTGATACAACAAGTTTCAAATAACCCTCACCAGGCGTCATAATTTTGTTCATCTAGATCGAGAACCAAAGGCACTCAGGATTTGTCATTATCATTAACGATAAGCATGGAGGCATGAGGAAGTAGGCAACAACAACTAGGGTTTAGGTTGTGGAGAATGTTACGGTCAATATCAAGAATAGAGGAGGAGAAAATATATGGCAAATCCTTAGAATTTGATACCATGTGATACAACGTACTTTCCCATATGAAATCTTATTAAACTCAATTCGTATAAGTACATGTACACAAAAGAGTGGACTGAGAATAAAGTGCCATAGAAACTAATACACGACGGGCTAAAAGACACACACACACACACACACACACACACATATATATATATATATATATATATATATATATATATATATATATATATATATATATATATATATGAAAGAACATGAAACATTTTTTAAAACACTTTCTACCATCTACTTAACCATATTTTCACATATCGGAGGTTCATATTTAAATGGAAAGAATAATCATTGCAAATATTTTCATTATAACCTAACACATTTTTATCATTAGAGGGTTTGTAAATTTTAAGCATTTAATATAATTTCTGTCACTTTTTTTTTGAAGTTACACGACTGACACATCATGTTTAACAAGATTTTCACATTTAAGCTTTGAATATGTAAATTCCTTCTTATTTTATGTCAGCATATTTAACGTGTACATTCCATATTTTGCATATTTTTTTCTCAATTATAAGGTCAAACATGTTTTACATGCAACACATTCTATTTTTCATTTTTGCATGTAAGTCTCTTTGCATTTTTATCCCCTTTCTTATATGCTTAATTGATATATTTTTCATCACTATATTTTGGTGCTAAGATGGCCATTCAGGAAAATAAAATTCAATTTTATCACTTTCATTATTACTATACTCGCACCTTTCACGATATTTGGAAGAACTTATTTCTTAGTCTCAATCTCATGGCCCAAACCGCCTCGCTTTATCATTTTCATTATAGTTACTCCAAGCATATCCCGATCCTTTGTTCATATTCTACTTTGTTCTTTTGGAATACTTATTTGCATAATGATATTTTGGTTAACAATGATAACACTATCACCTTTGAATTGTAGTTGGAGTTGTTATCATTTTTGTTGGTGTTCCGGTCACTCTTTACAAAAAATATCTATCTGCCATCATTTTTGTAATGTTACGTGATCTACATCTATTTTTAGAAAACTTTTGATTAGACAAAAGTTAATGAAATTTTCTTATCATAATGGTAAATTTAGGATTCAAATTTACATATTTTTAAATTAAATGATGTAACATTATAAGCTGCTTATACAATTTTAGTTATTATATTGGATCCTCAATAATACAATTTAAATTTAATATAAGTATTACTTAATATTAATATAAAAAAACTAAAAATTATAAACAACTAACACCCTAAACAAACTAAATCAATAAACAAATATATACTCGAATCTATTCTAAATTTTATATTCTATGTATTCGTATCACTCTAAACTCTAAATTTTTCTATTTAATATATTCGTATCACTCTAAACTAAATAAATTCCAAAACCAAATAATAACATTTGGGAATTGATCAAGAGTTGAAAAACTTTATTTACTTCTTGATTTAATGTATGTTGGGATTTTATTCAAAAAAATATTTCTAAAACACAAGATTAACAACAAAAGACTTTATAATTTAAACAACATAAACTAATTTTATTCCATCAAATGATCTACTTGCAAAGATTAGAAAGAAAACAACAACCATATATAAGGTAAATGTATAACAACCTTTGTAGTTCTTTGAATCGTCAAGTGGATGCTAGAATGTTGATGAAGATGACAAAGATCCAAGTTACAATCTCTCTATGTGTATCCAACAAACAAGTCACCAAAAACCACTAATGGGTGCTAGTCCTTCACTTGTATGAAGTTGTTCTTAACCCTTTAAGATGTATATCAAATAAGTCTTCAAATGAGAACTAACTCAAGCACCAAAAACTAGACAACTAAATTGATAGAGAGAGGAGAGGGGAGATGTGAGAGCTCTCGGCTTTCTTGCCAAAAAGAAAGAAGATTTTTTTAACTAGGTTAGCTCCTATCTCCTTTATATACTCTACAAATTAAATTAAAGCTCACACTTTCATTTATTAAGTTCATGACTTGCAAGTAACATGAATGTGTAAGTAGTAAAGTCAAAGAAGTAAGAAGCACCCCACACTTATCCTTATGGATGGTTCAAGAGAGTGAATGGATTCCACATCATCTTTCTTATAATATGTACACAACATATCATAATGGTCTTCTATAAGTCCATAATGTTGTACATGCCATTTAAAACATACTATTTAATTAAATATAACTAGTTATGATACGTTTTATTATTATTTTCTCAAAACAATATCTCTCCAATTAAATACAAGTGATGATTTAATTTTGTTAATAACCATATTACTTATTATATAATTATTTAGTATTTACTTGTTATATGACATGACCCTATAGGATCATATGTTAATAGAAAATATCATTTCATAATGATCATTGAGCATAAATATCTTTCAATCTCCCATTTGTGCAAGTTCCATTATGAACTGATATTAGAAAGTGGTGAATGTCTAGAAACATTTCATTGCCCTAAATAATATACGAAGTGTCATTCATAAACATCTAATTCCCATAAGCTCAAGCTACAATTGATGTATCGGGTAAGTAATCAACTATCCCTTTGTCACAGAGATTATGTTTGTAACGAACGAAAATCCTTCTGTTAACGATGTTAGCTTTCCGTTACTCAAATATTAATTGTTGTAAAGTTATTTCGATTCTAAGGATAAAGAATGGAATAAATTAAATAATATTGGTATCAAATAATATCTAAAAGAATTATCCAACTATAAGGTAAATAATTTAATTGGATAGATTTGTTGGAATATATGGTAAATATAAATAATTAAAAGGGTATAAATGGAGTTGTTGGACTAAAGTGATAACAAAATAAACTTGAAATGTCAAGTTATTAAGGTTAGGGTTGTTAGGATTTAAATCATGAAAGTATAGGGAGTTGTTTTGCAAAATCGAATTGAAACTCCCCATAGAATACAAGTCAATGTGTTTAAGGGTCTTAAGAGATTTGTTCGTTTCTTTTCTCCTTGGGATATACGTGCGACTTCAATCTTTTCTTAGGTCTTTTCCTATGATGCGTATATTAGGTAGAAATCAAAAGAAAAAATCGAAACCAATTGATTTAGGTTGTGTGTGGATCATCAGAAAGGAAGAAAAAAAGATGACCAAGAGAGGAGGGAATGGTCAGGCAGTGAAGACGTGTATGAGGGAGGGATTAGCGAGATGAGAGGGAAGGGTGGGAAGGAAGATTGTGATTGTTGATTGTTGTGGGTTCAATTGAAGGTATGAATTGATCAATAACCTTGGTAAGTTCTTGATTCTTCCTTCTCTTGTGTTCATGCTCCAATTACTAGTGTTTTGGTTCAAATAATCTTCTCCTTTTCACTTCAACTCTTGTGATTTTGTGTGATCAATTTCCAACCACATTAAGTGTGTTATTGGCTTGTTCTTGTAGTCAAATTTTACGTATAAACATTCTTACATGTTGTTATTGTTGGATTAGTGTCTAAGTCCATAACTATTTTGGTATGTACTTGACCCGATTGTGCATGGTCCTTTTTGGTTGCCTTCACCAAAGCAACTTGATAGGATGAATTATGGAGAGAAAGGATTAATTATGATTTATTAATATATTATGAGAATAATATATTAAAGGATAAATCATACTGTTTAATTAATATTAGTCAAGAATTAATTGATAATTAATTTTGTGGCTAAAAGAGATTAATTAAACTTAAGGGACTGGAACTGTAATTATAAGATAATTGCATTTGGGCTATGGACCACCTTGGAATAATAGGTTGGACGAATTCTATGGGGAAACCCATTAGAAATAGTCCAAGGGATATTCTAAAAGGGTTCATGGGCTGCTTAGGGCTTAAGCAGTCAGATTAGGGTTTCCTAGTTGAAAACCCTAATAGCCTACATGTATATATAGCACCCTTAAGCCCCAAAAACGTGGCTAAGAGTTCCTCTAGGGTTTTGGACGTTTTTGGTCAGCCTCCTTTCTTATCATTCTTCATCCTCTTGCTCTTGGTGTTTGTGAGCCATTAGAGGAGTGACACTTGTGACTCTAAGCTTTCTAAAGCCATTACAAGGAGGATTTGAGATTGTTATTGCTACATAACAATCAATGTAAGATCTAAACCCCATTCTTATGTTAATATGATTAATTGTATGCTAGAACTAGGGGTTTAAAGTCTTGGATGAATTGCATGTACAATAGAGAAACCTAGATCCAAGCATTAGGGTTTGCATGAGCACATAGGATGTTCTTATGGCTAAAACCCATTAGTGGTATCAGAGCCTTGATTGGTTTCTATTGTGTTGATGCCTAGTATATTCATTCTTGTTGCAAAAATCATTTTTTGGCTCCCTGACTGATGAACTCGGTGAGTCCATAGAGGAACTCGGCGAGTTCGAGCGTCAGTTAGGCGGATTTTCAGGATTTTTACCTATTTTGACTTAGGATAATTACCATAATTGTTTAAAATTAATAAAATACGAATTTTATTGATTCCTTATGATTAGCTTTGTCAAAATAAAAGATTTTGGTCATCTAATTAGATAATTGTTACCTTATTTGATAAATGTTAAGTTATTTGAATTATTTGATCATTATCTTGCAAGAATTTGAACTAGATCTAATTAGATAACCACCAATTAATTGTTAATTGCCTTATTTGAATTATGTGATCTAGGATATTCTTGACAAAGTTTGGAAAAGTTTCAAATTAATCCCTTTAGGTTTTATAGTTTAAATTTGAACTTAAAAGTTTTGTTTTGAAATTTAAATAAGTTAAACCCTAATGTTTTGAAATGTTTCAAAACTTGCCCTCAAGTTTTTGTAATTTAAAAGTTGATTAAAAGTTAATTTAGAAATGTTAAATTCTAAAACCCTAGTATTGTTTTGAAAAGTTCAAATCACACCCTTATGGTTTTATCAATTAATTAAGGTGTATAATTAAAAGAGGTTTAATAAATCCATAAAGTTTTGGTTCACAATTTAATTGAATTAAAAGTATAATTGTTAAATTTTACCACATAGTATTTTAAAAGTGTAAAATACACCCTATACTATATATAACATTAAAAGTCTAACATTATATATATGTATGAGTAAAAGTCAGTCTTACCGTTAGTAGGCCTCATTCACGAAGCTGGTCTATAAGGGGTGTTTAAGGAAATTGCCTATAAAATGGTGATTGAGTGGGTATCCACTCTTACCCACCGCACTCTTGACTAGTGGAGGGTCGTTAGCCGAACGGGTAGGATAGGACAGAAACCTTCCATTATAAGTATAATGAAGTACAAAAGTAACTAAATGTTTTACAAATTCCCAATCTTAGTTACTTTAGGCGAAAGTGAATTGATGCAATTCCATGAAATTACACTTTGTACCCTTGCAAAGGCGTTAATGGAGCGTGTTTGGTTAACCGGAACACTAAATGGTTCTAAGCAAAGGTAGCAAAGGGTGACTCAATGTTTGTCATAGTTCGGTGGAGTGTGTGTGGTTAACCAGCACATCGAATAGGTGACTGTAACATGTGGGGGCACCATGTAAGTTTGCATGGTTATTCACACCCGCTTTGTGATCCTCGGTATCCCAGTCACAAACTAGAGGGGCATATCGAGATTTAAACATGCCGTTGAAATGTTCAATGAATCTCAAAGGATCTAGGAATTTTCATAGATTTAAAACTTAAATTTCCTTTTCGTTTTTCATGGTGGAAATTGGTAAATCGTCATTTACCTACCTTCAAATATTCTGCAACTAGATTACGGCATCCCTTTTCTAGGTTGTAGTGTATTGTGTTGGATCCTAGTCTCGATGTTACATTTGGGTGTCACATCGAGGATTCTAATCAACTAACTTGAATTTGTTTTCTCCTGTTTTGTAGATGTCAAAGTATGACAACTATGGTATTCCCAAATCCCGTAGAACAAGCTTTCCACATGAAGATGATATTCCACGATTCGACCGAGGAACAAGAGATCATACTTCACTTCCTCCACCTCCTCCAATTATTCTCCCTAACCCACAAGTTCGAAGGCTTGAAAAGTTCAAGCTCACTCAAGCCCTTTTGGCAAGTAAACATGAAGAAGGAAAGTCGGTGTGTGCACACGTCCTAGAGATGAAGTCACACATTGATAGGTTAAGAATGTTGGGATCCGTTGTCTGTGAGGAGCTGGCTATTGACTGGGTTCTTCAGTCACTTCCTAACTCATATAGTGAGTTCATAAGAGAGTACTATATGATGAACCATGACGTGACCCTTATAGATCTCACCTATATGCTTATTGCTGCTGAATCAGCGATGGTTTGGCGCACTGGAAAAGCAAAGTTGATTGGTGAATCTGCCTTCCAGACCTCTATGGATATAGGAAATTGCAACGAAAGACATGCCATTATCGAAGAGTTTGATCATAAGAGAAAGGCAAAGTCTGAAGTAGTTCCATGTGCTATTCCAAAAGAGTCAATTTGCTTTTATTGCCAAGAGAAGGGGCATTGGAGACGAAGCTGCCCTATTTACCTAAGATATCTAAGAGATGAGAGAGTCAAAACGTATGACTCTACTTTAGGTAAATTCCATTAACTAACTCTTTTAAGCTCCTATTCTAGATTCTTTATACATAATGTGATAAGATTACAATTGATGTTTTGTAGGATCGAAGAAAAGAGAGGAAGCTTAAGGGAAGAAGTGAGCAGAATCTAACCGTGAAGAAATGGATTTCGATCGCATTACTTGAAGATTAGATTCTTGAGCCACTACTTAGAGTTAGAATAAGATTGCTAAGAAATATGTATTAGCATAGTTTTTCAATGAATTGCATTGTAAAGACAAATTTTTCCGCAATAAAATAAATTTTGATTTTATATTATTTATTTATCCTTGCAATGGCGTGTATGAAAATTTTGATGTTTGAATGTTTCTATTATTAGCAATAATGGATTTGATTCTTAATTATGTTATTTGTGGAAATGTCGAGAATTTACCAAATAGGGAAAGTTTCTCATCGCCCAAGTTTCAATTGGACAGAAACTTGGAATCATGCAACTTGGTTGCACGATGAATGAGAAATTTCATATTTGGAAATTAGACTAACTCGTTGACAAAGTGTCAAGTGAAGGACTAGGAGATCGAGTACACAAAGTTGTGTGTTGATCAAGTCCACCATAAGAGTAACAAAGATATTCGTCATGATTTACTAAAGGTTTAGTAAATATGATTATACTTATAAGATTAAGTGTAATTCTGAATTGATTGAAAATGTTTAAATCAATAGCATAACGAATAAGAAGAATCAGGTAGGCAGAAAGATAAAAGTTTCTCTATTCTAAGAAGAAGGGAGAGTACCTTTTATTATGTTTTATGATAGGTCTTAATGATTAAGAACCATATCTCAATTAATCCTCTATCTGAGTCTTAGTACAGTTGTATGTCTGAGAAGAGGAATCAAGAATTGAAGAAATGGTTAAATCAAGAAGTCAATCATACTTCGTTCCAAAACAAGTCTTAGAGTTAAGATTGTTACATTGAGTGACAAGTCTTAAGAAGGTTTATAACATTCATCAAATGTGGAATTTGAAAAGGTTTTCTTATTCTTGCACATTTGAAATTGGAAAGTTGTGATGTCTTGGGTAAGACAAAGACCAACTAGGACCTATTTTGTGAAATGTTTAGTCTTGATAAAAGCTACACTAACTCTTGAATATTTGTTTGTCAAGAAATTTTTATTGACAAGAGAATCTTATATGTCAAGGGGTCAGTGGGAGTATTAATGGTCTTGAAAAGTTTCAAGAACTAATCAAGAATAAACCTTATCGATCATCACTAGCACACGACTTGAGGTTTACAACCTATCGTGTTGACACTATCTTATTTCTGTTCCGTTCCAATCGAGTTAATTATGCATGTGAGTTCTATGAGTTCTCATTTGAATGCATAAAAGGCAAGCACCTTGATCAATGGAAAGTACATTGATAGGAAAGGGTGAGCTGCGTAACTACCTGGAAGACATGGTGGGCACTGGTGTTACCATAAGGCAAGAAATCAAGATTGAGAAAGTTCGGTCCATATGAGTTTGGATTTGTCGCAAACTTTGGTTTTGACAAATTCACATGGATAGGAACACATACACCATTAAAATCTAAGTTTCATAAGATTCCCTCCTTCATGAAAATGACTGTGAGTAAATGCTTTCACTAAGAGAGATTTTAAGAAGATAGTAATTGTGAAAATTGGATTCTCGAATTCGATTATGGTTATGGTATCCCTTTCCATGATTCGAATTGTGAGATTTTGCAATTAGTATGAATTGTTTAGACACACATATGAGCTATCTAAGGCAAAGGTGTATAAGCTTAGATGAAGGATTATCAAAGCATTAGGTATTAGAAGCATGAACTTAAGAAATTCAATAGGTATTGTTTTTCTAGAAGTTAAGATGGTTTCTAAATACATGTCAAAGCTAGTGGGAGCATAAGTGTTATGCTTATATGATAATAATCATCATGATAGTGGGAGCATAAATGTTGTGCTTGTATGATTATTATGGAAAGTATTGCAAGTTAGCAATATTAATTATAGAAAACAAGAGTTATACTTTGCAAAGTCGCAAGGGTTGAAAAGTTGTTTTGCTATAATTAAGGGAGAGAATATTATGCTTCATTTCAAATATAAAGGCTTAGGTTGTGGAATGTTAATAAATTTAGTCAAGGATACCTAGTGCGTTCTCAAATTTCGATTATGATTATGGCATCCCTCTTCATAAATCGAATTATGAGAATGTGACACATAAAATATTATGGCAGAAGATTGATAAAGTATCAGATCTTTATGTAAGACATTATGGATCGTGTCTCATACGCTTCGAGTAAACGATCGATTGCAAGTGCTATAATATTTGACCATTCTAAAATTTTCCAAATGTCTAACGCATTTAGAGGGAAAAATGACAAGAATCGGTTTTGACTAAGATAATTAAACAACTATCAAAGGACGATCCAAAGCTCGCTGAGGATTGGTCGCTTGTGAGTAGTTGGAAGTATAGTATTGGATGGACCATATCGACATTATGATGAATAGAAAAGATTCTATTAAGAATGAGTTGTCATATGGAAAATATGGAAATGTTTCCATATTGGGAGTTGGATATTGAGAGTCTATGTCTAGATTAGAAATTTTATGCAAAAGGATGTTCAAAGGAATGTACTTTGAGTGAGAGACATCACGTCTATGGAATTGTACTGTAATAATCTTGAATAGAGGACTTTGTAATTTCATTGGCAATAGTCATTGTGACTTTTGTGCTATGACATTACGAAAGGATCATTGCATAAAATGTTAGAAACTAGCATGTTCTATAAGTGGCAAGAATTTGATATTCTTTCACTTGTGAAAAGGATTGGGAGTTGTGAAATGAGTATGGTTGGAAATGTGTTCATTTGATCTATTTCACAAAGTAAGGACCGTAGGTAAACATTGTGTGCATGCTGAGAGCATGGGACAAGTGTAGTAATAATTCATGTAATAAGAAGTTGATTACCCGAAACAACAATTAATGAGTAATTAATATGGTGATTAAATGAAATGTTTTATTTATACCCAGAATTTAGGGTCATATGGGATTAGTATTATTCTTGTGTTTCACTTTGCATGTTTTGACTTCCTGAATAATTAAGTTGGTTCAGAACAATCAAATTATTCGAACGGACCACAGTCGTTCATATGTTGGAAGTAGGTATGAATGAAGACTATCGTGAATTGGTGTGTGGATTGTCAAAAGTGTATTAGACATTAGCAAATGTTTGCTGCAACGTTCATGAGTGCTTATGAATATGAGTTTGAGCATTGGATTAAACCCACGCTCACTTTGATCACTTCATGGATTTTATCACGAGTGATTGGTGAGACGATAACATCTTATATTCTTGAAACCGAGATGTGTGAGTTGTATCTTGCGAGTCGGTTGCACATTGATAATATGTAAACACACCAGTAACTTGGTGTTATAAAACATATTGTTGTGTGTGATTCGGTAAGTGAGTGCAAGCGAGCATTGAGTCAAAGTTTTGATGGGTTTTAGGCATAAGAACAATCCTATGTGCTCATACAAACCCTAATGCTTGGATCTGGGTTTCTCTATTGTACATGCTTTGAATCCAAGACTAACAAACTTAGATCTAACATATTATAAACTGAATTAGGGTTTATAGAATTACCTTTGATTGTTATATAGCAATACTAATCAATTCCTTGCTTGGATTGGCCTTAGAAAGCTTAGTGCCTCAAGTGCTGCACCTCTAATGGAGTCACAAACACCATATACAACTTGGATGAAGAGGAGAAGAAGAGAGGCTGCCCAAAAACGGCTGGAAACCCTAATGGAAGAATTGTCCACGTTTTTGGGGCATAGGGGCCCTTTATATACATGTAGGCTATTAGGGTTTACAACTAGGAAACCCTAATTTGACTGCTTAGGCCCTAAGCAGCCCATGGACTCCTTAAACATATCCCTTGGACGATTTCTAATGGGCTTCCCATAGAATTCGTCCAACCTATATATTATTAGGTGATCCATAGCCCAATTATAATTATCTTATAATTACAACTTCAGTCCCCTAAGTTTAATTAATCTCTTTTAGCAACAAAATTAATTAACAATTAATTCTTGACTAATATTAATTAAACAATATGATTTCTCCTTTAATATATTATTCTCATAATATATTAATAAATCATATTTAAACCTTTCTCTCCTTAAATCATCCTACATATTGCTATGGTGAAGGCAAACCAAAAGGACCATGCTCATAATCGGGTCAAGTACATACCAAAATAGTTATGGACTTAGACACTAATCCAACAAGTTTATCTGTTCCTTTTATCCAAAGTAGGATAAAAGCGATATATCTGGGCCCCTCGATGATTTAGTGATGACACCTAAGCGCTTGGTCAAGCCGGGACTAATTTGATGTGTTCAAATTGTAGTCTGTTGTCAGTCGTCATAAATCGGAAACCGGGAAACAACACATAGACAGAGAGAATGATTTAAATCCATGTCTCAGTCTATACGATATCTAGAATGGAGGAATATATGATCCCTTATCTAAAGGACACGCTTCTGATAGGATCAGAGTTGACAGCGACTTTTGAAAGCAAGGATTGGAGATCATGATCTGAAGTCATACGCATAATAGTTATTAGACTTATCCAAGTGGTAGACTGTTGGATTAGTGTCTAAGTCCATAACTATTTTGGTATGTACTTGACCCGATGGTGCATGGTCCTTTTGGGTTGCCTTCACCAAAGCAACTTGATAGGATGAATTATGGAGAGAAAGGATTAATTATGATTTATTAATATATTATGAGAATAATATATTAAAGGAGAAATCATATTTTTTAATTAATATTAGTCAAGAATTAATTGATAATTAATTTCGTGGCTAAAAGAGATTAATTAAACTTAAGGGACTGGAACTGTAATTATAAGATAATTGTATTTGGGCTATGGATCACCTTGGAATAATAGGTTGGATGAATTCTATGGGAAAACCCATTAGAAATCGTCCAAGGGATATTCTAAAAGGGTCCATGGGCTGCTTAGGGCTTAAGCAGTCAGATTAGGGTTTCCTAGTTGAAAACCCTAATAGCCTACATGTATATATAGCACCCTTAAGCCCCAAAAAACGTGGCTAAGAGTTCCTCTAGGGTTTTAGACGTTTCTAGGCAGCCTCCTTTCTTATCATTCTTCATCCGCTTGCTCTTGGTGTTTGTGAGCCATCAGAGGAGTGACACTTGTGACTCTATGCTTTCTAAAGCCATTACAAGGAGGATTTGAGATTGTTATTGCTACATAACAATCAAGGTATGATCTAAACCCCATTCTTATGTTAATATGATTAATTGTATGCTAGAACTAGGGTTTAAAGTCTTGGATGAATTGCATGTACAATAGAGAAACCTAGATCCAAGCATTAGGGTTTGCATGAGCACATAGGATGTTCTTATGGCTAAAACCCATCAGTTATTGGGGCTAATAACTTACTGGAAGTGTAGATCAATTGTCTTCCAATTGCTATCATAATCCTTGTTTCTTTTACCTCCAATTCTAGGGATTTCAAGTGTGATATTTTTCTGCATACAAAAAATGTTTTGAAACATTCAAAAGGTTCTCAAAATCCCCCTATGTGTCTTGTTATGTTTTTGTCTTGCTAGCAAAAAGATGTCAACTTCTAGCCTGAAAAATCTTGTAATTCTTTGTTGTTATGTCGTGTATTTTTCTGCCCTAAAACCAAATCATGAGGGCTGAAATAGCAATCTTATATATCATCCAAATCTTGTCGAAAAGTCCATCCAAGATTCATCCTAGTAGGTGTTTTGAATTGGTTCATAATGAAGTCTTGATTCGGTGAGTGTATGATTTTGTGTTTGGTGTGATAAAGGCATTCTACTTTCAACATTGTTGTTTCATCTCTTTGCTCTTTCCATTAAATACTAAATTGATGCCTTAAAACCTTCGCTCATGATTAATTGTTGTGTCATCTCTTGGATTTAAGTCATTATATTAAGTCTTGAAGTATAGGGTGATGTTTAGCTAAAATTACAAATCTGGATAGATTTGTTCACTTTTCTTGCGAGGGATGTAAAGGACATTCTGGTACGATTTAGAGAAAAGCACCACAAGACCAAAGTTTTGGGAATCGAGTCTAGTTTCCAGAAAGTCTGTGTAACGACGTAAATTTTCAAACAAAATTTTCATTTTAAAAATCCCATAATTCTCATAACACATTTCACAAAAATCTCATTTATTTAATTTACAACACAACTCCATAATTGTTTTATTAATAATCTAGGATCCTTGAAATATAACTCTTTCTTTGGTGTGTACAATCAAGCCGGCGCCTTCCCGCGGTCCTGAGAAAAACCAGAAACACATATCACATAATATGGTAAGCACGAAGCTTAGTGAGTTCCCCAAAATACCACACATATCTCAGTAGCCTATCATGGCTATACTCAGATAAGACCCTTCAGTCGATGTGTCTTAGTGGGACCCTCCGGTCCCAACTCAATAAACTCATAATAACAATACTCGACATAAATCACAAAGACATAATGCAAAATATTACAATACACAGATAAGCACATAAGAAAGCTCAGTCACACAAGGATACCACTCATGGTAAGTATAGTGAGAAGACTCACCTCGGATGATGAACAACCCCTATAAACGTTGTTGCTACGCACCGACCTCTAACTCTGAGCCAAATCCTCAATTAACCCAACTAGGAACTAAGTCTAAACTCTCACTCATTAGGTCATAAGGTATTCCACTAACCAGCCCATCAATAACCTAAAACCCATTGGCCCCACCAAGGTCAAACAATAAATGGGCTCTCCCGAGGCCCAAATCTCAAATCTAAATGGCAAGCCCAACTCAAGGGCCCAAAGCACATATACATATTCCTCTGGTCCGAAACTCTATTGCAACAAGGCCAAACTCCAAGCCCAACACTCAAGGCCCAAAATGAGACTTAGCCCAAAAGTCCACAGTGAGGTTACGTGGGGCATACCTCTCTTGGTACGCTCAACGTACCCACGTATCCAGATTGGCCATCGGGGACACTAGGGTAGTACACGGGGAATACAAGAATTATGCTCAGCATACTCCCCAGACTCACTCTTTCTACTCATTTGGTCTTAAGCAGTTAAGACATCAACTCAAATCGCAGATCTGGACTCCCTAATGGATCTTACTCCATAAAGTCAGTGACTTTCAGTCTTTGCATGGTTGAGAATGTAACAAACACCCAAAACACTCACTCTCTTATCTCAAAAAGCTCATAACTCATGCATGGCTTGATTCCAACATCCAAGACCTCATTTTATGGATCCTCTCCACTAAAAACACTTTAAAGGACAAACATTAGGCTCTGGAGTGCAACAACTCATAAAGCTTCAAGCTTTGGGACCAAAAACCCTAAAATGGACCATATCATGCACAAATCAAAAGGATGGGAAAGATTTGAGCTTTATACCTTCAAATGATGCTCCATCTACAAAAGAAGCTCAGATCCAAAGCCTAGACTCCAACTCTATTCTCTTCCATGCTCCTTCTTCACTCCAAAAATGCCACAAGAACACTTATAAGCTCACAATAGACACTCAAGCTCAAAGAACGGGAATTAGGGTTTTGGAGAGTTGAAATCCGGAAATGGTGGTTGGATATGAAGACATAATGTTCCTTAAATAGGGGCACTCCAAAATATTAGGGTTTCTTTCTGGACCTAGTACGCCCAGCGTACTGGGTGAATCCGCTTTAAATTCACGCACATGAGTACGCTAAGCGTACACACATGTACGCCCAACGTACTCAGGTGCCACCTTTCTCAAATAAGGGACTCATCCTGCCACAACTTCAAACTTCCATCGCTTCCTCGATATAACTTCGATTCCAATGAACCTCATACCCACAGAAAGGTGACGAGATGCCCTACGCTCCTAGCAACTCATCGCAACCCCGAGACTTCATCATGCCTCGTTTTTAGCCCACGAGCGCTAATCACGAACGATCCAAAACAGGATGTTACAGTATGATATCATCCTTTTTGGAGTGGGGGATTCCGTTTTATGCTCAAAACACTAAAAAGGGGTCAAGCTGGGAAATTCTAAAACTTAAATAAAAATAAGCATCCACCTAATTATAATGCTAACACAATATTAGGGGTGCTTGTGATAATCTCAAGTGTTCACGAGTACTCTGTTTGGGAATTCTTGTGGAATTTCCCAGCTTCTTGACAAAGGCGAGTCAATCCTTGTGGAATTAAAGTACTCTTTTTGGGAATTCTATATCTTAGATAGGTTGGAATGAACCAAGAATGTTGTAGGATGCATGTACCCCAACTTTCATGGATATGTTTGCTAGGATTTATGTTTCCTTTCTATGATTAAAAGTTTAGGTTCTATTGCATGTTAGACTTGTGTTTGGGAAATTTAAAGTGTGAGGTGTGATAGGTTCATGCTAGAAAGAGTGTTTTTATTGTTTGTGAATGATGCATGCATGTTGTGATTTCTAAAAATTATTTGTCTGTGATGATTATAGCAAAACATGTGTAACACCGTAAATTTCCTAACAAAATTTTCATTTTAAAATCATATAAATCTCATAACGCATTTCACAAAATCTCATTTATTTAGTTTACAAAACGCATCTCCATAATTGTTTGATTAATAATCCAGGATCCTCAGAACATAACCCTTTCTTTGGTGTGTACAATCAAGCCGGTGCCTTCCAGCGATCATGAGAAAAACCTGAAACACATAACACATAACAAGGTAAGCACGAAGCTTAGTGAGTTCCCCAAAATACCACACACATCTCTGTAGCCACTCGAGGCTATAACACAGTAAGACCCTCCGGTCAATGTGTCTCAGTGGGACCCTCCGGTCCCACAACTCTGATGGACCCTCCGGTCCTAGCTCTATAAGCTCTGAATAATATACAACATAAATCACAAAGAAATAATGCAGGCTATCACAATACACAATGTAAGCACATAGGACATCTCAGTCATACAAAAATATCACTCATGGTAAAGTATAGTGAGAAGACTCACCTCGAATGATGAACATAGTTTAATTTAATTCATTAACTTACTATTATATATCATGTAGGGATATTAAATGATTTACATTTTTTTAACTACAAATTTAATTTAATAATAACCTAACACTTATATCCATCTATGTATATAAGGGACTCAAACCTTCTCTTAAAAAAAATAATACTTTATACCGTTGGATTAGAAACCCTTCACATCACATCGAGATATTTCTTTTGAACAACAAGCTATTTATTGAAATACGATATACAAAGTTGCTAAATTTACAAGGATTAAGAAGTCAACAAGATATGAGAGCATCTACAATGGGGAGTTTAATGGAAGAGTTGAATGATGTGTAATGACTACGTGTCTTTTAATGGATACAACTCCACCATTGCGAAATGCCACCTTGGCATTCAATGAATTTGGAGTTTAATGACCATTGAACTCTTCAATGAGAAAAAGGAAAATATTTAAATCTTTAAATAAATATATTTTTTAATATTTTCCATTGAACTTGTAAAGTTTAATGCATTATGAGATAAAAATGAATAGAGTTGTATAAAATAGTAAATGATGATGTGACGCTCCATTAAACTCTATAGAGTTCAATACATTGTGGATGCCCTTAATTATAACAAGAAATCTAACCGATTGATTTGCCAACTCCCCTATTTTGATCCATAGATAAGACAACACATGAATCTCACCTGGTATGAGACGATGAGGCTTAAGAGAATTCTTGAACGCCTTGTCGTGTCTGTGTCTCCAGATTCCCATAATTAAAGGTCACCACACTGTCGCCTTACATGTTTCTGCACCTACAACCACAGACAGTCGATCTAGAAATAACTGGAGCTGACATTCAGGTTGCAACCAAAGGGCAGACTAAGGAGGTAAATTAACCTAAAATACTTGATAGCAAAACAAAGTTTCTTGTAACGCACAATCAATCTATCATGTATTTTATAATATATTATTACTAAATTGCAGTAACTATGGTAAGATATTTTTCTTTCTTTAGAAGGATATTTAATTTACTTTTTGGGACAACCCAAAATAAATCATTATCATTATAAATACTTATAAAGCTAGCATTTTTCCTTTCACCACATTCATTTGAAACTCTCATATATTTTTCCTTTCACCATATTCATTTGAAACTCCCATGACTTTTCAATTTCTTTCTAATAATAATTATAATTTGGTTAATTAGGTTAAATAAATATCAAATCTAAAGTATAATAATACATAAGCTAAATTTCAATATTAAAATAATATCTTTATTTCTACTTATAAAGTTATGTTTTTTAACTTTTAACATATAATATTTAATTTATTAGTTTTAATATATTGTTAAATGTAAACCATTATCATTTTAAAGATACAATTTTTGAACAATTTGTATAAAATACTTAAATTATTAATTTAAATATATAACATTACAGTGTAAACTTAAATACAAATTTTAGTTTAATTTAAACAACCCAAAAAATATTTTGTAAATAGTTAAAAGTGATAAATTGTAGTGTCTTTCTAATAATGATTATAAGTTGGTTAATAATGTTAAATAAATATCAATCCGAAAGTGTCATCATAAATAAACTAAATTTCAGTTTTAAAATAATATATTACTTCTACGTATAAAGTTATGTCTTTAACGTTTAACATATTATACTTAATTTATTAGATTTAATATGTTGTTATATGTAAATCATTATCAGTTTAAAACTATAACTTTTGAACAGTTTGGACAAAATACTTAAATTGCTAACTTAAATATAACATTATAATGTCGATATAAATATAAATTTCAATTCCACTTACAAAACCAAAAAATATTTTATAAATAGTTAAAAATAATAAATTGTAGTGATAAATACAAAAACTAAATTGTAATCTCAATTTAACTAAAATATTCCTAAAGATATTTTTATAATCATTAAAAGTTTTTAAATAAATAGCTTAAAATAATTTATAATAATAATAGTTAAAAATAACTCTATATAAATGATTATACTGTTACCTTTAAAATCAAAAAATAATGTTTGGTTTTTCTAAATAATTATAATGATAGAAATTAAAACATTAAACAAATAAATATTAAAAAATTAATTAACAATAACAACAACTATAAATAACATTAAACCATATATTATATTTAATTTTATTCATGTGTAACTCGCGAGTAGAAGTCATTCAAATGATTGAGATTATAAAGTTATAATAGATGTATATATTATCATATATTCAAAATAATCAATATATTATATCAATTTAGTATACAAATTATTATATCAAATTTAACAACAACGTTATTGTTATATTAAAAAAAAACATATATTTATAAAGACTTCAACTATATAGTGTTTCTGCGCAACGCGCGAACATTCGCCTAGTATGAAGAAGAATAATATGAATCACTTTGCATATATACATGATTTTTGATATTTAATATTGATCTGTTCAATAATATAAGAATTGTGTTGTTGCAAGTGCTTGCGATCTGTTGTAATGGTTTAAAATCTGTAATATGATTTATTCTAAACATGAAACCCGGATGAAAAGTATAGAACTCTTTTACCCTATATATATATATATATATATATATATATATATATATATATATATATATATATATATATATATATATATATATATATATATATATATATATATATATATATATCTTCGTTTAGATTCTAATTTACTGGATAAACACATACTAGAATAGGGCTTTTTTGATCTCGTTCTTCTTCAATATCAACTATTTCTTGAAAGATGAATAAATGGTTCAAAAAAGATATATCTTATTAGATCTCGATCATTGGTAGAGTTTTCAATGGGTTAATCATCAAGAGGATCAATAGATCGAATAGCTTTTTTAATACAGACTAATATGACATACCTTGGTTTCAACTGCTACCATAAAAGATTTAAGTTCGACTAACGGTTTAACCAAGCAAAAATCATTTTCTGCCGAAAATGACAAAAAAAAAAGTACAGGAATACCAAAAACGTTCCAAAAAATTAATAATACGAACATAAAGGGCGACGATGGATCTATTGCATTAGTAGACTCCTGATAATCGAAGCTTGGGTGGAATCTGTGTTGTCCAGCAACTCTGATAGACGCTCACTTAAGTCGTCAACCTCTCTGTGCAAGCTTCTAATATAGCTGCATGTGTCTTGTAACACCCGCGTTGCTGATACCTGCATCCATCGATCAATCATATTGTCATCTTTCTTATCGATCAAACTGTATACAGAGAGAGAGAGAGAGAGAGAGAGAGAGAGAGAGAGAGAGAGAGAGAGGTGTCGGTCGATTTGTTCTTGCATTGGCACATTAAAGATTGATTACTACCTTGTCGGAGCAGCGGTTGCGAATTTCAGGAAGAAGCTGGTGCAATTTGGAAACAAGATCGTTGATTTGCTCGTCAGTGATCACTGAAGCTGCTGATTGCCTGGATCTTGACCTTCTGCTTGACATTTTTATTCTGGAATTTAACTAAATATACTATACTATACGAGTGCAGAAAAGAAGCCAAGAAATAGCACAAGTAGAGATGCAAAAACCGAAGATCGATCAGTGCATGAGTGAAAGCTGTGGGCTGAGCTTCTATTTAAATATCCTCCATAGTTGCTTACTTCCAAGATATAAGAAGAAAAGTGAGAAGAAAAAATATTTAATACAATGACAGTTGGGCTAATATGTGATCGGAGTTTGTTAAAGATACCGAGTTTCAATCTTACAATTATATATTATAGTTTCAATCTTACAATTATATATTATTATTTTATGAAAAACAGTGAACTTTAATTAAGACAAGAAACATTGTTTTAAGATATTCGAGAAATTAGACATTATCTTTCCAGTTTACTTGAAATGTTTTTTCACGGTAACTTGAAATGGCAAACAATTACCATGCATATATGACAACAAAAATGAGAAATTATAAGTTAGAAAACCAAGAATAAGAAAAAAAAAAAAAAAAAAAACTAGATTCCTAGACCTTTTAAAATTTACTGGACGTGAAAATACGCATGCATGTTGTAGTATACCAACCTGCTACGAAGAGGCAAACAGTTGAGAAGGATTGGGAATAGAGACGGGATGGGTTGTACTTGTACCAATGATCATAGAGGAAGATAAACCCTAATTTCACCTTCTTGGTAATTAATTATGATTTATGTGTCTTATTTCATAACAACTTTCCACTGAATTAACGTCAACCAAGCTAATTTTTCCTTCCCATGACTATTAATGATATACCGGAGTCGAGATCGGAGCTACCTTCCAGCCTCAGAACTCATCAACTATCGTTGATATGTCAGTGATGAGTTTCAACAATAATTTGGACCATAGCTGATACTCGACAATACTCTTAGGTGAACCATCTTAAATTTTATTATAGATTAGTAAGTAGACTAGAATATTCATCACATTCTAAAAAAAAAAAAGAGGAGTCATCTTGATCTAGACTGAAGTCTGAAAGAACCAGAGCCCTTAGATACGGGAATCAATCCGCCGATTAATGTTGTAACAACTCCAAGATTCGAATATTACCTTTTAGAAATCGGAGATGTGTTGAATAGTTTCTAGGGTTTTTTTTTTTAATGAATTTGTGAACAAATAGAATATTAGGGGAGTTTTCCGATAGATTCGGGTGAACATAGATATTGGCGGTGATATCGTGAGGGGAGGAGTGAATGTGTTTGACCAGTCAAAATGCTTGAAATAACAGACACTTTCCTTAAATAGGAAGAACAGCACATGACACGTAGGCTGCCTCCGACCGATACCCTTTTTGGATTTTGGCTTTCACAAGCAAGGATAGAGATATGGGGGCATTCTCGTAACTACAAATCCTTTCAAATCTCGAAATCGATATACTATCAGCTTCATTTGAGATATTCCCTAGTACTTATACAGGTTATTAGGCCAAGAATGGAAAATGAATTGTAAGTATAAGGTTCTACCGTGTATCTAAAAGTTTGGCTGGTAAAAAATATACCAAAAAATGAAATATCCTATATCTTTTGACCATCTTTTATATACCTTTATAATAAAACGAACACATATCTTGAAAAATGAATATTGTTTAAAACTTATAAAATAAAAATGTACGGACGATACAATTTAATCTTTGATTATTTTGTTATTGTTAATGAGTAAATTCATTCACAAATCCTTACGGAAATTCTCTTAAAAATCGTAACTTATTTTGGGGGTGATTCGACCTTGTCCTGGTTCTTACTTGATTATGGCAACAGTACTTGGGTTGCTCCTACAAGAGCACAGAGAAAAAAGGCCGTCAGCCGTTTCCGAGGAGGAGGCTCGCAGAAAGATGCTCCGACGGTCAAGTCAGTAGGGTTAAGTGAGTGTATTTGGGTGTTGCTTGGGGAAGATGACTTACCTGCCGGGGTCGTGAGCGTTCCCTTTTTATACTCAGCAATCCTGCTTGTCCGTACGAGACAAGATCGCATGGGCCGACAGGATCTGGGGCGTTGATTGGAGGATCGTTCTCCTCTATCTGTCAGAGCGCTGCCATTGGTACTGCTGGTAATGCTCTGATCCTTTGCTTTGTCGTCTGACCGTATCATTTGTCTTGGAGCTGAGGGCGCCCTTGGCGGACACAAGCCTCCTACAAGGGCACCCCTGGCAGGCGTTTATCCTTCTGCCAGCGCGCCCTGCGCTTAGGGGCGCTGGCGGGCGCTAAGCCCGCTTGGTATGGTCTGCCGAGCGCGCTAGCCTTCTGAGCTGGGTGCGGCTCTTTCGTTCTGGCTAGGGCACGTTATCAAGTCCCTCGGTCCGGTAGATGTAGCGTTGTTGCACTAGCTACGACGTCCTGGACTTAATTGCTCTATACGTGTCTGTTTTCTGTTCGCCCGCCGTTTCGATTTTTAATGATGACGTGATCGCTCATCATGGCTAGCGGTTACGTTATTTTGTCAGGGATTTTGAATATCCCGCCTTTTCCTTTCTTATATAATAACACGTATCGTTGTTCTTTTCCTTTTCCTTCACGCTTCCTGTCCTTTGTTCTTCTTTCTTCCAGGGTTCTTTTTCCTCTTTTCTTGCATGGTTGATCCTTTCGGAACCCTTCCTACTGAGGCTGAGTACAAATTCCTAGCAGAGACGTATGGTCTCTCTTCAGCAGATGGGGTCGAGCTCCCATCACTTGGTTCGTCCATCATGTCCCCTCCTCCTGGCAAGGTAGGGATCTATCTGAAAACCCTTGACGCTGGTCTACACCTCCCCCTTACCGATTTCCAGGAGGAGGTCCTACAGAAGGACGGTTGTAGCATCCAGATGTTGACTCCAAACACCGTGAACAAGGTGATGGCGTTTGATATGATCTGTCGTGCCAATGGCGTTCTCCCCGACTACTTCGTCTTTAAGTACTTCTTTAAGTTATGTTGCACTGGTGATAAGTGCACTTTCTTCGTCCGGCGAGGGGGGGCACACCCTGGTCCCCGACGGGAGGACCCCGAAGAACTGGCAAGATAAGTGGTTGTGGTTGAATCGCGGTTTGGCAAGTAGTAGACGGTATCATGCTAACTCCTTTGTCGACACTACTCCCAAACTGTTCCCACACAATCAAGGTGTTGCCAACCTCCTGAAGAACATCGAAGTCACTCCTGAGGACTACTCTAAGGCTCTGTTGGCTGGTGTGGGAATGAGTCCGTCTTGGAGGCAGCGTAGGAAGATGGCGGTCTTCTACACCATCGCCAATGGTAAGTGCTCGTATTATCTCTCCCCCCTTTCTTCTTTTAGGGTTAGGGTTTTAGTTTGTTTTATCCTTATATGTTGGTTATGGGTTTCCTTTGTTGAATCCTTCTTGTCCATGGATGAGGTGCTTTGAAAGCGCTACCGGGGGAAACTGGAGCACCGAGAGGTGGATTTGGTCGATTGTCTTCCTCCACCGTGGCGCCTTGACCAGCTTATCCTGACCACTGTTGCCTCTACTCCTCTTGTGATCATCATGACGTCTCATCAGTTGGGAGGAACGCTTTGGCCTCTTTCCCAATTTCAACTGTCGTACCCCCGAGTGGCACTTACTCCAGTTCGGCTGAGGTGGAGGAGGACAACAATGACGGTATTATTTCTAACGTCCGTTGTATGCAGGCCAAGAGGAAAGTCGTCTTAGCTATGGGCGAGGCGGTTACCGGTGCACCAAACGTTGCTAAACGGGTTCCAACGAGGTGTGGCTTCGCCCGCCTTCTGAGTTCGATATCCTCAACACCGACGGCGGTTGTCGTGATCCCCGATGATGATGTTCAACAGTTCGAGGGGATCCAAGGGGAGTCTGAGCAGCCCATTGTTCCTGTTTAACCTATCCCTCAAGTTTTTCCTGATTTTCCCTCGCTTAAAGATTCTGGTAATATGGAGTGGGCCTCAACTTCTCCTGGGGGTACTGGCGGGGGTTCTTCTGGGCCTCCCCCTTTTGTCCCTGCTTGGAATCTCAACAATGAGTCCCGCCTATCTGTTCGTACTAACGCAACGGAGTTTGCCCGTCATCCATTCCCCCCGCTGCAATTGCTGAAATGGAAGCCATGGGTAGTTCGACTCTTTCTCATAACATGTCTTATGCCGCTGCGCAAGCGATGTTTTACCTTGTTGAAGGTGCTCGGCGTATTCAGCTGCTCAGTGAAACGAAGGCTGCTCACGCTGGGTGTGATTCTCATGAAGCTGGGTTGAAGCGCCAAGTATCTGAGCTTGGTAGTGACATGCAGATTATGGAGCAGAAGTGTCAGTTGCTTGCTGTTGAGAAGGCTGCTACAAGGAAATCAGGTCTGTCCTGGAGGCAAAGGTGGATTCCCTGACTCAATTGAATGAAGGATTGATGATTCAAGTTGAGAGTTTGGAGCGAAATGTGGCTGATCGCGACAGGTTGATTGTTGCTGTTCAAGCGGGTGCTGAAGCTACCCAGCGCGATTTAGACTGGCTCTTGTGTGTGGGTTTGGTGCGTATTGTGGACAAGCTGATTGAGCATCCAAATTTTACAAGTGTTGTGAGTCTCATTCGCCATTCTGCTTTCGTCGCTGGGGTGGAATCCGGTTATAATGCCTTGGTTACTGGAGTAGGCTCTAAGTCTGGTAATCCTGGTGCTAGTGTCACCCATCCTGGTCCTGCTGTCAGTGTAAATGAGGCCTTACTTGCGTTCGCTAGTATGGATCATGCCTCTTTATTAGGGTTGGGGGAGTTGGATATCCAGGGGGTCTGGGAACTTTGTGTTTTTACAGGTTTTGAAGGTACTCCTGAGGGTGTGGAAGTCAACGCTATGGGTGATCTTGGTGCTGGAAGTAATGTTGATGATTTGGTTGGCGATGGTGATGGAGGTGCTGGTGGTGGCGGAGGTATTAGTAACGTTGTTAAGGGGGTTAGTGATGATGTTGGCAGTAAAGAGATTGATGTGGAGCATGTTGGTGAGGTTGGTTGTGGTGGTGGTGGTGGTGAGCCTGCTGGCAGAGTTGGCAGCGGTGGTGGTAGACGTGCTGGTGGTAGTGAGGAAGATGGTGAATGTGCTGGTGGAAAAGGTGCTCCTGCACCGTGTGCTACCCCTACTGGGGCGTGAATATTTTTTATTTACTTGTTTTTTTTCTAGGCACTTCGTGGGTTTGTCTTGGTTGACCCTTTTTTTGTTTTGTACTGCTGTTGTGGCCTTTAGGCGTTGTTGCTCTAGACATGTTTGTTTGATGTATGTTGGTTTTGTTGGTTTTATATATATTGCTCTAAACACTGTTAGTGTTTGTATTTTTATTCAAGATTGGTACACTGAGTACGGAAGCTTTGCGCTTACTAAGCATCAATACATTGGTGCGTTTAATACTCTAAGTATTCAACCTCAATGCGCTGAGTATGAGGGTTGTTATTCTTAATACACTAAGTATTTGATCATCAATACACTGAGTATGGGAGTTTGTTCTTAATACACTAAGTATTTAATCATCAATACACTAAGTATGATAGTTTGCGCTAATACACTAAGTATGAAAGTTTGCGCTCAATACACTAAGTAGTTCCATCAATATACTAAGTATGACAGTTTGCGCTCAATACACTGAGTATTTAAGCTTGGAGAGCTTTCTTTTTAACACACTAAGCATTGCGTCGAGCAGTATGATTATATGATTTACCTTTGACATGTTAAGTGGAGGAGTCTGGACTTGGCAATCTTTAAGCGCCAGGCGAAGCTGCTTGTCTGGGCATTTTGACTCTTTGGTACTACTCATCCGACCTGGTAGGGCTTGTTAGAAGTAAAATTTCCTCAAGTTCCTTGCATTTCAGGTCCTTGGGATTTCTCTCCCTTCCATTGTTTCTAGCACATATGCTCCGCTGCGATTTGCCTCGATGATCTGATATGGCCCTTCCCATACGGGGCCTAGTTTGCCTTGTGGTTGGGCTCGACTTGCCTCATTCCACCTTAACACATATTCTCATACTTTGAAAGCTTTTTCCCTGACTCTTTGGTTGTAATATTTCTCTACAGCATGCTTGTATGCGGCCTTCCGTACACCTGACCGTTCTCGTCGCTCTTCAAGGAGGTATAGACTTAGCCTCAAGTCTTGGGAGTTAGTTTCCTCCTCGACGTGGATTGGCCTCAAACTGCCTATTGTCAATTCTACCGGGAGTATCGCCTCCGCCCCGTGTGTCAGGCTGAACAGGGTTTCTTGCGTGCCTGTTCTTGGCATTGTCCGGTACGACCACAGCACTGTTGGCAGTTCCTCGACCCAGTTCCCTTTAGCTTTCCCCAGTCATTTCTTGATTCTGTTTACGATCATTCGATTGGATACTTCTGTTTGCCCATTCGACTGGGGGTGTGCTACCGATGTAAACCGTTGAGTGATCCCTTTACTAGCACACTGATTTCTGAATAGATTTTCAGCGAGCTGCAGCCCGTTATCGCTGAAGAGTGTCTTGGGCGTTCAGAATCTAGTCAGTATGTTTTCCCATACGAATTCGATTATATGCCTTCCTGATATGCACACTAATGGCTTAGCCTCAATCCATTTTGTGAAATAATCCACCGCGACCACCATGTACTTGAGTTTCCCCGGAGCCTCTGGGAACGGTCCCACAATGTCTATCCCCCATTGATAGAATGGCCATGGGCTGGAAATGTTGGTCAGGGGAACCGGGGGGTTTCCTTGGACTGGGGAATACGCTTGGCATTCTGCACACTTATTTGTTAATTCTACTGTATCTTGGTGCGTAGTAGGCCAGTAAATTCCTATGCAGAGCAATTTTCCTGTTAGAGCGTGCATCCCCTCGTGTGCGCCTGTTTTGCCAACATCCACTTTCTGGAGTGCATCCCTTCCCCTGGCCTCGTCCACGCACCTTTGTGAACCCTTTACGGTATAGTTCCCCGTTCACAATCACGTATAAGGGTGCCTTAAGGCGCACCTTTCTAGCTTCTTCATGGTTTTCTGGTAAGATGCCTTGTTGTAGGTATTCAATCAACGGGGTCATCCATGTATGTCTAGTTGTTGTTAAGGCGTTCACTTTTCATTTATCTATACTTCTCTCCTTAAGTACCTCGATTAGGACCTTGGATAAGTGGTCGAAGCATGTTGATGCCAGTTTGATCAGGGCGTCCCGCCTCCTGTTTTCGCTTCTTGGTATCTTCTTGGTCATAAATTCCTTAAAGGATTTAGTAAGTCGCTGCGCTATCTTGACGTACTTCTCCATCCTTTTGTCCTATGCCTCGAAGCTCCCATTAATTTGGTTGGTGGCCAGCCTTGAATCTGTTAGCGCCGTTACTACTTCTGCTCCCATCTGTTTGGCCAGCCGTAAACCGATGAGTAAGGCTTCGTACTCCGCTTCTTTGTTTGAGGTGTAGAAGTCGAACCGGAGGGCATATGTGACCTCTTCTCGTTCCGGGATAGTTAGGATCAGAACTACCCTTGAGCCTTCTCTGTTGGACGCCCCATCCGTATATAGCGTCCATTTTCGGCTATCTTTCAGGGTTTTCTCTGTTGTGGGTACTTCTCTTTGGGTCATGCCTTCTCCCCCTGGGGGATTTTGAGCAAAAACTCCGCAAGTGCCTGCCCCTTGATGCTTGTTCGTGGGTGGTAGCTAATGTCGTGCTCGTCCAACTCGATTGCCCATTTTGCGAGTTGACTCGAGGTCTCCGGCTTGAGCAATATTTGTTTAATCAGACAATTTGTCAAGACTTCGATCTGATGTGCTTGAAAATAGCGCCTTAGTCATCGTGCAGCATAGATGAGCGCGAACACTAGCTTTTCAAGGGCGGGGTAGTTGAGTTCGGGACCCTGTAGTGCCCGACTAACGAAATAAACTGGCCTTTGTTCTCCTTCCCTTTCTACGACCAGTACAGATGATATGGCTTCGGCTGAGGTTGAGAGGTATACCTGCAACGTCTCACCCAGGATAGGGCTTGCCAGCTTGGGTAGCTTATGTAAAGTTTCTTTGATTTGCTGGAGGGCCACCTCCGCAGCCGCTGTCCATTGAAAGTTGCTTTTCTCAATGCATCCCTTAAGCGTGTGAAAGAGTGGCATGGCCATGTCAGCTGATTTCGAGATGAATCGGCTAAGTGCGGTGAGCTTTCCGTTTAAGCCTTGTGCATTTCTTAAGGTGTTCGGCGGTGGGGTCTCCATGAGCTCGTCTACTTTGATCGGGCTGGGCTGTATTCCATGTCTAGTGATGTAATATCCTAAAAATTGCCCCTCTTCTACTCCAAAGGTGCACCTGCATGGGTTTAATTCATCTTCACTTTTTCCAATGTCTTGAAGGTTTCTTCGATGTCTTCCATAAGCTTCGCTTCGTCCGGGCTTTTAATGACCATGTCATCGACATATACCTTGATGTTCCTTCTAATTTGCTTGGCGAATATGGAATCAATTAGTCTATGGTATGTCGCGCCCGCATTTTTCAATCCGAATGGCATCTTGGTGTAACAGAAAGCGCCATGATCTGTGTAGAAAGCTGTCTTCTCCTCATCCTCCTTGCTCATTAGGATTTGGTGGTACCCTTTATATGTGTCCAAGAAGCACTTTAGTCTGAAGCTTTGTAGTGATTCTACCTTTTGTTCGATCTCTGGTTAGGGGTAACAGTCTTTGGGGCATGCTTTATTTAAGTTAGAATAGTTGATGCACATGCGCCACGTCCCGTCATGCTTCTTTACCATGACGGGGTTGGCGATCCAGGTTAGGTAAACTGCTTCTCTCAGGATCCCTGCCTTCATTAGCTTGGCCACTTCTGCATTGATCACCCAGTTGTGATCCCCTCCTTGGATTCTCTTTTTTTGTTTAACCTCCTTTGTGCATGGCTTGATCATTAGCTTGTGCTCTATGACTTTCCTATCGACATCGACCATATCGGTGGGAGTCCATGCGAACACATGCTTGTATTGTTTTAGTATCCTTACTAGCGCTTTCTTGACGTGCTCCGGGAGGTTACGACCGATGTTAAACAGTTGTTCCGGGTATTCTTCATTAATTACCTCTTTCTCGTTTGTCGTCTCAACCCTTGGCTTCTTGGTTTCCTGCTCTATTTTTGCTGGTTGCATGACCTCGAAGCATTGCAATTCCTTAGGTGGCGTGGTGAGGACTACAGCTGGCCCTTTGATGGTACTGAACTTTACGATCCCATGCATTATTGACGGGATCGCCCCTAGCCTGAGTAGGGTCGTCCTTCCTAGTATGATGTTGTGCTCTGCAGAGTGTTGGATCACCACAAAATCGATCAAGGCCATCTTCCTTCATTGTTTGTCATCACTGGTCAGCATGAGAGGTGGGTGGATTGTCCCTAGGGGCCATATGTTGTGTCTCGTGAAACCCACTAGCCTTCATGTGGTTGGTATGAGGTTCTCCTTCCACCTATCAAGGAGGAGTCAAAAACAATGTTCGTAAATTATGTCTGCCGAGCTGCATGTGTCGATATACACTCTGTAAATGGTTACGTTCTTTATGGATGCTTGTATTATAAGTGGGTTATCTCCCTTCCAGCCTTTAGGCTTGGGGTCTCTTGCTGAGAACTTGAGTCCTTGTGTTGTTGTTGTGATGCTTGTCTGATCGCTTTGATTGTCCTGTCATCCCCTTTTGATACGTACCATGAGTATTTCCTTGGGCTGGGCGTGTTCTCTTGTTGCGTCCATGGCATTTTCGGCGTCAAATTTGGCTCGGAGGCTCCGTGCTATTTTGATGAGGTTTCCTTTTAAATGTTTTCCCTCTATTTCCTTCTTCAGGACCGAACAGTTGACGGTGTCGTGTGTTTTGATTTTGTGGTACTCACAGTACCGTCCCTTTTTCGCTTTTGCTGACTGCGACTTATCTGCCACTACATAGATATCTGGTCGGCGGTTTCGCCTGTCATCTCTAGCGAACGGCCCTTGTAGGTGCTTTCCTCGCCCAAAATGCCTGTAACGACCCAAATTTTACAAAGAAAATTTTCATTTTAATTAATCAAACACATTTTCATAAATCATGAAATCCCAACACAATTGTTTTCAAATCCACATTCATTACAATTTTATTTTTAAAACATCAGAGTATCCCTAAATCATATCAGTGAAAGAGAGATAGAGTGCACGCCGCGCCATCACGCCTTTCCCTTGGCCTTGGGCTCAGATGTACCTGAAACAAATCAACAGCGTGTAAGCAAAATGCATAGTGAGTTTCCTAGAGCATACCACACACAATCTACATACACATATCCTGTTAGCTATTAAAGCTACACACATATCACATAAGCCATGCATACATAAAACTTGTAAGAATGCCCTGGGCTACCCCACTTGGTCTTTATCTAGGAATGCCATGGGTTACCCTACATGGTCTTTACCTAGGAATGCCATGGGCTACTCCACATCGTCTTATATCCAATGCCACGAGCTCCACCTGGGGTCTTCGATGCAAAAACACACAATCACATAGCATATCAAATCGACGAATGACTAAATAATCACATAATAGGCCGGCCTTGGTGCCTTAGACCCATGGGTATGGTGAGAAGACTCACCTCTATCTGTTGAATGCAGTGTTCTAAAAGGCGCGCCATGGCGTGAGGCGTGGCTTTGCCGTTACGAAAAGCTTCATAACGTTGCTGTTAGGCGTGGCCCGTGGCAAGGCGTGATATGGCGCGCCATGGCGCGTTATGGCGTGTTATGGCGCATGTTTTTTCGTTTGAGACACAGTTTTTTACTCTTTTTTATGTCTTCTCAAATCGGAGATACAAGTATTGTGGTTTTTGTTAACTTTTTGTTATTAGTTATTGATCTAACACTTCTAAAAAGTAGTTATATTTAATATAAATTTATATTTATGTGGTAATATAATTTTAAATTAATACAAAATCACCGCCTTACATCACGCCTTGAAAAACGCCATGGCTCGCCATCGCTCGTTAAGCTTGAGGCTTGGCCTTGCCGCCACGCCACGCCTCACGCCATTTAGAACCTTGGCTGAATGCGAAGCTGCTCTCGTAACAATCTGTAACCTCTCGTGTTGAATCATTAATAGTAATCTATGTTAGGACTTTACTTAATTACAGGAAACCCAAACTCCAAACCCTTTCATGAGGCCCAATTATCCTTCCCTTGTTAATGGGCCCACAGTCCATGACCAAAATCATTAATGGGCCTCTTGGCCCAATAAGGCCCAATCAATATGCCCATGGTCCATAACAGATGAAATGGATCATAATTCCCAGAATACAACCAAGTCCAATAACCAAATGAGACCCAATGGGTCAAAGGCCCAAAATAGATTCGGGCCCAACTGATGATGCGTACGCTCGGCGTATCATCCTGGTACGCGCAACGTACTAGGGTCTTGGGAATATGCGCAGCGTACACTGGGTTACGCCCAACGTGCTACCAGATTAAGCACTTTCTCCATTAAGTGCTTAATACCCGATCCATTTACGTCCAAAAGTCAGATCTAAGTTTGTTAAGACGTCCTAAGGCATAAAGCTGGCAACTTTATGCCTTTGCATGCCTCACATGCACCCAACACCCCCATTAAGACCTTTTCAAGGTTCTTAACCCATGCATGAGGACAAAACTCCCATCAAGACTCCATTTTTATGCTACTAAAGGACCAAGGCACCTCAGATCTGTCATGCCCATCTTCTGGAGTTGCTTAACTCACAAATGGAGGTCCAAAATCAACAAAAGGAACAAAGATAGAAAACCCTAGCTAGATCTAGAGATTTAAGAGGAAAGATCCAAGCTTTTTACCTCCAGGAACTCCTCAAGGTCGTTTATATGCAGATTCTTGAAGCCAAATGACACTCCAAGCTCCCTTGACCGCTTCCTTCTTCTTGGATGAACACTTAAAGGACCACAATTTCACTCTCAAGGCTCAAAATGCACTCATAATGGATATTATGGCTTCCAAGAACATTTGAAGGTGAAGAGAGCTGATGAGGGTGAGGCTCAAGTGAGTTAAGGGCGTTTAAATAGGTCACAAGTCCACAAATTAAGGTTTGCACCCTCAGCACGTACGCCCAACGTACTTCTGGTACGCCCAACATACGTCCAGCTCCTCCGCGACCATCCATACATAGTACGCTATGCGTACACTTGAGTACGTCCAACGTACTTAAAGAACCAATTGTGTAAAAATGTAAACTCTTTGAGGCTTTCAAGTCATACCTGGTTTAGGGTGTTACAATTCCTAGTTCCACCCAGCGTTTATAGACGAGTTGGACTATAGCGTTTCGCAGGAGATGCCATGACGTTTAAGTATGCCTGCTTCGTCGCCTCTCCTTCCTCTTGCCTCAAGTACCGCTCTACTTTCTCTTTTAACTCGGATCGCGTTTGCGGTTTTTTGCCCATGAGTTTTTGGGATAGGGGGCCCCGTAAGAGTCCCCACGTGAAGTCCCCAACTATCAGACCCTCGTCATGCCCAAGGATATCTAGTGTGGCATTTGTGAACCTCGTGAAATATTCCCTCACCGTTTCCCCTTCTTTCTACTTGCAGCCGATGATTGAGTGGGAGTCGCACTTGTACTTTCGTAGTTGCATAAAGTCCATGAGGAACAAGTACTTTAGTTGGCCGAAGTTGTATATGCTGCCCCGGCGAAGCGCTTTGAACCACGTGCATGCGTTGCCATCGAGGGTTGTTGGGAGGTACGTACACCAGAATTGCTCATCCAGCTTGAGCGACGTCATCGTCCACTCGTAAATGTCGATGTGGCTATCCGGGTCTGTGGTTCCATTGTAGGTATTTAAATTGGGGAGTTTGGCTGTGTTTGAAATCTCGTAATCTAGCCGTTCTTTAGCGAATGGTGATGTAACGCTTCGTGACAGATAATCTTGATTCGGTATGGGTAGTGGTCCGTGCATGCTGTATGGGTGAAACGTGTTGTATGGTTGTATTCCTGGGCTTTGGTAGGATGCATGATAGTCTGGATGAGGGTCGTAGAACGCTTGTTGCTGGAATGGAAGTTGAAGCAGATGACTGGAGGATATGGGTTGGCTTTAGGCTTGAAGGTTGTTCATAGTAGTTTGTTGGAACTGAGCGTTTATGGTGGCGATGGGTGCACCTGTCATACACGACGAAGAGAAGAAAACGGGTGATTGGTTTGCCATGGCTTGAGCCAACGGTAGCAGGGAGAGTGTTGGTTGCATGCCTATTGGTGCTTGGAGTAACGGATGAGCACCGATGGCTTGGTTTAATGGTTGGATCATCTGAGGGATTGGCGGTTGTCCCTGCACCATCGGGCTGAAAAATGGTGGCATTTGGGATATTGCAGGTTGCGCTGATGCTGGTTAGCCTAATAACGGCATTTGGACGAATGTGTCCAGTGACATCGTCGTTTGGATCATCGCCTATTGCTGAAGCGGTGTCGACGTTGTGCTGTAAGTGTTCGCCCCCGATGACCCAAGCGACAACTGATATGGGTGTGTCATTGAGGCGGTTGTTAGCAGAAATTGCCCTCCGGGATTTGGTGGTTGTTGTCCACTTGGTGGTTCAACTATTACCATTGAACCATCATCATTCGGGACTTCTCCGCTTGCCGTTATGGGCGGAGGTGTTGCATCCAACGACGCCATTAATCAGATTGGACTAGCTGGTGTCCCACCGGTGCCGTCAGACGTCATTTTTGTCATTGGATTGTGTGCTTTTGCTTTCGTTCTTTGTCACACAAACGGATGGCGCCAAATGATGCGGCCTTGTCCTAGTTCTTACTTGATTCTGGCAACAATTCTTGAGTTTCCCCTGCAAGATCACAGAGAAAGAAGACCGTCAGCCGTTTCCCGGGAGGAGGCTCCTAGAAAGACGCTCCGACGGTCAAGTCAGTAGGGTCGAGTGAGTGTATTTGGGTGTTGCTTGAGGAAGACGACTTACCTGCCGGGGTCGTGAGTGTTCCCTTTTTATACTCAGCAATCCTGCTCATCCGTGCGAGACAGGATCGCCTGGGCCGACAAGATCCGAGGTGCTGATTGGAGGATCGTGCTCCTCTATCTGTCAGAGCGCTGCCACTAGTCATGTCGGTAATGCTCTGATCCCTTGCTTTGTCGCCTGACCGTATCATTTGTCTTGGAGCTGAGGGCGCCATTGGCGGGCGCGAGCCTCCTGCAAGGGCGCCCCTGGTGGGCGTTTATCCTTCTGCCAAAGTGCCCTGCCTTTAAGGGCGCTAGCGGGCGCTAACCCCGCTTGGTCTGGTCTACCGGGCGCACCAGCCTTCTGAGCTGGGCACGACTCTTTCGTGCTAGCTAGGGCATGTTATCAGGGGGTGTTTGGGATTGCTTTTCAAAATAGCTTATTGGCTTTTTGAAAAGCTAATAAGTCAAAAAAAATGTTTGGCAAACTCATAAGCACTTTTCAGAATAGCTTTTCCATAAGCTTCAAAAAACACTTTTTAATAAGCATGTAAAACTTGACTTTTTGAAACAATTTATGGTTTTTCAACCAAAATAACTTCCAAAAGCACTTTTTAAGCCAAACACTTTTTTACTTATTGACTTATCAGCTTTTTCACTATAAAAGTTTATCCAAACACTTTTTAAAAAACTCCTTTTACCACCATTATAAGCAAATAAACACTTTTATCTAAAAACACTTTTAGAGTTCAAAAAGCTATCCCAAACACCCCCTTTATCTTTTAACAAACGGTTAATGCATGAAATATTGAAATAACGAGGGTGTTTGGGTGTTCATCTAAATACTCCTTATTAACTTATCGACTTCTTGAAAAGTCAATAAGTTAAAAAAAAGTTTTGATACCTAATGAAGACCTTTAAAACTCCTTTTTGTTTAGCATTTAAAAAAAAAGTTTTCAAGAAATAACAAATTGTGACTTTTTGAAATGACTTATAACTTATTAGGATAAAAACAACAAGCAAAAAACAATTTTAAGTCAAACATTTTTTAACTTATTGATTTATCAACTTTTGCTACTAAAAAACTAATCTAAACATTTTTTTAAAAACTCGTTTTTCCAAATTCATAAATCAATAAGTCCTTTTTAGCAAAAATCCTTTTTAACTTCAAAATAAAATCTCAAACACCCCTCAATATCAAATCAATTAAGTAATTATAAGTTACTAGTATTTTTGCAAACAACAATCTAAATATGTTTTAATCGTTTTCTTTTCAAGATTCGATTAGATAATTTGACATGTTTAATTGTTATAAAGGTGTATAGACATAATCATCATGCCAATTTTCTCAAATATACTCTACATTTTGTTTCGCAAAACCTAGTCATTACAAGGGCTTTCAAGCTTTTCTTCTTTTATTTAAGCGGTTTAATCATTATAAGGGTATATCTCATAGTACTTTCAATATAAAATAGCTTATTGGCTTTTTGAAAAGCTAATAAGTCAAAAAAAATGTTTGGCAAACTCATAAGCACTTTTCAGAATAGTTTTTCCATAAGCTTCAAAAAACACTTTTTAATAAGCATGTAAAACTTGACTTTTTGAAACAATTTATGGTTTTTCAACCAAAATAACTTCCAAAAGCACTTTTTAAGCCAAACACTTTTTTACTTATTGACTTGTCAGCTTTTTCACTATAAAAGTTTATCCAAACACTTTTTAAAAAACTCCTTTTACCACCATTATAAGCAAATAAACACTTTTATCTAAAAACACTTTTAGAGTTCAAAAAGCTATCCCAAACACCCCTTTTATCTTTTAACAAACGGTTAATGCATGAAATATTGAAATAACGAGGGTGTTTGGGTGTTCATCTAAATACTCCTTATTAACTTATCGACTTCTTGAAAAGTCAATAAGTTAAAAAAAAAATTTGATACCTAATAAAGACCTTTAAAACTCCTTTTTGTTTAGCATTTAAAAAAAAAGTTTTCAAGAAATAACAAATTGTGACTTTTTGAAATGACTTATAACTTATTAGGATAAAAACAACAAGCAAAAAACAATTTTAAGTCAAACACTTTTTAACTTACTGATTTATTAACTTTTGCTACTAAAAAACTAATCTAAACATTTTTTTAAAAACTCGTTTTTCCAAATTCATAAATCAATAAGTCCTTTTTAGCAAAAATCCTTTTTAACTTCAAAATAAAATCTCAAACACCCCTCAATATCAAATCAATTAAGTAATTATAAGTTACTAGTATTTTTGCAAACAACAATCTAAATATGTTTTAATCGTTTTCTTTTCAAGATTCGATTAGATAATTTGACATGTTTAATTGTTATAAAGGTGTATAGACATAATCATCATGCCAATTTTCTCAAATATACTCTACATTTTGTTTCGCAAAACCTAGTCATTACAAGGGCTTTCAAGCTTTTCTTCTTTTATTTAAGCGGTTTAATCATTATAAGGGTATATTTCATAGTACTTTCAATATAAAATAGCTTATTGGCTTTTTGAAAAGCTAATAAGTCAAAAAAAATGTTTGGCAAACTCATAAGCACTTTTCAGAATAGTTTTTCCATAAGCTTCAAAAAACACTTTTTAATAAGCATGTAAAACTTGACTTTTTGAAACAATTTATGGTTTTTCAACCAAAATAACTTCCAAAAGCACTTTTTAAGCCAAACACTTTTTTACTTATTGACTTGTCAGCTTTTTCACTATAAAAGTTTATCCAAACACTTTTTAAAAAACTCCTTTTACCACCATTATAAGCAAATAAACACTTTTATCTAAAAACACTTTTAGAGTTCAAAAAGCTATCCCAAACACCCCTTTTATCTTTTAACAAACGGTTAATGCATGAAATATTGAAATAACGAGGGTGTTTGGGTGTTCATCTAAATACTCCTTATTAACTTATCGACTTCTTGAAAAGTCAATAAGTTAAAAAAAAATTTTGATACCTAATAAAGACCTTTAAAACTCCTTTTTGTTTAGCATTTAAAAAAAAAGTTTTCAAGAAATAACAAATTGTGACTTTTTGAAATGACTTATAACTTATTAGGATAAAAACAACAAGCAAAAAACAATTTTAAGTCAAACATTTTTTAACTTATTGATTTATCAACTTTTGCTACTAAAAAACTAATCTAAACATTTTTTTAAAAACTCGTTTTTCCAAATTCATAAATCAATAAGTCTTTTTTAGCAAAAATCCTTTTTAACTTCAAAATAAAATCTCAAACACCCCTCAATATCAAATCAATTAAGTAATTATAAGTTACTAGTATTTTTGCAAACAACAATCTAAATATGTTTTAATCGTTTTCTTTTCAAGATTCGATTAGATAATTTGACATGTTTAATTGTTATAAAGGTGTATAGACATAATCATCATGCCAATTTTCTCAAATATAATCTACATTTTGTTTCGCAAAACCTAGTTATTACAAGGGCTTTCAAGCTTTTCTTCTTTTATTTAAGCGGTTTAATCATTATAAGGGTATATCTCATAGTACTTTCAATATACACTGATAGAGTGCACACCTTATTTCACCAATTTAGTTTATTTGTTTATTTAAATAGTTTAATCATTGTAAGGGTATATCTCATAATACTTCCAATGTACACCAATAGAGTGCATACTTTGTTTCGTAAATTTAGTAGATTTTGCAAAACCATAGTGAAATGTATCTTTATCAGGTATTCTTGTTTGTGTAGTTGTAATATATATGTGGAGTTTAAAATTATATCTCCAAATGAACCCCTGTAAAGATAGGATAACTCCAGGGACAGATCTGTAGTGGTGCCCGTTGTTGCATCAACAACATCTACTTCAACTCGGCAACACCTAGTATGAATTCATGTTGCACCGACAACATCTACTCTAGGTTCATTTGTTTCTATTATCTATTGTGTGCATGTAGGATTGATTATGAACTAATCATTTTAGTTATTTTAAGAAAGTAATTAATGCATATTAAATGTTGAATATTTAATTAATACTCATTATATCTCTAACATGTAATATGCATTAATTTTTTCTTAAAATAACTAAAATGATTGGTCCACAATCAATCCTACATACACACAATAGAGAGTTAGTATACAATAACATAACCATATATTGTCTTTTCAAAAGAGCATTTATGAGAGAGAGAGAGAGAGAGAGAGAGAGAGAGAGAGAGAGAGAGAGAGAGAGAGAGAGAGAGAGAGAGAGAGAGAGAGAGAGAGGAGTTTCTTTAGGGTCAGAAGGGGTTGCCCCCCCCCCCCCCCCCCTCTATTTACCTTTATTATTAATTATACAATCATCTTTGATTTCTAATTCTAATGTTGTATCTAAGTCACTACAAGTACTTTTTAAAATTACTTGAATAGTTGATATATTAATACAAACGATTTTTATTCGATCTACCTCTTTAATATTAGATAATCTATTTCTAATTTGTTGTTTATTTATTATGAGTATAATAATATTTCCTTTTGTTGATTCTATATGTATGAGTTCTTTTCCTATAATTTTTCTATAATATATAATCCCCCTCCCTCTATTTTTTTGGTATTTGGTAGATAACTATTTTTCTAAGTATTATAATGTCTTATCGATTGTTATCTTTTTTCACGTTCTCTTGTAATACCAATTGACCATAAAAAATATCAAGTTTCCATATTTATGGGAATCTCCGAATTGACAAGTTTTGGATACATCCTAAATTTTGTGAAATTGACCGTTGAAGAGGTTTAAGGACATTTTACGTTTTCGAAATGTTTTCATTCTATTTTGCGTAAACTATAAGAAAGGTCCTTAATCTTTACCAAAAATTGCATAGTTGGTCCACGTTTTCAAAATTTTCTAAAGATGTCCCTAAGTTGCACTTCTATTTCATAAATAGTCCCTCTCCTTAAACAACTTTTAAGCACTCTGCTAAACCCTCCCATGTGCAAAGCACAAGGGGACATTTTGGTATTTTAATTGTCTCTCTCCATTTAACTCTAATTTATAATCCTTGATTGTTTGTTGAGACTTCCAATAACACCTTCATCATCTACAATTTCATGCTTGTCATCCCTCCCTCGTGATCCTCCTTTCCTTCAAAATTATGTATCACTTTGATGTTCATTCATTCTAAATTTTTTATTCTTCGTCTTCACTGGTGTTCCACATTTTAAAAAAAAAAAAAAAAAATCCATATTGTTGGGAAATTGTGGTAACCATGTGATTTCGCAGCGGCCATAACCTTTTACCAAATTATAGCAGTGCGCGAGCAAGGAGATAGTACAACCAAACCACAACTTCTATTTGATCAAAACATGAAGTGTTTCAACTCACGACAAAAGCAACGATCATTGTTTGTAGGCTTTTATTATGAACGATCATACCACTTTGAATTCAAAGCATAGTAGTGCTGTCAAAACACATAAAAATGCCTCTCTCTTTTTTTTGTTAACTTCAATTGCTTACAAACATATACTACTACGTTGTCAAAACATAGAAAATATTTTTTAAGATTGATTTAATTATACCAGATTTGTGATTTATACTGCATAATAATAATAATAATAATAATAATAATTGTAATAATAAAAGGAATTGAGGGATAGCTTGGGAAGAGTAGGAAGGGAAAGATAGCTTGGAAGGGAAGGATAAAAAAGAATGATAACTTTCTCTTTAGAATAATAATTTTATAGAATAATATAATATCTTTATGAAAGGTAGGATAACTTTCTCTCTCATGAATTCATTTTTTCTAATAAACAATTGTTGGCTACAATTGTTTGATGTTGTTTCTGATAAAATAAATGTTCATGTTCTTATTGGTTATTTTATTAAGAAAAAATTGCAAAAATGTTCCTGTGGTATGCATTTTTTTGGGGTTTTAGTCTAAACAATGACTTTTTTTTGGTTTCGTGGTCCTTTTGGGGCTACTTTCATTACAGAATTGGTCCCCGATAAAGTTGAAAAGATTACTTTGCCCTTTTAATTTGTTTTTTCTATTTACTTAAATATTCTTTTTCTTTTATTTAATTATAAATGTTAAACAAATCAAGAATGGGACCCACCTGCTCCCTCTCTCTCTCTCTCTCTCTCTCTCTCTCTCCCATTTCTTATGGTTCTTTCTTTCTTTCTTCTTGATTTCCGACAAGACCACCCGCCGAAAACGGTGTTTACCGGCCACCAAGGAAGACAAACAACTCCCATCATCCTTTTCCCTTTTTCTATCGACAATCACCACCCAAACACCCTCATCTTCTGTTGCCAATTCTTGATTCTCCTCTCCCTCTTTTTTTCTTCAACTCACCAGAAAAATAAAACAAAAGAAGGAGGTTATTGCCTCCGTTCCAGCCACCTACGATGGTAGATATGTTAAGGGGAAAAGAACCCGTTTTTACGGTGATCCTCTTGGCTTGCCTTCGTTGCCGACAGCCACAGATCCAGGTGAAGGATAAGTAGTAAAGAGTAGCACCGAAAAATGGCAGACGGGGTTGTGTACGTCGACGAGGGGCAGTAGTCGGCGTCTTCGACGAGCAAAGGGAGCAAGGATCTTCAGGGGTGTTTCGTTGTGGAGTCGATGAGCAAATGGTGGAGGGGGTAGCTGCTCTTCGGCGAGCCCTCGTGGGTTCCTTTCTTGTCGTCAACAGTAAAGAAAACGAAGGAACAAAGCAGCGGTAGCAGCGCCGAATAGGGGGTGTTTGGATGTTGCTCTTCGACAGGAAAGAACGAGGGAGGACGAGAGTCGATTTTCCGGTGGTGAATCACGAAGGAAACGGAGGTTGCTTTGGCGGCTTCCCTTGGCTTCTTTCCTCCTGTCACCGACAATTAAACACGAAGGGGCAGGGGTGTTTGGGTAATGCTTTTCGAAAATTGCAGAGGTGTTTGGCAGCTGGGATTGAAGAAGGAGAAAGGAAGGGTCTGTTGCCCATGGTGGTGGCCGGAAAACGCATCACCTCCGGTGGAGTTTCTTGTCAGCGAAACGGAGAAGAAATGAGAGAGAGAGAGAGAGAGAGAGAGAGAATGGGGTGTGGGTCCCATTTTATTATTAATAAAACATTAAATTAAATAGAAAAAAATATCAAAGATATATCTAGAGGGCAATTTAGTCATTTCAATTTTAGGAGGGACCATTTTCAGATGCAAACTAGTCTAAAAGGACCACGAAACCAAAAAAGTCATTGTTTGGACTAAAACCCCAAAAAAAATACATATCACAGGGACCGTTTTTGCAATTTTGTCTTTTATTAATAAATATGTTAACCTTTTCGAGGGGATCTTGTCTAGATATAAATAGTGTACTTTTTATTATAATATTAGTTGTCTTAGGTTATAAATTTAAATGATGTTCAGCCATTTTTTGTAAACAATGTAACAGATTTTAGATATTTTGTAAAGACTTAGTCTTATAGAAATTCTTTTGTCCTATCTTATTTTTTGTCTCTTCACATTTTTAGTTGCTCATATAGTGAACGATAAATTTATCTTTAATATTGCATACAATTAGATCATTAATTTCCAACAAATGGTATCAAAGCCTAGTTACTGTATGTTGTAGTATATTCCAAGATTATTGATGACATATAAACATAAAAAGGATAAATACAAAGTTAAATGCTTTAAATGTAACAAGTTAGGTCATTATACATCAAAATGCTCGAAAAGGAACCGAGATGAGGAGGCGAACCTCACACAAGCCAAGAAGCACCCATCTTGATGATGGCAATCTCACAAGAATATGTACTAAAAAAGGTGTCGCTAAAAGAAAAGATTTGTGTTAATCTTCATGCATGGGAGAGGGTCAAGCTGAGTCCGAGATATGGTATCTCGACAACGGTGCTAGCAACCATATGATGATAGACCACTCAAAGTTCCATGAGTTGGATGAAAATATTACAATTCACGTGAGATCTGGCGACAATTCCACTATAGCTATTATGGGAAAATGGTTGATTTTATTTGATTGCAAAACTAGCGACCAAAAACTTTTGAATGACGTATATTACATTCCAAGTATTAAAAATGACATCATTAGTCTCGGAAAAATGACGGAAGAAGGAAGTCGAGTCATTATGGACAATTCGGTTTTGACGTTATACGATAGAAATAAAATTATACTTTTAAAAGTCCAAAGATCACCAAACCGATTATATAAAACTTTGTACAAATTGGTAAACAAACACACCTTTTATCCACGAAGGACGAACGAGTTTGGATATGACATTCAGACTTCGTCACGTTAATTTTCCCACTTTGAAATAGTTGTCTGAAATTAATATGGCAACTAGAGTTCCAAGGATCGAACATCCAAATCAAGTGTGTGAAGGATGTGTTCTTGCAAAACAAACGCGAATCTCTTTCCCAAACCAAACACTCTTTTGAACTCAGAAACCACTTCAACATGTTCATTCGGACTTATGTGGTCAAATTATACCCACCTTTATTGGAGGAAACAAATACTTTCTTCTTTTGGTAGATGATTATAGTCGGTGGAGGTGGGTTTATAGTTTATCCGGAAAATTTGAAGCCTTGAGTGCTTTCAAGTAATTTAAGTTGATGGTCAAAAAAAAGTTCGGATTATGAATTGAATACACTTCGTACGGATTGAAGGGGAGAGTTGACGTCAAAAGAATTCTCATCATTTTGTGAAGTAAATTGAGTAAAAATGCATCTTACGACTCCATATTCGCCTCAACAAAATGGATTTGCAGAGAGACAAAATTGTACCGTTATGGATATTCAAGGAGTATACTTAAAGGAAAGAATGTACCAGGAGATTGTTGGGGAGAAGTCGTTAGACACACGATTTATCTTCTCAACCTCTTACCTACAAAGGTGCTTCCCAACATCACATCGTATGAAGCTTGGTTTGACAAAAAACCAAACCTTGAATATTTAAAGGTTTTTGGTTGTATTGTCTACGCCAAAGTTGTAGGTGTACATTTAAAGAAACTTGAATACCGAAGCAAAAAGATGGTGTATCTTGGGGTAGAAGATGGACCTAAAGGGTTTCGATTATTTGATCCGGAAAGCTGAAAATTATGGGTTAGTCGCGATGTTGTTTTTTTTTTTTAAAGTTAAGGGTGGAATTGGTACAAAAACAAGGAAGAGGAAATCGCAACCCCTAAAACCTTCACAATAATCGAGACAGATAGTCACAGAGTAAACTTGGCATATCCGAACAGCCCCAGAGTCAACCAGAAAACCTCGCAAACCCCTTCAAGTGAGGTTGGGCCAAAAGGATTTTCTTCACTTGTCAATATCTGTAATGATGCCGAAATTGTGATCCTAGAACCCGAAGAACTGTTGATGATTGTAACGGATCAACCCATGGATTTAAAAGAGGCGGTTACCTCTAAATCATGGTAGGAGGCCATGAAAACGGAGTTAGATCGTGAAAAACAAGACGTGGAAGCTTACCGACTTTCCACCAGGTTATAAAGCAATATGATTAAAATGGATCTTCAAAGTGAAAAACTACACCCTTGGAAATGTCATAAACATAAAGTTCGACATGTCGCAAAAGGATATGTACAAAAACAAGTAGTCGACTTTGATGAAGTTTTTACACCGGTAGTACGACTTGACACCACAAGGCTCATTCTTACATTTACGGCTCAACATGGGTGGTTCGTCCACCATTTAGATGTCAATTCGGCTTTTCTTAATGGTGATCTCAAATAGGAGGTTTATATAAGTCATGATAAAAACAAACACATTGACATTCATTATCACTTCATTAGAGAATGTGTTGAGGAAGTACAAATTATTGTAGAACACATCAAGTCAAAGGATCAACGAGTATACATCTTTACAAAGGCCTTGACACATGTGAAACATGATGAAATGCGAAATATGCTCGACGTGATGGATACCAAGCTTGGTCCAGTTCAAGGAAGAGAATGTGATATTAAAATGGATAATGATAATAATTTTAATAATAAAAGGATGTAGCTTTGGAATAGTAGAAAGGGAAGGATAACTTGTAAAGGAATGATAAGTTTCTCTGTCGTAAGAAGAATAATTTTATAGAATGATAGAATATCTTTATGGAAGGATAGTATAATTTCTCATTAATAGTTTTTCCTTAATAAAAGTTGTTGGATATAATTGTTTGATGATCTTTGTGATTATTTTCTTGGTAGAATAAATGACTCATGTCCTTATTGGTTGTTTATTAATAAATGTTGTAATCTTTCTAGGATTTAGGGAATCTTATCAGATATGAGTAATTTACTTTTTATTATAATATTAATCGTCTTAGGCTATAAATTTGAGTGATGTTCAACCATTTCTTGTAACCAATGTAATCGATTTCAGTTATTTAGTAAAGACTAAATCTTATAGAAATATTTTGCCTTATTTTCTCCTCTATCTCTTTACATTTTTATCTTATAGAAATACTTTGACTTATTTTCTCCTCTATCTCTTTACATTTTTAGCTGCTCGTGAACAATAAAATTACTTCTAATATTGCATACAATTAGATCTTTAACTTCCTAACACCAGACCATGTAGTGCGGTCAAAAAAAAAAAAAAAAAAAAAAAACAAAAACAGATTTGTTTTAAAAACAACTAAAAGAAATTCTAGATGTCATTTGTCATCTCACTCATTGTACGATGACAATTAAAAAGTTTCGTTTTTAAGGAAACAAAAAAAAAGATGTCGTTATGGTTTTTAAGAAAGAAATAATGTTTTGCTAGTTTTTAATTATTTGCATACATACACTACCGTGTATAAATTAATCAAACCATTTTTAACTTAACATCCTTTAAGTTTACACATACAAAGAAAGTCGTCGTCAAAACTTACTTATACTATCCCTTGTGATAGTTCAGTTAAAACACAACATAAAGCAAGAGAGAGAGAGAGGGATTTGTAATGTGATCTTTTTATATGGTTTCGGCAAAAAATGATACACACTCAAGTAATATAAACTAGTAGGTTTTTTTGATCGTTGTGCGGGTCGGAGAGTGTTATTTTTTGGTCTTTGTTCATGTGATTCACATTGGTGTCGTTGAAAAATGGTTCCAAAAATGGGAAAAAAACAATCACGATACCACAAACGATTTGAGTCATTAATGAAGTTAAATACTCGTATAGAAGAATTGAGTTTAATACATAATTAGTAAATGATCTTTGCGGTGATTCACGTACTCATTAGCAGCGATATTTATCGCCCATAATGAACGTTTATTATTATTATTATTATTATTATTATTATTATTATAATTATTATTATTGTTTTCTTGTAGTGTAAATGGGCAAGTGGTATTAAATTAGAGAAAGGCAATTAAAATACCAAAAAGTCCGTCATGTGCTTTGCACATCGAGGGTTTTGACGGAGTGCTTAAATGGTGTTTGAGGAGAGGGTCTGTATATAAAATCGGAATGCAACTTAGCGACATCTTTGGGAAAGTTTCAAATCTTTGACCAATTTTGAGATATTTGGTATAGCTCAGGGACCATTCTTGTACTTTACTCTTCAATTTTCAATGTTTGTAATCATACGATCAATGTTATGTGGTCCATATCGCATCCTAGTTTCATCACTCTCATATATATATATATATATATATATATATATATATATATATATATATATATATATATATATATATATATATATATATATATATATATATATATATATATATATATATATATATATATAGGAATGAGTTCTATGGAAAACAAATAACTAGGGCAACATCTACCAGAACCAATAATCAAATGGCACGTGTCCATTTTCTTTCTTCACAAAATATATATATATATATATATATATATATATATATATATATATATATATATATATATATATATATATATATATATATATAGGAATGAGTTCTATGGAAAACAAATAACTAGGGCAACATCTACCGGAACCAATAATCAAATGGCACGTGTCCATTTTCTTTCTTCACAAGTAATGTATTGTGGAAGTTATTATGGAAGTGATGTGTTGTCATGTTTTCATTGGTTCAAATATGTGTTGCCCTAATCATTCATTTTCCATATAACTCTTCCCTATATATATATATATATATATATATATATATATATATATATATATATATATATATATATATATATATATATATATATATATATATAAAGTACGTCATCTACACATGAATAGAATAATAAATTATAGAAAACTAATAACTAATGTGTGATCATGAGTAGGTGAGCACATAGAGAGACCAATAAATTAGGATTTGTTGTGACATAGTACGCTCCTCGCTGTCCATTGGATCCAGTTCATGTGCTGCTTATTTATTTCGGTCGAATCCCACACAAGTTAAAGAAACTCAGAAACATACATAATTAAAAATCAAAATTTTACTTATTCAACCTAAAAACTAGAATAGCATATTTAACTTTGTCTGATTTGTTTCGAAGTTTGTGAGTTTGCTATTTCATAATACTCTATGGACCTATTGTTAAAATTGTGTGTCCCATGAAAGTTTGTCACAAACTCATTACCACACCCATCAAACTTTGACATATAATTTGACACCTCGTATCTTTGGGGGTAGTATGTCGGAATTTTTTTTAAAAAAATTTACCTTTTGCTAGAAAATTTAAAGAGTAGCATGGGCTACCACAAAAAGATCCCCTTATTCCACCTATGCCTCACCTCCGGTACTATGGCCATGGGCGACTTTACCTTCTAGCTATACCAAGTATTTAGACTGTAGGGGGTTGGGTGATTAGCTCACAATGGCATTGCTGTGAGAGGTAATTTGGACTATAGGGGGTCGATGTTTCATCCCTTCTATGTCTGATTTGTAATACAGAGCAAGAATACATTCAACTTTCTTTTACCAAGCATGTCATATATTAGTTAAGGTGTAGAATTGCATTATGGTGGTGTTGTACGTCTGTCTCCAATTCTTTTTTGGAGCTTGTTGGTGGTGTCTAGCTTTGCAAAGAAGGTGTTGGATGCGGTCATCGGATATTGTTTATGGTGAACTTAGTTCTTTAGAAACAAAAAAAAAGTCACTACTGATAAACCTAAAGCAAAAGAACTGTTCGAGTGGGTTGTCTTTCAATCTTTTTATTTGATTCGATCTAGAAAGAAAAATGTAACGTTAATTGGAATGATTGGGTTAAAAACCCACTCTCTATTGTAAATTTTATGTGGTCGTGTGCCATCTTTAGCTTCTTGCTAGAGTTTTTGTGTTTTAGAATGGATTGTGTCGTTGTTCAAAAAAAGTTATACTAAGTATTTAATGGCGTCATCATATTCGTATTTAGGGACGGAACATGAGAACTAGAACTAGAACTAAGGGGTTGAGAGATTAGCATGCTCAAAATTTGATAGGATTGAAGTTATTCTTCCCCCAAAATACGTCGAACACTTGATGAGCCATGTCTTATATGCGTTGAGGATCGATCAAGAATGTGCACATCGTTTCATATTATTGATTCTTTTACGTTGCTATGTAAAATTCGATTTACACCTTTGACTAAAGAACGATATGTCCTTTCTTATTGCCTATACGTGACATAAAGAGCCCAAAATTCAATTAATTACCTGAAAAATGATGTTATTGTGTACTGTTACATCCACCCATGAGAACGGTGCATACTATCTTGTAGGTTGCTAGATACTATTTTTAGTCAATGATTCCACAACAAGATCATAATCTGAAAACCAAGACATGTCTAGGCTAAATAAGAGAAAGTTTCTAACATAAAACATACAATAAGCTCATATATTACAAAAAAGGTATTAGGATTCAAATTGATGCCTCTGTGTAACACCCGACTTCCTAGGCTCTCCTAGGGTCCCCACCTCACCCTACCATCAACTGCTGAAAAACTCCTACTTATGTTAGCTAACTATTTCATGAATACAATTACATGCAATAGAACTTAAATAATATTTTGACTAAAAGACCCAACTCTACAACAGTTGGACTCAGACAATAGTTGCGCAATAGGGCCAAATCAATCATTCTAAAAATATTTAACCTCTATAGCAAGTAACTAAACATATTCATTTAATAGTTAACTCACATCAATATGAGCCCTACAAGCACAAAGCAAGCAAAATTCGAGAGGTAAACTCTATAGGAAACAAAACATCAAAAAGCATTTTTCCTAATAGGCATTCTAGCATGCAACCCTAAATAGATTTTTATGCTAACTTCTAGCATGTAAAACATTCTATAACACATATAACATATCAACATGTATGGTTCTCGGAATCACTTACTTGAGCTAGACTGATTGCATGTATCACAACCCTTTCTTTGTAAAAATCTTTTAAGAAAATCTATTTTCTTTCAAAAAGATTATCAAATTCTCAATTTGAGTTAAGACAAACCTGATAGTGTTCCCGAATCCCTCAAACCAAGGATCTGATACCAACTTGTAACGCACCAAAAATACTAGTAAAACTTTAATTTTTAAACAATCAGATCCATACAAACATTTGTTCCAAAACAAATCTATAACACCCCAAAAATCATGATATAAAAATTTTGTTTTTAGGTTAATAAATCGTTAATACATGTATTTTCCATAAAAACCAGAGTAATTAAGTTTTAACAAAACATTGACAAATCGGAGTAATTCACAGAAAACGGAAACATGTGGTGTGTGCTTAGTAATCAACCCGAGCCCTTTCATTTGAAAATCAGAGTACCTACAACATAAACTGAAAACCATAAGCACAAAACTTAGTAAGTTCCCCAAAATACAACATAGCATACAACCACAGAATGTCATCCACAAAATATCATGCAACATACATATAGTTGCCATGGGCTCCCCCATGGTCTTATATCCAAATGTCATGGGCTCCCCCATGGTCTTATATCCAAATGCCATGGGCTCCCCCTACTGTCTTATATCCAAATGCCATGGGCTCCCCCCATGGTCTTTCATGCAAGTATCATAGAGACAAATAGCATTCCACATAACAAGTAATTGGTCGGCATTGGTGTCTTTGACTCATGGATATAGTGAGAAGACTCACCTCACACTGACGAATCACACGGACAAACCTCGACTGCTGGCTGACAAATCCCCGAGCTGTCAAACATCAAAAAACACCCAATTAACAATTGGGTGCCAATGCATAACCATAAATCCGTACTTGGGGTAAAAAGACTATTTTACCCCTAACCTAGCTTAGTCCAAGGCCCAAACTCAAACTCGAGAGGCCCAAAAGCCATATAATCAACCAAGGCCTAATTATTGTCCAATTTTCCAAATTAGGCCCAAACCCTTTGCATGGGCCTTACCTTAAAGCCTATCCAAACATCCTATCCCATACACTTATTCTCAAATGGCCCAACAAGAACCCAAACACCTAAGCCCAAAATAAAGGCCCAACTCAAAGCCCAAACATGATTAGGGTTTTCACATAAAATGACGATTAGGGTTAAGTGAGAAAACTTAACCCATTAAGGACTTAATCTGTTAAGTCCATCACTCTACCAGGTCAATCATACAATATGGTCGGGTATAATTCATAATTCCAATCCAACGATCCAAAACGCGAGTCACGGCAAGTCCCAACAAAAGTCTCCAAGATTAGGGTTTTCTAAACCCTAATTAGGGTTTCCAACCCAAGCACATGCCAATTAGACCAATGTTTAAGTTTAGGCTGATTAGGGTTTGACTAGGTCGGACGCCACCCACTACCACCTCGGGCGGTGGTGGTCCATGGTGGTCCATGGCAGTAGCCACCACCTTACAATGGTGGTGGTGGTTTTATAGTTAGAATCCGACTAAATAAGTCCTACTACATCAACCACTTAAAAATATACACCCATACAATGATACACTCACACAGCCACCACCTCACGGTGGCTTGTGGTGGTAGAAAACAATATGAAGGCAGCAACCACCATGGTCGGCTTCTATGGTGGGTTTTTCCCTTGTTCTCCGGCCAAGCAATTTTACACACACACGACATACATAATCAGCAATAGTAGCACACCCGTCTACACATGCTAAATACGAACACAACCACCCACATGGCGGCGTGCAAAGGTCAGAGGACGACAACGGGATGGAACACCTACTGGAGCGGCAACGATGAGTGCGAAGAAGCGACAACAGAACGAAGAAGGTGGAAGGAAAGCAGTTTGTGCCGGTACCAGAGGGGACAACGGCGACCACATACGTGCTCCTCACCTTCGTATACACCTCCCTTGAGCTGCCAGGTAGCAAGAAATTAAGATTGAGTTCAGTCCATATGAGTTTGGATTTGTCATTATCCTTGTCTTGTGACTATGGTTTTGACAATTCACATGGATAAGAACACATACGCCATTAAATCTAAGTGTCATAAGGTTTCTCTCCGATTCATGAAAATGATGGTGAGGAAACACTTTCACTAAGTAGATTTTAGCTAGATAGCAATTGTGATATTTGCATTCTCAAATTCGTTAGTGGAGCATGTGTGGTTAACCGACACACTAACATGGACTTGTGAGAAGTGGCAAAGGTCTAAACAATCGAGACTATGATTACGACATCCCTTTTCATAGTTCTCAAAGTTGTTTAGACACACCTGTGAGCTATCTAAGATAAGGTGTATAATTATGATAAAGTTTTATCAAAGCAATCTAGTATCAGAAATCTGAACTTTGGTAAGAAAGTCAATAAAGTATTGATTTCTAGAAGTCCAGCTGATTTCTAAGTACATGTCAAAGCTAGTGGGAGCATAAGTGTTATGCTAATAATCATCATGTTAGTGGGAGCATGATAATTATGATAAAGGTTGCAAGTTTGCAATGTTAATTATAGAAAACAAAAGGTTTCAATTGGGAAAAAGTTGTTTTGCTATAATTAAGGGAGAGGAAATTATACTTCATCTCAAATCTAAAATCTTAGATTGAGGTTTTAATCGTATTTAGTCAAGGATATATATGTGAATTTCATGTTGGAATGGCTCAACATAAGGAAATTCTATATATGGGTCCATTATTTGCGTTCTAAAATTCGATTTTGATTACAACATCCCTTTTCATAATCAGAATTATGAGAACTTGGCAAATTGAAATGGAAATATTATAGCAAATGACTGGTTTAGTCTTTATGTGAGACATCATGAATCGTGTCCCATATGCTTCGGATATAGGATCGATTGCGTGTGCTATATTCATCCTTTCTAAGATTTTCCAAATGCCTGGGGCATTAAGAAGGGAAAAGGTCTAGAATTAGATATGACTAAAAGGATTAAGCAATTGTTGAGGACAATATAAGGTTTACCAAAGATTGGTTGCTCAAGGACAGTTGTAAGTATAGTGTTAATTGTTGGAAGGACCATATTGACATAATCTATAAGGAGGCAACTCTTGTTTAGAAGTGGTAGTCAAAATGGAATATGGAAATGTTTCAAAGTTAGAAATTATTCAATCTATGTAAGATTAGGAAACTTAATGCAAGAAGGATATTTCCAAGGAGTTGATCTCCTTTGGAATGCTCTGTAATGTTTGTTATCAAGTCTTTGTGACTTTGTGCATAATCATTACAAGAGGATCAATACATATAAGTTTAGAATCTAACATATTTTAGTAAATGGGACTGTGAAATGAGAATCATTGGAGTTATGTTCAATTGATCTATTTCACAAAGTAAAGATCAAACACAAACATAGTATGCATACTTGGTGTATAGCATGACTAGTGTTTAGAAAAACATAGTGTACATACTTAGAGCATGAGACAACTATTGTTTTAATTCAAGAATAAAGTTGATAGCTGAAACAATATACAATGAATAATATGCAATCATATGGTGATAAATAAAAGGTGTTTTATTTATATTCATAAGTCCTGAGACCATATTGGATTCAATTATTCTTGTGTTTCATTTTGCATGTTTTGACTTCCAGAATAACTAGGTCATTGTTCCGGATGACTAAGTTATTCAAACCATCCACAGTCGGTCATATGTTGGAGGTAGATATGAATCAAGACTGTCATGGGTTGGGCTTGTAGAGGTCTAAGATGTTAGACAAGGTGCACTACTAGAAAAAGACCTTTAATGACGCGCTTTTTACGACACGCGATAATTAACGATACGCAAAAGGACGTGCCCTTAAAATAGTGTCATCCCCCCAAAAAATTTAAGGATTTACGTCACGCTTTATTGCGTGCCCTTAATTTAGTGTCTCAAGAAAAAAAATTAAAAACACGGAGGGCGCTTTATCTTAAACGCGCGTCGTCTGTACCTGTCGCTTTATAATTTTAATGAAACGCGCTTTTAGTAGACAAGGGGGGAAATGAAATCCCCAAAATTTTGAAAACCCGCCTTTTTTTTTCTATCTTCTATCTATCTTTCATCTTCAACCTAACAAGGACGAGCATTGCACTCTTGATTTCCCTAACTCTTTCTCATTTTCTGATTCAAACTTGAAAGAATCGAAAAAATATCTATCAATTTTGAAGCCTAAAGAATTACAACAACCGACTTCATTACATCTTCATCTTATTCACATTACCACTTCGAATCTCCTACCCTAATTTTCCCTCAGCAACAATTCTAGCAGCTTCGCAGACATGGCTCAAAAACCCAGATGGGGCGAATTGGAGGAAGAAGCTGATGGCAGTGACTATGACTATTTGTTGCCATCGAAACAGGTTATTGGACCCGATGAACACGGGTTGAAAGTACAAATTCAACGACGAAGGTAATCGGGTTAAGATTACCACCACCACACGCATCCGTAAAATCGCTAATGCTCGGCTGAGCAAGCGCGCCATGGAGAGGCGTTCTTGGCCTAAGTTCGGTGATGTCGTTCAAGAGGACGTCGGCGCCAAACTCACCATGGTTTCTACCGAGGAAATCATCTTTGAGCGACCAAGGGCTCCAGGTACGTCATCCCTAGATCTGAAATTTCAGATAATTGTTACAATCCTTTATAATTATTTATGTGAAATTGTTAAGACATATGTAGTTGAAGATTTAGGGCACTAATTCTTGATTGAAGTGACCGATTAAGATGAACGCATTCAGTTCTCTCTTTTTCTTTTATTTGACAAGTTCCACCACATATGAACTTCATATGTGGGTTGCCCTGTTGCAAAGCTTGAAGGATGGGGACCTAAACGTGGGAGGAGAAACAAGAAGTAAGTTTGATTCTCTGTATCACAAGGCAATTAGAAGCATTTAGAGCTGGCTTTAATCAGGTCATCATCTTTTTCCAACATTCTAATATGCTAAATTGTTTATGGAATTAGAAAATATACAAAATAATTTTTTTAAGCTAATATTTTATCTTATTACTATCAGGTTTTTGAGGCTTCAAGTTTACAAATATTTTCTCCAAGTGAGTTGGATTATTTACTCTGTGGGCGTAGATTCATTCTTGAACCCTAAGTTGACCTCCTGAGGAAACTAGAGGAAAAGTAGCAGGTAGATTCATTCTATATCTTATATATATTTTTGTTACATGGGACATGGGTGTTTGAGTTTTCTAGGGCTATTTTTGACTTTTTCTAAAACTTACCCTAAGTTCTACTCTTGTTCTAATGACTAGCTCTGCTGAAGCAACAAGGTGCTTTTGCCAAAGGTCAGACAAAAACGGCTCCTGTAGAGGAGGAAGTTCCACCTTTGCTTGGAGAAAATGGAAAAATTGAGGTTTCAGATCATAAACTTGTTGCTACATTTAGATTTAATGTAGAAAGATAAAATAATTGTGGGCTCTTTAGGTATGGCGTATTGATGGTGAAGAAAAGACGGAATTACCCAAGGAGGATATTGGAAAATTTTACAGTGGAGATTGCTATATTTGTCTTTACTCCTACCATTCTGATGAAAAGAAAGAAGATCACTACCTGTGCTGTTGGATTGGGAAGGATAGCATCCAGGAAACTAAAACCATATTATTTCTTTTCTTTTTTTTTTTAAGAAAAAAAAATCTTTAATTGTGTATTTGGGATGAAGACTTGTTATGTTGTCTGATCACAGGAGGACCAAAAAACAATTGTTCAACAAACTACTTCAATGTTCAACTCTATGAAATGCAAACCTGTTCAGGTACCATAAATATAATAGCGTTTTTTACTTGTTGCACTGCTGATTATATATAAATTTAGTTTTGAAATATTATTGATCTTACATCTTTATTTACTTTTATACCCCTTTCCAATCCTTGATAATTTATTCAACTCTTTTTTCTTATATCTTTAGTCTGGAGCACCTGTAAAATTCTCTAGAGAAGGAAAAGAGAGCTTAGCTTTCTGGCTTGCATTTGGTGGAAAACAAAGCTACTCAAGTAGCAAAGTAACACAGGAAATCATCCGTGAACCTCACTTGTTTGAAGTAATAAGCAATAAAGGTTTCAAAACCATAAACCATCATCTATCTTTCACATGTCAACGGAAAAACAAAACGCTTTTGAAACTGGCGAGGTACATATAATAATAATAATAATTATACAAATGCAAAATTATATGTTGTATTGGTTGGTATGTTTTTTTAGTAAGTTGATTTCAGAAATATGTAGAGCTGGCTGCATCTATGGATTCCTTGTCCCCATCTGTCATATTATACAGAGTAATAGAAGGAAATGAACCTTGCTTCTTCACAACATATTTCTCATGGGATCCTGCAAAAACTACTGTATGTATACATATGTAGTAATAATTAATAATTAATTTGTATCTCATTTTTCTCTTTCTCAATGGAACCAGGATCACGGAAATGCATTCCACAAGAAGGCTGTGCAACTCTTCGGCTCAGGCTATGTAGCAGAGGTATTTCTTATATAAAAAGTTTTTTTTTGGATTAATTTTTTTTAAGTGGCCCCTATCATATTATTTTATTACAACAGAGCCAAGATGTTAAGCCCCCGGAAAATAAACTTAGTGGGGCCACCCAAAGAGCATCAGCCATGGCAGTTTTAACCTCTGCTTTTTCAAAATCAATTACTGCTCCTAAAACTCCTCAACATGGACCACCTCCAAGAATGCTAGCTCGTGGGTCCCATATAGCGGCGGCAATAGCCGCCTTATACTTTATATACTCTTGAACCATGTAATTTACTTTTTACCCTCAGTAGCAACATAGTTGCTGTTTCTTTAAACTTGATTTTGAATGTGTGTTTTTGTCATCAGTGATCCTCATTGGTTCTCCAGATTGTTCTATTCTTGCAATTGATATTGAAACAGGATCTCCAGCTAGTTATGGATGGATGTTCATACAATTAGGTATTATATTCAATATTCATATAGTTAGTTATGGATGGATGTTCCAGGTATTATTTTCAATATTCATACAATTAGGGATGTTCATACTTGAGGTATTGTATCACTTTTAATGAAGTTTGAAATGCATATAGTAAAAGATTAAGTCGATTTACCTTTTTTTTTTGTTTGTTTTTTTAGGAGACGAAGATTCCAAACCTAAAACCAAATCTCGGATCGATAACAAGACAGAAGAACTCAAAGATTTAGAAGATGATCTTGATGATAATTGTTTCCTCGAAGAATACAAGTACCTTCAACTCCCTTAATCCTAATATCATTTTATGAGGGTATTAAATTTCATGTGATATTCTCATGGTTTCACTTTCTTTTGTGTTCTTGAAGCAGAAAGAGGTTAGCAGAGATGAAGCAAACAATGGAAGTTTGAACTCGGAAAGTTCGGGCAGCTATGGTGGCCCGGGCAACATCTATTTCAATATTGATTGTGTGAAAGTCATCTACTAAAGCAAGGTTGGTGTAAGAGTTAATGATGAGAACATTGTTCCAAGACCTTCAGTGAGTTATGATGATGTCCCTTAATAGCAATGTAGTATTAGGTTATATAGTTATCGATGATTATTTGTATTTGACATTTTATGCAATGAATTATCTTACTTATTTATTGTATTTTATTTTGTATCTTGTATGACATTAATTTTTGTGCAATGGATTGTATTTTTTGTATATGGTGTTTTATTTCTATTATGAGAAATTAAATGCAAATTTAATTTAAAAATTAATAAATATATAAATTTATTTTTTTAAACATTTAAATTTACGATACACAAAAATGTGTGTCATCTTCATTAATGACATGGCCTTTCTTGACAGGGGCTTTCTTGATACGCAATGCGTGTCATTAACGCACGCGTCGTAAGGTTACAACACGCGAACGCGTGTCGTCTTCCTTTATGACAGGGCCTTCCTTGATACGCATTGCGTGTCGTAAACGCGCGTCGTAAATGCGCGTCGTAAATGAGCGTCGTAAAAGCGCGTCGTCTCTCTTTATGACAGGGCCTTCCTTGACGCGCATTTGCGCGTCGTCTGAGCCTTTTACGATGCGCAATGAGCGTCGTAAAAGGCTGTTTTTCTAGTAGTGGTGGTCCTACAACACTCGTGAGTGCTCATAAGTTCTGAGTATTGGATTTAACCCACGCTCATTGGAATCACTTCATGGATTTTATCATGAGTGATTATGAGACGATAATATCTTATATTCTTCAAACCTAGAGATATGAGTTGTTACTATGAGTTGGTTATACATTGATTGCATGAAAACGCATTGGTAACTCGATGTTATAAAACGTGCCTTTGCATATGATTCAACTAGTAGTAGAACAAGCCATATGAGTCGAAGTTTATCCATTCATTTTACCTTCGGGATAAAAGCGATATTTGTGGGCCCCTCGATGATTTGGTGATGACAAATGTAAGTGCTCGGCCGGGCCTGAACTGATTTGATTTGTTTAATTAGTCAGTCGTCATAAATCGGAAATCAGGAAAAAACAAAAGGACAGAGAGAATGATTATAATCCATGTCTCAGTCCATATGATATCTAGAATGGAGGAATATATGATCCCTTATCTAATGGACAAGTCATTGACAAAGGTCAGAGTTCATCGACAAGGTAAGAGTTTGACAGAAGCTTTTGAGAGCTACGATTGCTGATCGGTTCCTGAAGTCATACGCAATAATAGTTTTAGACTTATCCAAGTGGGAGACTGTTGGATTAATGTCTAAGTTTATAACTATAATTGGTAAGACTTGACCCGACCCGACATGGTCCATTTGGGTTGCATGGCATCATGCATTTGGATAGACTATAATGAGAGAAATAACACTTAAGGTTTGTCAATATATTATAAGTTCTAATATATTAATAAGATTATTTAATTAGCATTGATCAATAATTAATCTAGGATTAATTAAGTGATCAAAAGAAGACTAATTAAATATATGGGTTGATTGTGCAAATCATCCATACTTGTATAGTGGGCTAATGCTCCATGGAATATCAAGTTGGGCTAAAACCCATAGGATGCTCCATAGATGCTCCATGGTGTATTTGAACCCATGGATCCAAGGAATTGGAAAGCCATGACAATTAGGGTTTACCCTAATTGTGACACTATATAAAGATCTTATTGGTGATAAAATCTGTAACGTCCCAAAATTCAAGACCAAAAATTTCTTTTAATAAAACATTACTTTAAGCAAAGACATCATTCCAAAACATAATCTGAGTATAAGTTTTCAAAACACATGTTCATTATCAGAGTAAACATTCCCAGGCAGACTAATCTATGGTGTGTGCCATGCGATCACCCCGAGCTCCTCCCTCCGCTACCAGAAGTACCTGAAAACAAAACTGAAAACTGTAAGCACGAAGCTTAGTAAGTTCCCCACTTTACCACATACCATGCATAACCACATACTGCACATACTGGGCCACGCCCGCTATCCGGGGCCTCGCCCGCTACAACGGCCCCTCCGCTCCAGGCCCCGCCTGGCTTCGAGCCCCGCTCGGATATAGATCTGTTTCACTTAGGCCTCGCCTGTCACAGGGCCCCGCCCACTAACATATAACAGCACATACACATATCACATAACATCACATAAGCTAAACGTATGCTGACAGCTCTTACTCTAAGGCCTCGCCTATCTCTGGGCCCCGCACGTGTCCTGCTACTGACGAGTCATGGAGCATCGTCCATACTCCTGCTGATAGTGAGATACGGGCCCAGCCCACTCTCCCTCCTTTCCTAACTTGGGCCTCGCCCCTGGGCTGCTGCTACTGAGATGTGGAACACCATCCATGGTGTGCACAAAAGTACCCACTAATTTTAATATTTATAACCTAACAAACTTAGACTATCTATGCACTTATAGGCAGTGTACCTAGTCAGATTACAGTATAGCTTAGGTAAGTCGGGTGTCGATCACAGGGAACGGTGGATTAATTTAATATATTTGGTTATAGGTTATATGTCACACAAAAAGAATAAAGAAATAAATATCAAACAATTAATTAACTACTCTCAATAAACTGACAGGAAAGCAAATCTCTTCAGGTACTTTGGTTTAGACAAATTACACCTTAAAAACATAGACAATTGCATACACAAATTCATTTATTCATGTTCACCGATTCCTAAAATGATTAGATTCACGTTCACTATAACTAATCCTTTAGCAAACAAGTCAATTCAAACAGTGATCAGTTGATTAAACTAACATGCTTCCTAGTGTTCAGTTCATATCAAGCAAGACTTGTAAATATAGTTAATCAATGTAGACATTTAATTAACCTCTTGTTGATGGTCATTAAACAAGGCTCACACATTAACTTACTTAAACTCAAATTAATTCTAGTTTCACATTCGTTATTTCTAGTCTTATAATCTCAATGGTCATCAAAAATAATAAGAGACAACCAAATCAAGCAGATGTTCATACAACTTAATTCACTTAACAATTAACATAAAATAATCATTATTAACACATGAGGATCTTTAAACAAGCTTGGCAAGATAAATTAAACACAAATAAACTATTTAATATAGCAATTAGTCTAATAATCAAAGCTTCATACAATCATAAACACAAAGTAAAAGGTTTTTACACCTAAATCAGAAACTAAATACAGAAAAGTACCACAATGGAATTCTAAACATGGTCACGTTAACAACCCATATGATTACCGACATGTATCCGCTCTCCAATCCTTCCGATCTCCGCTCCCGTTAGCTTAACGGCCTTCCGGCCGCCTTCTAGACCCTCAAAACGGCTTAACAGAAGTTAATTGTCGACTAAATTAGGTTAGAAGTCGAATCCTCCTCCATGGTTAGCTAAAAATCCACATTTATAGTCTTTGTAGCCGACCTAAGTACGCTGGGCGTACTTAGGATTACGCAGCGCGTACATAGGATTTACTCGCGATCAAGTCTATCCGGTGCAAGGGTGTACGCGGGGCGTAACCTTAAGGTACGCGGGGCGTACTCGCTACCTCAGCATTCTTTTCTTTCTTTTAGCTTCTAGGCCCGGTTTCTGCTTCAGTCTTTTCTTTTGTGCTTTATCGACAACAAATAGCTGCAAAACATAATTCAAAGTATTATGAGTACTTTTTAGTTCTAAAATAGAATAAATAAGGCCAAAATATTAAGATAAAGTGCATAAAAATATATATAAAAACACACATATCAAAATACCCCACACTTAGCCTTTGCTTGCCCCCAAGCAAATTTACTTTTATTTTACCAATATCGCACTAAACAATCCATTTAAAACTCAGCCATTATGCCAAGACCTCAACGCGTACATTTGTGTCTAATATTTTCCTAAAGTACCCCCCCATATTTTAAATACTCACAATCTTCATAAACACTCGCCCACTTTTTCCGAACAATGCTCATTTTATGCAACCCTCCGAATCCATCCGCAGAAAACCTCCTAACCTCAAGGTATTTTTAGTTGAGCAACCTAAGCATACATAATCTAGAATTACAATTTTCCGATACCACTATGGAGCTTTATTTGAATTCTTCATTTCTTTGACATTTTGATCTTTGATTTCTTTGAATTCACCACCTTATTTGAATTGATTTCTGGTATCTTCAACTTTTTGGATTTCTTCAGAATTTTGATCTTTTGATCATCACTTTATTTGCTCCAAAATTCTTCAAACTTTTTTCATAATTCTCTCTCTCTTTTTTTTTTCACATGTAACTCACTTTTTTTTTTCACTCAAAACCTACATGCTTAAGCAGAGGCGTTCAACCTCAACCTTTATTGGCTAACGATAATAATTTTCCTGAATACATTTCAGGTTTAGGCTGCTAAACATATTGCATCCCTCAAACTAAGCGGGGTTGTGTTTTTGTTCCATGATTTCACTAAAATAAGGGAGGCCACAATTGCATTATAACGTATATTGGCTCAACTAAACATTTGAGTTCTCATCGGATCATTTCATACAATATTAGCAAAATTTAAATTATAACTAGATTTTTCTAAATTAAACTATTATTTCAAGTTTTTTTTTTTTTTTAAATTTTGAATTTCCCTAAATCTAGCAATTTCCAACTATTATTTCATTTTTATAATTTACTTTTACCGACCCCCTACCCCACACTTATTTCATACAATGCCCTCATTGTATGCTAAAACAAATTAAGAACATAAAAAAGGAGAAAAATGAACAGACTCCCCTGGGTAGTTGTGGCGAGATCGAATGGGGCTGCTACAAGTTGCTTCAAATATCGCCGAAAGACTGAAAACTGGAACTGCTGCCTCTGAATTTGCCGAAAAATAAAATCAAGACCGCCATCTTCGAAAATGTGGTGCAAAATATTGCAAACAAATGCAATGTATAGTAACCATGACGTGGGAAAGTGTCGACCACGTCGTCTCGTCAAGAATGACATCCTCTACTTGCGATGAAAAATCCCCCATAACATAGGAAAGTGTCAACCATGTCGTGGCAGCCGGGACGATACTTCTTCCTCGCGTCGAAATAAAACTCTATGGTATGGGAACTGCTCATCCATATCATTAGAGTCAAAACATCGTAAAAATGCCAATCTTCAAAACGATCGCTCACGAAATAAATATGCACCCCACACTTAGGACAAATCGTGGGTCTCGACTATAATCTTCAACTCTCACACTGCTCTCTCTAGCAACAGTCGGACCTAGCTGCTGAACTTACTGCCAACTTCCTAAGGGCGAAAATTCTGCAGAAATCTAAACAACCAAAGAGCATCAACATGGAAAACAAAAGTAAAACAAACTAAATCAAAGTTAAATTACATACCAAATACTAAAAACTAAACTAAACTAAAAATAACACAAAACAAACAAATAAACAAAATAAAAAGGATCACTCGTCATCTCCATCATCATGTGGCTGTGTCCCAGAAGTACCGGCCCCATCAAATCGTGACTGGAATGGTGGTGGAAAGGGAACCGAATACTGAAACCCCTGATGGGCAAAGAATGCGTTCAACGCATTCCCATACCACTGTTGTTGCATGTCCACATGTGCAACATACTCGCTAAGACGGTTAATGCCCTGAGCCAGGTAGCGCATATCAATCTCCCGCTCAGGTCCCTGTTGCGCTCCCCGAGGAGCAGGTCGACGCCGCTGGACCCGTCAACGGCGCCAAAACTTGGTGTGCACAAAAGTACCTACTAATTTTAATATTTATAACCTAACAAACTTAGACTATCTATGCACTTATAGGCAGTGTACCTAGTCAGATTACAGTATAGCTTAGGTAAGTCGGGTGTCGATCACAGGGAACGGTGGATTAATTTAATATATTTGGTTATAGGTTATATGTCACACAAAAAGAATAAAGAGATAAATATCAAACAATTAATTAACTACTCTCAATAAACTGACAGGAAAGGAAATCTCTTCAGGTACTTTGGTTTAGACAAATTACACCTTAAAAACATAGACAATTGCATACACAAATTCATTTATTCATGTTCACCGATTCCTAAAATGATTAGATTCACGTTCACTATAACCAATCCTTTAGCAAACAAGTCAATTCAAACAGTGATCAGTTGATTAAACTAACATGCTTCCTAGTGTTCAGTTCGTATCAAGCAAGACTTGTAAATATAGTTAATCAATGTAGACATTTAATTAACCTCTTGTTGATGGTCATCAAACAAGGCTCACACATTAACTTACTTATTCTCAAATTAATTCTAGTTTCACATTCGTTATTTCTAGTCTTATAATCTCAATGGTTATCAAAAATAATAAGAGACAAGCAAATCAAGCAGATGTTCATACAACTTAATTCACTTAACAATTAACAGAAAATAATCATTATTAACACATGAGGATCTTTAAACAAGCTTGGCAAGATAAATTAAACACAAATAAACTATTTAATATAGCAATTAGTCTAATAATCAAACCTTCATACAATCATAAACACAAAGTAAAAGGTTTTTACACCTAAATCAGAAACTAAATACAGAAAAGTACCACAATGGAATGCTAAACATGGTCACGTTAACAACCCATATGATTACCGACATGTATCCGCTCTCCAATCCTTCCGATCTCCGCTCCCGTTAGCTTAACGGCCTTCCGGCCGCCTTCTAGACCCTCAAAACGGCTTAACAGAAGTTAATTGTCGACTAAATTAGGTTAGAAGTCGAATCCTCCTCCATGGTTAGCTAAAAATCCACATTTATAGTCTTTGTAGCCGACCTAAGTACGCTGGGCGTACTTAGGATTACGCAGCGCGTACATAGGATTTACTCGCGATCAAGTCTATCCGGTGCAAGGGTGTACGCGGGGCGTAACCTTAAGGTACGTGGGGCGTACTCGCTACCTCAGCATTCTTTTCTTTCTTTTAGCTTCTAGGCCCGGTTTCCGCTTCAGTCTTTTCTTTTGTGCTTTATCGACAACAAATAGCTGCAAAACATAATTCAAAGTATTATGAGTACTTTTTAGTTCTAAAATAGAATAAATAAGGCCAAAATATTAAGATAAAGTGCATAAAAATATATATATAAATACACATATCAATCCACACTCTGCTATTGGTGAGATACGGGACCTCGCCCACACTCACCTCCCTACCAGGCACATACAAGTATCACACAGACAACAAGTATAAACTATCACATAAACCATCTCTTGGGCACCCACCCTCTACCATTGGACCTCGTCCTGAATATCATACTAGCATACTGTGCCTAGGGCTAACCCCCAGGTCTTCTACTCATAACTACATGGGCTGACATTGTGGCCGTAGACCCATTCATACAAAGGGAAACTCACCTGCACTGGCTGAACTTGCTGATGATCCCACTAGCTGCTGCCTGACCACTCACTGAACTCCGGCTCTACTAGCTTCCCGAGCTATCAATATCAATGCAACACTTAGTATAACTGACCCATGACAGTCAACCATGTCAACCCTAGTCCAGATCAAAGTCCTGGTCAAAGTCAACCTTCCAGGTCAACCCTACTCGCCGAGTCCACCTACTGACTCGTCGAGTTCTTATGCTCAAAGTCCTTCTAATCGCGACTTGACTCGCCGAGTCAGCCCCTGACTCGTCGAGTCTACTGATTCCCAAATCCTGACCTGATCAACCCACTGATTCCCAAATCCTGACCTGACTCGTCGAGTTCTTATGCTCAAAGTCCTTCTAATCGCGACTTGACTCGCCGAGTCAGCCCCTGACTCGTCGAGTCTACTGATTCCCAAATCCTGACCTGATCAACCCACTGAGTCCTGGCTCGACTCGCTGACTCGAGTCTTAAATCGAAGGGTTTGGGACCACGCGACCTGACTCATCGAGTCCACTTGAAGGACTCGCCGAGTCCATTCGGTTCCACAACATGCAGAGGACTTTCGAGTCATGCAGGGACTCCAAACCATATATCTACTCTTCCCAAGTCTACTCCTCATGTAAAGTTGCAAACTTTACGTGTGGAGAAGGAGATCTAGGCAAAATGCACCATAAACTAAGGTTTAAGACCAAGAGGCTCCATAATCCACTCAATGACTGATACTTTACGGGATTCTAAACCAAAAAAAGCATGGATCTGAGGTAGCAACCTCAGATCTGGACCTCAAGCTCGAGATTGATCTTAAAAATGGCTTAAAAGCCCCAAAACTCATAACCAAGGAAAATCTGGAGGAGAGAAACGACTTAATACCTTCAAATGCTCTGAAATGATCCCCAAACTTCGGATCCAAAGCCACTCCTAGATGCTTCAAAGATTCCCACTTCTTCTTCTTCCTCTAAATCACTCAAAAATGGCCAAAAGCATGAATGATCACAATGGGGGCTTAGGGTGCGGCGTTCTGGGTGTGAGAGACAGTAAAGGAGCACTAGGAAGAAGAATGAGGCGATTAAATAGGCTCCAATCCCCGGATTTAGGGTTTTCCTCACACAGACCCTACTCGCCGAGTCGCCTTGGCCAACTCGCCGAGTTGGTCACTTATTCCTTGACTCGGATCCCGCTCGGACTCGCCGAGTTCCTCCTTAAACTCGCCGAGTCCCTCCTAAATTTAGGGTTTCCTTTACTTTCTTGGCTTTCAAAATCTTGGGTGTTACAAAATCGGCACTAGAGGATATGTGAAAGGGCTAGCTGATTTTATGAAGTGTGGATTTCTCTCTAAACTATTCCAAGTGTATTTGGTGTTGTGTGAACCATTTGAGGTGTCATACTTGGGGCACTAGGTACTCAAGCTTCATGAATACATTCTACATCAAAGAGGTATGTAATTCTAACTTGATATATTCATATGAATCAATGTTATTATGCTAGTTAGGATAAATACCTTGGAAAGTTCATATTTGCATGTATAATAGAGAAAACATAGATCCAAGGTATTTAGGGTTGCATGTACACTTAGGAGTTTTAAAATGCTCAAAACCCAACAATATCCATATCTACTAAAATCATCAGTAAAAGTCACATAGAAGCGGTTAGCATCTCTTGTGGCGGTTCTGAAGGGTCCACACACATCAGTGTGTATGAGATCCAACAAACCCTCACCCCTAGCACAAGTACCAGTGAAGGGTGACTTTGTCATTTTCCCAAGCAGACAAGATTCACAACTATCATCTGACTTTTGGTCAAACGACTCCAAGACTCCATCCTTTTAGAGTTGGCCTATGCGTTTCTTGCTCACATGTCTAAGACGTCAATGCCATAAAGATGCTTTATCCAAGCTAGTGGAAGAATCGATATACAATACAATATTTCCTAGGTTATCAACAACCGACACAGTTTCATATACACCATCACAAGGTAATGCTTTAAAAAAGAAAACATTATTAAAAAAGTATTAATACCACCACTATCATTATCAAATGAAAAGGTAAAACCTTGTTTGTACAAACCATGAAAGGAAATAATATTTCTCGCCATTTCAGATGAGTAACAACATTTATTCAAATCTAATACTAATCCACTACTTAGTAACAAAGAATAAACTCCAATCTTGGTGACAGATGATGTTTTCCTATTCCTCATGATCAAGTTTATCTTCCCATGCTCCACATTCTCACTTCTTCTTAGTCCTTTCAAATCAGTACATATGTGAATACCACACCCTGTATCAAGGACCCAAGAATTAGAATGGGGTGAATTATTAGACAATATTGTGTATGTACCTGCATGGTTCGGTTTTACTTTCCCATCCTTCACGTCTTGATGGTACTTTGGGTAGTTTCGCTTCCAGTGCGACTTTTCATGGCAATAAAAGCATTCCACCTCTTTAGGGTTAGCAGAAGGAGTGACGAAACCTTTCTTGGTTCCACTTGAAGAGGATCCATCAAGGGCTTTCCCCTTGGTGATCTTCGAAGGGCTCTTCCTCTTCTTTCCTTTGCCTTGCCCGATTGCCAAGACAGGGGCCGTGGTAGGAGTAGGAGTGGTAACAACCGACTTACCTTTAAGACCACTTTCTGCGGCCTTCAAAAGTCCTTGAAGTTTGTTGAGTGTAACTTCCTCCTTGTTAATGTGGTATGTGTAACGCCCATGTTTCTGGGCTAAAGCAATAATAATGGTGTAATAGTCTAGGTCAACCTTTGTAACTCATTTTGAAGTAATAAAGAGGAATTATGTGAATATTATGTGAATTATGTGCTTATTTGCTTAATTATTATGATTTAATTAATTAATATTAAAAATAAGCATTGAAAATAAATATTAAATAAAGTCGATATCTTTTAAGAAAGCTGTATTGGCCAAAACAAGGATTCCGAAAATATAAAGAATACCAAAATCGGAGTTATAACGAAGAAGTTATGCCCTATTGAAGTTTCGCGACAGAAGCGGCACGACACCGGGAAGCGTAAAAAGTGAATTTACGATAAAGTGCTTTTTAGACTTAACAATCTAAATGAAAGTCTTAGTGTTCGTTAAACCGAGAGCGTGTATAAAAAGAACGCCCAAATCTGACTTCATATGAGGAAGTTATGATTTTTCTAAGTTTCAGCTTAGCAGTAGACAACTAAAAACTCAAAATTTAGATCGAGTGATTTTTAGCCGACACAACCTAAACAAGAATCAAAGGTCTCATCAATAGTAGTACAACGGTAAAAAGACAGACGAAAACGGACGTCGTATGAAGAAGTTATGAATTTTTTACGGATTTTCCTGTCCCGGTCTGTTAAAAATAATAATATTGAAAATAAAGCCAAAATTAGCCAACAGAACCTAAACGAAAGTTGTAGAGCATAATTTCACCTATGCGTGCATATAAACAATGTCAAAAACGGAGCCCGTATGCGAAAGTTATGGATTTTAGAAGTTTGAGACACAAAATTCGAGAAAAAAAAATGCTAAAACCGAGGAATTTCGCATGGTTGGGGTTCGGCCACGTCACCCTTGCATGCGAGCCCACATGGTGCCCCTCTGCTGATTCGTCCGAAGCATGGTTCGGTAGAAGTTCGACGCGTGTCGCATACGTGGAGGTGTCCGAAGCGAGCCACGTCTCGCCTACAAGCTTCCGACGCGCCCTTCGCATCCGAGCCACCTCCGAGCCTCGCAGCTGCCGCGTGGCCTTCGCACCTGCTGCCACCTGCCCTCTCCATATTCGAATCCTCCCCTATAAATAGTGCATGCGAGATCTCCTGGCTAGATTTAGAAATTTGGCATTTTTCACTCCTAAACTCATATTTTCACTATTTCAACCTCCCCCGAAGCCCCGGTATCATTTCCAACACCCAAAACACGCCCCGAAGTGCCCGAAGAGCTGGAAAAATTTATCTTTTTGGTTTTGAAGCTCCAACCTCATAGAGCCCGATTTTTCATTAAAGCCCCCGGTTTTATCAGAAACGATCATTTTAAGAAACGAAGTGCTGCCCGATTATCATTAAATCAAGTGAGTGTATATTCACTTTCATCTTACAGATAAATATGAAGTATTTTCTATAAAATACGTGTTGTGTGTATATATATTGTTTGTTTATTTGAGATGGATGTTGAATGGATGTTTTATACAAGTTTTAAACTGTATATATATTTTTATCTACAAATATGTTGGGTAAAACATGGGTAGATGAAATAGTTGATGTGTGTTAAAATGATGAGAGGTCTCGATGTTGTTGTTCTTCCAGTCATCTAGTGGAGTATGGATGATGACCACAGACTTTTCTAGACAGTCCTGTGGAACACTAGCAGGATCGCAACTTGTAGGTGTTGTGGACTTGATGTTAACTAGTGTACTCCATCCCCCTCATGGTTGCCTTATGGACATATATGGCTGAGAAATCCCCTTAGCAGTAAAGTCCATCCCGATGATAAGATCCTTAGACTAGGTCCCTTGTATAGGTGTTTAAGGACGTAAAGTGAGGATAACAGGAATGGGTAATCAGGGTTATCGTTGGTTGATAAAATTAATAAATTTATTGTTGGTCGATGAAATTAATAAATTTATTATTATTTGTGGGTTGAAAACCCTATATGCTCACCAGGCTCCCAAGCCTGATCCACTTAGCTTTCTGTTTTACAGGTAGTGGACGCAGAGCATAATTTGGATGATGATGAGGAATTTTTGGATTATAGGCCAGTAGTTGTAAATAACTGTTGTAAGGCTTATAATGTACTGTTTATGCTTTTTGTCTGTACCGGAACATGACATCCTGAGGTTTTGATATATAATAAAAATACATTTATTTAAGAAATGCTTTGATAAACTTTTTATCATATTTTGTTTTGGGAACAAATTCCGCAACACTTTTAATCAAATGATTACTCTGATTTTATTATAAGAAGCATAAACTAGATCAGTCCTTTCTGGTCGTGAAATTGGGGATGTCACAGTATGTCATACGGAATTGATCATAACATGAAGGTAAGGAGTGCAAAATGATGTCTATTTCCATCTCCTCGGGGAAGTTCACATTCAGTTTCAGCAAACGGTCCACATATCTTTGCATTTTCTGCATGTGGCCCGTGATGGGTTCACCATCCTTCATCCGGGTTTTTATCATAGAGGAGATGATTTCATATCGCTCTTGACGAGTACTCTAATGGTAGCGGTCCATCCAATCTTGGTGCATCTCAAAAGGATAGTAGTCCTCATAGGACTTTTGGAGCTCGGCTGTCATAGTGGCCAACATGATACATGCCACCTTGGTAGCATCTCTTTCATGTGCTTGATATTCAGCGATCTCCTTAGGAGTAGCAAACAGCTCAAGTTCCTTAAGCTCCTTTTCGAGGACATATTCTTTGTCCTCATACCGAGTGACCATCCTGATGTTTCTGAACCAATCCATAAAGTTGGATCCATCAAAGATGACTCTCCTACAAAGGTTCATGAGAGAGAAGGAGCCGGTAGGGTTTGAGCCAGAAGCAGCATTGTTGGAAGACATCTGAAAAAGAAGAAAGACAAGTTTAGATTAGATATAAATTCCTTAATAAAACACCCAAATGTAATATTAAGGCTAGGACCCAACACAATATTTTATAACTTAGAAGAGGGATGTTGTAATCCAAGCTATAAGATATTTGAAGGTAGGTGAATGACAATTCACCAATTTCCACCATGAAAGACGAAATAAATTATTAGGTTTTAATTGGTTTTGAAACTCCTAGATTCTTTGAGATTCATTGAACTTTTCAATGGCATGTTTCAATCTCGAGTGTGCCCTTCAGGTTTTGTAACTGGGATGCTGAGGATCACAAAATAAGGTGTGAAGTAACCATGCAAATTACTTGGTACCCTTAATATTTTCCCCTCAATCGATGTGTCGGTTAATCACACGCGCTCCACCGATACTATGATAAACATTAAGTTACCCTTTGCCTACCTTGTTAAGTCCAGGTTAGTGTGTTGGTTAACCACACACGCTCCACTAACGACTTAATCAAAGTGAAAAGTGTAATTTCATGGGTTAGCACCTTATTCGCATTTTCCTAAAGTAACTAAGATTGAGAATTTATAAAAAATACATTTAGTTACTTTATATTCATCATACCTTTAGTGAAGATTTAAAGTCCTTGTCTTACCCATTCGGCTAACGACCCTCCACTGATTAAGGAAGCAATGGGTGAGAGTGGACACCCATTATGCTGCCATTTTATAGGCAGCAACCTTATACCCCCTTATAGACCGGCTTCGTGAATGTGGCCTACTAACGGTAAAACGACATTTTCTTATACATATATAATTATTAATAAACTTATAATATTATAAAGTATAAGGGTTGAATTTTAACTTTTAAAATTCTAGGGGTTGGAACTATAGTTTTTAAAGTGACTTTACATGTTCCAAAACTTGAGGGCAAGTTTTGTAACTTTCAAAACTTTTCATCTTTCATAACTTATGAGTTAATTGTAAAATAAAATAAGAGACTTTTCATTTTATGTTACCTATGTGTTTCTTTAATGGACTTTAGAAGAGAGATTTTTGGTAATCCATAACTTGAGGACAAATTATGGATTCCATTAAAACACATAATTGATCAAGAATTAATCATTAACCAATTTAGCAAGTAATTCCTATGATCTAACAATTACTCATAAGAACATGAATATCATATCAAAATTTCAAAAATCATATGAACACATATAAAACATGGAATTTTGATATTAGCCATTGTAAATGGATTAGCATAACCATTACACCATCTAGAACAAGTTTTAAAACACCAAAACAGTTTAGGGTAATGTTTCTAGTCCATTTCCAGCAGCAAAACTCGAAAAACTGCATTCTGGAGTTCCTACTCGTCGAGTTCACGAACGTACTTGACGAGTAGGATGAGTTTACTCATGGACTCGTTGAGTCCCCCCATGGACTCGGCGAGTTCATGCTGCAGAGTGCAGAAAAACTGAGTTTTTTTTTTCACAATTTTGCATAAAGTATCAAATAAGCAAGCCTAGGCTCTGATACCACTGTAGGGTTATGAGCATTCTAATATTCCTATGGTGTACATGCAACCCTAGAAACCTTGGATCTATGTTTAATCTATGATACATGCAAATTTGTTTTCCAATGTTCGTAACCTATCTAGCATACATGGGGTACTTTTAAACATAAAAGCTAGTAACAAATACATACCTTTTGTTGCTTGGATTCCTTGAGAACCTTGTGAGCCTAGCACCTCAAGTGTGATGCCTCAAATGTCTCACACAACACCAAATACACTTGGAGTAACCTTGAGAGAAATAGAACACTTCTAAAGTAGGGTTACACCATGTAAACCCTAATGTAACATCCTAAATTTCAGGTGTGTCTCTTAAACCCTTCTCTTTTCTAAGATTGTCAAGTTAACCCCTTAAATGATGCATTAAGGCAAATGAGTACACTGGGCGTACTAAAGAGTACGCTGGGCGTACTCATGCGCTTAAGTTGGACGCGGACTCGCCTAGGTACGCTGGGCGTAGCGGGTCCAGATGCAAACCCTAATTTGTGGCTTGTGCACTATAAAAAGAATGCTAAGGCCTTGTGCTCAGCCACCATTTCAGAGAGTGAAACCCTAAGAGAGCATTTCCTTCGTCCTAAAGCTTGTGTGTGATTGTTTTGAGCTAAAAGTGCCTTTGTGTGTTAGTGAAGAAGAAGGAGGGGTGCTTGTGCAAGCAAAGGTTTGGAGTTCAAGCTTGGATCTGAGTTCTTCTGAGGGAGGAACTTCACTTAGAGGTAAAAAGCTCAAAACTTTCCTCTTTATTTTGGTTTGGTGTTTTATGGTCCATTTCTAGGGTTTAAGTCCCAAAGGTGGAGACTTTATGAGCAAAAGGGGCTTCATGGACCTAGATCTATCCCATTTCAGTGTTATGTGTGTTGTTGATCCATAAAAATCCCATCTTGGTCATCATTATGATGTCATGTTTGAGTTATGAGCTTTAAAGTGTTGGAAGTGGAGTGTTTTGGGTGTTGGTGACTCTCAAAGCCATGCAAAGGCTTAAAGTCACCAACTTTATGGATTAAGAGGCTTAGGGGTAGTCAGATCTAGGAGTTGGACGTGTGTCTTAACTGTTTAAGACACCAAAAGCAAAGGAGCATGAAACTGGGATTTACGCGGGGCTAATCCTAGTACGCACAGCGTAGGGGGTCGCGTTCCCCGATTCTGTGAGGTTGTCGGGTACGCCCAGCGTACAGGTTTGGTACGCGCAGCGTAACCCGGAGAGTTGACTTTTGTTGACTTTTAGGGTTTGGTCAATGTTTGGGTCTTTGAGCCATGAGAGGGGTAAAATGGTCTTTTACCCTTCTAAGAGTGCTAAGAGAGGGATTTAGTCTAGCCTTGAGAGTTGTATTGATTAAAGTACTTATTCCATGTGATTAGGCGGAGGCTAGACCAGGTTTTTACCAAGTTCGAGATTTACCGAGTTACCCGAGGCGATTCTTCTCACTATACTTTACCTAGAGTGGTAATCAAAGTTATATGACAGAGTATCTTGTATGTTATTTATGTGATTGTGATACACCGCATTATTTCTATGTGATTCATGTCATGTATGTTCCAGAGTTAGAACCGGAAGGTTCACAGAGTTAGGACCAGAGGGTCCACGGAGTTAGGACCGGAGGGTCCATAGAGTTATAGCCTCGAGTGGCTAATATGTATTATATGTGGTATTTTGGGGAACTCACTAAGCCTTGTGATTACAGTGTTTGTGTTATGTGTTTCAGGTACCAGTAAGTATCGCGGGCAGGCGCCGGCATGATCAGTACACGCCATTGGAGTTTCATACATTTTGATCTTGGGATGTGATTTTATGGATTTGTTATGTGATACATTGAGAATTGAGAATCTTTATGAATGAAATTACATTTTTAAAAAGTGAAAATTTTGTTTGAAATTTAAGTTCTTACAAGTTGGTATCAGAGCCTTGGTTTGAGGGATTCGGGTGCACCTTCGGGCGTATCTGAACTCAAACTGAGGATTTGAGAGATTTTCAAAATAAAACCACAAAATTTTTCTAAAGGAGTAAAAGGTTTTGAAAAGAGCAGAGCAAAGCAGTGTGTACGACCAGCCAATGCCAGAACGGTGATTTCCCAAAATACCCTTATATTATGTGTTATGAGATATGATATGATATGTTGTGCATGTTAGAGTAGGCTAGGTATTCTTATTAGGATTAGAGTGTCCTGATTTGTGATGCCTTAGCCTAGGGATTATGTTGCTAGGAGACGCTTGAGAGTGAGTAGGTAGCAGCGAGGAGCTTATGAGAGGTCTGCTAGAGAGTAACTTATACATAGTGAGAGTAGAGTACTCGGAATTTGGGATCCTAAGAGGAGGACTTGGGGTGAATACTTATGCGGTGTGGACAGTAGTATTGGGCCCATACTACTGAAGACATCGGATCAGTGCGCAACCCAAGTAAGAATCCTTAGGGTACCAGGGATCGAGTAGGAATGGGATATCAAGTATGTGCATACTCGAGCGAGTCTCTGATATTTTGTGTTGTATTTCAGAGAGACATCATGGTTGGGACACGTTACACACCTGAGAGCAGTGGTGTTAGTGATGAGGAGATCCGTAGGTTGATTCATGAGGAGGTGGTTGTTGCCATCCGAGCTGAGATACTGGAGATGTTTGGGTCTATCAAGACCACTCTGATCGAGACTTTTAACAAGTGTTACGCTGCTCTTACTGATGCTGCTGTTGCTGCGGCCACCGCAACCATCGCTGCTGCGAGACTGCAGGGGTGACTCGTTGTACCGAGAGTTCAGCAACACGAAGCCACCAGAGTTTGACGGGACGCAGGATCCGATCGTTGCGATGAGATGGATTTCTGATGTTGAGGGATTATTCTATACGTGTTCTTGTACAGAGCATCTGAGAGTTCGGTTCGCGCTGAACCAGCTTCGCTTGGGAGCGAAGGACTGGTGGAAGTTTGTGAAGGCGCACTATTCTTCTGCAGAGCTTGCCGCGGTGACCTGGGAGAGGTTCACCACTATGTTTCGTGATGAGTACGCTCCCCCGGTGGAAAGGGAACGTTTGGCCCAGGAGTTCTTGACCCTCAAGCAGGGTACCGAGTCTGTTACAATGATCACCAGGATGTTCCATGAGAGGGTGATGTTCTGTCCTAAGCACGTGTCTTTCGAACAGGCACGCATGATTCGGTATTTGAGCATTTTGAGGAGAGACATCCACAAGTTCGTGGCGAACTCGTCATACCGGAAATTTGCCGAACTTCAGGAAAATGCCCGGAAGAGGGAGATTGAGTTCGAGACTCAGGCCAGGGAGGAGGCAGAGTCTCATGGGAGGGATCGACGACCGGCACAGTCCCAGTCGGCAACCAAGCGGGCCAATCCCGCCGATTCGAGATCAGGGAACCAGAAGGGCTACACTTGTGGCAAGTGCGGCAAGAGTCATGAGGGGATTTGCAAAGCAGGGTCTTGCTACAAGTGTGGCAAGGAGGGGCACATGGCCAAGGATTTCCCCAAGGGGTTTGCAGTTTGTTTTCACTGCAACCAGACCGGACACCGGAAGGCCGGGTGTTCTCAGTTGCGGGGGTCAGCACAGGGATCTGCCCCTGCTACTGTACGAGCTACACAAAGTCGACCGGTGAAGGCCGAGGCACCAAAGGCTCGCGGGAGAGCCTTCCAGTTGACAGCGGAGGAGGTCCGCGTAGCGCCCGATGTTGTGGCTGGTATATATTCTTTCATCTATTTATTTTGAGTTGCGGTATTATGCTTATATTATGATATACATAGGTACATTTCTTGTGAGTTCTATACCTGCTTTGGTGTTATTTGACTAAGGTGCGAGTCGGTCTTTTGTGTCGTTAGCCTTTAGTCAGCACATCAGTATCTGACGAGAGGCGTTGATTCGACCTTTGCGAGTTTCCATAGCTGACGAGAGAGTGGTGCATGCCACTGATGTGATTCGAGGATGTGTACTCGAGATCTTCGGCGTTGAGTTTCTGATTGATTTGGTCCCGATTGCGATGGGAGATGTCTGTGTCATCATGGGCATGGACTGGTTGAGCAGGTTTGGAGCGGATATCGACTGCGAGCGACAACTGGTGACCATACGAGACCCTAGTGGGGAGTTCTTATGGTTTATGGCGAGGGTACCCGTTCTGGGTCAGCATTTTGTTCGGCCGCTAGAGCGAGGCAGAGCCTACAGCAGGGTTGTAGTGGATTTGTGGCTTATGTGGTGGATACGAGAGTAGATGCAGAGAGACCGAGGTCGGTCGATGAGGTCGTGAGTTCCCGGACGTTTTCCCTGAGGAGTTTTCGGGAGTGCCTCCAGGTAGAGTTCCGTATCGATTTGGTTCCGGGGGTAGCGCCCTATCGCCTTGCGCCACCAGAGATGTAGGAGTTATCCTCATAGCTGCAGGAGCTGCTGGGGAAGGGTTTATTCGGCCGAGTAGCTCGTTGTGGGGAGCGCCGATCCTTTTTGTCAAGAAAAAGGATGGTTCACACCGGATGTGCATTAATTACCGGGAGTTGAACAAGCTAACAGTCAAGAACCGTTACCCCTTACCGAGGATCGACGATTTGTTTGATCAGTTGTAGGGAGCGTCTTGGTTCTCCAAGATTGATCTAAGTTCTAGATATCATTAGATGAGAGTGCGTGATAAGCATATCCAGAAGACAACATTCAGGACTCGTTATGGGCATTACGAGTTCGTGGTGATGCCTTTCGGGCTCACCAATGCACCGGCGGAGTTCGTGGTGATGCCTTACGAGTTATGGGCATTATGAGTTCGTGGTGATGCCGGAGAGTTGACTTTTAGGGTTTGGTCAATGTTTGGGTCTTTGAGCCATGAGAGGGGTAAAATGGTCTTTTACCCTTCTGAGAGTGCTAAGAGAGGGATTTAGTCTAGCCTTGATAGTTGTATTGATTAGAGTACTTATTCCATGTGATTAGGTGGAGGCTAGACCAGGTTTTTACCGAGTTTGAGATTTACCGAGTTACCCAAGGTGAGTCTTCTCACTATTCTTTACCTAGAGTGGTAATTAGAGTTATATGACAGAGTATCTTGTATGTTATTTATGTGATTGTGATACACTGCATTATTTCTATGTGATTCATGGTGTGTATGTTCCAGAGTTTGCAGAGTTAGAACCAGAAGGTTCACAGAGTTAGAACTGGAAGGTTCATAGAGTTAGGACCAGAGGGTCCACAGAGTTAGGACCGGAGGGTCCATAGAGTTATAGCCTCGAGTGGCTAATATGTGTTATATGTGGTATTTTGGGGAACTCACTAAACCTTGTGCTTACCGTGTTTGTGTTATGTGTTTCAGGTACCAGTGAGGATCGCGGGAAGGCGCCGGCATGATCAGTACACGCTTTTGGAGTTTCATACATTTTGATTTTGGGATGTTATTTTATGGATTTGTTATGTGATACATTGAGAATTGAGAATCTTTATGAATGAAATTACATCTTTAAAAAGTGAAAATTTTGTTTGTAATTTACGTTGTTACACCTAACTTGACATGACTCTTCATTTCCATGATCCATGGGTTCAAAAACACCATGGAGCATCCTATGGGTTTTAGCCCAACTTGATAATCCATGGAGCATTAGCCCACTATACAAGTATGGATGATTTACACACTCAACCCATATATTTAATTAGTCCTCTTTTGATCACTTAATTAATTCCAAACTAATTCTTGATCAATACTAATTAAATAATATTATTAATATATTAGAACTTATAATATAATAATAAACCTTAACTGTTATTTCTCTCATTTTAGTCTATCCAATTGCATGATGCCATGCAACCCAAATGGACCATGCTAATCGGGTCAGATACATTTAAAAAAATAGTTATGAACTTAAACACCTAATCCAACAATTACTTCTTAGGTGTTCCACTCGAGTTAGAATGGCACTGGAGTTTTATGTTTTTCATATTACTACGGAAGGTGATACGTTTATTAGTGATAGTACACTGGTAAATTTGGATGAGCCTTCTAGCTACAAGGAAGCCATGACGGGCCCTAAGCCTGCCAAATGGAAAGATGCAATGGAAAGCAAGATCCAGTCCATGTATGACAATCAAGTTTGGAATTTTCTTTGACAATGTACTAGTTCGTAAGACGGTTCGATGCAAATGGATATTCAAGAAGAAGACCAACATGGATGGAAAGGTGAACACGTTCAAGGCATGAATAGTTCTGAAGGGCTTTACTCAAACCCCGGGGGTTGACTATGATGAGACCTTCTCACCAGTGGCCAAGATCAAGTCTATTAGGTTTATGTTAGCCATCGTTGCATTTCATGATTATGAATCTGGCAGATGGATGTCAAAACCGCTTTCCTTAATGGGATGTTGGTTGAAGATGTTTACATGTGTCATGCATAAGGTTTTGTGGATGCTAAATAACCCAAAAGAGTGTGCAATCTTGAGAAATCCATTTATGGATTGAAGCAAGCGTCTCGCAGATGGAATCTTTGCTTCAATTAGAAAGTGAAAGAGTTTGGTTTCTCTAGAAGTGAGGATGAGTCTTGTGTATGTCAAAGCTAGTGGGAATATAGTTAGCTTTCTAGTATTGTATGTCGATGACATATTACTCATAGGAAACGACGTTCCAACCTTGTAGGGGGTTAAGTTTGGCTTGGGAAATGTTTCGATATGAAGGATCTAGGGGAAGCTGCTTATATTCTCGGGATAAGGATCTTGAGAAATAGGAGTGAAAGACTAATAAGACTTAGTCAGAGTACTTACTTGGATAAGGTGTTTAAACGTTTTAGCATGGAGAATTCCAAGAAAAGGGGAGTTACCAATCAAGAGCAATACCAAGCTGAGTAAGCCTCAGAGCAGGGTCTTGCTACAAGTGTGGCAAGGAGAGGCACATGGCCAAGGATTTCCCCAAGGGGTTTGCAGTTTGTTTTCACTGCAACCAGACCGGACACCGGAAGGCCGAGTGTTCGCAGTTGCGGGGGTCAGCACAGGGATCTGCCCCTGCTACTGTACGAGCTACACAAAGTCGGCCGGTGAAGGCCGAGGCACCAAAGGCTCGCGGGAGAGCCTTCCAGTTGACAGCGGAGGAGGTCCGCGTATGTCACACCCCCAAACCAAGGATGGCAGAAACGTTCGGGGGTGGAGGACTTCATGTGTAGTATCATAGCAACAATGGCAATAGTGATGAAAGTAAACACAACCAACATATATATAATTGAAAGAGTTACATCATTGTATGAATTACATGTTTCAAAATCAATTACAATATGTTGAAAAAATATGATAAGTTTGACGCCTCAACGTCCCATCCTCAAAAGTACTTTGTTACCTGTTTAGCGATTTCCTGAGAATACAAATAGTTTGAAAAAGTGTCAACACAATGGTTGGTGAGTTCATAAGTTTTTATATATAATTATGAAATAGCTTGTCTCGTAATTGCATAGCTGTTCTAGAAAAATCCGATATTTTCCTTAAAATGAATGCTGTAATCTTGTACCCAAATACTGAAACGTATGAGTAATCTTCCTTATTTACAGAAAATAACGTGAGTTTATTTCAATATAAACGCGTATGATATTAGTGAAATTCTCGTAAATTCTTAAGTTTGTTAATACTTTCCGTGAGTTATTATAACCATACTTGACATAGACGGCCTCGTAATGCGACGTTCTTCAGGCGTCGCCATTAAATGACACTTGTCACCACAGACCTGCCGGTCTAGCTGTTGCAAGCAGCTCTGGTGTGGGTTTGTCAAACCCAATATAGATCTATACACAACTATCACGTTCTCCCTACAAGAGACTCTGGTTACAATTTACAGGACTTTTCGACTTTGTTACTTCGGAAGTAACCCGAAGGGAATGACTCACAAATTTATTCATTAACAGATTTACGTGAACTAAACTGAAAACCTTTGGTAAATAAGTTTGAGAAGTAAATGATACATATACTATACCTATTATAGTTTATCCAAAACGTTTGTAATGTATAAGAATTCTTTTATGAATGTTTTAATACTATGAATCCATAAACTATGTTCATTATAGCTTAATTTACGTATTCTAAATGAATGAATAATCTTATCAAGAATGACTATATTTCAGTTTATGATGATAAACTAACAAGGAAACACATTCAAAATTTAGAACTTATCGTTATACACTTTGCTCAACATAATACAAAGTGTTATGAAAGTTATAAGCTGTTAACAAATTTTCAACCTTTCTACACTGTTTTTGAAAAGTCATAGAAAAATCATACGAAGTTGAAAACTAAATCCGTAAATTCTGAGAGTTCCCAAAATGTGTCTAGTTTACTCATAATTTTTATCATGATTTTTAATGACCTCCAACTTGGGTGAAAAAGTCCATAATCACAGACTGGTCCGGATTGGTGTTTGAAATGATAGGCAGTTTTGTAAAAATCACCATAAATTGTAGAAAAATCGTATGGAGATGTGCAAGTAGTCATTTTAAAGCTAAGAACTGGAACTACTTACACCTAAAACAGTTTTTCAAACAAAAATGTTTAAGTTGTCCAAAACAGTCCGTGAATGGAGTCCAACTTTTCTGATGAAAGCTGTTAGAAAAATTTAGTTATGTTCTTGGTGTTTTAACTTGTATTCCCCCCCCCCCCCCCCCCCCCCCCCTAAAAACTTAAGAAAACATAAAAATGTAGGGGTATGAACTCACCTTGAGTGATTTCAGTAGGTAAGTGTTGAAGAAGAGAAGTGTTCAACCCAAGAACACTTGAAGAATCACTTGAAGATTCGAAGATCTAACAAGAATGTGATGATGTTTGTGTAAGAAATCTTTGATTTTGAGTAGGAGGATGTGTAATAATCATAAGAAAGATGATGAAACTTACTAATTGTAGGAGAAGAGTCTTGGAGTATGCCTTGAAATTCTCGAATTAGAGAGAAAAAGATGAGAGAGTTTGGAGTGTGATTCTTGGTAAAAATGAGAGAATGATTAAAGTGTGAGGAGAGAGGATGGATGTTCCAGCCCTAAGAACGTGGGAATAGTTGTAATAGTGAGAAAGGACCTATGAAGTGACTAGGGATGGGCTGGTGGTGAATAGTGACATGGAGTGGGTATGGGAGTGGTTGCTTGTGTCATAGACATAAGTAAAGTCAACACTCTACCTTTGTACTTCACCAACTCTCTTTTGGATAAGGTTTTATCCTAAAAAATGTGATTAATTAATAGTTAAGGGTCCTTATATATTTAAATAAAGTTTTGGGTGAAAATCCCATGTTAAAACAATTAAAAACGGGCCTAAAATGCGAATTTAGTCGAAAACCGGGAGAAAAAGCGTTCCCAGCGAGACCTCTCGGTCCTAGGCCGAGGTTCGGTCCTTGCTGGTGCTGAGTCGGAAGCGAAAGGCGCGAGCCAGAAGCGAGAAGCGAAGGGCGAGGGGTCCGTCCGAGGGTTCGGTTCGGTTCTTCTTCATCAGGAGGGTTCGGTTCGGTTCTTCTTCATCAGGAGGGTTCGGTTCCTAAGGGGACTTTCGGTTCCTAAGAGGGGTTTCGGTTCCTAAGAGGGGTTTCGGTTCCTTAAGTCCGTTTTTCGCTTAGACTTCCGTTTTTGGGCTGTTTTCGCCAAATTCGAGGGTCGGGATGCCCCGAGTGATTATAGAATGTTGGGAAGAGATTTGAGAGAGATTCCACATACTCAGAGAGATTTGGGAGAGATTTGACATTCTTGGAGAGATTTCACATACAAAGAGATATTTGGGAGAGATTTCACTTTCCTAGAGAGATTTGGGAGAGATTTGACATTCTTGGAGAGATTTCACATACAGAGAGATATTTGGGAGAGATTTCATATTCTTAGAGAGATTTGGGAGAGATTTGACATTCTTGGAGAGATTTCACATACAAAGAGATATTTGGGAGAGATTTCATATTCTTAGAGAGATTTGGGAGAGATTTGACATACTTGGAGAGATTTCACATACAGAGAGATATTTGGGAGAGATTTCACATACTTAGAGAGATTTGGGAGAGATTTGACATCCTTGGAGAGATTTCACATACAAAGAGATATTTGGGAGAGATTTCACATACTTAGAGAGATTTGGGAGAGATTTGACATCCTTGGAGAGATTTCACATACAAAGAGATATTTGGGAGAGATTTCACTTTCTTAGATAGATTTGGGAGAGATTTGACATTCTTGGAGAGATTTCACATACAAAGAGATATTTGGGAGAGATTCCACTTTCTTAGAGAGATTTGGGAGAGATTTGACATTCTTGGAGAGGTTTCACATACAAAGAGATATTTGGGAGAGATTTCACTTTCTTAGAGAGATTTGGGAGAGATTTGACATTCTTGGAGAGATTTCACATACAAAGAGATATTTGGGAGAGATTTCACTTTCTTAGAGAGATTTGGGAGAGATTTGACATACTTGCAGAGATCTCACATACAGAGAGATATTTGGGAGAGATTTCATATACTTAGAGAGATTTGGGAGAGATTTGACATCCTTGGAGAGATTTCACATACAAAGAGATATTTGGAAGAGATTTCTCGATAAGAAGAGATAGAGTGAAAACGATTGAGAGCGGTTTCGTGTGTGACGAATGTGAGTGTCCGGCTTCGCAATGCAAGGTCCGTAAACCCCGTTATGCCATGTTTTAGGATCTTACACACTCCCTATGAGTATGCAACATTGTTTTATTGTTCTTGTTCATTGTTTAGCACTAAAGTTAAAGAAATTTAAACACACGAACTTTCCAAGTGATGTTTTCTCATTAAGATAGTGAGTTATACAGAAATTACATAATACAAACCCTATTATACAAGGTTTTAATTGAGTTGACCGGTTTGACTCGTTGACCTTGTCCGGCTTAGACTTGACCCGAATTTGACTATTGTCACATCATCCCCCCGTTAGAAGGAATTTCGTCCCGAAATTTACGCTTTGGCCGGGACTTTAAGAGTTTAGGAAAAGATGCGGGTACTTTTGTTTCATTTGGTCTTCGCGCTCCCAGGTGAACTCAGGTCCTCGTTTAGCGTTCCATCGAACCTTCACGATGGGAATACGACTTTCTTTCGTTCTTTTGACCTCCCGATCCATAATCTCAACTGGCTCCTCTACGAAGTGGAGATTTTCGTTAACTTCGATCTCGTCGAGAGGTATTACAAGTGTCTCGTCGGACAGACACTTCTTCAGGTTCGATACGTGAAAGGTGGGATGTACCTTATCGAGTTCTTAAGGTAATCGAAGTTTGTATGCCACTGGTCCCATCCTGTCAATGATTTCAAATGGACCAATATACCTTGGATTCAGTTTCCCACGCTTGCCAAAACGCACCATTCCTTTCCAAGGGGAAACTTTTAGTAGCACTCGATCACCAACCTGGAATTCCAAAGGTTTGCGTCGCTTATCCGCGTAACTCTTTTGCCGATCTCGGGAGGCCTTCAGCCTTTCTCAGATTTGAACAATCTTTTCTATGGTCTCCCTTATGATTTCAGGACCAGTGAGGGTGCTATTAGGGACTTGACCCTAGCTATCTGAGTAACCCCCACTTCAGCCCAACATAGGGGTGATCTGCACTTGCGACCGTAAAGAGCCTCGAATGGAGCAACCTTAATGCTAGTGTGATAGCTGTTATTGTAGGAGAATTCAATCAGCGACAAATGGGTATCCCATGCTTTACCAAAGTCTATCACACAGGCTCTCAACATGTCTTCTAATGTTTGTATAGTGCGCTCGCTTTGCCCGTCGGTTTGTGGATGGTAGTCTGTACTCATGTCTAGCCTAGTTCCCAAGGATTTCTGTAGGGACTGCCAAAATCGCGAAGTGAATCTACTATCTCGGTCGGAGATAATAGATATTGGTACACCATGCAGTCGTACAACCTCCTTGATGTATATCCTGGTTAACTTCTCTATCTTGTCGGTTTCCTTTATTGGCAGGAAGTGCGCAGACTTGGTCAATCTGTCTACGATTACCCATATAGTGTCAAACCCGCCCGAAGTCTTAGGCAGCTTGGTTATGAAGTCCATGGTCATCCGTTCCCACTTCCATTCCGGTATATCAGGCTGTTGTAGTAGTCCCGAGGGTTTCTGGTATTCCACCTTGACCTTGGCGCAGGTCAGACACTTGCCCACATAAGTAGCAATCTCGGCTTTCATATTCAGCCACAAGTATAACTTTTTGAGGTCTAGATACATCTTGTATGACCCTGGATGGATGGAGTATCGAGTCTTGTGTGCTTCATTCATGACCACGTCTCGGATCTCACCGAACTTCGGTGTCCAGATTCGGTTACTGACATAACGAGTTCCGTCATCCTTGACTTCTAAGTTCTTATCCATTCCCCTTAATGCCTCACCTGCCACATTCTCTGGTTTCAAGGCTTCTAGTTGAGCTTCCCTGATTTGCGTGGCCAGGTGGGAATGGATGGTCATGGTTAAGGATCTTACTCGGCAGCCCAAATATTCCTTCCTGCTTAGGGCATCAGCCACTACATTGGCCTTGCCCGGGTGGTAGCGAATTTCGCACTCGTAGTCGTTTAGCAGTTCAACCCATCTCCGTTGCCGCATGTTGAGCTCTTTCTGATTGAGGATATGCTGAAGACTTTTGTGATCGGTGAAGATGGTACATTTTGTGCCGTAGAGGTAGTGCCTCCAGATCTTTAAAGCGACCACTACCGCTCCCAATTCAAGGTCATGGGTAGTGTAATTAACTTCGTGTGTTTTAAGTTGCCTTGACGCGTAGGCGATGACCTTCCCTCTCTGCATGAGCACGCATCCGAGGCCTTGATTTGAAGCATCGCAATATACCATGAAGTCATCAGTTCCTTCCGGAAGAGACAAGATTGGCGCACTGCATAGAGCTTGCTTTAGTGTCTGGAAGGCGGCTTCTTGTTTATCTTCCCAGTTGAACATCATGCCTTTCTGAGTCAGGGTGGTGAGTGGTTTGGCGATCTTGGAGAAGTTTTGTATGAATCTTTGGTAGTAGCCGGCGAGCTCTAAAAATTGTCGAATTTCCGTCGGCGTTGTAGGTGCTGACCAGTTTTTGATAGCTTTGATTTTAGAGGGATCCACCTGTATCCCCTTCTCGCTAACCACATGGCTAAGAAAATTCACTTCTCTGATCCAGAATTCGCACTTAGAGAATTTGGCGTAAAGCTTCTCAGCCCTCAGTGTTTCCAAGATTAGCCGGAGATGTTGACGGTGCTCTTCCTCGCTTCGGGAGTAGATCAAAATATCGTCGATGAATACAATCACGAATTTGTCTAAGTAGGGTCGACACACTCGATTCATCAGGTCCATAAATACTGCCGGTGTGTTCGTTAATTCGAAGGGCATTACCACAAACTCATAGTGCCCGTAGCGAGTTCTGAACGCAGTCTTGGGAATATCCTCTTCTTCAACTCGTAGTTGATGATAACCCGACCTCAGGTCGATTTTTGAAAAGTAGCTTGCTCCTTTGAGTTGGTCGAAGAGGTCATCGATTCGGGGTAGGGGATATCGGTTCTTGATAGTGAGTTTGTTTAGCTCCCGGTAGTCTATGCACATGCGAAAAGATCCGTCCTTCTTCTTTACAAACAGGACCGATGCTCCCCAGGGTGAGAAGCTTGGCCTGATGAATCCTTTGCTCAACAGTTCATTTAACTGGCTGGAAAGTTCTTGCATTTCTGCCGGTGCTAAGTGGTATGGAGCCTTGGCGACGGGGGTAGCTCCTGGGATTAAGTCAATCCGGAATTCGACTTGTCGTGCGAAGGGTACACCTGGAAGATCTTCGGGGAATACATCGGGATAGTTGCACACCTCGGAATGTCGTTGATATCCTTCACCCCTTGTTTCGTATCTACTACGTGGGCTAGAAATGCGTGGTACTCCTTTCGGAGATACTTTTGGGCCTTGACGCAAGAGATGACTTGCAAATTTGAACTGGGCTTGTCGCCATAGATGAAGAGGGTTTCGCCATTCGGCAGATTAAGGCGAACAGCCCTTTCGTAACATAGAATGCCGGCACGATGGGAACTTAACCAATCCATACCGATGATTATGTCAAAGCATTTTATTGTGACCGGCATCAGGTCTACTTTAAACGAATGGTTGTCTAGAGTGAGGGTACACCCTGAGTATATATCATTAGTGTGCTCTTCTTTCCCATAAGCCATTTCTACTACGTATGTATCTTTTAATGAATGAGTGGGTTTTTTTTAGTAATTGTTTGAATTCATGGCTCACAAAACTCCTCTCTGCTCCACTATCAAATAGTACGCATGCATATGTGTTATTGAGGAGAAACGTACCAGAAACCACCGAGGGATCCTTGACTGCTTCTCCGTGTCCCATCGTCAGGACTTTCCCTACACCTCCAGCATTGGTGTTTCGTGCTTTTGGGCAGTTTCTTTTGAAGTGCCCTGCCTCTCCACATCCGTAACAGGTTTGAATTGCTCCGGTGTTGGCGGCTGGGGCGACTTGAGGGGCGGATTGGGCTGGCACTTTACAAAATCGAGCAGTGTGCCCCTTCCGGTTGCAATTTCTGCAGTGCATTTCCCGACAAGCACCGGTATGGTGGAAGTTGCACTTGTTGCACTTGGGAAGAGTTCCTGCGTATTGCTTTGGTGGCGCTGGAGAGGTAGCAGTAGTGGCTGCACGGACAGCAACAGTCTGTTGCTTCTTTGCGGGGTCCTGCGTCGGTTGTTTCTTTTTACTGTTCCAGAACTTCCTCTTGTTGCTCCCTCCTTTTGTTTGGTCGGTGGTGGCGACCATGATGCCACGACTGGCCCTATGATCGATAAGTTATTGTGCCAATTCCTTGGCACTTTCAAAGGTAGTAGGTTTCGAGGCCAAAACACTATCATGAATCTGGGATGATAGCCCCCATAGGTATCGTTCTACCTTTTTCTCCTCCGGAGTGACCATTGCAGGACAGAGGAGTGCTAGGTCATTGAATCGGGCGGTATAAGCTTCGAGATCCGTCCCCGACATCTTGAGATTCCAGAGTTCCTCTTCGAGTTTTTGTATTTCTCCCCTTGGGCAATACTCCTTTAACATCAACGCTTTTAAGTTTTCCCAGCCTATGGAGTTAGCCACTGCAGGAGTAAGTGACTTAACTCGGCCATTCCACCAAGTAAGAGCTTTTCTTGTGAAAGTGAATGCCGCATACTTGACTTTGCTTGCTTCGGGACAAGCACAGATTTCGAAGACTGCTTCGGTCCTTTCGAACCATTGCATCAGCGCTATGACGCCCCCGCTTCCGTCGAAAGGATCGGGTTTGCCATTAGTGAAGTCTTTGTACGAACACTCCTTAGTACGCCCCGTGCTGTCCCCCTGATTCGAGTTAGTATTCCCGGATCCGGAACCGCCGGAACCATTTATACCCATTTGCGACATTGCTGCCGCCACGGCTGCTGTTACTGCAGCCTGAAACATCACAGGATCAAACTCCGGAGGTGGTGGCGGAGGGGGTGGTGCTGAGTTTCCGGAAGGTCTTGGTCTTTTCCTTGGTGGCATGGTTCTGACATAAGAAAATAAAAAGATAGACTTGTCGGTAAGACTTCAATGGTGATAACGAGTCGAGCGTTACTTGTTTCATCTCAATTGTATTTTGTCCGAGTTTATTAATTTAGAAGGTAATTCATAGAAAAGTTTATGCAATTAAACTTATGAATTAAATAGTGTTGTCCCGAGCAGAGTCATGTGTATGGTTCGTGTCAGCATCCAAGGAAGTAAAATACATGCCACATTCATTGATAATTTGTTAGTACATATTGTTTTGAGGAATTTGACCTCATAAGGGTCTACATTACATCATAATAAAAGATAAAGTTTTGGCAGTACAAAAGCCCCTTTGACTAGTGTGATCACTTAGTCGCGAGGTCAACCTATTCGCAATAAAGAGTAGCACCAACGCATACTCGAAATCCTAGATTTATAACAAAATATAAGTAGCGCGAACACTACTCGTGGCGGGTAGCATCTGGTCCATGGTGGCCCTGGGATGAGGTCGAGGCTCCCTGAAGCTCCGCAATCCGGCGTTCGGCCGCGATCACTCTCTCCTCGAGAGCTGTGTGCCTCTCCTGGTACTCCCTTACCTCCGCTCGAGCAGCGGTAATGTCCTCGATGATTTGGTCCAATGGATAGAAGTCCCTCTCCAAATCCCGGGTGCGTGCATCGGTGGCTGTCGTAATAGCGTTGAGACTTCGAACCTGGTCTGCCATTTCCCTACTCTGGTTCCCCAAGTTCGTGATGTGCTGGGTCATAACAGGGAGAGCTCTGTCAGCCGGTCCCCCATGACTGAGGTCATAGTAACCTCGTTGGTCGCCATAGGGTGACCTCTGGCGTTGTTGCCGGCTCCACCTCTCGATCATGGTTGCCCAACGGGGCTCAGGCCCGTTGTGCCCCCAGCGGTTTGCAGGTACCCTCGCAATGTAAAGAGGGTTGAAGACTTCCTCCTCTGGCTCTTCTTCACCTTCATCCTCATCCATGTCCACCTCGTCGTCTTCCTCTTCTTCTTCTTCTTCTTCTTCTTCGTCTACCTCCTCTTCTTCTTCTTCGGGTTGTTCTTCGGGATCCTCTTCAATCAGCTCTTCGGGCTCTTCCTCAATCCAGCCGGCATTTCCCTGGTTGGGAAAGTATGGGTCTCCTGGTAGGTGAAATCCTGCCATGTCGTATGCGCGAGAATAGAGGGGTAAGAAGCAGCAAGCGGTAGATATTAATAATATTGCGATATAGCAACATACAAATACTCCTATAGTATTTTAAATGTTTAGATTTGGTTCTTATAACATTCTTTGTAGGGTGAATTTAGGTTATTAGATTTGTTTCCCTCCTACGACTATCCCCCGATATGAGTAAGTCACTTCCCGGACTAATATAGTTGATCAGGCTATATCCTTCCCAAAACTGATTACTCATACCAAGGCATACTCGTTGCGTTCAACTCCTCTTCTTTTAGTTTATGTTCTTCTAGTTATGACACTACGCGAGTATGCAATGCATGTAGGTATACTTTTAAACAAGAATCCATTCATTTTCTAAAAGTATAACCCGTTAGGTTGTTTCAAAATCAGAGACTCTTAGTCCCAAATGTGTTTATAGTTTGTATATCCTATGTTGTTTGATATACTTAATTCACTATAAACCGTGCTCTGATACCAATCTGTCACACCCCCAAACCAAGGATGGCGAAAACGTCCGGGGGTGGAGGACTTCATGTGTAGTATCATAACAACAATGGCAATAGTGATGAAAGTAAACACAACCAACATATATATAATTGAAAGAGTTACATCATTGTATGAATTACATGTTTCAAAATCAATTACAATATGTTGACAAAAAATGATAAGTTTGACGCCTCAACATCCCATCCTCAAAAGTACTTTCTTACCTGTTTAGCGATTTCCTGAGAATACAAATAGTTTGAAAAAGTGTCAACACAATGGTTGGTGAGTTCATAAGTTTTTATATATAATTATGAAATAGCTTGTCTCGTAATTGCATAGCTGTTCTAGAAAAATCCGATATTTTCCTTAAAATGAATGCTGTAATCTTGTACCCAAATACTGAAACGTATGAGTAATCTTCCTTATTTACAGAAAATAACGTGAGTTTATTTCGATATAAACGCGTATGATATTAGTGAAATTCTCGTAAATTCTTAAGTTTGTTAATACTTTCCGTGAGTTATTATAACCATACTTGACATAGACGGCCTCGTAATGCGACGTTCTTCAAGCGTCCCCGTTAAATGACACTTGTCACCACAGACCTGCCGGTCTAGCTGTTGCAAGCAGCTCTGGTGTGGGTTTGTCAAACCCAATATAGATCTATACACAACTATCACGTTCTCCCTACAAGAGACTCTGGTTACAATTTACAGGACTTTTCGACTTTGTTACTTCGGAAGTAACCCGAAGGGAATGACTCACAAATTTATTCATTAACAGATTTACGTGAACTAAATTGAAAACCTTTGGTAAATAAGTTTGAGAAGTAAATGATACATATACTATACCTATTATAGTTTATCCAAAACGTTTGTAATGTATAAGAATTCTTTTATGAATGTTTTAATACTATGAATCCATAAACTATGCTCATTATAGCTTAATTTACGTATTCTAAATGAATGAATAATCTTATCAAGAATGACTATATTTCAGTTTATGATGATAAACTAACAAGGAAACACATTCAAAATTTAGAACTTATCGTTATACACTTTGCTCAACATAATACAAAGTGTTATGAAAGTTATAAGCTGTTAACAAATTTTCAACCTTTCTACACTGTTTTTGAAAAGTCATAGAAAAATCATACGAAGTTGAAAACTAAATCCGTAAATTCTGAGAGTTCCCAAAATGTGTCTAGTTTACTCATAATTTTTATCATGATTTTTAATGACCTCCAACTTGGGTGAAAAAGTCCATAATCACAGACTGGTCCGGATTGGTGTTTGAAATGATAGGCAGTTTTGTAAAAATCACCATAAATTGTAGAAAAATCGTATGGAGATGTGCAAGTAGTCATTTTAAAGCTAAGAACTGAAACTACTAACTCCTAAAGCAGTTTTTCAAACAAAAATGTTTAAGTTGTCCAAAACAGTCTGTGAATGGAGTCCAACTTTTCTGATGAAAGCTGTTAGAAAAATTTAGTTATGTTCTTGGTGTTTTAACTTGTATTCCCCCCCCCCCCCCCTAAAAACTTAAGAAAACATAAAAATGTAGGGGTATGAACTCACCTTGAGTGATTTCAATAGGTAAGTGTTGAAGAAGAGAAGTGTTCAACCCAAGAACACTTGAAGAATCACTTGAAGATTCGAAGATCTAACAAGAATGTGATGATGTTTGTGTAAGAAATCTTTGATTTTGAGTAGGAGGATGTGTAATAATCATAAGAAAGATGATGATACTTACTAATTGTAGGAGAAGAGTCTGGGAGTATGCCTTGAAATTCTCGAATTAGAGAGAAAAAGATGAGAGAGTTTGGAGTGTGATTCTTGGTAAAAATGAGAGAATGATTAAAGTGTGAGGAGAGAGGATGGATGTTCCAGCCCTAAGAACGTGGGAATAGTTGTAAATAGTGAGAAAGGACCTATGAAGTGACTAGGGATGGGCTGGTGGTGAATAGTGACATGGAGTGGGTATGGGAGTGGTTGCTTGTGTCATAGACATAAGTAAAGTCAACACTCTACCTTTGTACTTCACCAACTCTCTTTTGGATAAGGTTTTATCCTAAAAAATGTGATTAATTAATAGTTAAGGGTCCTTATATGTTAAAATAATGTTTTGGGTGAGAATCCCATGTTAAAACAATTAAAAACGGGCCTAAAATGCGAATTTAGTCGAAAACCGGGAGAAAAAGCGTTCCCAGCGAGACCTCTCGGTCCTAGGCCGAGGTTCGGTCCTTACTGGTGCTGAGTCGGAAGCGAAAGGCGCGAGCCAGAAGCGAGAAGCGAAGGGCGAGGGGTCCGTCCGAGGGTTCGGTTCGGTTCTTCTTCATCAGGAGGGTTCGGTTCGGTTCTTCTTCATCAGGAGGGTTCGGTTCCTATGAGTATGCAACATTGTTTTATTGTTGATAGGCAGTTTTGTAAAAATCACCATAAATTGTAGAAAAATCTTATGGAGATGTGCAAGTAGTCATTTTAAAGCTAAGAACTGGAACTACTTACACCTAAAACATTTTTTCAAACAAAAATGTTTAAGTTGTCCAAAACAGTCCGTGAATGGAGTCCAACTTTTCTGATGAAAGCTGTTAGAAAAATTTAGTTATGTTCTTGGTGTTTTAACTTGTATCCCCCCCCCCCCCCCCCCCTAAAAACTTAAGAAAACATAAAAATGTAGGGGTATGAACTCACCTTGAGTGATTTCAGTAGGTAAGTGTTGAAGAAGAGAAGTGTTCAACCCAAGAACACTTGAAGAATCACTTGAAGATTCGAAGATCTAACAAGAATGTGATGATGTTTGTGTAAGAAATCTTTGATTTTGAGTAGGAGGATGTGTAATAATCATAAGAAAGATGATGAAACTTACTAATTGTAGGAGAAGAGTCTTGGAGTATGCCTTGAAATTCTCGAATTAGAGAGAAAAAGATAAGAGAGTTTGGAGTGTGATTCTTGGTAAAAATGAGAGAATGATTAAAGTGTGAGGAGAGAGGATGGATGTTCCAGCCATAAGAACGTGGGAATAGTTGTAAATAGTGAGAAAGGACCTATGAAGTGACTAGGGATGGGCTGGTGGTGAATAGTGACATGGAGTGGGTATGGGAGTGGTTGCTTGTGTCATAGACATAAGTAAAGTCAACACTCTACCTTTGTACTTCACCAACTCTCTTTTGGATAAGGTTTTATCCTAAAAAATGTGATTAATTAATAGTTAAGGTCCTTATATATTTAAATAAAGTTTTGGGTGAAAATCCCATGTTAAAACAATTAAAAACGGGCCTAAAATGCGAATTTAGTCGAAAACCGGGAGAAAAAGCGTTCCCAGCGAGACCTCTCGGTCCTAGGCCGAGGTTCGGTCCTTGCTGGTGCTGAGTCGGAAGCGAAAGGCGCGAGCCAGAAGCGAGAAGCGAAGGGCGAGGGGTCCGTCCGAGGGTTCGGTTCAGTTCTTCTTCATCAGGAGGGTTCGGTTCGGTTCTTCTTCATCAGGAGGGTTCGGTTCCTAAGGGGACTTTCGGTTCCTAAGAGGGGTTTCGGTTCCTAAGAGGGGTTTCGGTTCCTTAAGTCCGTTTTTCGCTTAGACTTCCGTTTTTGGGCTGTTTTCGCCAAATTCGAGGGTCGGGATGCCCCGAGTGATTATAGAATGTTGGGAAGAGATTTGAGAGAGATTCCACATACTCAGAGAGATTTGGGAGAGATTTGACATTCTTGGAGAGATTTCACATACAAAGAGATATTTGGGAGAGATTTCACTTTCCTAGAGAGATTTGGGAGAGATTTGACATTCTTGGAGAGATTTCACATACAGAGAGATATTTGGGAGAGATTTCATATTCTTAGAGAGATTTGGGAGAGATTTGACATTCTTGGAGAGATTTCACATACAAGGAGATATTTGGGAGAGATTTCATATTCTTAGAGAGATTTGGGAGAGATTTGACATACTTGGAGAGATTTCACATACAGAGAGATATTTGGGAGAGATTTCACATACTTAGAGAGATTTGGGAGAGATTTGACATCCTTGGAGAGATTTCACATACAAAGAGATATTTGGGAGAGATTTCACATACTTAGAGAGATTTGGGAGAGATTTGACATCCTTGGAGAGATTTCACATACAAAGAGATATTTGGGAGAGATTTCACTTTCTTAGAGAGATTTGGGAGAGATTTGACATTCTTGGAGAGATTTCACATACAAAGAGATATTTGGGAGAGATTTCACTTTCTTAGAGAGATTTGGGAGAGATTTGACATTCTTGGAGAGGTTTCACATACAAAGAGATATTTGGGAGAGATTTCACTTTCTTAGAGAGATTTGGGAGAGATTTGACATTCTTGGAGAGATTTCACATACAAAGAGATATTTGGGAGAGATTTCACTTTCTTAGAGAGATTTGGGAGAGATTTGACATACTTGGAGAGATCTCACATACAGAGAGATATTTGGGAGAGATTTCACATACTTAGAGAGATTTGGGAGAGATTTGACATCCTTGGAGAGATTTCACATACAAAGAGATATTTGGGAGAGATTTCACATACTAAACGAGATTTGGGAGAGATTTGACATCCTTGGAGAAATTTCACATACAAAAAGATATTTGGAAGAGATTTCTCGATAAGAAGAGATAGAGTGAAAACGATTGAGAGCGGTTTCGTGTGTGACGAATGTGAGTGTCCGGCTTCGCAATGCAAGGTCCGTAAACCCCGTTATGCCATGTTTTAGGATCTTACACACTCCCTATGAGTATGCAACATTGTTTAGCACTAAAGTTAAAGAAATTTAAACGCACGAACTTTCCAAGTGATGTTTTCTCATTAAGATAGTGAGTTATACAGAAATTACATAATACAAACCCTATTATACAAGGTTTTAATTGAGTTGACCGGTTTGACTCGTTGACCTTGTTCGGCTTAGACTTGACCCGAATTTGACTATTGTCGCATCACTTCGTCCCGAAAATTACGCTTTGGCCGGGACTTTAAGAGTTTAGGAAAAGATGTGGGTACTTTTGTTTCATTTGGTCTTCGCGCTCCCAGGTGAACTCAGGTCCTCGTTTAGCGTTCCATCGAACCTTCACGATGGGAATACGACTTTGTTTCGTTCTTTTGACCTCCCGATCCATAATCTCAACTGGCTCCTCTACGAAGTGGAGATTTTCGTTAACTTCGATCTCGTCGAGAGGTATTACAAGTGTCTCGTCGGACAGACACTTCTTCAGGTTCGATACGTGAAAGGTGGGATGTACCTTATCGAGTTCTTGAGGTAATCGAAGTTTGTATGCCACTGGTCCCATCTTGTCAATGATTTCAAATGGATCAATATACCTTGGATTCAGTTTCCTACGCTTGCCAAAACGCACCATTCCTTTCCAAGGGGAAACTTTTAGTAGCACTCGATCACCAACCTGGAATTCCAAAGGTTTGCGTCCCTTATCCGCGTAACTCTTTTGCCGATCTCGGGAGGCCTTCAGCCTTTCTCGGATTTGAACAATCTTTTCTGTGGTCTCCCTTATGATTTCAGGACCAGTGAGGGTGCTATTAGGGACTTGACCCTAGCTATCTGAGTATCCCCCACTTCAGCCCAACATAGGGGTGATCTGCACTTGCGACCGTAAAGAGCCTCGAATGGAGCAACCTTAATGCTAGTGTGATAGCTGTTATTATAGGAGAATTCAATCAGCGGCAAATGGGTATCCCATGCTTTACCAAAGTCTATCACACAGGCTCTCAACATGTCTTCTAATGTTTGTATAGTGCGCTCGCTTTGCCCGTCGGTTTGTGGATGGTAGGCTGTACTCATGTCTAGCCTAGTTCCCAAGGATTTCTGCAGGGACTGCCAAAATCGCGAAGTGAATCTACTATCTCGGTCGGAGATAATAGATATTGGTACACCATGCAGTCGCACAACCTCCTTGATGTATATCCTGGTTAACTTCTCCATCTTGTCGGTTTCCTTTATTGGCAGGAAGTGCGCAGACTTGGTCAATCTGTCTACGATTACCCATATAGTGTCAAACCCGCCCGAAGTCTTAGGCAGCTTGGTTATGAAGTCCATGGTTATCCGTTCCCACTTCCATTCCGGTATATCAGGCTGTTGTAGCAGTCCCGAGGGTTTCTGGTATTCCACCTTGACCTTGGCGCAGGTCAGACACTTGCCCACATAAGTAGCAATCTCGGCTTTCATATTCAACCACCAGTATAACTTTTTGAGGTCTAGATACATCTTGTCTGACCCTGGATGGATGGTATAACAGCCCGGATCTCCAGGTATCTTATTGTTTTAATATTTTGAGTTTTGAGAAGGGACTCGGCGAGTTGGAGCTCAGACTCGCCGAGTAGGGTCGCGATTCTGGACGCGGGATTCGTTCGGACTCGGCGAGTCCAGGATATGGACTCGGCGAGTCCACGCTGTTTAATGAAACCCTAATTTCTCGGGTTTGGGACCTATTTAAATGGCCTTATGGCCGTCATTTGCATCCATCAGTCCATAGAGAGAAATCCTAAAAGTGCTTTAGCGATTTGAGAGTGAAAGGAGGCATTTCTTGACATTTGTGTGTTGTTTAGCAAAGAAGAAGGAGGCTCTAGCCAAGAGGAGGCAAAGGGGGCTGCTATTTGGTGGATTGGAAGCTTGACCCTTCAATCTAAAGGTATAATTTCGACTCATCTCCTGTTTTGTGAAGTATAACCAATTTTAGGGTTTCTTGTGGCCTTGTTGAGTTGATTTGATGGCCAAATAGTCCCATGCTAGTGATGAGACTTCGGATCTGGATCCATAGAGGTCCAGAAAGTCTCATTCCTCAAGCTTTATAGAGAACAATGGAGGTCATGACCTTGTGTAGTGAGATTTGTTGAAGATTCTTCATAATTAGTCATATAGAGGTTGTTAATGCATCAAGGCTAGGACTTTACGTGATGAATCAGTCTAGGAGGGCCAGATCTATGAATTGTTGGAGTAGATCTGACCTTAGAAGCAAGTTTGAGTGATTGCATGGAATGGACTCGCCGAGTCCGATGAGCAGACTCGGCGAGTAGCTTGAAGATTGCCTTGGACCGGCCAGAGAATGGTCCAGACGAGTCAGGAGTTGACCCAGTGAGTCAGGGCGAGTTAGAGAGGGTTGTCATGTGATCTGAGTCGAGCTGGGACTCGCCGAGTCGTTCTTGAGACTCGGCGAGTTGAGTCGGGGTGGTCCCGCGATTCTTCCAGGTGGAACCCGTCGAGTCAGGGGGAGTACTCGACGTGTAGAAAGGGAATCCTAGAGGGTGGGTGAGAACGTCTAGACTCGCCGAGTTGCCGCGGGCACTCGCCAAGTCCGGTCAAAGTTGACCGTTGACCGTTGACCGTTGACCTGTGTTGACTTCTTAGGGATAGTCAACCTTAGAGATAAATGTGTTAATTAGAGTCTTGTGATGTTATAGGAGGAGTAGAGCTCGGAGGATCGAGTACGAGGGATTTCCAGAGATCGTGAGATACTGAGACACGCGAGGTGAGTCTTCTCACTATACTTTACCTCGAGTAGGTAACCAGAGTCATGTGATAGAGTATGTGTATGTTATGTGTATGCTATGTGTTGTACTGCATGATGTCTATGTGATTTATGTTGTGCATGCTTATAGAGTTGGAACCGGAAGGTTCCTAGAGTTAGAACCTGAGGGTTCACAGAGTTTGGGTGCACGGACCCATAGAGTTATAGCCTCGAGTGGCTAATATGTGTTTATGTGTGGTATTTTGGGGAACTCACTAAGCTTTGTGCTTACAGTGTTAGTGTTGTTGTTTCAGGTACTAGCGATGACCGTGGGAAGGCGCCGGCTTGATCTGTACACACATAGAGGAATTTGATATAATTATGTGATCTTGGGATTCGTATGATACATATTGGAATTTGAAATTTGATGTTTTATGAAATTAAGAGAGAAATGCTTTTATAAATTATGAAAAATAAATTTTAAAATTTTCAGTGTTACAAGTTGGTATCAGAGCCTTGGTTTGAGGGATTCGAGTACACCTTCGGGCGTATTTGAACTCAAACTGAGGATTTGAGATGTAATTTCAAAAAGAGTAAAAGATTTTCGAAAAACGCAGAGCGAGAGATGTGTGTACGATCAGTCAGCGCCCGAACGGTGATTTCCCAAAATACCTTTATATATTATGTGATATTGATATTGATATGATGTATCCGCATGCTAGAGTAGGCTAGGTATTGCTATTAGGACTAGAGTGGCCTGATGTGTGATGCCTTAGCCTAGAGAGAGGTGAGCTGCTATGAGATGCTTGAGAGTGAGTAGGTAGCAGCAAGGGACTTATGAGAAATCTATTAGAGAGTGGTCTATGCATGATAAAGTACTTGAGCCCTGGGATCCAAAGAGAAGGACTTGGAGTGTATTCTGGTGCGGTGCGGACAGTAGTATTGGGCCCGTACTACTGGAAGCACCGGAGCAGTGTGCAGCCTAAGTTAGAATCTTTGGAATGCCAAGAATCAAGGAGAAAAGAGTTGTCGAGGGTGAGCATACTCGTGTGGATTCTAATTTATCGTATGTCGTATTTCAGAGGTAGATCATGGTGAGGACACGTTTGATGCCCGAGAGCAGTGGTACCAGTGAGGAGGAGATCCGCCGGATCATTCAGGAGGAGGTGGCTGCGGCCATCAGGGCAGAGATACCGGAGATGTTTGGGTCTATAAAGACCACCTTGATTGAGACGTTCGATGAGCGTTATGCCGCTCTTTCGGAGGCTGCTGCTGCAGCGGCTACCGCAGCGATTGCTGCTGCGAGGCCGCAGGGTGGGGATGCGTTGCTGTTCCGTGAGTTCAGCAACACAAAGCCACCAGAGTTTGATGGTACTCAGGATCCGGTGGCAGCTATGAGGTGGATATCTGATATTGAGGGGTGTTTCTTCACTTGCTCGTCTCCTGAGCATTTGAAGGTACGGTTCGCGCTGAACCAGCTTCGCTTGGGAGCGAAGGACTGGTGGAAGTTTGTGACAGCGCATTATTCGCCTGCTGAGCTTTCTGCGGTGACCTGGGAGAGGTTCACCACTATGTTTCGGGATGAGTACGTTCCCCAGGTGGAGAGGGAGCGTTTAGCACAGGAGTTTCTGACCCTCAAGCAGGGTACTGAGTCTGTTACAGCGATCACGAGGATGTTCCACGAGAGGGCGATGTTCTGTCCTGAGCACGTGTCCACTGAGCAGGCACGTATGAGCCGCTACTTGAGCATTTTGAGGAGGGATATTCGGGAGTTCGCTGCGAACTCCTCGTACCGGACATTTGCCGAGCTTCAGGCAAATGCCCGGAAGAGGGAGATTGAGCTTGAGACCCAGGCCAGGGAGGAGGCAGAGTCTCAGGGGAGGGATCGGCGACCGGCGTTGTCGCAGCCGGCCGCCAAGCGGGCCAAGCCTGCTGATCCCAGACCAGGGAGCCAGAAGGGCCGCACTTGCGGAAAGTGCGGCAAGGGTCATGACGGCGTCTGCCGAGCAGGGTCTTGCTACAAATGTGGTAAGGAGGGGCACATGGCCAAGGACTGCCCCAAGGGGTTTGCAGTTTGCTTTCACTGCAACCAGACCGGACACCGGAAGGCCGAGTGTCCGCAGTTGCGCGGAGCATCTCAGGGGTCTGCTCCTGCCGCCACCAGAGTTACAGAGAGTCGGCCTGTGAAGGCTGAGACGCCGAGAGCTCGAGGGAGAGCCTTCCGGCTGACTGCGGAGGAGGTCCGCGCTGCGCCCGATGTTGTGGCTGGTATGTTTCCTTTCGTGTATTCATTTTGACATATGATGTTATGCTTATATTATGTTATGTGTAGGTACTTTTCTTGTGAATTCCGTACCTGCTTTAGTGTTATTTGACTCGGGTGCGAGTCGGTCTTTTGTATCTTTGGCCTTTAGCCAGCATATCAGTGCTAGTCGTGAGGCACTGAGTCGGCCTCTGAGAGTCTCCATAGCTGATGATAGAGTGATTTGTGCCACAGAGGTTTTCCGGGGATGTGTGTTAGAGATCTTCGGGATTAAGTTTCCGATTGATCTGATTCCTATTGCGATGGGCGATGTTTGTGTCATTGTGGGCATGGACTGGTTGAGCCGATTCGGCGCGATTATCGACTGTGAGCGTCAGCTGGTGACCATACGAGACCCTAGTGGGGGAGTTCTTTTGGTGTACGGTGAGGGTACACGTTCGGGATCAGCCTTTTGTTCGGCCGCCAGGGCGAGGCAGTGTCTACAGCAGGGCTGTAAGGGTTTTGTGGCGTATGTGATGGATATGCGAGCAACTTCCGAGAGACCGAGTTCAGTTGGGGAGGTACCGGTGGTATGTGAGTTTCCAGATGTCTTTCCCGAGGAGCTGCCGGGAGTACCTCCTGTGAGGCAAGTAGAGTTTGGTATTGATTTGGTTCCGGGGGCTGCGCCTATAGCTAAGGTGCCTTATCGTCTTGCACCTCCAGAGATGCAAGAGTTATCCTCGCAGCTTCAGGAGTTGCTGGGGAAGGGATTTATTCGGCCGAGCAGCTCGCCGTGGGGAGCACCTATTCTGTTTGTCAAGAAGAAGGATGGTTCACACCGGATGTGTATTGATTACCGGGAGTTGAACAAGCTGACGGTCAAGAACCGTTACCCGTTGCCGAGGATCGACGATTTATTTGATCAGTTGCAGGGAGCATCTTGGTTTTCCAAGATCGATTTGAGGTCGGGATATCATCAGGTGAGGGTGCGAGACGGGGACGTCCAGAAGACGGCTTTCAGGACGCGTTATGGGCATTATGAGTTTGTGGTGATGCCTTTTGGGCTCACCAATGCCCCGGCGGTGTTCATGGATCTCATGAACAGGGTATGTAGGCCGATGTTGGATCGGTCGGTGATTGTATTTATCGATGATATTCTGGTGTATTCGAGATCTAGGGAGCAGCATGAGGAACACTTGAGGGAGGTCCTTGGGGTACTGAGATCGGAGAAGCTTTATGCAAAGTTCTCCAAGTGTGATTTCTGGTTACGGGAGGTCCAGTTCCTAGGACATCTCGTTAACCAGGAAGGGATTCTGGTCGATCCGGCCAAGGTTGAGGCGGTGATGGGTTGGGAGGTGCCAAAGTCACCCTCTGAGATCAGGAGCTTCCTTGGATTAGCAGGGTATTATCGGAGATTTATCAAGGATTTCTCCAAGATCGCAGTGCCGCTCACCAGGTTGACCCGGAAGGGTGTTGCATTCTCATGGGGTCCCGAGCAGCAGACCTCCTTTGAGACACTTCGCCAGAGATTGTGCGAAGCCCCGGTATTAGCTCTCCCGGAAGGGATGGAGGATTTTGTAGTATATTGCGATGCATCGATTTTGGGGTTGGGTGCGGTGTTGATGCAGAGGGGTCATGTGATAGCATATGCATCGAGGCAGCTGAAGCCTCATGAGACAAGATATCCCACGCATGATCTAGAGTTGGGGGCAGTAGTGTTCGCCCTCAAGATTTGGCGCCACTACTTATATGGGGTTCGATGTACGATATATACGGACCATAAGAGCTTGAAGTACTTAATGGATCAGCCCAATCTAAACATGCGTCAGAGGAGGTGGTTAGATGTGGTCAAGGATTATGATTGTGAGATCCTGTACCACCCGGGCAAGGCCAACGTGGTGGCCGATGCATTGAGCCGCAGGGCGGAGAGCACTCCATTGCGAGATGTATGTTTGAGATTGACCATGATAGCTCCGGTATTGGATGCCATTCGTGGGGCACAGGCCGAGGCTGTGCAGCCGGAGATGCAGAAGAGGGAACGGGTCGTTGGTTTGGTTTCAGAATTCGTTACGGATGGGCGAGGGCTTATGACTTTTCGGGGTCGGATTTGGGTACCGTTCGTGGGTGGTACGCGCACTTCCTTGATGGAGGAGGCTCATCGGTCGAAATTTTCGATCCATCCGGGGGCTACGAAGATGTATTTGGATTTGAGGAGAGAGTATTGGTGGCCCTGTATGAAGAGGGACGTCGCGTGGTTCGTTGAGAGGTGCTTGACCTGCCGTAGGGTTAAGGCCGAGCACCAGAGACCGCATGGCAAGTTGCAGCCATTGGAGGTTCCCGAATGGAAATGGGAACAGATCACTATGGATTTCATCACCAAATTGCCAAGAACTGCCAGGGGAGTTGATGCAATTTGGGTGATTGTGGATAGGTTGACGAAGAGCGCTCACTTCCTTGCCATCAGTGAGAGTTCTTCAGCAGAGAAGTTGGCAGAGTTATATGTGAGAGAAGTGGTATCTCGGCATGGGGTGCCGATCTCGATTGTTTCAGACCGTGATGTGCGCTTTACTTCCAGATTCTGGAAGAAATTTCATGAGGAGTTGGGTACTAGGTTGCATTTTAGTACCGCATATCATCCCCAGACAGACGGTCAGAGTGAGCGGACGATTCAGACGCTTGAGGACATGCTTCGAGCATGTGTGTTGGATTTTGGGGGTAGCTGGGATGCGTATCTACCTTTGGCAGAGTTTTCCTACAACAACAGCCATCATTCGAGCATTGGTATGCCACCCTTTGAGCTGTTGTATGGTAGGAGGTGTCGGACCCCCATTTGCTGGGGAGAGGTCGGGCAGAGAGTGATGGGCAGTACCGAGATCGTGCTTCAGACGACAGAGCAGATTCAGCAGGTCAGACAGAGGTTGTTGACCGCCTAGAGTCGACAGAAGAGTTATGCAGACAGACGCCGGTCAGAGCTTGAGTTTCAGGTCGGTGACTTCGTTCTCCTGAAGGTCTCTCCTTGGAAAGGGGTGATTCGATTCAGGAAGAGGGGCAAGTTGGGGCCCCGGTATATTGGGCCATTTCGCGTGATTGCGAGGGTAGGCCGGGTAGCCTATCGTTTAGAATTGCCAGCAGAGTTGGGGCAAATCCACGACACTTTCCATGTGTCGCAATTGAGGAAATGTATTGCCGATGAGTCGGCAGTAGTTCCATTAGAGGATATTCAGGTGGATGCGAGCCTGAATTACGCCGAGAGACCAGTAGCCATCAGAGATCGGAAGATCAAGGTTCTGAGGAACAAGGAGGTACCTTTGGTGTTGGTTCAGTGGCAACACCGGAAGGGATCAGAGATGACCTGGGAGCCGGAGCGTGAGATGCGGGCTCAGCATCCGGAGCTATTTTAGAGCGAGACTTCGAGGGCGAAGTCTAATCCTAGTGGGGGAGAATTGTAACAGCCCGGATCTCCAGGTATCTTATTGTTTTAATATTTTGAGTTTTGAGAAGGGACTCGGCGAGTTGGAGCTCAGACTCGCCGAGTAGGGTCGCGATTCTGGACGCGGGATTCGTTCGGACTCGGCGAGTCCAGGATATGGACTCGGCGAGTCCACGCTGTTTAATGAAACCCTAATTTCTCGGGTTTGGGACCTATTTAAATGGCCTTATGGCCGTCATTTGCATCCATCAGTCCATAGAGAGAAATCCTAAAAGTGCTTTAGCGATTTGAGAGTGAAAGGAGGCATTTCTTGACATTTGTGTGTTGTTTAGCAAAGAAGAAGGAGGCTCTAGCCAAGAGGAGGCAAAGGGGGTTGCTATTTGGTGGATTGGAAGCTTGACCCTTCAATCTAAAGGTATAATTTCGACTCATCTCCTGTTTTGTGAAGTATAACCAATTTTAGGGTTTCTTGTGGCCTTGTTGAGTTGATTTGATGGCCAAATAGTCCCATGCTAGTGATGAGACTTCGGATCTGGATCCATAGAGGTCCAGAAAGTCTCATTCCTCAAGCTTTATAGAGAACAATGGAGGTCATGACCTTGTGTAGTGAGATTTGTTGAAGATTCTTCATAATTAGTCATATAGAGGTTGTTAATGCATCAAGGCTAGGACTTTACGTGATGAATCAGTCTAGGAGGGCCAGATCTATGAATTGTTGGAGTAGATCTGACCTTAGAAGCAAGTTTGAGTGATTGCATGGAATGGACTCGCCGAGTCCGATGAGCAGACTCGGCGAGTAGCTTGAAGATTGCCTTGGACCGGCCAGAGAATGGTCCAGACGAGTCAGGAGTTGACCTAGTGAGTCAGGGCGAGTTAGAGAGGGTTGTCATGTGATCTGAGTCGAGCTGGGACTCGCCGAGTCGTTCTTGAGACTCGGCGAGTTGAGTCGGGGTGGTCCCGCGATTCTTCCAGGTGGAACCCGTCGAGTCAGGGGGAGTACTCGACGTGTAGAAAGGGAATCCTAGAGGGTGGGTGAGAACGTCTAGACTCGTCGAGTTGCCGCGGGCACTCGCCGAGTCCGGTCAAAGTTGACCGTTGACCGTTGACCGTTGACCTGTGTTGACTTCTTAGGGATAGTCAACCTTAGAGATAAATGTGTTAATTAGAGTCTTGTGATGTTATAGGAGGAGTAGAGCTCGGAGGATCGAGTACGAGGGATTTCCAGAGATCGTGAGATACTGAGACACGCGAGGTGAGTCTTCTCACTATACTTTACCTCGAGTAGGTAACCAGAGTCATGTGATAGAGTATGTGTATGTTATGTGTATGCTATGTGTTGTACTGCATGATGTCTATGTGATTTATGTTGTGCATGCTTATAGAGTTGGAACCGGAAGGTTCCTAGAGTTAGAACCTGAGGGTTCACAGAGTTTGGGTGCACGGACCCATAGAGTTATAGCCTCGAGTGGCTAATATGTGTTTATGTGTGGTATTTTGGGGAACTCACTAAGCTTTGTGCTTACAGTGTTAGTGTTGTTGTTTCAGGTACTAGCGATGACCGTGGGAAGGCGCCGGCTTGATCTGTACACACATAGAGGAATTTGATATAATTATGTGATCTTGGGATTCGTATGATACATATTGGAATTTGAAATTTGATGTTTTATTAAATTAAGAGAGAAATGCTTTTATAAATTATGAAAAATAAATTTTAAAATTTTCAGTGTTACAGATGGAGTATCGCGTCTTGTGTGCTTCATTCATGACCACGTCTCGGATCCCACCGAACTTCGGTGTCCAGATTCGGTTACTGAGATAACGAGTCCCGTCATCCTTGACTTCTAAGTTCTTATCCATTCCCCTTAATGCCTCACCTGCCACATTCTCTGGTTTCAAGGCTTCTAGTTGAGCTTCCCTGATTTGCGTGGCCAGGTGGGAATGGATGGTCATGGTTAAGGATCTTACTCGGCGGCCCGAATATTCCTTCCTGCTTAGGGCATCAGCCACTACATTGGCCTTGCCCGGGTGGTAGCGAATTTCGCACTCGTAGTCGTTTAGCAGGTCAACCCATCTCCGTTGCTGCATGTTGAGCTCTTTCTGATTGAGGATATGCTGAAGACTTTTGTGATCGGTAAAGATGGTACATTTTGTGCCGTAGAGGTAGTGCCTCCAGATCTTTAAAGCGAACACTACCGCTCCCAATTCAAGGTCATGGGTAGTGTAATTAACTTCGTGTGTTTTAAGTTGCCTTGACGCGTAGGCGATGACCTTCCCTCTCTGCATGAGCACGCATCCGAGGCCTTGATTTGAAGCATCGCAATATACCACGAAGTCATCAGTTCCTTCCGGAAGAGACAAGATTGGCGCACTGCATAGAGCTTGCTTTAGTGTCTGGAAGGCGGCTTCTTGTTTATCTTCCCAGTTGAACATCACGCCTTTCTGAGTCAGGGTGGTGAGTGGTTTGGCGATCTTGGAGAAGTTTTGTATGAATCTTCGGTAGTAGCCGGCGAGCCCTAAAAATTGTCGAATTTCCGTCGGCGTTGTAGGTGCTGACCAATTTTTGATAGCCTTGATTTTATAGGGATCCACGTGTATCCCCTTCTCGCTAACCACATGGCCAAGAAAATTCACTTCTCTGATCCAGAATTCGCACTTAGAGAATTTGGCGTAAAGCTTCTCAGCCCTCAGTGTTTCCAAGATTAGCCGGAGATGTTGACGGTGCTCTTCCTCGCTTCGGGAGTAGATCAAAATATCGTCGATGAATACAATCACGAATTTGTCTAAGTAGGGTCGACACACTCGATTCATCAGGTCCATAAATACTGTCGGTGCGTTCGTTAATCCAAAGGGCATTACCACAAACTCATAGTGCCCGTAGCGAGTTCTGAACGCAGTCTTGGGAATATCCTCTTCTTGAACTCGTAGTTGATGATAACCCGACCTCAGGTCGATTTTTGAAAAGTAGCTTGCTCCTTTGAGTTGGTCGAAGAGGTCATCGATTCGGGGTAGGGGATATCGGTTCTTGATAGTGAGTTTGTTTAGCTCCCGGTAGTCTATGCACATGCGAAAAGATCCGTCCTTCTTCTTTACAAACAGGACCGGTGCTCCCCAGGGTGAGAAGCTTGGCCTGATGAATCCTTTGCTCAACAGTTCATTTAACTGGATGGAAAGTTCTTGCATTTCTGCCGGTGCTAAGCGGTATGGAGCCTTGGCGACGGGGGTAGCTCCTGGGATTAAGTCGATCCGGAATTCGACTTGTCGTGCGAAGGGTACACCTGGAAGATCTTCGGGGAATACATCGGGATAGTTGCACACCTCGGAATGTCATTGATATCCTTCACCTCTTGTTTCGTATATACTACGTGGGCTAGAAATGCGTGGTACTCCTTTCGGAGATACTTTTGGGCCTTGACGCAAGAGATGACTTGCAAATTTGAACTGGGTTTGTCGCCATAGATGAAGAGGGTTTCGCCATTCGGCAGATTAAGGCGAACGGCCCTTTCGTAACATAGAATGCCGGCACGATGGGAACTTAACCAATCCATACCGATGATTATGTCAAAGCATTTTATTGTGACCGGCATCAGGTCTACTTTAAACGAATGGTTGTCTAGAGTGAGGGTACACCCTGAGTATATATCATTAGTGTGCTCTTCTTTCCCATTAGCCATTTCTACTATGTATGTATCTTTTAACGAATGAGGGGTTTGTTTTAGTAATTGTTTGAATTCATGGCTCACAAAACTCCTCTCTGCTCCACTATCAAATAGTACGCATGCATATGTGTTATTGAGGAGAAACGTACCAGAAACCACCGAGGGATCCTTGACTGCTTCTCCGCGTCCCATCGTCAGGACTTTCCCTACACCTCCAGCATTGGTGTTTCGTGCTTTTGGGCAGTTTCTTTTGAAGTGCCCTGCCTCTCCACATCCGTAACAGGTTTGAATTGCTCCGGTGTTGGCGGCTGGGGCGACTTGAGGGGCGGATTGGGCTGGCACTTTACAAAATCGAGCAGTGTGCCCCTTCCGGTTGCAATTTCTGCAGTGCATTTCCCGACAAGCACCGGTATGGTGGAAGTTGCACTTGTTGCACTTGGGAAGAGTTCCTGCGTATTGCTTTGGTGGCGCTGGAGAGGTAGCAGTAGTGGCTGCACGGACAGCAACAGTCTGTTGCTTCTTTGCGGGGTCCTGCGTCGGTTGTTTCTTTTTACTGTTCCAGAACTTCCTCTTGTTGCTCCCTCCTTTTGTTTGGTCGGTGGTGGCGACCATGATGCCACGACTGGCCCTATGATCGATAAGTTATTGTGCCAATTCCTTGGCACTTTCAAAGGTAGTAGGTTTCGAGGCCAAAACACTATCATGAATCTGGGATGATAGCCCCCATAGGTATCGTTCTACCTTTTTCTCCTCCGGAGTGACCATTGCAGGACAGAGGAGTGCTAGGTCATTGAATCGGGCGGTATAAGCTTCGAGATCCGTCCCCGACATCTTGAGATTCCAGAGTTCCTCTTCGAGTTTTTGTATTTCTCCCCTTGGGCAATACTCCTTTAACATCAACGCTTTTAAGTTTTCCCAGCCTATGGAGTTAGCCACTGCAGGAGTAAGTGACTTAACTCGGCCATTCCACCAAGTAAGAGCTTTTCTTGTGAAAGTGAATGCCGCATACTTGACTTTGCTTGCTTTGGGACAAGCACAGATTTCGAAGACTGCTTCGGTCCTTTCGAACCATTGCATCAGCGCTATGACGCCCCCGCTTCCGTCGAAAGGATCGGGTTTGCCATTAGTGAAGTCTTTGTACGAACACTCCTTAGTACGCCCCGTGCTGTCCCCCTGATTCGAGTTAGTATTCCCGGATCCGGAACCGCCGGAACCATTTATACCCATTTGCGACATTGCTGCCGCCACGGCTGCTGTTACTGCAGCCTGAAACATCACAGGATCAAACTCCGGAGGTGGTGGCGGAGGGGGTGGTGCTGAGTTTCCGGAAGGTCTTGGTCTTTTCCTTGGTGGCATGGTTCTGACATAAGAAAATAAAAAGAAAGACTTGTCGGTAAGACTTCAATGGTGATAATGAGTCGAGCGTTACTTGTTTCATCTCAATTGTATTTTGTCCGAGTTTATTAATTTAGAAGGTAATTCATAGAAAAATTTATGCAATTAAACTTATGAATTAAATAGTGTTGTCCCAAGCAGAGTCATGTGTTTGGTTCGTGTCAGCATCCAAGGAAGTAAAATACATGCCACATTCATTGATAATTTGTTAGTACATATTGTTTTGAGGAATTTGACCTCATAAGGGTCTACATTACATCATAATAAAAGATAAAGTTTTGGCAGTACAAAAGCCCCTTTGACTAGTGTGATCACTTAGTCGCGAGGTCAACCTATTCGCAATAAAGAGTAGCACCAACGCATACTCGAAATCCTAGATTTATAACAAAATATAAGTAGCGCGAACACTACTCGTGGCGGGTAGCATCTGGTCCATGGTGGCCCTGGGATGAGGTCGAGGCTCCCTGAAGCTCCGCAATCCGGCGTTCGGCCGCGATCACTCTCTCCTCGAGAGCTGCGTGCCTCTCCTGGTACTCCCTTACCTCCGCTCGTGCAGCGGTAAGGTCCTCGATGATTTGGTCCAATGGATAGAAGTCCCTCTCCAAATCCCGGGTGCGTGCATCGGTGGCTGTCGTAATAGCGTTGAGACTTCGAACCTGGTCTGCCATTTCCCTACTCTGGTTCCCCAAGTTCGTGATGTGCTGGGTCATAACAGGGAGAGCTCTGTCAGCCGGTCCCCCATGACTGAGGTCATAGTAACCTCGTTGGTCGCCATAGGGTGACCTCTGGCGTTGTTGCCAGCTCCACCTCTCGATCATGGTTGCCCAACGGGGCTCAGGCCCGTTGTGCCCCCAGCGGTTTGCAGGTACCCTCGCAATGTAAAGAGGGTTGAAGACTTCCTCCTCTGGCTCTTCTTCACCTTCATCCTCATCCATGTCCACCTCGTCGTCTTCCTCTTTTTCTTCTTCTTCTTCTTCGTCTACCTCCTCTTCTTCTTCTTCGGGTTGCATTTCATGATTATGAATCTGGCAGATGGATGTCAAAACCGCTTTCCTTAATGGGATGTTGGTTGAAGATGTTTACATGTGTCATCCATAAGGTTTTGTGGATGCTAAATAACCCAAAAGAGTGTGCAATCTTGAGAAATCCATTTATGGATTGAAGCAAGCGTCTCGCAGATGGAATCTTTGCTTCAATTAGAAAGTGAAAGAGTTTGGTTTCTCTAGAAGTGAGGATGAGTCTTGTGTATGTCAAAGCTAGTGGGAATATAGTTAGCTTTCTAGTATTGTATATCGATGACATATTACTCATAGGAAACGACGTTCCAACCTTGTAGGGGGTTAAGTTTGGCTTGGGAAATGTTTCGATATGAAGGATCTAGGGGAAGCTGCTTATATTCTCGGGATAAAGATCTTGAGAAATAGGAGTGAAAGACTAATAAGACTTAGTCAGAGTACTTACTTGGATAAGGTGTTTAAACGTTTTAGCATGGAGAATTCCAAGAAAAGGGGAGTTACCAATCAAGAGCAATACCAAGCTGAGTAAGCCTCAGAGCAGGGTCTTGCTACAAGTGTGGCAAGGAGGGGCACATGGCCAAGGATTTCCCCAAGGGGTTTGCAGTTTGTTTTCACTACAACCAGACCGGACACCGGAAGGCCGAGTGTTCGTAGTTGCGGGGGTCAGCACAGGGATCTGCCCCTGCTACTGTACGAGCTACACAAAGTCGGCCGGTGAAGGCCGAGGCACCAAAGGCTCGCGGGAGAGCCTTCCAGTTGACAGCGGAGGAGGTCCGCGTATTTCACACCCCCAAACCAAGGATGGTAGAAACGTTCGGGGGTGGAGGACTTCATGTGTAGTATCATAACAACAATGGCAATAGTGATGAAAGTAAACACAACCAACATATATATAATTGAAAGAGTTACATCATTGTATGAATTACATGTTTCAAAATTAATTACAATATGTTGACAAAATATGATAAGTTTGACGCCTCAACGTCCCATCCTCAAAAGTACTTTGTTACTTGTTTAGCGATTTCCTGAGAATACAAATAGTTTGAAAAAGTGTCAACACAATGGTTGGTGAGTTCATAAGTTTTTATATATAATTATGAAATAGCTTGTCTCGTAATTGCATAGCTGTTCTAGAAAAATCCGATATTTTCCTTAAAATGAATGCTGTAATCTTGTACCCAAATACTGAAACGTATGAGTAATCTTCCTTATTTACAGAAAATAACGTGAGTTTATTTCGATATAAACGCGTATGATATTAGTGAAATTCTCGTAAATTCTTAAGTTTGTTAATACTTTCCGTGAGTTATTATAACCATACTTGACATAGACGGCCTCGTAATGTGACGTTCTTCAGGCGTCCCCGTTAAATGACACTTGTCACCACAGACCTGCCGGTCTAGCTGTTGCAAGCAGCTCTGGTGTGGGTTTGTCAAACCCAATATAGATCTATACACAACTATCACGTTCTCCCTACAAGAGACTCTGGTTACAATTTACAGGACTTTTCGACTTTGTTACTTCGGAAGTAACCCGAAGGGAATGACTCACAAATTTATTCATTAACAGATTTACGTGAACTAAACTGAAAACCTTTGGTAAATAAGTTTGAGAAGTAAATGATACATATACTATACCTATTATAGTTTATCCAAAACGTTTGTAATGTATAAGAATTCTTTTATGAATGTTTTAATACTATGAATCCATAAACTATGCTCATTATAGCTTAATTTACGTATTCTAAATGAATGAATAATCTTATCAAGAATGACTATATTTCAGTTTATGATGATAAACTAACAAGGAAACACATTCAAAATTTAGAACTTATCGTTATACACTTTGCTCAACATAATACAAAGTGTTATGAAAGTTATAAGCTGTTAACAAATTTTCAACCTTTCTACACTGTTTTTGAAAAGTCATAGAAAAATCATACGAAGTTGAAAACTAAATCCGTAAATTCTGAGAGTTCCCAAAATGTGTCTAGTTTACTCATAATTTTTATCATGATTTTTAATGACCTCCAACTTGGGTGAAAAAGTCCATAATCACAGACTGGTCCGGATTGGTGTTTGAAATGATAGGCAGTTTTGTAAAAATCACCATAAATTGTAGAAAAATCGTATGGAGATGTGCAAGTAGTCATTTTAAAGCTAAGAACTGGAACTACTAACTCCTAAAGCAGTTTTTCAAACAAAAATGTTTAAGTTGTCCAAAACAGTCTGTGAATGGAGTCCAACTTTTCTGATGAAAGCTGTTAGAAAAATTTAGTTATGTTCTTGGTGTTTTAACTTGTATTCCCCCCCCCCCCCTAAAAACTTAAGAAAACATAAAAATGTAGGGGTATGAACTCACCTTGAGTGATTTCAATAGGTAAGTGTTGAAGAAGAGAAGTGTTCAACCCAAGAACACTTGAAGAATCACTTGAAGATTCGAAGATCTAACAAGAATGTGATGATGTTTGTGTAAGAAATCTTTGATTTTGAGTAGGAGGATGTGTAATAATCATAAGAAAGATGATGATACTTACTAATTGTAGGAGAAGAGTCTGGGAGTATGCCTTGAAATTCTCGAATTAGAGAGAAAAAGATGAGAGAGTTTGGAGTGTGATTCTTGGTAAAAATGAGAGAATGATTAAAGTGTGAGGAGAGAGGATGGATGTTCCAGCCCTAAGAACGTGGGAATAGTTGTAAATAGTGAGAAAGGACCTATGAAGTGACTAGGGATGGGCTGGTGGTGAATAGTGACATGGAGTGGGTATGGGAGTGGTTGCTTGTGTCATAGACATAAGTAAAGTCAACACTCTACCTTTGTACTTCACCAACTCTCTTTTGGATAAGGTTTTATCCTAAAAAATGTGATTAATTAATAGTTAAGGGTCCTTATATGTTAAAATAATGTTTTGGGTGAGAATCCCATGTTAAAACAATTAAAAACGGGCCTAAAATGCGAATTTAGTCGAAAACCGGGAGAAAAAGCGTTCCCAGCGAGACCTCTCGGTCCTAGGCCGAGGTTCGGTCCTTACTGGTGCTGAGTCGGAAGCGAAAGGCGCGAGCCAGAAGCGAGAAGCGAAGGGCGAGGGGTCCGTCCGAGGGTTCGGTTCGGTTCTTCTTCATCAGGAGGGTTCGGTTCGGTTCTTCTTCATCAGGAGGGTTCGGTTCCTATGAGTATGCAACATTGTTTTATTGTTGTTGTTCATTGTTTAGCACTAAAGTTAAAGAAATTTAAACACACGAACTTTCCAAGTGATGTTTTTCTCATTAAGATAGTGAGTTATACAAAAATTACATAATACAAACCCTATTATACAAGGTTTTAATTGAGTTGACCGGTTTGACTAGTTGACCTTGTCCGGCTTAGACTTGACCCGAATTTGACTATTGTCACAGCGTAGCGCCCGATGTTGTGGCTGGTATATATTCTTTCATCTATTTATTTTGAGTTGCGATATTATGCTTATATTATGATATACGTAGGTACATTTCTTGTGAGTTCTGTACCTGCTTTGGTGTTATTTGACTAAGGTGGGAGTCGGTCTTTTGTGTCATTAGCCTTTAGTCAGCACATCAGTATCTGACGAGAGGCATTGCTTCGAACTTTGCGAGTTTCCATAGCTGACGAGAGAGTGGTGCATGCCACTGATGTGATTCGAGGATGTGTACTCGAGATCTTCGGCGTTGAGTTTCTGATTGATTTGGTCCCGATTGCGATGGGAGATGTCTGTGTCATCATGGGCATGGACTGGTTGAGCAGGTTTGGAGCGGATATCGACTGCGAGCGACAACTGGTGACCATACGAGACCCTAGTGGGGAGTTCTTACGGTTTATGGCGAGGGTACCTGTTCTGGGTCAGCATTTTGTTCGGCCGCTAGAGCGAGGCAGAGCCTACAGCAGGGTTGTAGTGGATTTGTGGCTTATGTGGTGGATACAAGAGTAGATGCAGAGAGACCGAGGTCGGTCGATGAGGTCGTGAGTTCCCGGACGTTTTCCCCGAGGAGTTGTCGGGAGTGCCTCCAGGTAGAGTTCCGTATCGATTTGGTTCCGGGGGCAGCGCCCTATCCCCTTGCGCCACCAGAGATGTAGGAGTTATCCTCATAGCTGCAGGAGCTGCTGGGGAAGGGTTTATTCGGCCGAGTAGCTCGTTGTGGGGAGCGTCGATCCTTTTTGTCAAGAAAAAAGATGGTTCACACCGGATGTGCATTAATTACCGGGAGTTGAACAAGCTAACAGTCAAGAACCGTTACCCCTTACCGAGGATCAACGATTTGTTTGATCAGTTGCAAGGAGCGTCTTGGTTCTCCAAGATTGATCTAAGGTCTGGATATCATTAGATGAGAGTGCATGATAAGGATATCCAGAAGACAACATTCAGGACTCGTTATGGACATTACGAGTTCGTGGTGATGCCTTTCGGGCTCACCAATGCACCGGCGGAGTTCGTGGTGATGCCTTACGAGTTATGGGCATTATGAGTTCGTGGTGATGCCGGAGAGTTGACTTTTAGGGTTCGGTCAATGTTTGGGTCTTTGAGCCATGAGAGGGGTAAAATGGTCTTTTACCCTTCTGAGAGTGCTAAGAGAGGGATTTAGTCTAGCCTTGAGAGTTGTATTGATTAGAGTACTTATTCCATGTGATTAGGTGGAGGCTAGACCAAGTTTGTACCGAGTTTGAGATTTACCGAGTTACCCAAGGTAAGTCTTCTCACTATTCTTTACCTAGAGTGGTAATTAGAGTTATATGACAGAGTATCTTGTATGTTATTTATGTGATTGTGATACACTGCATTATTTCTATGTGATTCATGGCGTGTATGTTCCAGAGTTTGCAGAGTTAGAACCAGAAGGTTCACAGAGTTAGAACCAGAAGGTTCATAGAGTTAGGACCAGAGGGTCCACAGAGTTACGACCGAAGGGTCCATAGAGTTATAGCCTCAAGTGGCTAATATGTGGTATTTTGGGGAACTCACTAAGCCTTGTGATTACAGTGTTTGTGTTATGTGTTTCAGGTACCAGTGAGGATCACGGGAAGGCGTCGGCATGATTAGTACACGCTTTTGGAGTTTCATACATTTTGATCTTGGGATGTTATTTTATGGATTTGTTATGTGATACATTGAGAATTGAGAATCTTTATGAATGAAATTACATCTTTAAAAAGTGAAAATTTTGTTTGTAATTTACGTTGTTACACCTAACTTGACATGACTCTTCATTTCCATGATCCATGGGTTCAAAAACACCATGGAGCATCCTATGGGTTTTAGCCCAACTTGATAATCCATGGAGCATTAGCCCACTATACAAGTATGGATGATTTACACACTCAACCCATATATTTAATTAGTCCTCTTTTGATCACTTAATTAATTCCAAACTAATTCTTGATCAATACTAATTAAATAATATTATTAATATATTAGAAATTATAATATAATAATAAACCTTAACTGTTATTTCTCTCATTTTAGTCTATCCAATTGCATGATGCCATGCAACCCAAATGGACCATGCTAATCGGGTCAGATACATTTCAAAAATAGTTATGAACTTAAACACCTAATCCAACAATTACTTCTTAGGTGTTCCACTCGAGTTAGAATGGCACTGGAGTTTTATGTTTTTCATATTACTACGGAAGGTGATACGTTTATCAGTGATAGTACACTGGTAAATTTGGATGAGCCTTCTAGCTACAAGGCAGCCATGACGGGCCCTAAGCCTGCCAAATGGAAAGAGGCAATGGAAAGCAAGATCCAGTCCATGTATGACAATCAAGTTTGGAATTTTCTTTGACAATGTACTAGTTCGTAAGACGGTTCGGTGCAAATGGATATTCAAGAAGAAGACCAATATGGATGGAAAGGTGCACACGTTCAAGGCATGAATAGTTCTGAAGGGCTTTACTCAAACCTCGGGGGTTGACTATGATGAGACCTTCTCACCAGTGGCCAAGATCAAGTCTATTAGGTTTATGTTAGCCATCGTTGCGTTTCATGATTATGAATCTGGCAGATGGATGTCAAAACCGCTTTCCTTAATGGGATGTTGGTTGAAGATGTTTACATGTGTCATCCATAAGGTTTTGTGGATGATAAATAACCCAAAAGAGTGTGAAATCTTGAGAAATCCATTTATGGATTGAAGTAAGCGTCTCGCAGATGGAATCTTTGCTTCAATGAGAAAGTGAAAGAGTTTGGTTTCTCTAGAAGTGAGGATGAGTCTTGTGTATGTCAAAGCTAGTGGGAATATAGTTAGCTTTCTAGTATTGTATGTCGATGACATATTACTCATAGGAAACGACGTTCCAACCTTGTAGGGGGTTAAGTTTGGCTTGGGAAATGTTTCGCTACGAAGGATCTAGGGGAAGCTGCTTATATTCTCGGGATAAGGATCTTGAGAAGTAGGAGTGAAAGACTAATAAGACTTGGTCAGAGTACTTACTTGGATAAGGATCTTAAGTACGTTCAACATGCAAGGAGCATTGTTCTGAAGGATGATATGTAACGTCCCAAAATTTAAGACTAAAAATTTCTTTTAATAAAACATTACTTTAAGCAAATTCAACATTTCAAAACGTACACAGAGTATTAATTTCCAAAACACATGTTCGTTATCAGAGTAAACCCTCCCCAGTCTGTCTAATCTATGGTGTGTGCCATGCGATCATCCCGAGCTCTTCCCTGCGCTATCGGAAGTACCTGAAACCAAAACTGAAAACCGTAAGCACGAGCTTAGTGAGTTCCCCACCCTACCACATACCATACATAACCACATACTGCACATACTGGGCTACGCCCGCTATTCTGGGCCTCGCCCGATACAACAGCCCTGCCGTTCCAGGCCCCGCCTGGCTTCAAGCCCCGCTCGGATACATATCTGTTTCGCTTAGGCCTCGCCTGTCACAGGGCCTCACCCGCTAACATATAATAGCACATAATCATACTGCAAAACATAAGCTAAACATATACAATGGATCATGTCCTAAGGCCTCGCCTATCCTGGGCCTCGCCCTTGTCCTGCTACTGATGAGACATTGAACCCCGTCCATGCTCCTACTGATAGTGAGATACGGGCCCAGCCCACACTCACTCCTTCCCTAACTTAGGCCTCGCCCCTGCTCTGCTGCTAATGAGATGTGGAACACCATCAACACTCTGCTATTGGTGAGATACAGGACCTCGCCCACACTCACCTCCCTACCAAGCACATACATGTATCACACAGACAACAAGTATAAACTATCATATAAACCAATCCTTGGGCACCCACCCGCTATCATTGGACCTCGTCCTGAATATCATACTAGCATATTGTGCCTAGGGCTAACCCCCGGGTCTTCTACTCATAGCTACATGGGCCGGCATTGTGGCCTTAGACCCATTCACACAAAGGGAAACTCACCTGCACTGGCTGAACTTGCTGATGCTCCCACTAGCCGCTGCCCAGCAACTCTCTGAACTCTTGCTCCACCCGCTCCCCGAGCTACCAATAACAATGTAACACTGAGTGAAACTGACCCTCGGAAGACAACCAAGTCAACTCTGGTCAAAGTCAAAGTCCTGGTCAAAGTCAACCTTCCAGGTCAACCCTACTCGCCGAGTCACCCTATTGACTCGTCGAGTTGTTCTTCCAACTCGCCGAGTTCCTGCCCAACTTCATCTGACTCGACGAGTTGTTCATCCCACTCGTCGAGTTCCTCCAAATCTTCATGCTACTCGCCGAGTCCACTCAAAGGACTCGCCGAGTCCATTCAGATCTCCATACATGCAGAGGACTTTTGAGTCATGCATGGACTCCAAACTGTAGATCTACCCTTCCCAAGCCTATTCCTCACGTAAAGTTGCAAACTTTACGTGTAGAGAAGGAGATCTAGGCAAAATACACCATAAACTAGGGTTTAAGGCAAAGAGGCTCCATAACCAACTCAAGGGCTGAACTTTATGCTTTCCAAGACCAAAATATACTTAGATCTGAAGTAGCAACTATAGATCTGACTTCTAACTCAAATGATCACTACTCATGGCTAAAAGCCCCAAAACTCACAACTAAAATAGATCTAAAGGAAGGGAAACGACTTAATACCTTCAGATGTTTAGAAATATCTTCCCAATCCCAGATCTATAGGCCCCTCCTTGCACCTTCAAGATCCTTCTTCCTTCTCCAAGCTTTAATGCACTCCTCAAGACAACAATTGGCTCAATCAATGGATATGGCGGCTAGGGTTTGGCATTCTAGGTTAAAGAGGCAGTAAAGGAACCCGAGGGAAGAGAATGAGGCGCTTAAATAGGCCCCAAGTCCCGAATTTAGGGTTTTCCTCGTACAGACCTGACTCGTCGAGTCTCCTTGGCCGACTCGCCGACTCGGTCACTTATTCCTCGACCCGGATCCCGCTTGGACTCTCCGAGTTCCTCCTTGGACTCGCCGAGTCCCCCCTTAAAGTCAGGGTTTTCTTTCCTTTCTTGGCCTTCAAAACTTTGGGTGTTACAACTCTCCCCCACTTAAACTAAACTTCATCCTCGAAGTTTTCTATGGCCCACCGCCTGCGATCTGCCTCCAATATCCCACCAATTATTCCAACACCAACTGCCTACCTTCGCTGGCCTTCCGCTTGGTCATTGCGACTAACATTAAACCTTGCGGATAATCCTCTCGGGTCAACCCTGACCCAGAACATTCTGGAAACACAGCTTACTCAGCCGACAATCTTTCTGGTACTCTCCGAGTACTGCAACTGAACCCATAAGGGTTCACTCCTTCTTTCCTTGCCTCCCCAAGGCAATGCTCCATAACCACTATTTCCTCTGTCACTGTGAAGATCCTATCTTCACCAAATCCGTTACTCCCGCTACTTCCAGTACGGGTCATTAACGCCAGTATCCACTGGGCATTCCTTTTTGCTATTCCTTATCTGCCTTACGGATGAACCGAGACCACCCTGGTCCCTACCAACCAATCAACATCTGGATTACTGGCTTCCACCGGTAGCTAGTCCCGACACAACTCCTAGTCGCTCCCAGTGACTTTCGAAGACGCTGCGACTACCTATAACTGCTCAATCTATTCTGCCATTCAGGCACTACAATCCTGGGATCCCCGATCCCCTATCCGACACTACGGTCCCTACCAGGTCTCACATGTGCTACTAAAACTCACGGGCCTCGCCCACGGGTCTCACCCGCCTCTATCCTTCTAGTCTTACTTATCTAATCACTCTCGCACGGGCCTCGCCCATGGGTCTCACCCAACCATACTACTGAGCAACCCTGCTCCCAGGTCTCACCTATACTGCTATCCTCATACAGGCCTCGCCGTCGGGTCTCACCCAACTATATTCTGGAGCGGCCTCTCCCAAGGTCCCACCTCTCTAGGTCTACACATGAAACTCCCTATCATTCTCATCCACTACCCATTCCTGATCCCTATCTGATCACTAGGAGATAAGGGCCTCGCCCCAACTCCGCCAACGAAGCTATTATGGAATGCTACGGCTTGCCCGCACCCCGCAGTCTTACATCACCTTTTATCACTGTCTGCTAGTGAATGCTATGGCTGCCCCATAGTCTGACAACACTTCCCACCACTGACTGCTAGTGAATGCTACGGCTGCCCCATAGTCTTACAACACTTTCCACCACTGACTGCTAGTGAATGCTACGGCTGCCCCGTAGTCTTACAACACTTTCCACCACTAACTGCTAACACGAAAGCACCCCGTGCTATCAGTTCTCAAGATCCTCCTTCCGACTCACTCGAGTCCTACAGGCGATCCTCCAACCTGAATTCCCAACCACATACTAACCATCACCAATACACATACTTGGCTAAGGGGGAGTTTCTCAAACTCCTAACCCTGAACTCCTCAATCCATCAAACGTCGTACCACTTCTTTTCCTCCTCGAAGGTCGTGCACTCATTCTGGATCTACGTGCTCTTACCTTTGCACGCTCGGGGGATCCTCCCCCACTTCAATCCTGCTTAACCCTTGCTGCTCAATGCTCGAAGAGAAATCCCAGTCCTCGCTACCATTCAATAATCAGTTTGCTGAGGAATCCCAAGCTTACCATAACTAGGGATCTAACCAGTCCATTTCTAAAACTTATACGGCTCCGAACTAGCAAGACATACCAAGTCCCTCCAAGGCATGCTACAGTTACTGCATCCTAAGTAACCTTCTCCAATAGAACCCATCCCTTAACTACCAATCCAATATCCAAGGTATGCAGATGGCATATAACTCGATCACAATCAACCGCACAAAAATAAAATACTCATACTGATAATGATGCAGAACCATAACAATATAATCATGCACAAATAAAAGAACTGAAAACGGAAGTCGCATACCTGCAACGTCCGGTGCTGCTCGCGTCTCCAAGGTAGTCATCTGAAAACCCCTGCCTCCTACCACAGGCGCCTCTACACGGCTCTGACGGTCGTCTGTGATCCTCAAAGTTGCAGGGGCAGGTGCCATAAACCCGTCCTGCCGAAAACAAACTGGGGCACTGGGCCTTCTTGTGGCCCCGCTGATTGTAGTGAAAACATATCAAGTCTGATCCCTGTGTGGTGGTAACAGTACAATCCCTGCTAAAATGACCAATCCGACCGCACTTGAAGTAGCCAGACTCACCACCGCTACCACTCCTGCACGCGCCCCCGTGCATCCTGCCACAATTCCCGCACCGGCTGCGGTCCTGATAATCCCTCGATCTCGAATCCGATCCCTTGGGCCTTTTGCCCGAACTAGCGGCTACCTGAACCTCATCCGGCTTCCTCTTCCGGATCTGCTCCAAATCAATTTCCCACTCTCTGGCCCGAGAAATCATATCTTCCAGAGTCTTACAACCGGACCTGCTGTCAGCCCTCAACATCTCGTGATATCGGGCCTTCTTCATCTCCTCATCCACGACATACTATGGTACAAGAAGAGCCCTTTCCCTGAACTTGGCGGTGATCTCCGCCACAGTCTCAGTGGTCTGCGTCAAATCCTGAAACTCCCGTACCAACTGCTGCACCTCAATAATTGGCGAAAACTTCGCCCTGAACCTTGCCGAGAAATCGCTCCAAGTCATCGTGTCCAACGCAACATCATCCCCCAGAGCATGACCAATCTCCTCCCACCAATCCCTCGCTCTGTCCTTCAGAAGACAGGAAGCGAGTCTGACCTTTTCCTCCTCAGGACACCGGCTCGTACGGAACGCGTTGGCAACATCAGCCAACCATCTGCTGCTAGCAATGGGATCCCTAGCCCCATGATAATTTGGTTCCCCGCAAGCCCTGAACTCCCGAAATGTCAAGGTACGCGCTCCCATCAATGCCATCATCTCAGTACGGAAGGCTCCCAGCCTCTCATCCAAAATCTCCAATATACCCTCCTTGACCGTGCAAATGATCACAGGAGTCTTATCTAGAATACTGCGCGTAACCTCAGCTGATATCAACTCCCTCATTCGTTCCTCGAGCTGCTCGGCCCCTGAACCCGAGCCTGATCCCTCTCCGGTGCCTGATCCGCCCGCTGGTCTCTCTCGCAACGTCACCATGCTGAAAATATAATACATCCTCAATCAAAATACCGATCACTGCTGCGAGACCAAACACACCCTGCCAGGTTCCCGGTCTTGTCTCGGTCTTTTCCGAATCGAGTACGGATCCTCTGCTTTCAGTAGTACGGGCCCATACTACCTTCCACATCTATCCGTACTTTCCTTAGGAATTGCTTCAACTCCACCAGGTCCCTTATCCACTACTACTGCTCCTAGCACTATCTCATCCTAGGCTTACCCTCGGGAAACCTCTGACCCAACTCAATCCAGTCCTCAGCTGCTGAAGGTCTCCTTGTGATGCCAATTAGCCATCACCTAGATACCATCACATGTGATGAGGCTCAGATAATCCTTCAAGTAAAGGACTCGTCCCTACAACGGTTGGACTCAAACAAGAGCTGCGCAATAGGACCAAATCCAGCACTTTGAGATTATTCAACCCTGATCACATGTGACGTGTCGTATCCACCTAATGGCTAACTCCCATTGCTCAGAATCCCACAATGCACAGAGCAAGCAACATTCAGATAAGGGAAAATCTAACCATAATATACTCAAGCAATCATATCCACATAGCAAGAATCTGAACTAGCATGCAACACAAACTCACAAACTCAGGCATAACCTAAACAGGCTATCCTACTACTGTTTAATCAGCACTATCATGCAGCTCAAAAGCACATATAACAGGCACATAAGGCATCATCCCTAGATCCTTAGTCCTAATCTAGCATGCTGTTCTATTACTGATAATCATAACATAAACTTGTATGGGTATTTTGGGGTACTTACTTGAGCTCGGCTGATTGCATGCACCACACCCTCTTTTCTCTTTTCAAAGTTCTTTTCTTTCTGAATTCTTTTTGCTTTTCGAAAAACTGTTTCATTTCTAAAACTCTTTTTTACAAAACTTGTCTTTTCATTTTGAAAACTTTTATCCCAATCCCTTAGTTTGAGTTCAAACACACCCGAGAGTATGTCCGAATCCCTCAAACCAAGGCTCTGATACCAACTTGTAACGTCCCAAAATTTAAGACTAAAAATTTCTTTTAATAAAACATTACTTTAAGCAAATTCAACATTTCAAAACGTAAACAGAGTATTAATTTCCAGAACACATGTTCGTTATCAGAGTAAACCCTCCCCAGGCTGTCTAATCTATGGTGTGTGCCATGCGATCACCCCGAGCTCTTCCCTCCGCTACCGGAAGTACCTGAAACCAAAACTGAAAACCGTAAGCACGAAGCTTAGTGAGTTCCCCACCCTACCACATACTGCACATACTGGGCCACGCCCGCTATTCTGGGCCTCGCTCGCTACAACGGCCCCGCCGTTCCAGCCCCCGCCTGGCTTCGAGCCCCGCTCGGATACAGATCTGTTTCACTTAGGCCTCTCCTGTCACAGGGCCTCGCCCGCTAACATATAATAGCACATAATCATACTGCAAAACATAAGCTAAACATATACAATGGATCATGTCCTAAGTCCTCGCCTATCCTGGGCCTCGCCCTTGTCCTGCTACTGATGAGACATGGAACCCCGTCCATGCTCCTACTGATAGTGAGATACGGGTCCAGCCCACATTCACTCCTTCCCTAACTTGGGCCTCGCCCCTGCTCTGCTGCTAATGAGATGTGGAACACAATCCACATTCTGCTATTGGTGAGATACGGGACCTCGCCCACACTCACCTCCCTACCAAGCACATACATGTATCACATAGACAACAAGTATAAACTATCATATAAACCAATCCTTGGTCACCCGCCTGCTATCATTGGACCTCGTCCTGAATATCATACTAGCATAGTGTGCCTAGGGCTAACCCCCGGGTCTTCTACTCATAGCTACATGGGCCGGCATTGTGGCCTTAGACCCATTCACACAAAGGGAAACTCACCTGCACTGGCTGAACTTGCTAATGATCCCACTAGCCGCTGCTCGGCAACTCTTTGAACTCTTGCTCCACCCGCTCCCCGAGCTACCAATAACAATGTAATACTGAGTGAAACTGACCCCCGGAAGACAACCAAGTCAACTCTGGTCAAAGTCAAAGTCCTGGTCAAAGTCAACCTTCCAGGTCAACCCTACTTGCCGAGTTCATATGTTCAGAGTCTTTCCATTCATGACTCGACTCGCCGAGTCTACCGATCTCCGAGTCCTGACCTGTCCAACTCACTGAGTCTCCACTCGACTCACTGATTCGTGTCTCAACTCAAAGGGTTTCGGGTTTCGCGACCTGACTCGCCGAGTCCAAGAACAGACTCGCCGAGTCCAAGACAACCTTCAACAGACTCGTCGATTTGTTCTTCCAACTCGCCGAGTTCCCGCCCAACTTTATCTGACTCGACGAGCTGTTCATCCCACTCGTCGAGTTCCTCCAAATCTTCATGCTACTCGCCGAGTCCATTCAGATCTCCATACATGTAGAGGACTTTTGAGTCATGTATGGACTCCAAACTGTAGATCTACCCTTCCCAAGCCTATTCTTCACGTAAAGTTGCAAACTTTACTTGTAGAGAAGGAGATCTAGGCAAAATACACCATAAACTAGGGTTTAAGGCAAAGAGGCTCCATAACCAACTCAAGGGCTGAACTTTATGCTTTCCAAGACCAAAATATACTTAGATGAAGTTGTAACTCTAGATCCAGCTTCTAACTCAAATGTATCACTACTCATGGCTAAAAGCCCCAAAACTCACAACCAAAATAGATCTAAAGGAAGGGAAACAACTTAATACCTTCATATGTTCAGAAATATCTTCCCAATCCCAGATCTACAACCCCCTCCTTGCACCTTCAAGATCCTTCTTCCTTCTCCAATCTTTAATGCACTCCTCAAGACAACAATTGGCTCAATCAATGGATATGGCGGCTAGGGTTTGGCATTCTGGGTTAAAGAGGAAGTAAAGGAATCCTAGGGAAGAGAATGAGGCGCTTAAATAGGCCCCAAGTCCCGAATTTAGGGTTTTCCTCGAACAGACCTGACTAGTCGAGTCTCCTTGGCCGACTCGCCGAGTCGGTCACTTACTCCGCGACCTGGATCCCGCTTGGACTCGTCGAGTTCCTCCTTGGACTCGTCGAGTCCCCCCTTTAAAGTTAGGGTTTTCTTTCCTTTCTTGGCCTTCAAAACTTTGGGTGTTACATGATATTAGTTTTAGTGATTAGATAGATATTTCAGAAACTCGTAACAATATAAATGTAATTGACATTTGATGATTAATTAATGTAGATTTATTTATAAGTAATTGCTTACTATCTTTTGTCAATTGTTTATTTTGTGTTTCACTTTTGCATGTTTTACTTCCAGAATAATTGGATTATTCGAATTATCCACAGTCGATCATACTTTGGAAGTAAGTAATAAGGCAAGACTGTCATGAATTGGTTTGTAGATTGTCTAAGTAGTTAGACATAGCAAAAGATTGTTGCAACGTTCATGAGTACTCCTGAAATGGGATTTGAGTATTGGATTAAACCCACGCTCATTTGAATTACTTCATGGAATTTATCACGAGTAATTGTGAGGCGATAATATCGAGATATATGAGTTGTTGTTTACAAGTTGGTTGTGCATTGATAATGCGTAAACACATTAGTAACTTGATGTTATAAAACGTGTTGGTTGTGTACGATTTGATGAGTAAATAGTACAAGCATATAAGTCACAGTTTATATGTTCCTTTTATCCTAAGAGGGTAAAAGGGATATCTTGGGCCCCTCGATGATTTTGTGTTGACTTATATGACAGGCCTGGTCAGGACTGAATTGATGTGTTCAGTTAAGTTTGTTGTCAAAAAATGAGAAATCAGAAACAATTTGTTGGACATTGAAAATGATTCTATTCCATGTCTTTGTCCATGTTATATCTTGCCAGAATGGAGGATTATATGATCCCTTATCTTAAGGACACGCAACTGACTAGGTTAGAGTTCAACAACGGTTTTTGAGAGCTACAATTGCTAATCAGATTTTGAAGGCATACTTGCAATTATAGTTATTAGACTTATCCAAGTGAGAGATTTTTGGATTAGGTGTCTAAGCCCATAACTGTAATTGGTATGTACTTGCTTTGATGGTAGCATGGTCCTTTTGGGTTGCCTTCACATTGGCAACTAGACATGATGACTATTGGAGATAGAGGCTGAATTTATTATTTAGAATAATAAATTTGGATTAAAGGAACTGATTGAAAGTGCAGGGGCTGTTTTGTAATTATTTGATAGTTGAGGCTTTGGGCCATTGAATCACCCCTATTAGGGATATTAGGGAGGGCCGAAAATCCCTAGAAGGTTCTAGGTATTTTCGTCTAAGCCCTAAGGGAAGAGAGTCCATGGACTTGCTTAGGCCCTAAGCTAAGGAATTAGGGTTTCCACCTTAAAAACCTAGCTAGCCTCAAGTATAAATAGAGCCCTTAGCTCTTGAATTCGGCGACACCTTGTGAAACCCTAGCAGGAGCCGATTTTTAGAGAAAGTCACTACCTTTCCTCTCTCTCATATTCACCCTCTTGCCCTACTGTGTTTGTGAGCCATTAGAGGTACTACAGTTGTGGTACTTGTTCTCAAAAGCAAGGATCTTCAAGTTTGAGTTGTTATTACTATATAGCAACAAATGTATGTGATCTAATCTTTCATATCTGATTTTCGAAAATATTAGAAGCATATTAGGGTTTCCTATTTGTGTTCATTTTCTGTATGTCTAATAGAGAAAACATAGATCGAAGCTAGGGTTTCATGTACACATATGATTGTTTGTATAAAACTCATCAAACTAAAGATACTAAATTAAACTACCCAATGGTTCGCATCCTCACTAAGGCATCATGTCAAGCTACCTGTTCCGATACACAAAACCAGCAAAGAACAAGTGTTAGCATAAGCTAAGTGAGTCAATTACAATACAGTGTTAAGAGAACACACATATCATTGATGGATTCACACAACACATCCACACACAGTCAAATACTCACAAGCAAGACATATAATATCACATCGCATAATAAACACATGTTTAGCTCAATTTTATTTTTTTCTTCTTTTAGAGCTTCTTTTATTAGTTACTCTCCTCAACGCCGCTGTAACTAATTTTATTTTATCAATTTGCCGCTTAAATATTAATATATAATATTTTGTTTCTCCGATTTACATCAATAATTACTCACCGCTTATCATCGTTGTAATTATTAAAGTAATACCTCTTAGTTGAGGTCTATTTATTCACCGCAAACCCCCAAGGCAAGAACCTCGTTATAATTATTAAAGTAATACATCCTCCTCTCTAATGTCACATGAAAATTAGGAGCGTAAATCGCCTCACCCTAATCATACGATGTATTTATGTATATATGCAGTGGCGGAGGGAGTAGGAGGCAGGTAGGTGCTTGGCCCCTCCAACTTGTCTAATGCTACCATACCTTTTGACAGATACCTCCATTTTTAATACCATCGTATCTACTCACAAATTGAAAAGAATGAAGGCAAATGCATCTATACAAGTCTTCAACTCTATTTCCTAATTAAAAAACATATTTTTTACAAAAAAAAAAGGAAAAAATACATCTTAAATCTTTTAGAGGGATAATATGGTAACTAAAATTTCAAACAGTTTTTAAAAAAAAATTGAAAACCCCCAATCCACAGATAAAAAAAAAAACATGCTGAAAATCTTCCAAATAAACAAAAATCCTTTTTCAAAGGGTTACAATCATGCACCATCGCCGTTCCGAACCTCGATTTTCTGAAACAATGGAGATCGTTTTCCAGCCTTACCATTTGATCATCGTTCAATATGGAGATCTGACCAAAACCATCGTCTTTCCGAAAGGCTCCAATTACGAGCTCTATAACCGAAACAACATCAATCAGATCTTAGATCCTAAACCCACTAGCATTTCCTTCAAGACTCTGCTTGTTGCTGTTCCATTCTCCTCTCAAAAAAATATATATATAATCACCATTGAGGACGAATGCTTTGTAAGTTCTAACTCTCGATCTACAAATATTTTTCTTACAAGTCTTTTTAACTATGTGTGTCTATGTGCGTAGTTGAGAATTGAGGAAAGATTCAATAAAAATGTAGATCAGATAAAAGAATACCATTCCGGACAAATATATATATATATATATATATATATATATATATATATATATATATATATATATATATATATATATATATATATATATATATATATATATATATGCAACCGAACCTAATGAACCTAAGCTATGTATCCCATATTTTCTTGCTTACTTTTTCTTTCTTTTACTTTTAATAATATCTATTATTTTTTTTTTGTTTTAATCTTTTAGATATAAGTTATCAGTTTTATGTGTTTAACTATTAATATCTTACTTATTTCAAAGGTTTATAAACGAAAAGTTCTTGCTTTCCATTTGAATGAAAGAGATTAAATTTTTTGGTTTATATGATTATTAAGGGAAAAAAAATTATGATATGATTATTTAGAGCTTTGTTATATGGATGAATTTATTTTTTTGAATTTGTCCTTACTATATACATTAGTTTCATATTCTAGATCCAACACTAGATATAAGCCCCCTTATCATAGGATTATGGCTCCGCCACTGTATATATGTGTTTATAATTGATCCAAAGGGCCTTCACATCATGTGTATTAACTACAATACCGACGGTTATGTTGTTTGTGCCATGAAATGCTGTTTGAATTAATCAGAACTAGTAAACAACGAGCGGCTACGCCGCTTTTGGAGTAATATGGGAAAATCGGCAAACTTTAAAAGATATGTGCTGAAAGTGTAAATCACAAAGCGATCATTTCTGTAATTTTTTTTTTTTTTTATCAATATATGGACCATTTTTGTAAATTATAAGGACCAAAACTATCAACCTCCCAAACTTATTATGGCCTTCCTTAAGCCCAAACATGTCCTTGTCCCATTAACTAACTTCTGACGACCCATTAAGGCCCAATTGCTGATAAGTCCAAAGATTGGCCCAATCCGAGGCCCAAAAGACGTAAAGCCCAAAACCTGAGAGTACGCAGGGCGTGCTCCTATGTACGCTAAGCCTACATGTTGTATGGCTTGTACGTTGCGCGTACTGGCTTGTATGCCCAACGTACTACCCTATTAAGCCATATTCTTCAAAATTGCTTAATCCCTTAAGACTTTAAGCTAAAAACCCAAATACGAACCCACTAACATGTCTTAACTCATAAAGTCGATTACTTGGTGGCTTGCAACCCACCAAATGGGCCCAAACTTGAAATATGACAACTAACTTCCATGGAAATGACTATAACTCATGCATGGTCACAAAAGGACCTTAAAGATCGAAACTTTACTATTATTAGGACACATTTAGCACTAAGGGGTGGAAACCCTAAGCCTAGAAATGAAGTTGAATCATAAAAATCCATTCTTAGGACCTAAGGATGTCCAAAACTCCGTTAACATAGATCTAATCATTCATGAGACAAGTTGAAAGCTTTATATCTCCAATGAGTGCCAAATGGTGATGTAATCTCGGATCCTTGAGCTCAAGATACTCAAGTTCTTCTTCTCCAACTTCTCCTTTCTTCTTTCAAGCTTCTAAACTCCACCAAGAACTTCACAAAGCCAAAAACACACAAGGATGAAGGATGAGAGGCTATCTAGGGTTTTTGAGGTTGAGAGGCTGGTAAGGAGGCTAGGGTTTGAGTCATAATGTTCTTTATATAGTGCTTAACCCTAAAAATTAGGGTTTAGGGACTCTGAACGTAGTTTGGGCGTACGCCTCGAACATACACTTCCATTTACTTCTCTATGCTGGGCATACCGCCAACTTACGATGGGCGTACTTTCCGCGTTGGCCACCTTGCATACATGGTCTCTTCTTGCCACTTTTCTCCATTAGGGACCAATATTGCCAATAAATTCAAAGTGTCATATCTTCCTCATCCGAGGTCCGTTCCCGACGAACCTTATATCCACGAAAAGGTGGTGAGAAGCCCTACAAGTTCATAAAGAGCTCGAATAGCCACTTTACCGATATACCCTTTGGCTCCAAGACACAACCCAACTCCCGGATCACCTCAATCAAATTATTCGTACCTAAATGGGTGTAGATCTCTCTTTTCCAAAGGCCCTAAGCCTTATTATAACCTATCCTCAGGCCACAGTCTCGAATTAGGAAAGCGATTCGGAACAGGGCGTTACACTTTGACTCCTTTACCCCATTCACTGATCCGTTTTCAGAAACAGGTGTTACTAAACTACTCCATGTTATATTCGGAAAAATGACCTAATAAGGTGTTTGGTGGTTGTCGAGCCCAACAAAATAAGTACCCTTCATATTTCACACAAAATAGCATATAATGTCAAATGGATCGTATCCACAGATATTGGTTCAATTCGTCACTCTATGGAAATCTTGTTGTACAAACACTTGTGGAACGAAAATAAAAAATAAAAAGTGGGGGTTTTAATCTTTTTGGTTGTTTAAAAGAATTTAAAATTAAACTAGTATTTAAAAAACACAATTTAACAAAAGCAAGGTTTGATGCAAAATCAATGAGATAAAGATGCTTGACTTAAGGTTTCATCACTTGAACATTTGGTAAATACATCATTAGAATCCAAGGTGCAATATTTGTCATAAATATCTAATTTAGCTATAGTAATCTAAGAAGCTTGAGATTACTTAGACTTTTCTTAGTTATTAAAATAGCTAGAGAATATTATAATATATTTCCTTAGTTAAAGTCAAAATTTTCATTAACCATGTAACTAGTGAAACTTAACTAACATTAAGAACCAAAAAGTCACGAAATCCAAGAGGAGTCAAAAGCTTTCACTACTATGTTGGAGAAAATGTTTTTGTGATTGTGAGAAGTGAAAACTAACACAAGAACTACTTGTTGCTTGCTAATTTGAAGATCTATTATTTAATTAAGAAATTAGCCAACTAATCACTACATCATACATCTAAACTCATGAATAAAGACATTTAAGTAGAAAGAAGATGTTAAGATGGAAAGAGCTTTCATAAATATTCAAGAACAAGTTCATGGAGTTCTTCAATATTCAACCAAAAATTCAAGCAAATTCACCAAAGTCAACCAAAATGAGTTTAGCCTAGCATGGCTAAACTTGAGAAAATGAAACAAGAGTTAATTGTAGTAAACATCCAAGTAAAAATGAGAGTGAAATGATGAAGTTCTTCAAGTCTTCTTCATGTTATTCAAAATCCAAACTCTAGAGAATCCCACCTACTTTCCTCAAATAGCAATCAAGGCTAAAATCTGAATTCTTCATTGGACGATACACGCAGACCATTTGGTCTCTCACGCGAACCGCGTAAACACTCCTAAAGTGGTATTCAACCCATTTTTAACGGCTTTCGTCCTCCATTTACTTCTTGTCTTGTCCAACCCATTAGTTGGGTCACCATAAGTCCAATTGATGTCTTCTAAGCAATCCAGACTAGCCTAAGTCTTCTTTGATCAACCAAAGCCCAATTGCTCCATGCTTCCATAAGATCATTGGCCCAAATTTATTCCATCTTCTTTTCGACAACAAGCCCAATTGCTCCTTGCTAAAGTCCACATGTATACTGCAAGCATCAAGTTTCAAGGTCCCACATTCTCGTAATCCTTCGCATTGAGTAGTCTTCGATAAATCCTACAATTAAGCTCAAAAGACTGGAAAGTACCCGATAAAGATGAAAAATAACAAAAAAAAAAAAAAATGCATGAAGTCTAACTAAAATGAGATGAAATATGCTAAAATAAACTATAAAAATAAGTAAATAAAATGAAACTATTAGTAATATATTTTTCAGTTTGTACATATTTATTTCTTAATATTTTTGTATACATTTAGTCCTTATGACTGATTTCTTTAGAATTTACTCACGACATCCTACATGAGACAATCATTAATGAGATGTTTTCATATGTGGCTTGTCCTTCACTTATACTAGTAACCTAACTCACAAATCGGTCAAGTAATGTTGGTGCCTTAGTTTTCTCTATATAGTAGATGTCTTCGTCTTCGGCTACATCGATCTTTATAGCAAACAATGAGATTCTTTGTGTCGAAATTGCAAATTCGAGTTAGGAGGAAGCAATCACAAAGAAGTTCATTGTTTGCAATGGAGATAAATGAAACTTATTGTCAGTGTGTTGTTTTGTCTTGGAAGTGAAAATTCTTTTTATCTTGGAAGTGCAAATTTGAGTTAAGAGGAGACAATCACAAAAAATCTCGTTGTCTACTATGCAGATAGATGACACCAAAGACGAAGACATCTTCTGCTTGGAGAAAACTAGGGAACCAGTTTATTTGACTGATTTGTGAATTAGGTGACTAATATAAGTGAAAGAGGATGAGTCACGTATGAGAACGCCTCATTAATGATTGTCTCATGTAGGATGTCTGTAAGCAAAATCTGAAGAGATCGGTCATATGGACTAAATATGTACAAATACATTAATGACTAAATGTGTACAAACTGAAAAATATATTACCCTATTATGTTGTTTTTCCGGCTTTAACTTGAAGTAACCGGTTATAAGGACTGAATGTGGATAAAAAAACAAGTTAAATGATCAAATATGGACAATAAAACACAATGATCAAATTCTTTCTAATAAATGAAGATTTTTTTGTCACTTGTCACATTTTTATTCAATTTGTCAAATGTCATTTAAGGTTATTTTGAATTAATTTTTTTTCCACATGTCATTTTATGAGTTTTTCTATTTTATTAAATTCCATATAATATTTTAATGTAATAATTACAATAAATGTAGTAATAAATGGATATTAATTTCATTAATAAACTTATCTTTTAATTTCAAAATTCCCAAAATTAAAGCTCATTACTTTCTTTTCTTTATATAGATTATTTGTTTAATTTTAAAAGATAAAAAACAATTCTATTATAATAATTCATTATTTTTTTTCTTATAAATTCAATTTTCTCAAATATTTTGACCTTTATATTTACTTTTTTTTTTAAATTAACCCATATTATACATAAATATCACAACTAATATATATACTATATACAAATAACAAATATATATATATATATATATATATATATATATATATATATATATATATATATATATATATATATATATATATATATATATATATATAAATGGTATAATGAGTTATAAGGGTAATATATATATATATATATATATATATATATATATATATATATATATATATATATATATATATATATATATATATATATATATATATATATATATATATATTACCCTTATAACTCATTATACCATTTTCTTATAACTATCTTTTCTAAACATTTATTAAGAGGAACCGGTGTTTATGCACCTCTATTCTGAACCTTGTGACTTTTGACTTGCGATCAAGTCTAACTGGGCCAAGCTTGACCTGCTTAAGTTTGATTAGGTTCTGAGGGGTCCAGCCCAATTCCTAAATTTTTTGTACATCTTTTATCCATAATCACTTGTAGAAGTAACTGTAATTTCTCCAAAACAAACTTATATATATTGTCATTTTGGATTTAACTCTCATATTTAGAAGTTCCCGTAAAATAGTAATTTTATTGTAAACACACTGAAAGTTTTCGCTATTAGATTTTTCTACTTTGTGGGCTTAGCCTATGCAACGATGAGGAAGTAAAAAATCACAAGTGAGATAAATATCACATTTTTTTTTTATCTAGGATACAATGAATTATCCATTCATAGGGGAACAAAAACATAACATTTACCTACTTTTACTTGTTGGGTCTTAAAATAACTTTGACCTTCTTCATAGATCTAGTTTCTGTCGTTACAAATCTTACATTCGACTTTGGAGATATCAATGTGGACAATGACTCAATCTCATGGTATCAAAATGGAGTAGTACAAATAATTGTACTGAAGAGAGAGGGAAAGAGAAATGGCACATGTAATGTAAGTGTAGAAAAAAGCATCATAAGCAGTTTATGAGGACAAGAAACAAAAGCTCACCAATCTCTCTTATCAATGTCCCAAGTGAAATGACAAATGAAAAAGAAAAAGGTAAGTAGAAAAGTTGGTGGGGAAGAAAGTGTTTAAAAGAGAAAGTAGAGGGGGTATCTTAAAAGATCAAAAATACCCATAATTAGCAAAATTAACATAATTGAGTCTTGCTCTTAATTGACGAATGCGTGTTTGCCATTTAAGTGGAGACATTGTTGGATTAGTCATTGTCTAATTACAAGATTCTTTGAGGATGGACCATATGATCTATATTGTCTAAATCTTGGTCTTCAATATTTGTTGTTTTATAAAAGATTACGAATATATATATATATATATATATATATATATATATATATATATATATATATATATATATATATATATATATATATATATATATATATATATATATATATATTGTATTATTAATTAGTTATTAAATAGGTAAAAAGGATTAAGTGTCCATCCAAAAATGTTTGAAATTTTGATTCGTTATTTGTAGAATAGCTTAGCGACCGGAACACCAAAAATGACAATTTGCACGAAAGATTATGTATATGTGGCTTGCGAAGTAGGCTATGCGGTGCGCTTCTTACCGCATACTACGGTATGTGGTAAACACCCTACCGAGGGGCAAAAAAGAAACGTGGTAAGGTGGTGTGTGGTATGGATTTGCCACTTGGGACAAAAATGCATTTCTTCACATGCTGTACGTCATGCACAAAAAATATGTATTGTGGTGAGTGTGTTAATGTGTGATATGACACCCACGAGTTTTATTGGATGTAGTAAAAAATAATATGACATTTAAAAAGTGTGGTTAGTATGATATAACACTCACCAATCCACAAATCATCATTGTTTAGAAGTTAGTTTCCAAAACATGTTTAATATCAGAGTTTTCCCAAAATCATAAATCAAAACACGAGGAGGTGTATGATCACGCCTTCGCCTTCCCACGATCATCTGAGGTACTTGAAACATAACCCAAAACTATAAGCCCAAAGCTTAGTGAGTTTCCCCCAAAGTACCAACACAACACATAATCATAATAATAACCGCAAAATAACATGCATATAGAGCTTTCGGTCTGACTGAAACACCCCATCGGCCTACAGTCTATCTGGTACGCTCACAGGAACCTTCAACATGATAGGTATGCCTCACCAAGCCTTCAACCTATCTGGAACGTTCTCCGGGACTTCGGTCTAACTGGTACGCCCCACTGGCCTGCAGTCATCCTATACCACAAAGCATCCTCCTATATACTAAGATACATATTTAACAAATCATAAAGCATCATCCTATATATCAGGATACAGATCTAACATATCACTACAACATACAATCATGCGATAAATCATGATAACAATCCAAATGGCCAACCTTGGTGCCTTCGACACAAAAGTACAATGAGGAAAACTCACTTCGCACTGCCGAATCTCACAGAAAGGATCTCTAACTGCTGGCCCACTAAAATCCTCGCGCTAACAATCACAAAATAATTATCCATCAATATTCGAATCCCGACCCACATTAAGTGTCCAAACTAGGGTAAAAGACCTTTGTACCCTTTTCCCAACTTGGCCCAAGGCCTAGGCCCAAACCACCAATCCAAAGGCTCAAATCCTAATTAGCCACCCAAGGCCTAAATCATGGCCCAAATTTCCAAATTGGGCCCAAATCCCATTATGGGCCATCTCAAAATAATTATCAGACCAAAACATGATGGCTTAACATGGCCCAAAACAATCAAGCCCAAACACTGAAGTCCAATCCTGCCGAGTATGTAGGGCGTACTCAACTTGTATGCTAAGCATACATGCTTTAAGGCTTGTACGCCCAATGTACAGGCTTTAAGGCTTGTACACCCAACGTACAGGCTTGTACGCCCAACGTACTCCTCAATTCAACCAACCTTCCTATTTAGCCCTTAATCCCTTAAGATATTGTTCCAAAACATATATTTGACATCCTTGAGCTGGATTATCACATAAAGTTGCTAACTTTATGTTCATGCATGGCTAAATGAAGCTCTTAAGCTTAAAAAAGGACGTAATAGGTGACTTATTGCATGCATGAGACCCAATACCCCATAAAGTTGGCACCTTTATGCTTAAGGAACTCCTAATAAGATAAGATCCAAAAGAATAAGTCCTTCAAATGTCTTAACTCAACAACCAACCCAAAAGGGACAAAAAACATAACATATCAAGCCATAAAGAGATCTAAACATCTACAAGCCAAGGTATGAATTTGATACCTCCTAAGTCTTGCAAAAAGGGTGATGATTTTGGATCTATAACCTTCTAACCAAGCAAAGCACCTTCAATCCTTTCCAAATGAGTAAAATAAGCACCAATTTCTTCTAAAGAGCTCAAATACATCACAATGGAGGCTAAGGGTCGATTTCTAGGGTTTAGGAGGCATGGAGGCTGGTAAAGAGGCAAACCTTAAAGATTTAAGGTGCTTAAATAGGGTACAACACACTTAAATTATGGTTTCTTGCACTCCTCATACGCCCAACGTATGGGGCCGAGGCTGTTGGATTAGGTGTCTAAGTTCATCACTATTTCTGGAATGTACTTGACCTGATTAGCATGGTCCATTTGGGTTGCATGGCATTGCAACACTTGGATAGACTAAATGAGAGAAATGACACTTAAGAATAATTAATATATTATAAGTTCTAATATATTAATAATAGACAAAATTTCACAATTGGTCCCTATGGTTTATAGAATATCGCATTTTGAGGACTTCCTAGCAAAAAGTCATGCGACTGGTCCTTGTGGTTTGTAAAATTACATGAAAGGTCCTCCTGCCATTAAATCTAACTTTTTAGCTATTAGATTTTGATGGAAAAGACTATTTTGCCCTTGTACCGTTAAATCTAACTTTTTAGCTGTTAGATTTTGATGGAAAAGACTATTTTGTCCGTGTACCAATATTGCAATACACTACAAACCTCAAGGACCATTCGTGTAATTTTATAAATTTGAAATTTTATGTATATATAAATTATAAATAGAGTAAATTGCAAAAATGGTCCCTGTGGTATGCAAATTTTTGGGGTTTTAGTCCAAACAGTAACTTTTTTGGTTTCGTAGTCCTTTTGGAGTGGTTTGTATGTGAAAATGGTCCCTCCGAAAATTGAAATGACTATAATACCCTTGGGGTATTTATTTTTCATTTTTCTTTCATTATTCTTAAAATTTAATATTTATTTATTTATTTTAACAATTAAAAAAATAAAAAAGGTCCCACCTCTCTCTCTCTCTCTCTCTCTCTCCTGTTTTCTTCTTCGTTTAGCACCATACAGACACCCCTGATACTTGCTATTTTTGTCCCCATTTCTTCTTCATTAGACTGCCAAGACTCACACACCGGAGGTGGGTGGTCCTCCGATCGCTGGAAAACACGAAGATGAGAGAGAGGAGCTTATTGCCTCCATCCCAACCTCCAACAGATCCATTCCCGTCGAAGCTCAACCCCCAAACACCCCATGTCCTTGCTCTCATTTTCTTCTCCTTCAATCTGATGAAGACGAGGTCCTATGCCTCCACTCGACTTCTGATTTTATCTAGTTCTTTCTCAAACAGGTGAGGGCCGAAGTCTTCCCTTCCCTTTTCGCCTTAGCCAGAAACGAACAGACAAGAGAAGGGCTGTCGGAAATCCAACAACCCCTCTTCTTCTTCATCGATTTCAGTCGCCGCCGAACCACCACTTTTGACCACTCTGTACGATATCCATTCCAATCAGATGAAGACGATGACTAGGGCAAAGATGATGGCTCGTCTGGGATCAATTATTCCCTCTTCGCAATCTGTTAAACCCCACCGGACCACCTCATTTTCTGATTTCGTTCGTACTTCTCCCTCCCGATCAGACGGAGATTGAACCTACGAGGGTCGTCGGAGGTCGACGCCTGCCCTTTTTCGTGATCTCTCAGCCTCACCGGAGAATCCTGATTTTCCTTCTGTTCGTTTGTTTCTTCATCGAAAACAGATCCTTACTAAGAAGCTCCATTAAATTGAGGACCCTAAATTGGAATCGGAGTATGCTCTGGTGAGGATGGAGAAGAAGATCCACTAATTTAATTTCAGTAAGAACACGACCATTGCGATAGAGAGAAAAAAAGAGTTAAGGGTAAACGAGTAAAGAAGAATAGGTTGGAGAAGATGAACTGGGAGGGTGCTTCGTATAGGAGAGAGAGAGAGAGAGAGAGAGAGAGAGAGAGAAAGAGAGAGAGAGAGAGAGAGAGAGAGAGAGGTGGGACCTTTTTTATTTTTTTAATTGTTAAAATAAATAAATAAATATTAAATTTTAAGAATAATGAAAGAAAAATGAAAAATAAATACCCCAAGGGTATTATAGTCATTTCAATTTTCGGAGGGACCATTTTCACATACAAACCACTCCAAAAGGACTACGAAACCAAAAAAGTTACTGTTTGGACTAAAACCCCAAAAATTTGCATACCACAGGGACCATTTTTGCAATTTACTCTTATAAATATAAACTGTATATATATATATATATATATATATATATATATATATATATATATATATATATATATATATATATATATATATATATATATATATATATATATATATATATATATATATATATATATATATATATATATACATATATTCAACAACTTGATAAACTTTTTTTTTTTATCTTTTTGACATTTTATTTTCTATTTTTATTTTATAATTTTAGTTATTTATGGTTTTTTAATGTTTTTATTTATTTTGATTCAAGTAAACAAACTTAAGTTCAATAAATCATATCGAAATCTTTTTTTCTTACTTATGAAATGAAACGTTAATGTTTTTTTTAACTTTTTTGTTGTTATGGTTTATTTATTTATTTATTTATTTTACTTTGATGTTCTATAATTAATATCATTATCAACTTTATGTTTGCATTTATCATTATCATTATTTCACATTTTGTTGTTTTTTTATGTATATATTTAGTTATTTATTATTCTTCTATTGCTTTTTATTTATTTTGATTCAAGTAATGAAAAATAGAAAAAAAAAATCAAACCCCAAAGTTGTAAAATAGTCTAACATATTAATACATTTTACACTTTTCATATTTTTTGGTGTTTTTCGCATTTTTTTTATTAATTTTGGTTGTTTATGGTTTTTAATTTTGATTTGTGTAAATAAAAAAGTTATGTTTATTTTTTTTATTTATATTTGTAAATATAACTATTTTAATTACGTGAATCAAAATAAAAAAAAAGTTACAAAAACCATAAATAACCGACATTATAAAAAAACCAAAAAAAAAACTCAAACACCAGAATTGTAAAATACTTTAATATATACATACATTTTACACTTTTTGGAAAAGGTCAAAAATAAAAGTTATCAAGTTGATGAAAATAAAACGAAATAACGAAAAAAAATAAAAAAAGGAAATAATCAAAAAATAAAAATAGAAAATAAATTAAAAAATAATATGAAATTTTTTTTAAAAAATAATACTAAAAGTTTTAAAAAATACGGAAAACCAAACAAAGATGAAAATGTAAAATGTATTAGTATATTATAGTATATTACAATTTGGGGTTTGAGTTTTTGTTATTTTTTTCTATTTTTTATTACGTTGAATCTACATAAATAAAAACAATTGAAGAATAATAAATAATTAAAATTATACAAAAAATAGAAAACAAAAGGTCAAATAAGATAATGATAAATGCAAACATAAAATTGTTAACGATATTAACTATGAGCATAAAAAAACATGAACAGTAACGGCATAAAATTAAAAAATAAAATAAAAATAAAAAAAAACATTAACGCTTCAATTCGCAAATAAGAAAAATTAAAGGAAGAATAATTTTTACATGGTTTAGCGAATTTACGTTTATTTACTTGATTTAAAATAAATAAAAATATAATAGAAAACCATAAATAACTACAACTATAAAATAAAAATAGAAAACAAAATGTCAAAAAGATTAAAAAAAGTTATCAAATTGTTGAAATTATATATATACATACTAGTTTATAAACTGTGAAAACACGACTACATAATTAATTAAACTTTAATAGTTAGAACACAAAATTATTAATCAATTATAATTGTTAATTTACATAAATATATGAAATTATATCACCTTATAATTTGTATTAATTTTATTTTAGTTTTTATTCCATTGTTATTAGTTTATTGTAATTAAAATGAAAATTTTAAAATTTTAAATAGATAATTAATAGGTTGACAAGTGACATACATTAATTAAGAGGTTTAATAGGGTGACACATAGCAAAAAAAGAATAAAATGTGTATTATTTAGGAGGCCTAATATGATGACACATGTCAAAAGGAGATTACAATTATTCTTTTATTAGAATAGGGATATATAAAATTTATATTTATAATTTATATAAATACAAAATACGAAATTTATATATATATATATATATATATATATATATATATATATATATATATATATATATATATATAATTTCAAATTTATAAAATTACACAAATGGTCCTTGAGGTTTGTAGTGTATTGCAATATTGGTACAAGGACAAAATAGTCTTTTCTATTAAAATCTAACAGCTGAAAAGTTAGATTTAACGGCAGGAGGACTTTTCATGTAATTTTACAAACCATAGGGACTAGTCGTGTGACTTTTTGCTAGGAAGTCCTCAAAATGCGATATTCTGTAAACCACAGGGACCAATTGTGAAATTTTGTCTTAATACTATTACTAATTAGTATTGATCAAAGAATTAATTTAGAATTAATTAAGTGATCAAAAAGAGACCTATTAAATATATAGGGTCGATTGTATAAATAATCTATTCTTATATAGTGGGCTAATGATCCATGGTTTGTATGGATTGGGCTAAAACCCATAAGGTGCTCCATGGATAATCCATGGAGGTTACAAACCCATGGATCATGGAATATGAAAACCCATGACAATTAGGGTTTACATGGTGTAACCCTACTTGTGCCACAACTATATAAAGACCCCTAGTCTAGCAAAATTGGCACTACTTCTACTAGATAAAGGGCTAGCCGATTTTGAGGTGTAAGTGAAATTCTCTCAAGTCTATTCCAAGAGTTGTAGTGTTCTGTGAGACATTTGAGGAATCACACTTGAGGTGCTAGGCTCACAAGGTTCCCAAGGAATCCAAACTACAAAAGGTATGTTCTTCTTCTAGCATTTATGTTTAAAAGTTCCCCATGCTATGTTAGATAGTTAATGAACCTTGGAAAATAAAATTTGCATGCATCTTAGTCAAACATAGATCCAAGGTTTCTAGGGTTGCATGTACACCTTAGGAGTGTTAGAATGCTCAAAACCCTTCAGAGGCTTAACGATCTGTCTACTGACTACGCTTAACGTATGCTAATGTACGCCTCGGGTAATGGTCCTAGCACAAGTATGCTCAGTGTACTTCCCATGTACACCCCGCGTACTAGGGCTTTCCCCAAACCCTAAATTTTTTCGAAGGCCATAACTTCTTCGTTATAAATCCGATTTCAACAATCCTTATATCCTTGAAAAGGTAACGAGAATCTCTACACTTTTATCATCTCATAACCGCCTTAAAACTTCCCAAATAAAAATCCAATTTCCATAAAGGTACGAGCTGACACTTTACCAAAATACCCCTAGGCTCCAAAACACAAACCAAACCCCCAGATCATCTAAATTTACGTCACCCACATCCAAATAGGTTCAGATCTCATTTCCTCAAAGGTCCTAATCATGATAATACCCGATCTTTGGTCACCACCCTGGAATAAGAAACTGTTCAGAACAGGGTGTTACAACTCTCCCCCACTTAAATTAGATTTCGTCATCGAAATCATTCCTTACCATCCCCGTCATACCAGGCAACCCTTCGCTTGAACGAAAAGGGATTGCATGTTCCTTCAAGAGAAGACCCATCCCGGTGATACAATTTCATGAATATAATGAACCATGTGAGACAACCTGGGAGATAAGCCTTTAAATGTTGAAAGAGACACTACTTCCTATAATTACCGAATCAACACACCACGGCTGAGATTACGAGACCCCATACTCGCCTGACCCCCACACAAATAGAACCAAACCAAACCACAAACACAAGACTCTGATCTTCCATTAAAACTAAAACCATCCTTAAACCCTGAACCCTTCAACTAATACCCTTGACATACATATTGATGGGTTTTATACAAACAATCCTATGTGTGCATGCTGATGGGTTTTAGCCATAAGAACTTTCCTATGTGCGCATGCAAAACCCTAATGCTTGTATCTAGGATTTCTAATTAAAAATGCTTTGAATCCAATACTTCTAATGACTATTTAGGTTAAATAACAACATTGAAACAGATCTAGAATCATACCTTTGAATTCCTTGTTGATCTTGTTGTCTTGGAGCTTCTAGAGTCACAATTGTCACTCCTCTAATGGCTTACAAACACCAATAGCAAGGAAGATGATATAGGAGAGAGGAGAGGGGAGGATCGGCCAGGGTTCTCTTACTTTAGGTGAAGTCCGATTTCCCTTATCTATGGGGTCTATTTATACTTGTAGACTCCTTAAGGGTTACAACCTAAACCCTAATTGGATAATCTTCTCTTAAGGCTATCCAAATCCATTCCATAGATAACCCCTTGGACGATTTTGAAGCTATCCTAGCTTCTAGAATCCGTCCCTTGTATATCTATAAGGATTTACAGTCTAAAGCCTAACTATCAAACAATTGACAGTTTATACCCTCTTATTTAATTAATCTCTTTAAGTCACCAAATTAATTCCAATTAATTCTATGACTTATATTAATCAAATCAATATATTATTCTTTATATTATTCTAATAATATATTAATAATATTTACTCTCTCTTAATAAATCATCCTATCAAGTTGCTATAGTGAAGGCAACCCAAAAGGACCATGCACAACCGGGTCAAATACTTGCCTAATATAGTTACAGCCTTAGACACTATTCCAACACATGCAACCCTAGATTTGGATCTATGTTTTCTCTATTAGATACACAACTTTATGAACACAAGAAGAACCCTAGCATACACCTAGGTATTTCGAAATCTATGTAGTAGAAGTGATTATATACCTCTTGTTCTTATATTGCAATAACAACACAAATCTTCAATCTCTTAGTCTTGAAAGCAAGTACCACAAATGTAGTACCTCTAATGGCTCATAAACACCATAAGCAATTGGAGAGGCAAGAGAGAGAGAGAGAGAGAGAGAGAGGCAGGAAATCGACTCTAAGTCTTTTATGGATCAAGTGGCCGATTTCCTAAGGCCTAAGGGGTCTTTATATAGGGTATAGATTAGGGTTTCAGTCCTTATCCTCATCTGGTTGCTTGCCCACCAAGCAACCCATAAGATAAGCCTAGAAGCCTTATCCTTGGATGAATTCTATGTCCCTATCACCTTGAATTCGTCCACCCTATCCATAGGGCATCCATTGCCCTAATTTGCAACTATCATATAATTACAATTTAGCCCCTCTAGTTTAATTAATTACATTTGATCACAAAATTAATTCTTAATTAATTATTGACCAATATTAATTAAACAAATATGATTTCTCCTTTAATATATTATTCTTATAATATATTAATAAATCATAATAACCTCTTTCTATATTATTTCTCCAGTCAAGTTGCTTTGGTGAAGGCAACCCAAAAGGATCATGCACAACCGGGTCAAGTACTTACCAAATATGGTTACGGGCTTAGACACTAATCCAACAGTCTCCCACTTGGATAAGTCTAGTAACCACAAATGCAAGTATAACTCGATTAGCAATCATAGCTCTCAAAGACGTTGTCGAACTCTGATCTTATCAGTAACCTGTCCTTTAGATAAGGGATCGTACAGTCCTCTGTTTTAGATATCGTGCGGATAATCTCATGGAACATAGTCATACTTATTGTCCAATAGTTTGTTTCTCGATCTCGGATTCATTTGACATAGAACTTAATTGAACACATCAATTCAGTCCTGACCGGGCCCGACACATAAGTCAAATCAAATCATCGAGGGGCCCTGATATCGCTTTTACCCTCTTAGGATAAAAGAAACAGATAAACTTCGACTTATATGCATTTACTACTCACTAATCAAATTATACACAACAATGCGTTTTATGACATCAATTTACTGATGCGGTTTCGCATTATCAATGTACAATCAATTAGCAAACAATAAACCATATATCTTGGTTTTAAGACCATATGATATTATCGTCTTGCGATCACTCGTGGTAAATTCCATGAAGTGATTCCAACAAGCGCGGGTTTATTCCAATGCTCAAAACTTATTCATAAGCACTTACGAACGTTGTAACAAACCTTTGTTATGTCTAATACATTTCAGACAATCTACATACCAATTCATGAAAGTCTTCATTCATACCTACTTCCAACATATGAAACACTGTGGACCGTTTGAATAATTCGATTATTCTTAATTAAACTCAATTATTCAAGAAGTCAAAACATGCAAATCAAAATAATAGTTAAACAATCAACATACGACAGTGATTTTACTAATAAATAATACTCCTTTATTTAATCATCAAATGTCAATTACATTTATGTATTACACGTTTCTAAACTATCTAATCCAAACTAACATCGTCCTTCAGCCTAATGCTCCTAGTGTGCTGCAAGTGCTTAACCCTACTCAGTCTCTTCGTAAGCGGATCTGCTGGGTTATCCTCTGACGATATCCTATTAACTAAGAGGAGTCCTTCTTCTACCCAATGTCTAATAAAGTGATATTTTCTGTCGATATGTCGAGATCTACCATGATCCCTCGGTTCCTTGGTCAAGGCAACCGCTCCTTCGTTATCACAGAAAATCTCCATGGGATCCTTTATGGCAGGTAGAACTCCAAGATCACCGATGAAGTTCTTTAGCCATATTGCCTCCTTCGACGCTTCGCTTGCTGCAATGTACTCTGATTCGCACGTTGAATCAGCTACGGTTTCCTGCTTGGAACTCTTCCATGTCACTGCTCCTCCATTTAGGGTAAAGACCCAGCCCGACTGCGAACAGTAGTTGTCCCTGTCGGTTTGAAAACTGGCGTCACTATACCCTCGCACCTTCAAGTCATCACTCCCTCCGAGGACTAAGAACCATTCTTTCATCCTCCGAAGGTACTTAAGGATATTCTTCACCGCAATCCAATGTGCTCTGCCAGGATTCCCTTGATATCTGCTAACCATGCTCAAAGCGAAGGCTACATCAGGGCGAGTACAAGTCATAGCTTACATGATTGAGCCAACTGCGGAAGTGTATGGTACTCGTTATCACAGAAAACATCCATAGGCTCCTTTATGGAAGGTACAACTCCAATGTCTCCAATGAAGTTCTTCAACCATATCGCCTCCTTTGACGCTTCGTTAGCTGCAATGTACTCTGATTCACACGTTGAATCAACTACGATTTCTTGCTTGGAACTTTTCCAAGTCACTGCTCCTCCATTAGGGGTAAAGATCCAGCCCGACTGTGAACGGTAGTTGTCCCTGTCGGTCTGGAAACCGGCGTCACTATACCCTCGCACCTTTAAGTCATCACTCCCTCCAAGAAACCATTTCTTGGTCCTCCGAAGGTACTTAAGGATATTCTTGACTGCGGTCCAATGTGCTCTGCCAGGGTTCCCTTGATATCTACTGACCATGCTCAAAGCGAAGGCCACATCAGGGCGAGTACAAGTCATAACATACATGATTGAGCTAACTGCGGAAGCGTAAGGTACTCGGCTCATCTCTGCTATCTCGGATTCGGTACTCGGACTTTGAGTATGAGAGGGTAATTAAAGGAGATTGTTATGTGTAGGAGTTGAGAGGAGTTGATCCCAGCACCGAGGACAGTTCAGCTACTTCACGACGTTGAGGTGAGTTACCTTCCAGTAGAAGTGGGTCTAAGGCACCAAGGCCGACCCACTAGTAGGTGATTATAGTTAAGATGATTTCCTACTATGACACTATCTGTTATGCTTTATGTGCTAGTATGCTATATAATTATGTGATAGTGGTAGATAGGGGATTAGTCCCTGGACCCGGTTGAGATATACCAGCAGGATAGGTCGGGCACCCATATATGTATGACAATATGATATGCAATGTTATTATGTGGTAATGGTAGGGGTGAAATAGTCCCCGTAGCCGGTTGAAATAACCGGAGGGTAGGTTGGGTACCCAGATATGCCTGACAGGATAGGTCGAGCACCCATATATACGTGACAAGGGGTAGGTCGGACACCCCGATATGCCTGACAAGGTAGGTTGAGCACCCAGATATGCTCACCAAGGTAGGCCGAGCACCCAGATATGCCTGGCAGTATGTTTATTGTATGGTATGTGGTATGATGGGGGAACTCACTAAGCTTTGTGCTTACAGTTTTAGTTTTTGTTTCAGGTCCTTCTTCGAAGGGAAATGAGTCGGTACAGTTGCAACGCATCACACACACATGATTTGCGTATATGAGATTCTTGGGATTTGTACTCTGACATTGTTACTATGTGATGACATGATTTTGAGACTTATGATCTATGGCTTTTTATGAAATGAAATAACTTGATGATGTTTTCTATAAATTGTTTTATAAATTGCTATATCAAAAATGAAATTTTTGGTTCATATTTTTGGGATGTTACACATTTCCTAATCAATCTATTAAATTTATCATAACTCATAAGCAGTAGCCTCCAAAATCTGATCATTGAATCATGTGACTGCAATCCATTTCTCACGATTAGATTCAACTCACTCTTCTTAAGCTTCCTTCTTTCTCTTAGATCATGAAAAACATCAAATTATGATTATCTCATCATGTATCTATAATATATGAATAGGAACTTACTAAAAATAATGGAGTTAGATAATGGATGTACCTGAAGTGGAGTCATATGACTTGACTTTACCAGCTTTGAGATCTTTCAGGTAGTTAGGGCAGCTTCGCAGCCAATGTCTCTTTAATTGGAAATAGAAACATATGGACTCCTTGGGGTCAGCACATGGAACTATCTCAGAACTAGCCTTTCTCTTTACCATATAGTCAAATGGTTTGACCTTGGTCAATCCATTTCCATTGGGAAGAGAAACCTTTTCTGGACTACCATTGTTGCCATCGTCAAGTTCATGGAAATTTGGGACTCAGATCCTTCAAACACTTTTGCTTAACTTGTGCTCTTAATCACTTATACTTCAACAACAATCAACATATGTGTTAGATCAATTAGGTTCAATTCGTGGTTCCTCATATAGTAGTCTTTAATGAACTAACTATATGACTCAGGAATCGAGAGTAGAACCAAGTCAATGGCTAGCTCCCTTGGGAAAACAACACCCAACATACCCAATCTGTCAATGTATGATTTCATTTTCAGAACATGTACACATACAGACTTTCCATCTTGATGTTTACATGCCAACAGGGCTTGAGTAACTTAGTATTTTTCAGCTTGAAGGAAACATGACTTAGGGAGAGTCACTGGAGGAGGAGGAGGAAGAGTTGAAGAAGCATGACATCTATTTCCACCAATTTTTGAAGAAGTGAACATACTTTCACCTTGACCAGAATGTGGAAGATCATCTTCAGAAGGAAGAGGAAAACCACTTCCCAAAGAATGAGGAAGACCATTGTTGTCTGAACTTGACATCTATAAAAGGAGAAAATAGAGTTCAAGTTAGTTGATTTTAATCCTTAATTATTAACCCATAAAATTAAATTAAGGCTAGGATCCATATTTTTTATTAGAACTTTGAAGAGGGATGTCGTAATCAAATTTGAATCTATTTTAGGTAGGTAAAGCATTTACCAATTTCAATCTCATGAAACTCCTTGATCATTTGAGATTCATTGAATCTAATCAATGACATGTTTAATCTCGATTATGCTCTCAATTTTGTGACTGGGATGCCAAGGATCACAAACGAGATGTGAATAACCATGCAAATTAACTTGGTACTCTCGATGTTATTTATCATCTCGTTTTAATGTGTTGGTTAAACACACGTGCTCCATTAATCAACGATAATTTTAGAGACACCCATTACTACTCTTTGTTAGTCCCATATTAGTGTGCCGGTTAACCACACACATTCCACTAATGACTTATAAAATATAATACGCAATTTCATGGATTAGCATACAAATTAAGATTTTCCTAAAGTAACTAAGAGTATGATTTAAAATAGGTTAGTTACTTTATATCATTATACATTTAATGAGATTATGTCCCATTAAATCCATTCGGCTAACGACCTCCACCAATCAGAGGAGCGGTGGGTAAGAGTGGATACCCAATGTCGGTTATTTTATAGGCTGCTTCCTTAAACTCCCTTATAGATCGGCTTCGTAAATGAGTCGTACTAGCGGTTCGACTGATTTTTCTTATATTTATAATATATATTAAACTTTTAATAGTATATATAGTATAAGGTGAATTTTAAAACATTTTAAAATTTCAAGGGTTTAATCTTTTAATTAACTAAACTTTTAATTTAATTAAAATCAAACTATTTAATGGATTTATTACTTGTCCTTTAATTAATTACTTAATTAAAATAATAAGATCCATAAAGATGTATTTTAAACTTTTCAGAATACGAATTATTATTTGACATTAATTATTTAATTCAATTAATATGTTGATTTGTTTATACACTTAAAATTATCATATTAATCAACAAAAACAATTAATTAAGTCAAATACTTATCTCCTAACTTCTAGGCTTTTAATTTATCATCATAGATACACAAAATCGAATTTGGAGGATAAGTATAGCAATTAATTATCATGTAAAAGTAGATTAGGAAGATAAGGCACAAAATTTTAGATTTGACAGCTCAAGATGTCGTGTATGATGATCACCACATTGTGGTGCAAGCCAACACACCGTGTTGGAAGAACACCACGACGTGTTTGAAGAACATAATGACGATTATGTTTTCTCATCCTTGTTCAAGTTCACCATTATATCAATTCAATAGAAAACTAAAACTACACTCTGATACCACTAATGAGTTTTGAGCATAACAAACAATCCTATGTGTGCATGCAACCCTAAATAATTTGATCTATGTTTTCTCTAATTGAACAACAAAGTAGAAACCCTAGTACACTAGTATATAACAGACATACACAATTAGGGTTAAGAAAATATACCTCAATTGTTACGTAGTAATAACAATGAAAACTTTGTGTTGTTGAAGGCTTGAGAGCAAGCGCCACAAATGTCGCATCTCTAATGGTTCACACCCAACACTAGCAAATGAATTTGATGAAGAAGGAGGAGAGAGGATGAAATTTTCAGCCTAACCCTCTAGGGAATCAGTTGGCCAAAAATCATAGGGTATGCCTATTTATAGTGCATTTAAGAAACCCTAGATAAGCCCAAATCCAAGATTATCTTAAATCGGGTAATTATCCACTTTTCTTATTATCCATTAGGTATTATTCTAGAACCCTTAGGCTCCAAAAAAACGTCCCACCTTATGGATGGTTTTAGATTGCCTCTTGCTCAACTATTGAACAATTACAATTCAGTCCCTACACTTTTAATTAATTCTTTTAATCCTGAAATTAATTTATGAGTAAATATTAATTAAATATTACTATTTCTAATTAACATATTATTCTCATAATATATTAACAATTATTTATTTCAATTTATTATCAAATAATAAATCAACCTCATTCTCCAAAATCATTTGTCTACTTGCTAGTTTTGAGGAAAACCCAAAAAGACTGTGCTATTATCAATTTAAGTATATACCAATTATAATTATCCGACACAAATTACATACCAGAGATTTCTTGCCTCATGAATGAGATCTAGTGGTTTGATACCACTCCAGGAGCTTTGAGTTTCCACTCTTGGTGTTTATGAGGTTCAAAGTCCATAAAGTTGGCACCTTTAGGGTTTAAAATCTCCAATGCATTAGATTGTGTCCATTTAGTGGAAGTAGAGTGTTATATCTTGAAGTTGGGTCCTTTTGGGGCATACAAAGTCACCAAGTTAGTGACTTTATGGTTCTAGACACTTATTAGGATTCAAATTTGTGGTTTGGACTTCTAGACTTAAGCATTAAGTGCTTAAGGAGGATTTTAGCTTAATGGGTGAATATGTTGGGCGTACAAACCATTTAGTGTGTACGCTTAGCGTACAGCTGAGTACGCCTCGTGTACTCAGTCAGATGGGTTTTTGCATTTTGGGCTTCGAGATTGGGCTTTCTTTTGGGATTGGGTGTTTGAGTTCTTATTGGGCCATCTGAGTGTAGGTGTTTTGGACTAGGAAAAATTATTGGGCTTTAGGGTAAGGCTCGTGTAGGGGTTTGGGACCAATTTGGAAAATTAGGCCAACTATGGGCTTTGGATGGTTAGTTGGATTTTAGGTCTTTTGGATTATTGGTTTGGGCTTAAGTCTTGGTCCAAACTAGGTCAAGGGTAAAATGGTCTTTTTACCCTAATTATGGACTTATAGCTATGGATTTGGAATCCACTTATTAATTGGATGTTGTTGGTATTGATAGCTTAGGGATTTTTTGGTTCACAGCAGTAACGAGTGTAGGATCTTTTATCTGTCGATTGAGATGAATCTTCTCACTGGATTTAGTGGGTCTAAGGCACCAATGCTGGCCCTTATTGTTTATGTTAGGATGCTAGGAGTCTGCATGACCCTTGCATGTGTTATGTGATGCTATGTATACCGGGTGGGGCTCGATGTCGGGCGAGGCTCGACGACTGAATTATATGTTATTGTTTTATGATCATTGTATGTATGGGCATGATTATGTGATATGTATAGTATGTGTATAGAGGGCGGGGCCTGATGTCAAGTAGAGCCCAAGAAAAAAAAATATATGTGTACCGAGCGGGGCCCGAAGGAGGGCGGGGGTCCAGTATATGATTTATTTGATGGGATTTGGACAAACAATCTTATGTGTGCATGCAACCCTAGAATTGGATCTATGTTTTCACTATTAGATACACAACATTATGAACACATAAAGAAACCCTAATTCTAGCATATAAGTAATCATATTAACATAAGAATAGGTTTATAATATTACCTTGATTGTTATGTAGCAATAACAATCCCAATTCCTCCTTTGAATTGACTTTGGAAGGCTTAGAGTCACAAGTGTCACTCCTCTAATGGTTCACAAACACCATAAGCAAGAGGATGAAGAGGAGAGAGGATGAAGGCTGCCAAAACCATGTGAAAACCCTAGAAGGTTTCTTGTCCACGTTTTTGAGGCATAAGGGGTCTTTATATAGTGAGGCTATTAGGGTTATCTAACAAGGAAACCCTAATTTGGTTGCTTAAGCCCTAAACAACCCATAGACTCCTTTAATCAAGCCCATGGACGATTTCCTTATGGGTTTCCCCATAGAATTCGTCCACCTCTTGATTCAAGGCAATCCATGGCCCAAATTGCAATTATCTTATAATTACAATTCTAGTCCCTTAAGTTTAATTAATCTCTTTTAGTCACAAAACTAATTACCAATTAATTATTGACTAATATCAATTAAACAATATGATTTCTCCTTTAATATATTATTCTCATAATATATTAATAAATCATATTTAATCCTTTCTCTCCATAATTCATCCTATCAAGTTGCTTCGGTGAAGGCAACCCAAAAGGACCATACACCATCGGGTCAAGTACATACCAAAATAGTTATGGACTTAGACACTAATCCAACAGTCTCCCACTTGGATAAGTCTAACAACTATTCTGCGTATGACTTTAGATCCTGATATGCAATCGTAGCTTTCCAAAGCCGCTGTCAACTCTGATCATATCAGATACGCGTGTCCTTAGATAAGGGATCATATATTCCTCCATTCTAGATATCACATGAGATATGATTTCAAATCATTCTCTTTGTACTATATCTCGATTCCCGATTTATGACGACTGACTAATTGAACAAATCAAATTAGCCCTAGCCCGGCCGAGCATTTACGTTTGTCATCACTAAACCATCGAGGGGCCCAAAGATATCGCTTTTATCCTACTTTGAATAAAAGGAATGGATAAACTTTGATACAATGCTCGCTTGCACTCACGCACCAAATCACACACAACAATATGTTTTATAACACCAAGTTACTAGTGCGTTTACATATTATCAATGTGCAACCGATTCGTAAGATACAACTTACACATCTCGGTTTCAAGAATATAAGATGTTATCGTCTCACCAATCACTCGTGATACAATTTCATGGAGTGATCCAAGTGAGCGTGGGTTTAATCCAATGCTCAAATCATATTCATAAGCACTCATGAACGTTGCAGCAAACATTTGCTTATGTCTAATGCTCTTTAGACAATCCACACACCAATTCACGACAGTCTTCATTCATATCTACTTCCAACATATGAACGACTGTGGCCCGTTTGAATAATTCAATTATTCTTAATAAATTCAATTATTCTGGAAGTCAAAACATGCAAATGTGAAACACAAGAATAATACTAATCCCATATGGCCTCAAACCTTTGAGTATAAATAAAACGCCTTTTATTTATCATCATATTGATTACTCATTATTTGTCGTTTCGGGTAATCAACTTCTTACTTGAATTCCAACACTTGTCCCATGCTCCTAGCATGCACACAATGTTTACCTATGGTTCTTACTTTGTGAAACATATCTCATTGAATACATTTCCAATCCTTCTCATTTCACAACTCCAAATCCGTTTTTCATAAGTCAAAGAATATCAAATTCTTGCTACTTATAGAATATGCTAGATTCTAACATTCTATGCAACTATCCTTTCGTAATATTACTACCCCAAAGTCACAAAGACTATTGCCAATGATATTACAAAGTCCTCTATCGGAGATTGTTACAAGACAATTCCATTGATGTGATGTCTCTCACTCAAAGTACATTCTTTGAACATCCTTTTGCATAGAATTTTCTAATCTAGTCATATATTTCTCAATATTCAATTCCCAATATGGACACACTTCCATATGTTCCATATGACAACTCATTCTTAATAGAATCTTATCTATTCGTAATGATGTCGATACGGTCCATCCAATATGGAAACATTTCCATATTTTCCAATACTATACTTCCAACTACTCATAAGCGACCAATCCTCGTCGAACTTTGGGTTGTCCTTTGATAGTTGTTTAATTGTTTTAGTCAAAACCAATTCTAGTCCCTTTTCCCTCTAAATGCGCTCGACATTTGGAAAATTTTAGAATGGTCAAACATTAAAGCATTTGCAATCGATCCTATACCCGAAGCGTATGGGACACGATGCATAATGTTTTATTTGCTATGTTCTCAAAATTCCAATTGTGAAGAGGGATGCCGTAATCATAATCGAAATTTTAAGAACACACTATGTACCTTTGACTAAATTTTATTAACATTCCACAACCTAAGCCTTTAGATTTGAAATGAAGCATAATATTCTCTCCCTTAATTATAGCAAAACAATTCTTCAACTATTGCGACTTTGCAAAGTATGACTCTTGTTTTCTATAATTAATATTGCTAACCTTGCAATACTTTCCTTAATAATCATACAATCATAACTTTTATGCTCCCACTATCTTGATGATTATTATAACACATAACACTTATGCTCCCACTAGCTTCGACATGTATTCTTAAACATCTTAACTTCCAGAAAGACAATACCTATTGAATTTCTTGAGTCCATGTTTCTAATACATAGTGCTTTGATAATCTTTTATCAAGGCTTCTTGAACTTATACACCTTTTCCTTCGATAGTTCATATGCGTGTCTTAACAATTTAGACTAATTGCCAAACCTCACAATTCAAATTATGGAAAGGGATGTCGTAACCATGATTGAATTTGAGAATGCAATTTTACAATCACTATCTTCTTAAAATCTCTCTTAGTGAAAGCATTTCTTCACAATCATTTTCATGAAGGAGGAAATCTTATGACACTTAGATTTGAGCAGTGTATGTGTTCTTATCCATGTGAATTTGTTAAAACTAAAGTTTACGACAAATTCAAACTCATATGGACCGAACTTTCTTAATCTTGATTTCTCGCCTTATGGTAGCACAGCTGCCCACCATGTCTTCCAAGTAGTTAAGCAGCTCACCCTTTCCTATTAATGTACCTTTCATTGATTAGGGTGCTTTGCCTTTTATGCGTTCAAAATGAGAACTCATAGAACTCACATGCATAATTAACTCGATTGGATTGGCACAGAAACAAAATAATGTCAACACGATAGGTTGTAAACCTCAACTCGTGTGCTAGTGATGACTGTTAAGGTTTATTTGATTTGTTCTTGAAACCTTTCAAGACCATTAAGGCTCCCACTGACTCCTTGACATATAAGATTCTTTTGTCAATAAACATTTCTTGACAAACAAATATTCAAGAGTTAGTGTAGCTTTTATGAAAATTCTTCATAAATTGGTCCTAGTTGGTCTTTATTTTATCTAAAACATCACAACTTACCACATTTAATGAATGTTTTAAACCTTCTTAATACTTTTCACTCATTTTCACAATCTTAACTCTAAGACTTGTTTTGGAACGAAGTATGATTGACTTCTTGATTTGACCATTTCTTCAATCTTTGATTCCTCTTCTTGGACATACAATTGTACCAAGACTCACTTAGAGGATCAATTGAGATATGGTTCTTAATCATTAAGACCTATCATAAAGCATAAAAGGTACTCTCCCTTCTTCTTAGAATGGAGAAACCTTTATCTTTCTGCCTACTTGACTCTTCTTATTCGTTCTGCTATTGATCTAAACCCTTTAATCAATTCAGAATTACACCGAATCTTGTAAGTATAATCATATTTACTAAACCTTTAGTAAATCATGACGAATATCTTTGTTACTCTTATGGTGAACTTGATCAACACACAACTTTGTGTACTCGATCTCCTAGTCCTTCACTTGACACTTTGTCAATGAGTTAGTCTAATTATCAAATATGAAATTTCTCATTCATCGTGCAACCAAGTTGCATGATTCCAAATTTCTGTCCAATTGAAACTTGGGCGATGAGAAACTCTCCCTATTTGGTAAATTCTCGACTTTCCATAAGAACCAAATCCATTATTGCTAATAATAGAAACATTTTAACATCAATTTTTCATACACGCCATTGCAAGGATAAATAAATAAAATTTAAAATCAAAATTTATTTTATTGCGGAAAAATTTGTCCTTACAATGCAAATCATTGAAAAACTTATGCTAATACATCTTTCTTAGCAATCTAATTCTAACTCTAAGTAGTAGCTCAAGAATCTAATCTTCGAGAAATGCGATCGAAATCCATTCCTTCACGGTTAGATTCTGCTCACTTCTTCCCTTAAGCTTCCTTTCTTTTCTTCGATCCTACAAAACATGAATTGTAATCTTATCACATTATGTATTAAGAATCTAGAATAGAAGCTTAAAAGAGTTAGTTAATGGATTTTACCTATCTTAGAGCCATACGTTTTGACTCTCCCATCTCTTAGATCTCTTAGGTAAATGGGGCAGCTTCGTCTCTAATGCCCTTTCTCTTGGCAATAAAAGCAAATCGACTCTTTTGGAACAGGACATGGAATTATTTCAGACATCGCCTTTCTCTTATGATCAAACTTTTCGATCATAGCATGTCTTTCGTTGCCATTGTCTATATCCATAGAGGTCTCGAAGGCAGATTCACCAATCAACTTTGCTTTTCTATTACGCCAAATCATTGCAGATTTAGCAGCAATAAGCATATAGGTGAGATCTATAAGGGTCACGTCGTAGTTCATCATATAGTACTCTCTTACGAACTCACTATATGAGTTGGGAAGTGACTGAAGAACCTAATCAACAACCATTTCCTCACAAACAACGGATCCCGACATTCTTAACCTATCAATGTGTGACTTCATCCCTAGGACGTGTGCACACACGGACTTTCCTTCTTTATGTTTACTTGCCAAAAGGGCTTGAGTGATCTTGAACTTTTCAAGCCTTTGAACTTGTGGGTTAGGGAGAATAATTGGAGGAGGTAGAGGAAGTGAAGCATGATTTCTTGTTCCTCGATCGAATCGTGGAATATCATCTTCATGTGGAATGCTTGTTCCACGGGATTTGAGAAGACCATAGTTGTCAAACTTTGACATCTAGAATACGGGAGAAAACAAATTCAAGTTAGTTGATTGATTGAGTCCTTAGTAAATCACCCAAATGAGATACTAGGGCTAGGACCCAACACAATATTCTACAACTCGGGAGAGGGATGCCGTAACCCTAATTGCAGAATATTTGAAGGTAAGTGAATGACGATTCACTAATTTCCACCATGAAAAACGAAAAAGAAATTTAGGTTTTAAATCTATGAAAACTCCTAGATCCTTTGAGATTCATTGAACTTTCAATGGCATGTTTAAATCTCGATATGCCCCTCTTGTTTGTGACTGGGATGCCGAGGATCACAAAGCGGGTGTGAATAACCATGCAAACTTACATGGTGCCCTCACATGTTACAGTCACCTATTCAATGTGCCGGTAAACCACACACGCTCCACCGAACTATGACAAACATTGAGTCACCCTTTGCTACCTTTGCTTAGACCCATTTAGTGTGCTGGTTAACCACACACGCTCCACTAACGTCTTCGCAAGGGCACAAAGTGTAATTTCATGGAATTGCATCAATTCACTTTTGCCTAAGTAACTAAGATTGGGAATTTTATGAAAACATTTAGTTACTTTTATACTTCATTATTCTTATAATGGAAGGTTTTTGTCCCATCCTACCCGTTCGGCTAACGACCCTCCACTAGTCAAGAGTGCGGTGGGTAAGAGTGGATACCCATTCAATCGCCATTTTATAGGCAATTTCCTTAAACACCCCTTATAGACTAGCTTCGTGAATGAGGCCTACTAACGATAAGACTGACTTTTACTCATACATATATATAATGTTAGACTTTTAATGTTATATATAGTATAGGGTGTATTTTCCACTTTCAAAATACTTAGGTGGTCTAATTTAACAATTATACCTTTAATTCAATTAAATTGTAAACCTAAACTTTTATGGATTTATTAAACTTCTTTTAATTATACACCTTAATTAATTAATAAAACCATAAGGGTGTGATTTGAACTTTTTCAAAACTATACTAGAGTTTTAGAATTTAACATCCTAATTAAACTTTTAATCAACTTTTAAATTCCAAAACTTGAGGGCAAGTTTTGAAACTTTTCAAAACAGTTTAGTTTTAATCTCTCTTAAAATTTTCGAATTTATGCCATATAAATTAATATTTTAAATATTAAAACTCTTGATTTAATAATTATCTTGAATTAGACTATTAATTTAATTATTAAATCATAAGGGATTATCTAAATCATGAGGATAATTACCATTTATACATTTAAGATATCCTAATCCCTTAATTATCTCTCTAGATTTCGAAATTATGGTTAGGATAATGCAAAATCTATAATTACCATATATAACAACTAGAGGATAATTACAAGATATGAGATAATCCAAATCCCTAAAATTTAGGATCTTACCTTGGGGAGGAGGCTAATTTCGAAAATCATGGGGTTTTTCAAACCCTAGATTTTGAAATCTTGAGGCTTAAGTAAAGGATTTGAAACCCTTTCAAATTTTCGCAAATTAGGGTATAGAAACCCTAATCTCGAAATTTCTAGCCTCCTAGGGTTTATTGGCTATAAACCCTAATATTTCAAGTTCATACAATTGTATAATACTAATTGAAAACAAGTTAACCAAAGGCTCTGATACCACTGATGGGATTTGGACAAACAATCTTATGTGTGCATGCAACCCTAGAATTGGATCTATGTTTTCACTATTAGATACACAACATTATGAACACATAAAGAAACCCTAATTCTAGCATATAAGTAATCATATTAACATAAGAATAGGTTTATAATATTACCTTGATTGTTATGTAGCAATAACAATCCCAATTCCTCCTTTGAATTGACTTTGGAAGGCTTAGAGTCACAAGTGTCACTCCTCTAATGGTTCACAAACACCATAAGCAAGAGGATGAAGAGGAGAGAGGATGAAGGCTGCCAAAACCATGTGAAAACCCTAGAAGGTTTCTTGTCCACGTTTTTGAGGCATAAGGGGTCTTTATATAGTGAGGCTATTAGGGTTATCTAACAAGGAAACCCTAATTTGGTTGCTTAAGCCCTAAACAACCCATAGACTCCTTTAATCAAGCCCATGGACGATTTCCTTATGGGTTTCCCCATAGAATTCGTGCACCTCTTGATTCAAGGCAATCCATGGCCCAAATTGCAATTATCTTATAATTACAATTCCAGTCCCTTAAGTTTAATTAATCTCTTTTAGTCACAAAACTAATTACCAATTAATTATTGACTAATATCAATTAAACAATATGATTTCTCCTTTAATATATTATTCTCATAATATATTAATAAATCATATTTAATCCTTTCTCTCCATAATTCATCCTATCAAGTTGCTTCGGTGAAGGCAACCCAAAAGGACCATACACCATCGGGTCAAGTACATACCAAAATAGTTATGGACTTAGACACTAATCCAACATTATTATGTATGGTATGGGGTAGTTTATGGAACTCACTAAGCTTTGTGCTTACAGTTTTTAGTTTATGTTTCAAATACTTCTGGTTCCAAGGGGAAGAGCCCGGGATGACTACATCGCACACACCGCATAATGCTGCTTTTGTGATTTACACTGATTGATATGATGTTAATACACTTAGTTTCACTTAGATTGTATTGATGATGTTTTTGGAATACTATTTTATTTAAATTAAAAATGAAATTTTTGGGTCATATTTTTGGGACGTTACAGAAAGCATATTTGATCCTTCTTACAATCCCGTTGCACGTGCCCTCTTTCCCCACACTTGAAACAGCTAAACTTGTGACAAGAAAATCTATGTGTTCCCCCACACTTGCCATACACCTCATGATTCTCTTGATTTCCAGAACTCAAGTCAGCAGCCTCAGACTCCTTGTCCTCTGCTGAAAAATTCCTCCCCCTTTTTCCTAGTTGTGACCCCACAACCAGATCTCCCCTAGTAGTCATCTCATTAGCAGCACCTCTCACAATCTGCAAGACTGCAGTTTGCTCCTCGAGCGTGGAAATTACCCTGCCAGTGATCCGGATCACGATACCGGGCTATTCTTCTTGCAAAATCTGAGAAACCTCCACATGAATCATCTTTCGCATGTGATCGACGGACAACACCGGCCTATCCTGGCCACTAGCTCATGAGCCTGATCCGGATCCCGCCTCCAATCGTCTCGTCATCACCGTAAGAAACATAAACCATGAACACATCAGACCAAATACTTATCATACTAGGGAACCAACTCCTAAAAAAGCCCTAGGGGTTGTGACTTCCCTGATACACGTACGGGTCTTGTGCTTTCAGTAGTACGGGCCCATACTACCTTCAACACCTACCCGTATTTGTCTCAGAGTATCCCCACAACAACCCTACAAAAGCACTACACACTACCATACACATTTTCTCCATCCTAACTTCCTAGAGGAACACTAAACATATCGCAATGAGTCGTTGACCCCACACAACTCACCTTACCACTAACTGCCATACGACCCTCCATTAGTGCCAGATTACTATCGCATGAATACAATTACATGCCACACAACTTAAACAATCTTAGACTAAAAGATTCAATCCTACAGCGGTTGGACTCAGACAAAAGCTGCACAACAGGACCAGATCCCTTACCTTAAGATCGTTTAACCCATGAAGCATGTGACTTAGCGTATTCACTCTATAGTCAGTTTACACGCGAAAGAGTCATACAACAATCGATCAAATATTTTATAAGAGATAAGGCATCATATATCATGAAATTCTATCATACAACTCCTAAAGATCCCTATCATGTTACTAGCATGTTGTTTTAAGATATCATAACGTAATCTCAAATAAATGTGTGGTAATTTGGGGTTTACTTACTGACTCCGGCTAATCGTACACATCACATCCTCCTTAATTATTTTGAAAACCATTGGAAAATTGTTTTTAAAATCTTTTTCCTTAGTTTGAGACTGGATTCACACGAGTGTTCCTCCAATTCACTCAAACCAAGGCTCTGATACCAACTTGTAACATCCATAAAATTCATGAAAATTTTAAACTTTGAAAATCAATCCACAAATAATCATTCTTAACAGTTTAGGTTCCAAAACACGTTTAATATCATAGTTTTCCCAAAATCATAAATCAAAACACGAGGAGGTGCACGATCATGCCTTCACATTCCCGCGATCATCTAAGGTACCTGAAACATAACCCAAAATTGTAAGCCCAAAGCTTAGTGAGGTTCCCCCAAAGTACTGACACAACACATAATCATAATAATAACCGCAAACAACATGCATACAGAGCCTTCATTCTGAATGGAACTCCCCACCGGCATACAATCTATATGGTACGCACACAGATCCTTCAACATGACTGGTATGCCTCACCTAACCTTCAGCCTATCTGAAACGTTCTCCGAGCCTTCAACATGACTGGTACACCCCACTGGTCTGCAGTCTATCCAGGACGCCCTAGGTCTCTTGGCCTTAAATACACATAGTAGGACCGCCTCAACCCAACAAACCATTACATATCAACATATACCATATCAAACCCTAGCTAGCATATAAAGACAGTCATATAGATCTAATAGATCACTAAGCATAACATCATCCTATATACCAAGATACAGTCATACAGATCTAACAAATCATAAAGCATCATCCTATATAACAAGATACAGATCTAACATATCATTACAACATACAATCATACGATATATATTAAAAAATAATTTTTTAAATCATGTATTAATTTAAAAATTATAATGTTGTATTATTATTTATTTTTAAAAAATATGCAATCCTAATTCCTATATTTTTTTCTTCACGCCGACAACACTAGTTACTCTCTAATATCAATTCGAAATTAAATATTTTAAATGTTATTGGAGTATTATTTGTATCTGTGAGTTGGGATTGTGTCTGTCAAACTTTGAAATTTTATTTATGTTTGAAACTAATTTAAATTGTGTAATTTTTAGTTAATTTATTTATATTTTTTATTTTAAATGGGTTAACCCATGTTTACCCCATTTATTTAATAGGTTGAGTTAGAAATTACATAAATAGGTCAACCCGATGGCAACCCATTTATCTGAAAAGTTGGGTTGAGTTAGAAATATCAACCCATTTAAATAAACATGTAGGTTGGATTGAAATATTCAACCCAATTAATAATGGATTGAACCTGAACCCAACCCAGGTCGACACATTGTCAACTCTAATCCTATTTGTTTTCGATTACTGTATGATCAAAGCAGGAAAATGAGATTGTACATATTTGCTTCAAAGAAATCCACAAACATAGGGCATAAATTGAACCCACAAGGGTTCTCGATTTCCCTATGTTGTTGTGTGGTTATGCGAAGAAAAGAAGAGCTGGGCAGTTGTCGATAACGGTGGTACCAACATATATTGAAGGTAATACATTTGATTTCTCTATTTTCCCTTTCGTTCTTTTCCAATTGCTTAGGATATGGTTTTTCTACTTTTCTCTGCCGATTTTTTATTGTTCTGTTTTTTACTATAGTATGGTCAGAGCAGGAAAAAGACATTGTGTTTAATTTCTTGAAAGAACTCGACAACCGGAGGGCATAAATCGAAACCACAAGGTTTCTCGATTCCAATGTGTTGTCGTGTGGTCACATGAAGAAAAGGAGAGGAGGACATTTGTCGATGGCGGTGGTGCTGACACAAATTGAAGGTATTTATAAGTTTTACTTCCTCTATTTTCAAATTGTAGTTCTTTATAAGTTTTAGTTAAATTTTATTGATCATTTGTGTTTTTAGTTATACTTTATTACATTGATGTTGTAGATATCACTCTACCATCACTTGAAAAGAGAAGTATGATAACATGATGAATGAGAAAAAGAAGATAATAAGAATCGTTGCCTTCAAAATATTGCATGTTACTTTGATTTTCTTAAACGATAAATGTTACTTTGATTTTCTTAAACTATCATGATATAACATTGCATTTTCGTCTTTTTTGAAAATTAACCCAAATATGGCATTATATATTTATTTATTTTAAAACTACATTGATGTAGCATTACTTTTCATCATTTTCTTAAAATCTACCAAAATATTTCATTGAACTTTCATGTTTTTTTATTTTTTTTTTAATTTTTTGCAAAACTACACGGATGTAAATGCGTATTGATTGTTTTTTTAAATCTATCCAAATATACCATTATATTTTCATTTTTTAAATACCTCGATATAAATGAGTTACTTCATCTATTAGAGCTAATATTAATGTTTTATCTACAATTTGGTTTTATTACTAAAGAAGAAAAGTTCATTGAAGATTGTGAGAATGAGAGGAACAAATATGGATTATCATCAAAGCAAGGGTGGCGTAATTGTGAAACCTAATATACTCTTGACCCATGCGAAGCCCTTTCTAGTTATTATTATGAGATATCTAATAATATTGGGGACATATTAGCCATATTAAAAAGACTTAAGGTCATATTAGTTAAGTTAAACATTATGTAGACGGAAAGCATGACTAGATTATTTTTCAAGAACGAAAAAGTTAATATCACTATCAGACACCATATAGATAAAAACTAATTGAGCAGAAAGATTGAAAATATAATTTACCTAAAAAGAAAATGATAAAAAAAAAACTTTCACCCTAATAATTCTAGATCACAATCCCATTATTGGATTATTCATTATTGTACACTTCATATTTTTCTAAAGGCTCATATGCTTCTAAGACTACGTTTAAGCTTAATAAATTAGGTTATTTTTCAGATTTTTTAAGTTGTTATGTTTGACAAGTTTATAATAGTTTACAAACTAGCTTTTTAAAAAACTATTTAAGTCCAATTTGGCAAAATAAGATAGTTTATTATAATTTAATGTTTGGTAAAAAAACTTAAAAATAGTTTCTCGTGGTTTATAAAGTAGATTATAATATTTACTATAATAAATGAAGATCAATTTTGTCACATGTCAATCTCTCATTAATTTTGTCACTTGTTATTTTGTAATATTTTTTAAATAAATAATATTACATGTCAATTTATGGATTTTTTCAAATTTTCAAATTAAAAAAATCATATAATACTTTTACTTATATATGTAAAGTATTAAATGTAATAAATATGATAGTAAGTTGCAATTAATATGTTTGTTCATTCTTTTTTTTAAACTTTATTTTAAAAAATACTTATTATTTAAATTTTAATATTTAATTTTTTAATCAACCGCATAATATACGGATCCTACGCTTAGTAGTTTATTAATAGGCAAGGTTATTGATAAATTAGCTTATAGGCTAAAAATTGGCTACGTAACTAGTTTACCAATTTCATGTGCTTTTTAAAATATTATATATATATATATATATATATATATATATATATATATATATATATATATATATATATATATATATATATATATATATATATATATATATATATATATAAAATTCATTATCTAAAATATCATTTTTATGTTATTTATGTTTTCCGACTAACATATCAGTTAGTTTTTACCAAAAGATAATTTTAATTAGTTAATTTTATGCATCAATTTGCAACTAAATTTTAGTTAATACGTCAAAGATAATCTATTAATTTTGTAATTCAAAGGACATGTGGGAATTTTCAAATAATGGATAGATATCAACTGATCCCACAATCTAAGTGAGCAGTTAAACCACAATGTCTCTGCAAGAAATATATTTTTCTCAATGTTTGAATATAATACTATCAAATACGAAGCTTATGAATTCTCAAATTCTTATCACTAACATAATCACAAGATATATTCCTCGTATAATGTGATACCCTTGGCCTATGCTTGATAAATATTTTACTGCTTTCGTCCATGGTAATACAACAGAATTTTCCTGTATACTATGGCCATTCTCTGTTAAAGAAAAAAAACTACGGAAAGGAGTATTTTTGTTAGAGTAAATTGCACAAATGGTCCCTATGATTTAGGATAATTTGTGCGTTTGGTACCTAACTTATTTTTTTAACTCGGAAGATCTCTACTATTTATTTTTGTTACACGCTTGGTCTCTGTCTTACCTAAAAAAACTATTTTTCCCTCGATTTGTTAATTTATTTAAATAAACACAATGCTAACCCCAACCCTTCACATTTCCTTACATACCCCATCGTTTTTTCCTATTTAAATTATAGTCTTTTTAGGTAAAATAGGGACCAAGCGCGTAACAAAAACAAACAGTAGGGACCAAACGTGTAACAAAAACAAATAATAGGGACCTTTCGAATTAAAAAATAAATTAAGGATCAAACGTAAAAATTATCCCAAACCATAGGAACCATTTGTGTAATTTACTTTGTTATTAGAAAATTAAAGGTAGATAGATATGAAAATCTATTCTCAATTTTATGATATTTTTGGGTTAAGGATCAGACAGTGACCAACAAAGAAGGGCCCCACCACCTGGACAAAGACCTGGACTGATAAGATATAGGTCCACACATATCATTCCTCTTACCTGGCCCATCATTATTATTAGAAATAATAATGACACATGAATAAAATGAATAAAAGTAGAAACAAATATCTTACTCTAATTTAATTCTTCCAACATTATTCGTTTTCTATCAAATGAAAAGTCATGTTATACTCTTTAAATATAATTTTAAGATCTTCTTAAAATACATCTACAAATAGTAAATTAACGTCACCTTCGGGTGTCTGCAAAAAGATAGATCGATCCTTATTATCAAACAAATTAACATGTCAAGAAACTTTACTTGATGTTGATATGTGTTCATGTGCATTAGTAGTAATTACTGGTTGTTTGTCAGAAACATTTAAACATAAGATATAATTATATCGATACGTGTAGAATATTTTTAAAACGAACCCCAAGCCTAGCAAACCACAAGACAAGGGGATGAAACAGGTAGAAGAACTCACAGTTTACACAAAGACAAAGGGAGAACAAAACTCATCGGTCCAACGAATTTTGACGTAATTGCCCTTACATTTTTTCCACAAGTACACCAGGGAGATAATACCATCAATAATGTTTGCAATAGAAAAACTTTTATTAAATATTAGATCGTTTCTCGTCTTCCAAATCCTCCAAATTGTGGCGTAGAAAATTGCTTGAAAGATCAACCCCAATTATCTGCGAAGTCAAGTAGATCTGCCATTGTATGCATCTGATGCACTGAGACACCACACCACATAAAAATCTGATCCCATATCTTTGCAGCAACCGGGCACATAACCAACAGGTTGTTTGAAGATTCGATATCGTCAAAGGGCGTGTTCAGCAAAATTAGCTGGTAGCAGGTGGCTTGTAGCAGGTAGCGGGTAGCTTGTAGCGTTTTGTTAAACGCTATATGAAGTAGCATTTGGATTTGGAGCGTTTTGTTTAAACTAAATGCTAGAAGCTTGTAGTGCCGAACGAAGCTTTCTGTTTAAAATGGAGCGTTTTGTCAAACGCTACAAGCTAGAAGCTCTCAAACGCTCCGTGCCAAATACGCCAAAAGTAGAGGAAACATTAACACCACGCTTTTGGAGGTCTTTGTCTTTGGATGGAAATAAAGACAGATAAATATTTTGTAATATTTTTTGCAAACAAATAGTTTTCTCATAATTATATAAATAAAAATATTTATATTAAAATTTGTGTATGTTCCTTTGACCATTGTGTTCTTTAATTAATTTTTGTTTAATGTACATGAGGATGATACAACATATGAAACAATAAAATTCATCCTGTTGTATTTTCACAATTAACTAGAAGAATTTATTTAATACCTTCTAAGTGGATGGTAGAAAGCCTACGGTCCGAGCATGGGGCGCTGAAGGGGGCAAAGTGGGCAGCCGCACATGATTTAATTTTTTTATTATATATATTTTATATAAAAATAACAACTTATAATAACGAAAAGGGCATTTTTTTTTATTTGTTCGTCCTAGACCATTGAGGATATTTAAATCCTCAGGATCGACCCTGGGTCCGAGGTCGGTTTATGTTGTTGGGATCGGTGGGGCGTAGTTTTGACATTTTCTTAAGATAAAACCACATGGTTGTTCCATGTAGTTTGTGAAAGGGATAATGACTTAAAAAGTAATATATTTTTTGATTTGTATGCATTTAGTCAGTGTGTTTTTTTTCATATTCATTTACCCCTTGAACTTGTTAAATTGTACATATTCAGTCATTATGACCGGTTATTTTAGATTAACCGGGAAAAATGACTTAATAGGGTAATATATTTATCATTTTGTATACATTAAGTCATTATTTTTGTGTATATTTAGTCCTTAATATTTTTTTTGTTTCAAAATAAGTTATTTTTATTTTTGTACTCATTCAGTACTTATGAATGATTTATTTAGGTTTTCTCATGACAACTTATGTGGGACAATCATTGATGAGGTGTTTCGGGTTGTTGATGTTTATGTTTATCGCTATATCGACTGCTTGGTTGCGTAGGTCTTATGGTTTGACTTAGGTCTTGTGTTCTGAACGTCGTAACTTCTTCATACGATATCAGATTTTAACGATCATTATATCCATGTGTTTGTTTTTTTGAGTCTACTACAACTTTCGTTAAGATTACTCTCGTTAAAATGTAATATATTTTTAGTTACGATTTTACTAAAAAAAGACATTCATACATGCATTCATAAAAACGTATGGATATAATGATCTTAAGTAAATATATATATATATATATATATATATATATATATATATATATATATATATATATATATATTAATGGGAGTAATCTAAACGAATGTTGTAGTAGACTAAAATACAAACTCATTGATATAAAGATTGTTAAAATCTGCGATCGTATGAAGAAGTTATGATGCTCATAATATATGACCTAAGCAACCAAGCAGTCGAGATCGTGATGGACATAAGTATCAAAAGCCCTAAACACCTCATTAATGATTGTCCCACGTAAGATGTCGTGACAAAAACATAAAAGACTCATTTATAAGTACTGAATGAGTACAAAAACAAAAATGACTTATTTTCAACAAAAAGAATATTAAAGACTAAATATGTACAAAAATATTAAAGGCTAAATGTTTACAAAACGAGAAATATATTACCCTATTAAGTCATTTTTACCGGCTAACCTGAAGTAAACGGTAATAAGAACTGAATGTATACAGTTTAACAAGTTGAAGGGGTAAATGTAGACCAAAAAAAACTCAATGACCAAATGTGTACAAATCAAAAACTATATTACATTTTTCCAGGTATTATCTCTTTGTCGAACAAATTGATTCAATAAAACTATCTATACAGCTACACCTTTAGTTTATATGGTTTTATTTCTTGAATGATTGGCTGTTATATTTTTATTTTTTTTTATAACCGACTTGAAATTACTATTTTAATCCTCTTTGATATTAATTTTTATATCCTTTTTACTTTTATATATATATATATATATATATATATATATATATATATATATATATATATATATATATATATATATATATATACTTTAAACTAAGTTTAATTTAAAGAAAACATCTTACCCTTCACCGCACCTAATCATAAAGGGTTAAAGCCGTTTATTTTTGTAACATACACGTTTTGAAATCGTGTTTTTTTTAATGAATAAAATTATGAAATACTATGTGAAATTGAGTGTTGAGTTCTAACAGATGGTTTTTACTAAAAATAAAGTAAAACTATGTTTAGAATCACTTATAAAATATTGGAAGTCTTATGAGATTCCAATTAAAAGCCAAATAGTGAAATTTAGTGAAAATATAAAATTTTAAATAAGTAAAATTTTATTATTTTATGTTGTAGAGAATCTCGTTAGAAACTTGTAGGCGAAAACCTCGTAAAAATCCGAGTTATAACGAAGAAGTTATGACCAACCGAAGATCCGCGACAAAACCGGCACGGCGCCAAATGACGTAAAAAGTGAGTTTTTGATAAACTAATTTTTAGCCTTAGTAATCTAAATTAAAGTTGTAGTATTCGTTAAACCGAGAAATTCGATAAAAAAGAACGTCAAAATCTGACTTCGTATGAGGAGGTTATGATTTTTCGAAGTTCAACTTAGCAGTAGACAACTAAAAACTCGAATTTTAGATCGAACAATATTTGAACGATACATCCTAAACGAGAATCGAAGGTCTCGTCATATGTAGTACAACGGTAAAAAGTCTGACGAAAACGGATGTCGGATGAAGAAGTTATGAGTTTTAACGGATTTTCCTGTCCCGGTCTGTTAAAAATAATAATATTAAAATTAAATTCAAAATTAGCCGATAAAGTCTAAAGGAAAGTTACAGAGCGTAAATTTAGCTACGCGTGCATATAAAGAACGTCAAAAACGGAGCTCGTATCCGAAAGTTATGGATTTTAGAAGTTCGGGGCTCGAAATCCGAGAATTTCGCATGAACAGTGTTCGGACACGTCACCTCGCACGAAGCAACAACGTTACCGGAGACGTGGCCCAATCCGAGAAGCAACACGTGTCATCTTCTGGTTTGCCCGAGGCCAAGGTCCAATAAGATCTTGACACACCTCGCATTGGTGGCCAATCCGATGCGAGCCACGTCTCGCATACCCACCTCCGACGAACCCTCGCTGCTGATGCCATCGAGCTGCTTCGCAAGCAGCTTCGTCACCCTTCCGTCGGAGCCTCGCTGGAGCCCTGCGCAGCTGTCGCGTGTCTTCGCTGAGTCACCTTCTCGGCCGAACCCTCGCCCTATAAATAGGAGGGTGCGAACCCTCCCGGCTAGAATTTGAAAATTGCCATTTTTAGCCCCTCTTTCCATATTTTCTTCATTTTGACTTTCCCCGAAGCCCCGGTATCAATTTTAGCACCCGAAACACGTCCCGAGACCCCCGAGAAGCCCGGAAATTTTATCTTTTCGGTTTTGAAGCCCTACCTTCGCAGAGCCCGATTTTCAATTAAGCTCCCGGTTTTCAACATAGAAAGACATATTTAAAGCCGAAGTGTTGTCCAAATTACTATTTTAACCCCGGTTAACTTAAGGTGAGTTCAATATATAGGAACAATTGTATGTTATGTGTTATATGTGCTATGTGCTTTTCAGTGTTATTATTCTGAGTTATTTTCTCGTGTTATTTGCTATGTTTATAGCAATTGTAATACCTTTGACCATGTGATCAGTGAAAGGAATTAGATTCACATTGGTACTGGTACGTAGCCTCTGGCCATGTAGAGCATGTCTCCGTAAGAGAATGACTTCTATTCTATGGCATTGGCAAATGGTTAGACAGGACTATAAGCCTGAAATCTAACAAGATGTTAATCAGAAATTGCATGTATTCTATGCCATTTGGGCCAAAGCTTTATTGATGTATATCAAGAATTGAAAAGTATATCTTTGAATAAAGTCTTTGATTTATATGAACGCTTGTCACATGATCTCACATACATCTTGTTGTTCCTCTTTACTTTTGCCACATTGAAGTATATATATGGCATAACATTATATTGTATCTATTTTTGAACTCACTAAGCGTCACCTCTTACCCTATCAATGTTTAACGATTGCAGGTGATAAGTAACTAGTATGTTTACATACTATTGAAAGATTTAGAATAGTTTGTAATAGTACTTTTGTACTACAGTTTATGTTTGTATAAATTACTATATCCTGGGTAGTTATGTAATATATATAACACTTTGTAATAGAAGGTTTGTATCCAATAGTTTGTAATTCCCTTTATCAATGTAAAATATTGCTTTTATGAATATGCAAATAGCATGTTTTGGAGTAATGATATTGTGAAGTATGAAAGTTTGGGTCTTTCAAAAATATGAAAATTGGGGTCTTTCAACCATGGTATCAGAGCAGTAGTTTAAGCGAACTAAATTCCACGGATTGGTATTTAGACTTAAATTATAGGAAGTTCAATATATGAACTTAATCATTGTAAGTATAGGGATACAAACCATAGGAAATATATAAGTAAAAATATTAGGTAATAGTAAACCCTAATATTCTAAAATACTATCTTACTCCGTATTTCAGATCAATGGTTGAACAAGTAAGTAGCCATACCCCTGAGGTTGGTGGAGATCCTCAACCTGAGGAAGTGAATACTCCAGTATCTCCTCGTGAGGAGCGACTCTTAGGTAAACTTACCGGTGTTATTCGACAGACTCTCGAAGAACACAAAAAGAATGATGATAAAGAAAAATGAGAAAGTCACTGGAGAATCCTCAAGCGGAAAGGTGAAACGTCCCTCATTTAAAGATTTCAAGAGTAGTGGTGCTACGGAGTTTTCTGGTGTCCTTAATCCTATAATTGTTCTAACTTGGATTCAGAACACCTAGAAAGTATTTCGTGTTTCTCATGTGGATGATGAAGACAAGGCTATCTATGCTTCTGCAATGCTCATTGGAGAAGCCTTAGTCTGGTAGGAAGCAACATACGAAGCTCTCGATGGATGTGACCAGGAGAACTTATCCTGGGAATTGTTCAAGACTCGTGTGCTAGAGAAGTATTGTCCTCTAGATATGAGGAGAAGATTGGAGAAGGAATTCCTCGAGCTTACACAAGGAGGAATGACTGTGAATGAGTATGAAACTCAATTTAATCAAATAGCAAGGTTTGCTACGAAGTATATTCCAACTGAAGACGAGAAAATTCAGTTATTCATGGAGGGACTACGAAACGAAATCCATGATTTCGTTGTCAACCGGGATGTTCTGTCATTCGATAAAGCCGTTGAGTATGCTCGAAGGCGTGAGCATGACTTAGAAATACGTGGTGCCACTCTTACTATTCCAAAGCATCCACGTACTGAAAGAATTACTCTTGCTTCCACTATTCCACCAGCTCAATCTATTCGAACTGATCCTAGCAAGCAAGCACAATCTCAGAGTGCTTTTCATGGCCGTGATAGGTCACAATCTTTTTCTATTCAATCGCCTTCATGTCGCGTTTGTGGAAGGAATCATCCGGGTCAATGCAAAATAGACAAGGAATCCATTGTCTGTTATGGGTGTGGAGAAACAGGTCATATCAAGCCAGCTTGAAGGAAGGATGTGACTTGTTATGCATGTGGTATTACTAGCCAAGGGAAGCGTTTTTGCCCTACTCTTACCAGCCAAGTGACGGGAAGTCAAGCTTCTGTTCAACAACCAGCGAGAAGTCAAGTCCCTGTCCAATAACCGAAGAGTACTCCAGCTAAAAAGGAGAAGGTGTCAAAAGCTAAGGGTCGTGCATTCCAGATTACCGCAGAGGAAGCACATGAGGACCCGAATGTCGTGACGGGTACATTTCTTGTCAACTCTAGACCTACTCACATCTTATTTGATTCTGGTGCCTCGGATTCTTTTGTATCTTATGAATTTGCGCATTCTTTTCAAACTATTTGCTATGCACTCGCGCAACCATTTCACATAGATACTGCAGGAAGTATATCATTACTTGCTGATAAAATCTATAGGGATTGTGTCATAGAAATTGAAGGCTATAATTTTCTTGCTAACCTAATCCCTATCTCCTTGCCAAATTTCGATATTATTCTTGGCATGGATTGGTTGTCAAAGAACCATGCAGAACTCTTGTGTTACGAAAAGATGGTACGCATTCCTATTAAGGGGGAAGATCCCATTCATGCCTACGGTGAACAAAGGATCTTAAAAATAATCTCTTTCCTCAAAGCTCGGAAATTCATATCGAAAGGTTGTCCTATCTATCTGGCCTATACAGTTGACATCTCAAGAAAGGACAATAAAACTGTAAATGATATTCCTATTGTTAACGAATATCCCGATGTTTTCCCCGATGATCTGCCTGAACTTCCTCCGAACAGACAAGTAGAATTCCGAATTGACCTTGTGCCCGGTGCTGCTCCGATTGCAAAGACTCCTTATCGTCTTGCGCCAGCCGAGATGAAAGAAATGATGATCCAACTGCAGGAATTACTTGACAAAGGCTTTATTCGACCGAGTACCTCTCCCTGGGGTGCTCCAGTATTGTTTGTCAAGAAGAAGGACGGATCGATGCGAATGTGCATTGATTATCGTGAGCTGAATAAGGTGACTATCAAGAACAAGTACCCCCTACCTCGCATCGACGATTTATTCGATCAACTTCAGGGTGTTAGCTATTTCTCAAAGATTGATTTGACATCTGGCTATCATCAGTTGAAAGTACAAGAGCAAGATGTACCGAAGACTGCTTTCCGTACTCGTTATGGGCATTTCGTATTCCTTGTCATGCCATTCGGTTTGACAAATGCTCCTACCGTATTCATGGATATGATGAATCGAGTGTGCCGCCCAATGCTCGATAAGTCTGTCATCGTATTCATTGACGATATTCTAATCTATTCCAAGTCTGAAGCCGATCATGCCGTTCATATTCGTGAAATCTTAGAACTTCTTCGAAAGGAGAAACTTTATGCTAAATTCTCGAAATGTGAATTTTGGCTTCGTCAAGTTCAATTTCTCGGCCATATTATTTCTAGTAACGGTGTATCTATAGATCCCATCAAAATCGAAGCCATTCAAAATTGGGAAGTACCCCGTAATGCTTCCGAAATTCAAAGTTTCTCAGGTCTCGCGGGATATTACCGAAGATTCATTAAAGACTTTTCTCATATAGCTGTACCTCTCACACGTCTTACACGGAAGGAAGTGAAGTTCGAATGGGGTGAAGCTCATGAAAAAGCTTTCTCAACTCTAAAAGATCTTTTGACTCATGCTCCCATCTTATCACTTCCAGAAGGTGATGATGATTTCTCCATATATAGCGATGCTTCAAGATTGGGACTTGGTTGTGTGTTGATGCAGCGTGGTAAAGTGATAGCCTATACCTCAAGACAACTGAAAGATTATGAAAAGAATTATCCCACCCATGATCTTGAACTCGCTGCAGTAGTATTTGCCCTAAAACTTTGGAGACATTACCTTTTTGGTACGAAATGCCAATTATTTACCGACCACAAGAGTCTCAAGTATATATTCAGTCAACAAACTCTGAATATGAGACAACAACGAGCCATGGAGCTGATCAAGGACTATGATTGTGAAATCCTGTACCATCCTGGAAAGGCTAATGTGGTTACAGATGCACTTAGCAGGAAAGTTTATCGTAATAGTATGTGTTATACTATTACTCACACTACGGTGAAGTTCACCATTCTTGATGAACTAGAGAAGTGGCAAGTTGAAGCCTTAAAGCCAGAAAATGTGAAGAAGGAAGGAATGGTACATTATGTCGATGTTTTACTTGATGATCCACGAGGATTAAAAGAGGATTAAAAGTATTTAAGAATCGGCTATGGATTCCAAAGATTAGTGGATTAAGACAGAAGATTTTAGATGAAGCTCATAAGTCTAAGCTATCAATACATCCTGGTACAAGTAAAATGTACTATGATGTAAGAGCTGTTTATTGGTGGCCTGGATTAAAGAGAGACATTGGAAGATATGTACAGGAATGCTTAGTATGCTTACAAGTCAAAACAGAGCACCAAAAACCTTATGGAACCCTAGAAAGTCTTAGTGTTCCTGTATGGAAGTGGGAAGAGCTGTCCATGGATTTTATTACCAAATTGCCAAAGACTGCTAAACAGCATGATAACATTTGGGTAATTGTCGACCGCCTGACTAAGAGTGCGTATTTTCTCGCCATGCGTGAAACGGCTCCAATAGAGAAATATGCACAAGTATACTTGGATGAAATTGTTGCAAGACATGGTGTGCCACTAAAGATCATTTCCGATCGCGATACTCGCTTCACTTCTCACTTTTGGGCGAGTATGCAACGCGAATTAGGATCTCGAGTTGCTCTCAGCACCGCTTATCATCCCCAGACAGATGGTCAGACGGAGAGAACAATCCAAACAGTAGAAGATATGCTTCGTGCATGTGTCTTGGAGTTCGGTGGTAACTGGGATAAATACTTACCGCTTGTCGAATTTTCGTATAATAACAGTTACCACACTTCAATCAAAATGCCACCATATGAAGCATTATATGGTCGCAACTGCCGTACGCCGTTATGTTGGTGTGATGTAGGACAGAAGATCCTTGGAGGCCCTGAAATGATTCAAGACACCACCGACAAGATTCAAATCGTACGAGAAAGAATGAAAGTGGCCCAGGATCGACAGAAGTCCTATACGGAAAAGAGAAGACGGCCTATAGAATTCCAAATGGGTGATTTCGTGATGCTGAATGTATCCCCATGGAAAGGCCTTATGCGATTTGGGAAGAAAGGAAAGTTGAGTCCTAGATTTGTTGGTCCTTTCAAAATCATCCAGAGAATTGGAAAGCAAGCATACCGCTTAGAATTGCCTGAAGATTTGGCAGGTATTCATGATGTGTTTCATGTAAGTTATCTGCACAAATGCTTGAGCATCTATGATGAGACAGTTCCATTATCCGAGGTGAAATTGGATAATAAGTTAAGATATGTTGAAGAGCCTGAGGAAATCGTGAATGAAAGAACAACTAAGCTACGCAATAAAGAAGTAGAATTGGTGCTTGTCAAGTGGAAACATCATCGTGGCCCAAACTATACTTGGGAGAATAAGAATGAGATAAAAGCAAGATATCCCTATTTGTTTTAATCGATGTAATTTCGGGGACCAAATCCTCAAAAGGAGGAGGTATTTGTAACATACACGTTTTGAAATCGTGTTTTTTTAATGAATAAAATTGTGAAATACTATGTGAAATTGAGTGTTGAGTTCTAACAGATGGTTTTTACTAGAAATAAAGTAAAACTATGTTTAGAATCACTCATAAAATATTGGAAATCTTATGAGATTCCAATTAAAAGCCAAATAGTGAAATTTAGCGAAAATATAAAATTTTAAATAAGTAAAATTTTATTATTTTATGTTGTAGAGAATCTCCTTAGAAACTTGTAGGCGAAAACCTCGTTAAAATCCGAGTTATAACGAAGAAGTTATGACCAACCGAAGATCCGCGACAAAACCGGCACGGCGCCGAATGACGTAAAAAGTGAGTTTTTGATAAACTACTTTTTAGCCTTAGTAATCTAAATGAAAGTTGTAGTATTCGTTAAACCGAGAAATTCGATAAAAAGAACGCCAAAATCTGACTTCGTATGAGAAAGTTATGATTTTTCGAAGTTTCAACTTAGCAGTAGACAGCTAAAAACTCGAATTTTAGATCGAGCATTATTTGACCGATACATCCTAAACGAGAATCGAAGTCTCGTCATATGTAGTACAACGGCAAAAAGTCTGACGAAAACGGATGTCGGATGAAGAAGTTATGAATTTTAACGGATTTTCCTGTCCCGGTCTGTTAAAAATAATAATATTAAAATTAAATTCAAAATTAGCCGACAAAGTCTAAAGGAAAGTTATAGAGCGTAATTTTAGCTACGCGTGCATATAAAGAACGTCAAAAACGGAGCTCGTATCCGAAAGTTATGGATTTTAGAAGTTCGGAGCTCGAAATCCGAGAATTTCGCATGAACAGTGTTCGGACACGTCACCTCGCACGAAGCAACAACGTTACCGGAGACGTGGCCGAATCCGAGAAGCAACGCGTGTCATCTTCTGGTTTGCCCGAGGCCAAGGTCCAATAAGATCTTGACACACCTCGCATCGGTGGCCAATCCGATGCGAGCCACGTCTCGCATACCCACCTCCGACGAACCCTCGCTGCTGATGCCATCGAGCTGCTTCGCAAGCAGCTTCGTCACCCTTCCGTCAGAGCCTCGCTGGAGCCCTGCGCAGCTGTCACGTGTCTTCGCTGCGTCACCTTCTCGGCCGAACCCTCGCCCTATAAATAGGAGGGTGCGAACCCTCCCGGCTAGAATTTGAAAATTGCCATTTTTAGCCCCTCTTTCCATATTTTCTTCATTTTGACTTTCCCCGAAGCCCCGGTATCAATTTTAGCACCCGAAACACGTCCCGAGACCCCCGAGAAGCCCGGAAATTTTATCTTTTCGGTTTTGAAGCCCTACCTTCGCAGAGCCCGATTTTCAATTAAGCTCCCGGTTTTCAACATAGAAAGACATATTTAAAGCCGAAGTATTGTCCAAATTACTATTTTAACCGCCGGTTAACTTAAGGTGAGTTCAATATATAGGAACAATTGTATGTTATGTGTTATATGTGCTATGTGCTTTTCAGTGTTATTATTCTAAGTTATTTTCTCGTGTTATTCGCTATGTTTATAGCAATTGTAATACCTTTGACCATGTGATCAGTGAAAGGAATTAGATTCACATTGGTACTGGTACGTAGCCTCTGGCCATATAGAGCATGTCTCCGTAAGAGAATGACTTCTATTCTATGGCATTGGCAAATGGTTAGACAGGACTATAAGCCTGAAATCTAACAAGATGTTAATCAGAAATTGCATGTCTTCTATGTCATTTGGGCCAAAGCTTTATTGATGTATATCAAGAATTGAAAAGTATATCTTTGAATAAAGTCTTTGATTTATATGAACGCTTGTCACATGATCTCACATACATCTTGTTGTTCCTCTTTACTTTTGCCACATTGAAGTATATATATGGCATAACATTATATTGTATCTATTGTTGAACTCACTAAGCGTCACCGCTTACCCTATCAATGTTTAACAATTGCAGGTGATAAGTAACTAGTATGTTTACATACTATTGAAAGATTTAGAATAGTTTGTAATAGTACTTTTGTACTACAATTTATGTTTGTATAAGTTACTATATCCTGGGTAGTTATGTAATATATATAACACTTTGTAATAGAAGGTTTGTATCCAATAGTTTGTAATTCCCTTTATCAATGTAAAATATTGCTTTTATGAATATGCAAATAGCATGTTTTGGAGTAATGATATTGCGAAGTATGAAAGTTTGGGTCTTTCAAAAATATGAAAGTTGAGGTCTTTCAATTTTGTTCTGTTCAGCCACACCACCCTACCATTTTCAAGAACAGCTACCACATTACTATCGCCTCCACCGTTACATTAAACCATCATCGTTGCCACCATAAGACTCACGTAATATCTAAATTTTAATGTAAAGTACACCTAAAAAAATTATTTTTCAAATAAAAAATCAAAGAAATTCTAGTGAACATTCATATTAAGAATTTGTACAATAAAATATCAAAACGATCTTATGATATTCTCGTACAGTGATCCAAGTCGCACTATCAACGTCACACATTTCTAATGAGTAAACAAAATATAAATTAGTTACACGATTAAATATCTCAATACATTAGTAATTCAATGTAGCTTTCTATAGTGCCTTTCAAAAACTCATTATGTGTATACTCGTATGCAAGTTTTTTAAAGAAAAAATATGTATACAACTATCTAAGTTGTCACTCCAACCATTAATTACCCATAGTAGACTTACAACCATGTTAGCTACTATTATACCTCGATAACTCTTTTCTCCAACTGTATTACAACTGCATAAGCTACCATCTTATCTAACTAACGTTTTTGTAGTGGCATTGTGGCCACCCAAACTTCCGTTACAACATATTCATTAGCAAGTACAACATTATAGACACCATGACTACCATTTACTTGAAGTTTCTCAATGATGGTATTACAACCACACAATGCTACCATTATTCTCTAACAACGATCTACAAGCATAGTGTTACAGACACCATGTCTGTCATTGACTTATAATTCTCCAACAATGATTTACAAGTATAGTGTTATAGACACCAAGTCCATAATTGAATTGTATTTCTTAAAGATAGTATTACAGTCAGCAAGACTACCATGAATCTTCAATAGCAACATACAAGTATATTGTTATAGACACCAAGTCTTCCGTTGACTTGTATTCCTAAAGGTTATTATATATATATATATATATATATATATATATATATATATATATATATATATATATATATATATATATATATATATAGACTCCCATCTGTGTATTACAGTCACTAAGACTCCCATCTGTGTCAGGTATATAGACTCACGGTGCAATACCGTTCTTGCCGTCATCCCATCCTCTCGTACAATTCAATGGTCATCAACCAAACAATCTGTATACATTCCATAATAATACACCACTATATAACTTCTCCATTACTCGTAGGGATAAACGGTTATACTAACATTTCACTACTCATAGCTAATATATTCAGATTTAATACATATATATATATATATATATATATATATATATATATATATATATATATATATATATATATATATATATATATATATATATATATATATATATAACAGGCTCGTCCTCCACATAGCAATAACCTTTTATAAAATTCAACTATACCGGTTTACCACAACTCTTAACAGCATATAGCCCCACATGTTCTCAACCTATAACATATTATTTCAAAATAATTATAATATTATATTTATCACATAATACACTAATAAACACATATCTAGATAATATTTGTCTAAAAAAGGAGTGTGATTACTCACCCGGTCAATTAGTGAAATCCAATTATTATTGTGGCCTCCAGCTCTGCGTTTCGTTCCAGTTCATCGTTTGTCCATACCTATTTGTACAATATATCAAGTTCATTAGAACTTGATTTAATTCGTTGTTAAGTCAAACATAATGGTGAGGTGTCTTACCACTAACTAATCTTAGTAACAATTTGTTTCCAAACTAGTTAAGCTCCTAAATATAGCTGCTAAAATACAATAAAAAATTTTGTATGTCATAAATCAAAATTTTAAAAGCATACAAAATTTATGACATACAAATTTTTTTATTGTATTTTAGTTTCATAAATCAAAATTTTAAAAGCATGCATGGCAATTTGTCATATTTGTATGTCACCTTAAGAAGCACGACTTCCTTTATTAAATCATGTTACTCTTAGTTTCTCCTAAATAGATTCTATTTATTTCCCCCTTCTCGATTTCTTCTCTTCGTTAGGGTTAATGGTGGTGAAAGAATCAATTGAGGGCCTCACTATTTAGGGTTCTTAATTTTCATATACATGTGGGTCGATTTACCTAATACACGCAACCGATGTGGGTTGATTTACAGCTAGATATCAATACATAAAATATTTGGGGAGAATTCAAAGTGTGATGATCAACACTTCTTTTATTATTGTTCCTATACATTTACTCCATCTACAATCGTTTCCTTAATCCTCTGTGGAGTACTTACAAAATTGACACCTCCTCACACCTCCATCGTCAGAACAAGTAATCCCTTTGCTAAATTCTTCTTAGCACAATAAGTACACCTTTTGATTTGATTTGATTTTGGTTTTGTTTTTTTACTTAACCTTTATTATCACCCTAATACCAGGGTTTTTAACATCCCCCAAAGGCATGTATAAGAATATCATCCTCTTTGGATATCCTAACACAAAACTTTCTAGTCGGTCACCCTTCCTGGATTTTCTCTCGCCCTGTCAAGCTTAACTTCATATTTCTTAAGGGATTTTTTACCATCATAACTTTAAAATGAATTCGGTTAGGAAAGTTACTTAGAGCCCTTATATGGAAAGTTCCTAGTTCTCCTTCCCCGTTGAAATGTGTCAGTTTTTTGTCCGTTCTTTCTTATTATAGGGTTTGACATACCCGTCTGTAACACTCGTGTTTCTAGGCTAGGCATTAATGTTGATGTAATAGTCTAGGTTAACTTGTGTAACTCATTTTGAAATAATACAAATGTATTATTTGATTATTATGTGTTTTATGCTTAATTGTTGTGATTTAAATGAATTAAGGATAAAATAAGAGTTAAAATGAAATATTAGATAAGCCTGATATCTATGAAGGAAGTTGTAGTGGTCGTGACGAGGATTCTGAAATTATAAAGAATGTCGAAATCCGAGTTATAACGAAGAAGTTATGACCTGTCGAAGTTTCGCGACAGAACCGGTACGACACTATGTGACGTAAATAGTGAATTTACGATAGAACGATATTTAGCCTTAGTTATCTAAACGAAAGTCGTAGAATACGTTAAACCGAGAGTGTACATAAAAAAACGTCTAAATCTGACTTCATATGAGGAAGTTATGATTTTTCTAAGTTTCGACTTAGCAGTATGCAGTCCAAAGTTTGAATATAAGATCGAGTGATTTCTAGCCGAACAATCTAAACGAGAATTGAAGATCTGGTCGATAGTAGTCCAATGGTAAAAAGACAGACGAAAACGGACGTCAGATGAAGGAGTTATGAATTTCTAACGAAGTTTTCCTGTCCCCACCTACTAAAAATAATATAATAAAAATATAGTCAAAATTAGCCGACGGAGTCTAAATGAAAGTTGTAGAGCATAATCTCACATACGCGTGGATATAAAGAACGTCGAAAACGGAGCTCGTATGCGAAAGATATGAATTTATGAAGTTCGGGGCACGAACTTCAACCCCTGTGTTAGAGCTCACGACGTGAACAGAGAGTTCACGACGTGAACAGGTGATGGACGCCTTCCAGAGCAAGTGGCTTGATGACGAACGCAATGACCTATCCAGGATCGAGTTCACGACAGCCCTATAAATAGAAATCGAAGGACAACTGATTTAGGTTGCTACTTCACCATTCTCCCATTCTCTATACCCTCTTTAAGCCATCTTGAAGCACCCCCGAAGCCCCGGTATCATTCTGACACCTGAAGCCAGTCCCGAAGCTCCGAAGATTCCGAGAAGAAAAGAGTTTTAAGCTGAAGCTCTGCCCGCAAGAAGCCCAGTGTGTGAAGATATCCCGGTTTCATCGAAGAATACTACTTGAAGAGCCGTAGTGTTGTCCGATAATCGTCTTATCAAGTGAGTGCATAGCCTCTTTCATAAACACGATTTTAATACAAGTATTGTTTGAATGTATTAAGTATACGTTTTGAGTGAGTGAATAATCCCTTTCTTCTAACACATAGGTATGAACTATCTTCTATAGAATACGTGCTATGTGTGTGTGTGTGTATATATATATATATATATATATATATATATATATATATATATATTATCTGTGTATTTGGAGTGAGTAATGAATGAATATTTTATACAGGTTTTAAGTTGTATATGAATTTATGAGTATATTGTTATCTACAAAAATGTTGGGTAAAACATGGGTAGATAGTTGACGTGTGATAAAATGATGAGAGGCATCGATGTTGTTGTTACTCTAGTCATCTAGCGGAGTATGAATGATGACCACAGACTCTTTCTAGACTGTCCAGTGGAATGCTGGCAGGTTCATAACCTTTAGGTGTTATGAATGATGTGCTCACCGGTGTACTCTATCCCCCTCATGGTTGCCTTTAGGACATCTATTGTCGAGGAAACCCCTTTGCAGTAACGTCCATCCCGATGAAAAATCCTAGACTAGGTCCCTAATGATAGTTATTGTTTTAGGGACGTAAAGTGAGGATAACGGGAATGGGTAATCGGGTTATTCTTGGTTGATGAAATTAATATAATTATTTATTGTGGGTTGAAAACCCTATATGCTCACCAGGCCCCCAAGCTTGACCCACTCAGTTTTATTTGTATTACAGGTAGTGACGCGAGAGCATAAGTTTGATGAATCATCAAGATATTTTGTTTATAGACCAGTAGTTGTAAATAACTGTTGTAAGGTCTATGTTGTACTGTTTATGCTTTTGGTCTGTATCGGAACATGACATCCCGAGTTTTGTTATATAATGAAAATACATTTCTTTAAGAAATGCCTTGATAAACTTTATTTTATCATATTGTGTTTTGGGAGAAAATTCCGCAACTCTTTTAATCAAAGGATTACTCTGAAGTTATTTTAAAAGCATAAATTAAATCAGTCTTTTCTGGTCGCGAATTTGGGGATGTCACACCGTCGAACACATCTGCCCATGCCCAAACCTTGTATAAGTGTGTGTGTAGCGTACAACTCTACCTGACTTAAGCGATTTAATGTTTGTAACGTCGTACAAGTGAGTGTATTTTTTATGTTGATTAACTTATGAAATGTAAGTTTATAAACAATAAAAGTTTGTATTGTAACATTATTAAGAATTTATTTTACTTAAGTAATTTACTGACATTTATATATCATTTTAAGTGTGTGTGTTCATGCTACATATAGTGAGTGTTCTGGCTATGTATAAATACTATTTCAATTCAATACGAGTGCTTTTAGAATGTACTCTGGCGCCATGATGAGTTTATAACTAAGCCAAATGACGAATCAACCTCTATAAGGCACTGCAAGTGGCATGCCTAGAATATCACCAATGCTTCATCAATGTCGTGAAAGAGATTTAGAGAATGACAACTTCCGCCTTTTTCGACTCATTTGACGTAGGTCGTATCTAGCAATCATAAGCGGGGAGGTAACCTCGTATAGATCTGTACAAAACGTTCCTCTCCGCTTACAGGTTAACGTTTATAACATAGATGGATGTGCTAAGCTTTTGTGTTCTTAGTTAGGGATGTAAATAGAGCGGGTTTGGCGCGGGGTTAACCATCCTTCTCCCCATCCCTGAGTGTCTAACCTCGTCTCCATCCCCATCCCCATCGCCGACGGATGCGGGGAATCAAATTCCCTCCCCTTTGTATTTTGGGCTTTTCCCCAGCTCACCCCCAACCCATCCCCAATCTATCAACATATTAAACTCAACTTAAACAAAAAAATAACAAGTTTAATAAGTGATCAAAACCATATGCCATAAATAGATTATGTTTACATCAATCATAAAGTTTAACAAACATCAAAACAAAAAGGTCAATTTGGTATATAGATCGACGAACAAAATGACGATTGATGATCTCTTGGAATTGGGAACATAATTTGGTATATGGACTCTATCTCTATATATATATATATATTCTAACAAAATGACGATTGATGATCTCTTGGATGCGGGGGCCGGGCAGGTTGGGGATTGTTATACCCGGCTCCGGCCCCATCCCCAGTTTTAGCATAATGGGGATCCCCGACCTCGTATCCGGTACCCGTTTTGGCTGGGGGAATACCCGTCCCCGATTGGGACGGGTCAACCGGGTTCCCCACCGGGGCGGTTGGAATTTCTATTCCTATTCTTAGTTGATGAAGAATACAATTCATATAGAAATCCCGAGTTTAACAAATCTAAAAGTGTGTGCATTTTTGTCTTAAATTTAGTTAAAAAGTTTACTAGACTATTGGTTGTTAGTTAAGTTTAAATCTTTCAAACATATCGTTTCATGTTTTGAACCTTAAGTTATAAAGTTTATTAGACTTAATGTTCATTGGTTGTTTGAAAACTATATTAAAGTAACAAAAATTAGGCATCATAACAGTTGCATTTTGACTAAAACTAGGTTTTTACCCAAAGTAGAAACCAATAAAACCAAAGTATTGTACAAGTTGACAATGATGTTTATAAACTACAGAATAACCATTCATGTTTATAAATATAACGAGAACTATATATATTTTTAGTAATTTAGAACATAAAAATATGCATTATTTAAGTTTTGTATATATATATATATATATATATATATATATATATATATATATATATATATATATATATATATATATATATATATATATATATATATATATATATAAGGCTAGGTTCAAATGTGGATAGACATTTATTGTGCCGACGTGTGGACAGTGCAATTATGTGAGAATAACTAAAAAAATATGGCGTTCGGTAATGTGAATACGTTAAACCTCACGTAAATATTGTCATTCTCTCGCATTCTCACTAATTAAATTGTTTATAAGCGTATTATAGACATTTTTTTTATAATTCTCATTCTGTCAGAATATTGTCAGAATATATTACTGATAATCGTATTTTGTAAGAATAAAAATGAGTGAAAAAATATGCGTGAGAAAAAAATAAATAAGAATTAGTGAGAATGCATAATAATGACGATAGATGTGTGAGATTAGACATATTCACAGTATCAAACAACCTATTCTCTTAATCATTCTCATAGAATAACACTCTCCACATTCGTCTGCACAATATATATATATATATATATATATATATATATATATATATATATATATATATATATATATAACTTGTATCTAGCAATGTAACGTTTATATAAACGTAAATATGAGATGTGCATGTACTCTTCCCAAAATACATAAAAAGCTTAAAATGGGTCGTAGAACTCGCCCTTGAAGTGTATGGAGTTTTCGTTGACGAGATTGAGCGTCGTTTTACATTTTCTGACTTTTAAATAGAAAGCTTTTTCGAACATACCAACACCATCGACTTTTAGATCTAATCATCGGGAACCCTTAAAAGTATTTTTAGCAGCTGATTGAGTTACCAAAAATGTCGCTGAAAACCGATCGGAGCTCCGTCGTTGACGAAATGCATGAATTGTCGGTGGTAGTTGATCTTAGCTAGTCACACAGAGGAGGAAGTTGTCCGTCAAGGAGCAATTACGTCGTAACTGGTAGCGGCAACAGTTGGCTGCGAGGGAGGTGCACATTGGAGGGAACGACAACGATGGGTTGCACTGGTGGCTGTGTCCCTTTGCCGGTAGCCAAAATTTCACGGAGAGAAGGAGATGATTGAGAGTAGGGAGAGAGGGAGAGGGAGAGTGAGGTGTAGAGTTTTATGTAGATTTACTTTTTATTTATAGATGGAGAGGTGAGGTGGGTGCCTCTCTCCAAGTGACATGTGTCACCTCGATATACGTGCCCAAAATTCGATTTCGTCCAGACTTTTTGAGTATGATAGTCGATTCTCCCAAATGTGCTGATTCCAAAAGTGTAAATGAAATTACCAAATATACTATGTTAAAAACATGTTCAAAGTTCTAGTTCTTATGTTTTTATAGTTTTCTCGTTACGACAATTTTAGCGAAAGTGTTATAGTTTCATGTTAAAAACATTTAAAATACGAAATCAAATATTAACATATAGTGTGAGTTCAAAAACATGCTCGAAAATACATAACAAAATGTGTATTTATCCAAATGAACCGATACGGTGTTCGTTTCCAGGAAAATCAGCCAAAAATAATTATCGCGATTCCTATCATTTTTTGAATTCCTACTTGATGCTACTTCTTTAACCGTATGTATACATTTGTGTGTCTATACATGTATTTTTGTATGTATGTGGGTGCGTTCTCGCTCAAAGTGATTCATTTTCATTAACGTTAATTGTCTACATTATATATTCACTACAATAATGGTACGAGAAAGATATAGAACATTGTAATTTGCATTAAATTAAATGGGTTATAAATAAATCTTGTTAAAGGAAAGGTGTACGTATTAGAGTTAGCTGTCGACCAAGACGACCAAGAGAAAGATTTATTTGAAGTTGAGGTACCATGTTGGGTAATTTTTAAGTGATGGTAGACTGGGAGTAACGTGTAATTTGGCACACTTATGTTACGAACTTTGAATTTCACCTTCGTTTTATAATTATTATTATTATTATTTTCTTTTAGCTTTTTAAAGCTCACCCATATAATTCTCATTCATTATCTTTGTTCCTTAAGGCGCTCTCTCTCTCTCTCTCTCTCTCTCTCTCTCTCTCTCTCTCTCTCTCTCTCTCTCTCTCTCTCACAGCTGCAAACATCAAGTGCAAAGAAACTCAGCTCCATTTGAGAATCAGAAAGAGACGGGAAGACCCATACAAGTGAAGAAAGATCAAGAAGACTAATAAAGAGAGGGCGTGTGTTTTTTCCAGGTTTATGTGTGTGAATCGGTCTGTGTGTTTATATTTGATCACCTGTGGTCATGGATGGTAGTACATATGATCATTTCCACCACAGACCTAACTTTCCCTTCCAACTACTTGAAAAGAAAGACGACGAAGTTTGTTCCTCCTCCGCCACTGATGCATACCCATCACTTGCAATCGCCACCGACACTAATAAGAATAACCTAAATCCTATGGTTCGATCCAACGCCTCCACTCTCCTAACCTCAACCGCCGCCGCTACCTCATCCACAGAGCTTTCAAAGAAACAACTCCCTAAGAGAACTTCAACCAAAGATCGACATACAAAGGTTGACGGCCGTGGCCGTCGCATCCGTATGCCAGCGCTTTGCGCCGCCAGGGTTTTTCAACTTACTCGGGAACTAGGACACAAGTCTGACGGAGAAACCGTCGAGTGGCTACTTCAACAAGCCGAGCCCGCTGTCATAGCAGCGACCGGCACAGGCACCATTCCGGCGAACTTCGCTTCACTCAATATTTCCCTCCGAAGCTCCGGGTCCAGTATGTCGGTTCCTTCTCAGCTCCGATCCACTTATTTCAACCCTAATTTTACTTTCCCACAAAGAAGAAATCTTTTTCCGGGAATTGGGCCGGATAGTCCATCGTCAAACCTTTTGAATTTTGGGTCCTCGACGATTCTAAATCAGATTATACAAGCAAAAGAAGAATTACGAGATAATTCAGTGGAGTTATCAGAGTCGCCGGAGGAGGGTATGGGAAGGAAGCGTAGACAGCCCACGGAGCAGGATTTATCGTCGCTCCACCAGCAACATATGGGAAATTATCTACTTCAGTCAAACTCCGGAGCTATGGCGGCTAGTCACACATCAATACCTACAAATTTTTGGATGGTTGCTAATTCTAACCAACAGCAAGCCATGGGTGGAGACCCTGTATGGACTTTTCCAAACGTCAATAACAGCACCTTATACAGAGGCACCGTTTCTAGTGGGCTGCATTTCATGAACTTTCCGACGCCAGTGGCGCTTTTGCCAAGTCAGCAACCGGGGATTAGCGGTGGCAGTGGTGGTGTAGTCGGAGGTGGTTACAGTGAAGGACAACTGAACATGCTTGCTGGGTTAAACCCATACCGTCCTATATACGGTCACGGGGCATCTGAACAGCAACAGAGTGGCTCTCATGACGGAGGCCGTGGTGGAGATGATCGGCATGACACGACCAGCCACCACTCGTAGCTGACTCCCGCCACCGGTGGTTAATATTGCGTTAGATGTTTGATATGTAAACACTAAACACACGTGAGCTTTGATTTGTTCCTCAATTTTGGAAATTTAATTTTTGGTGATTTTTTTAATTTCATTTTGTGTGACAAAAATTATAAACGTATCAGGATTTTGATGAAGGATGTTGAGAAAGACATTGGTATCACAATGTATTATCACGGTATTATATTATTTATTTATTACACACAAATTATATGAGTTTATTTAACAGAAAAAAGTAAATACAAAATTGTAAACATTTTGAATTTATTAAAAAGTGAGAAAATATTTAATTATAAAAATTAAAATGTTTTTTTTATTTAAACAAATAAATTAGATAAATAAATAAAAAAAATTAATGAATCGTTAATTTAATAATTATGAAATTAGAATGAAACTCCATTAATAAAATTGATATGCATTTATTATTGACTTTAAATATCATATAGAATTTAATAGAATACCATAAAATGACATGTGAAATAAAAATTAATTTAAAATAACTACAAAATTAAATATAGCAAAATAAATAAATAAAAATATAACATATGACAAAAATATCTTTATTTATTAGGAAGTAATATATTTATTTTCATTTTGTTATTATGTTTTTAAAATGACAAACTAATTAATCTATTTTTAAATAACAACATATGTCTTCATTAAAACTTGAACTTATGATCACCCCTTATGTCTCCACTTATGGTATTATATTATTAAGAGGAATAAATTACATAAATGGTCCCTATGGTTTTGGGTAATTTGCACGTTTGGTCCTTAATTTATTTTTTAACTCAGAAGGTCCCTACAGTTTGTTTTTGTTGCATTTATTCTCTGTCTTACCTAAAAAGATTATTTGTCATTGATTTTTTAATTTATTTAAATAAAGTGGGTAGGTAAGAGAAGGTAATGTGAAGTGGATGTAAGGTTGGGTGTGTTCATTTAAATAAATTAAAACAAAATAGTCATTTAAGGTAAGACATAGACCGAACGCGCAACAAAACAAATTGTATGGACCTTCTGAATTAAAAAAAATAAGTTAGGGACTAAACATGCAAATTACCCCAAACCATAGGTATCATTCGTGTAATTTACTCTATTAAGAGTAGATATTTTTAAAGAAAAGAAATTGCACTTCTCCTACGATCTTTAATTTTATGGTCCTTATCTTTAGACTTCGTTACAATTTTGGTCCATGTACAATATGAAATTAATAATATTCCCTTTTCAAGTTTCTTTTTCAAGTTCTTTAATGATTTGTAATTAAAACATAAGAAATAAAAACTAACCCCTATCCCTTAGCTAACCGTTTCCGTCTCCTACCCAGTAGACACTGTCACCATCTCCACTACCACAACCCACCTTCTATCACCACCACCCACAACCAATGTTGGGGTTCTTAGAAATAGTCTAGAATTATACACTCAATTTCTTGCAGAAACCTCCAATATGTATTGTTCTCCTCTCTATCTAGAGAGAGATGGCGATGATGGTTATTAGATACAACAATGGTCTTCTATACACTATATTTCTCTATACATATCTCCTTGTCATGCAACCAACAATAAACTACGCAACGATCTTCTTCTCTATACAATAGTTTTTATGAAAGTTGAAAATATATAACATTTTCATCGCCTTTTTTCTCACCACCTGCAAATATACCAAAAACCAATCGGTTGAAGTGGAAACTATGAAATAATGTTGATTTATAAGAATCATATATTTCACTAGGACACCTAATACTACTAATAGAGTAAAATAACACAACATAATGATAATAATTGTATTCAAGTTGCATAACTTTAAAAATTAAGTATAAACTATAAAAAAAATATTGAAATAAAACAATGAAACATGAAAGAACTATTTTAGCATGATTAAGTATATATGAGTTGCAAAACAAATATTAAAACAACACAAATAGAATATGTAAGAGGCTAAAGTAAACAATTCACATTGAAATGATCAATGATATAAGGTTCTAAATTTGAAATAGAAACTAATCTAAACAAAATTTATAAATATTGAATAAAAAGTCCAATCATGGATTTAAGTCTATGTAAACTAATAATTCTCTATAAAAAAAAGACCCCAAGCTAATGGAATCAGATACACAAACTATAAAATATGTTAGTGTTTAAGTTATCTTTGTTTTTCCCACATATATAGAAGATGGCTTGGAAGTTTTTTAATCATATAATATTTTTTCTCCTTTTATTATTAATATGGGCTATATGCAGAAGGTTATAAGTATGGTTCTATGAGTTAATATTATAATCGTTAATCTTTGTGAGCAAGAGCGTTATGTATAGATCTATACAAGTTGACACCCCCACTTATGGTTGCTAACTACAACCATGACGGTCAAGTCAGATTGGGTGATAACTGTCTATCATTTATGACGTCCAATGAAGCATTAGGCGGGGAATTTCGATCAGATTGGGTGATAACTGTCTATCATTTATGACGTCCAATGAAGCATTGGGCGGGGATTTTCAATCTAGTCAGGAGCTCGGCTAACGGTCAAGTCACAATGGGTGGTAATTGCCTATCATTTAACAAGACTATATCAATATGTTAGGATTTAATTACCCTAAATCAAATAAAGAAAATAATTTCAATTAAGTTGGGATTTAATGACCCAAATCAAGTTTAACAAACCAATTCAATTAAGTTGGGATTTAATTACCTAAATCAAGTTTAACAAACCATTTCAAATAAGTTGAGATTTAATTACCCAAATCAAGTTTAATGGTTTATGATCCACAAATCAAATTTACAAAACACCCAACAACCTTAAACTAACATTTTTTTAGTTAAGCATAAATCAAAGGTCAACTTAGTACATAAATGGTATATGCAAATAATAACATTAACGTTATGCATCATGAAACTATCAAAAACCCAAGTTTCTCTCAGGAAGTCTAGTCTGTAACATCCCAAATTTTAAACCAACATTTTCATTTTTCCGTTATTAATCAAACCTTTTAAAACCATGTTTCATAAAAAAAAATAAAAAATAAAAACTCAAGTACCAAAAGATTCATATCATAATAAACCAGTAAAATGTATTAAAAATGTGGAAGCTAATATAACATAAATAAACGCTCCAAACAAGTATTAAGATGCTACAAACATGAAACTACACAACATAATGATCATAATTGTATTCAAGTTGCATAAATATAAAACTGTGTATAATATATAAAAAAATATTGAAATAAAACAGTGAAACATGAAAGTACTATTTACGCATGATTAATTATATTTGAGTTTGCAAAACACTTATTGAAACAGAACAAGATAGAATATGTAAGAAGCTAAAGTAAAGACTTGACATTGAAACGTAGATTTACAATGAAGCCCAAACTAATCATGGATATAAGGTTCCAACTTTCAAATAGAATCTAATACAGACAAAATTCACAAATATTGAATAGAACTTAAATATGAAAGCCTAACCAGGGGTTTAAATCTATCTAAACTAATGATTATCTACCAAAATGACCCCCAAGTCAATGTAATTAGATACATAAACTATTTGTATATGTTGGTGTTTAGACAAGCTTTGTTTGTCCCATATAGAAGATAACTTGAATGTTTTTTTTAATCATATAAGACTTTCTCCCCTCTTATCTACCCTAATAAATAAGAATGGTTTTGCCACATGTCATTCTCTCATTCAATTGGCCACATGTCATTTTGTCATAATTTTGAGATATATTTATTTTCCAATATATCATTAATATAACTTCCATAAATTAAACCTACCATAATGACTATTAATTTCAAATTTCAAATTCTAAATTTTAATTTCAATTTCAAATAAATTTACAATTTAAACCTTTGTGTTTAGCATTTTGTTATAATTTATCCGTTTAGTATACAAATTTGATAACTAAACACATAATTTTAATTATTTATTTTTTGCATATTTTTTCTCATAATTTTCAGTTATCTCAAATTTCAAATTCAAATAAAATTTTCATTTAATCATTTATATTAATATTTTGTTTTAATCAACCCGTATAATATACGGGTCTCACACCTAGTTATTAATATGGGCTAGATGCATAAGGTTATAAGTATGGTTATATGAGTTTAAGTTGGTTTTATAGTGATCTAAATGAAAGTCGTAGTAAACGTAATTTGGAGAGCTTGCATACAAAGAACGTCTAAATCTAAATTTGTATGAGGAAATTATGATTTTTTTGAAATTCTGGTACAATTATGTGTGACACAAAAATCGAAATTATAATCGGTTGAGTGTTAGACAAAACAATGTAAATGAGAGTTGAAAATCTCATAACTATGAATCCAACGATATAAAGACATTCGAGAACAGAGTTCGTATGAAGGACTTATGATATTTGCGCGGATGTTAATAGTGTGCTCCAGAAAAATATGAATAGTAAAACAGATTGAGAATTAGCTTCTGGAATCTTAAGGAAAGTTGTAGTACTCGGAAATACCTATGTGTGGATATAAAGAACGTCAAAAACGGAACTCATATGCGAAAGATATTGATTTTTTTGAAACTATTAGAATTTACCCTTGTGGGGTGACGTGGCCCAATAAAGGAGCGCCATGTGAAAGAGACGGTAGCCGCATTCTCCAGCCGACATGATGATGTGTCATCGACGTGGTCTAGTAGTAGCATGACATGTGTCAGGCCAAGATTCAAAGACCTAGCTTTGTCACCTGGGCACGACACGCCCTTGTCAGATGCATGACGTGCTTCTTCCCTATAAATAGAAGTCAGATGTGCCTCATTTCTCACAACATTCTACTCAAATCTCTCTCTAAAAATCTCTCCCAAGCCCATGGGATCCTACTTTTGACTCTCGAGCATTTTAGCAAGGTGTTGTAGTGATAGAAAGCCTGAAAGAAGAAAGTGTTCGGAGTTGAAGTTCTGCCTACGAACTTCCTGACTTTTTGCTAGAAATTTTTGTAACTTAAGGTTCACTTATTGTGATTTAAGTGTAACTTATATTTATATTTATAGCCATTATTATGAATTTATAAATAATATATATCAGTGATTCCAAGTCATAATACTAATTGATCTACTTACGGGAGTGATGTCTATGCCAGATCTAGTGAGGTGTTTAAAGTGAATTTTTCAAACACACACACACACACACACACACACATATATATATATATATATATATATATATATATATATATATACACACACCAAACATATCCTACCTCCAATATGATCTTACCTAGTTGTTCCTTATTTGATAGAGTTTGGAGTATTTCTTGGGATTATTAAAGAATCCATAAATAAATTATAAGCTTATAAATATGAACGAATACTGAAGCATAGTAATATTCGTATTTAGGATGATTAAAGGGATAAAGTGAGGTATTAGCCGAGGAGCTAGCTTTCCCAACAATCTTCCACCCCAATCAGGTGAGTGCATAGTTACTTTCATGAACATGATTTAATACATGTATTAATAAAAAGTATTAAATATGTTTTGAAAGTTTATATGTGAGTTATATGCTTATTGAATGGAATATGTGTTAGATGTATATTAGATGATATACGTTGTGTGAACCAGAGATGGTTCTATATGTGATAAGATGTATATATGATAATAATAATAATAAATGTATTATTATTGAGAAGATAAAATACCTCATACTCTGTATTATATATACACACTAAATTAAGATAGCGTTTCCTAAACAGAGTTGGTACTGGAAGTTGATTATAAGAATTGTAGTCTTGCCTAGTGATGACATAAGACATATAAAGGATGCTTAGTTTCGTGTTAAGTTGAAAAAGTGTTAGTTGTACCCCATACTATAAAGATATTACATAAGCTGGAAATTGATGTTGGTGGATGTTTATGAGTATTATAAAACGCTAAATGAGATGCTTAATTAAGTTAATTCTAGATATTGGGTACAATCTTATTAAGGTTATGCATGAGATAGGAATGGAGAGTTGAATTGTGTTCGATGGTAATGATCAGTGGGCTACATCTTACATATAGGAGTGTTGTATTTGTATTTCCCTTCCAAAAACTATGTTCGATGACATTGATGAACGACGGGGTACATTTCACATACATAAATGTTATATTAGTATTTCCCCTCCTTTTTCTTTTGATGAGATGTGTGAGTTATCGTTTCCTTTTACGAAGTGATAGGATCGTGTGTCAGCGTTTCCATTTTAAGAAGTGATCAGACAAGCTCCGTGGGTTGAATTTTAGACTACTAGATAGGATGTGTTTATCATACCACTGCTTGGTATGTATGAGTCGTCTTTTAGACTACCAAGAAGGGTACGTCTGAGGGTAGAACTTTGTTCAATAATACTTGGGATGAGACCACTGTTATTTATGTCTAAGTCATCTAGCGGAGTATAGATGACCACCCTGACTTAACTGTCATGTGGTGTTAATGAATATGGGTTCATTTGGGTATTGCATTTCCCTTCTTATGTTGTCTTTATTGATCCTCGTCTGCTGTCAGGGAATCCCCGAAGAAGCATAGTCAACTTGTTGTTCACAGTGATCCATCTAGATATATAAGGTCATTATATAGAATCAGTATAAGAGGATTGACGAGATGAGGGTATATGTATATATATATATATATATATATATATATATATATATATATATATATATATGTTGTTGAGAACAGTTGGTTTTTTTAGGTTTGAGATATATGACATATTATCATTAAAACATCGTCGGGGTGATAACCCTATGTATCTCACCAAGTTTCCCAACCTGACCCACTTATTTTGTATGCATTACAGGTAGCGGTGTTAAGACCGATGAAGACTTGAATATGATGCAAAGTGATCAAAAGAGAAGACATGCGATAGTGATCAGGATTGTTAGGTCTTTACGTTGTAACATATGTTGTGTATCGATTATGACATTCTTAGAGTTTTTATTATTTTGAGAGAATCATTTGTACTCAAAATATTGTAATGTACTAGTAATTTCCAGAATAACATGATATTCCAGGTTTCTTTTAATGAAAAACCAACCCATCAATTCTAATTATACCTTTTAATGAATTATATTTACCCATTTTCCCAAAACCAATTAATTAAGTTATATACCTTTCAAATAGATCATTCTTTTAGGTATAATTTATAAATGAACACCCTTTTATTTTATTTATTCCATTCTATACTCTTAGAATTGAAATAACTTCACAACAATTAATATTCGATTAATGGCAAGTTAACCTCGTTAATGAAAGTATTTTCTGGTCGTTACATCTGATATTGATCGTGTCAAATGTTGGGTTTGCATCAAACCTTGTAGATCTGATACAAACTATGTTAAATCTATGCTTGGGTTTTCTTGAGTGATTCAATTTAGATCGTACATTAAGTGTGTTGATCTAGGATTTCTTTTTCAATTTCCTTTGTTATGTAGAAGTTCTGATTTAAGTATATTAGAGAAAAAAGTTCATCACTAAAATGACTCTAGTAAGGAACGGGACCAAGAGATACGGTCTCTCCAAAAGTGTCTATTGGAACTTTGTGAGTTGTTTCTTTTTACCCTTTTACTCTCTTTTCTAGTTGTAGTTGTGGGAGATCCTGGTTGTTTTGAGTACATCTGTTACCCATATTTGCGCAAATTGATTGATTAGTTGTATTTTTGTGACTCTGTGTGGGCTTGTCTTGGGCCAAGACATATCGTGGTGACCATATGGACTATGTAGTCTACACAGTTTTATGTGTTTTATTGTTTGTTTTACTAGCTTTTTATTATGGCTGGTCCTACTAATACTCCTGGTGGTAGTGGTAAAACTGAAATAGTTGATTTTGATGATTTTTTATATATACATCCATCTGATAATAATGTTACTACAATTGTGACAATTAAACTTACTGGCAATGAGAATTTTTTATTATGGCATAGCTCTATGATTAGGGGTCTTAGAGCCATAAATAAATTAGGTTTTGTAGATGGATCTTTAAAAAAGAGTATTGCTGATGAAAGTAAAACTTTAAAATGGGAACATGCTGATGTTGTTGTCTGCTCTTGGGGTTCTTGGGTCTATCTCTAGGTCAATTTATGCTGGTCATCTGTATTTTGAAATTCTTGAAGACATTTGGAATGAATTTTTTGAAACTTATAATAAGGTTGATGGTTCTATGGTGTTTAATATTTATTAACAAATTAATTCAGTTAAACAAAACAAAGCATCATTGTTTGAATACTTTAATAAACTTGATTATCTTTGGAAAGAATTTGATGGTATTACTGATCTTAGTGAGTGCACACGTGAAGAAGCAACCCTCCACATCTGAAAACCATCTCATAGCAACGATCGGATCCTGAACTCCATCGAAAGGGGGCTTCGTATTGTCGAAATCCCAATACCGAAAGCCCCGACTGGCTCCTCCCCCTGCCGCTGCCATAGCTGTTGTGGTTGTCGTGGCCGCTGTCACTGCCAGAGCTGCATAGCACTCATCAAAATACTCAACCATGGCAGTCTTGATCGACCCAAATAGTTCCGACAACTCAGCTCGGAACATAGCATCAACCTCATCATGCAGGATATCACGAATCCTAGCATCCAACTCATCAGTACTCATCTGACCAATGACTTCGGGTGGTACTGGTCCATCCTGACCACCCTCTCCTGATCCCGATCCCGAACCGGATCCTGCCTCCAAACGTCTTGCATCTGCCATACTGAAATGAACCATAAGAATCTCAGATACCTCGCATAACCGTCGAGAACTAACCTCTAACCAACAACCTAGGGGTTGTGACTTCCTTGACACGCGTATGGGTCCTGTGCTTTCAGTAGTACGGGCCCATACTACCTTCAGCACCTACCCATATTTGTCTCAAGTATCACTACAACGCCCTAAGCACAAACATACATGGCAAGCACTCAATCCTCAACCCTAGAGGAATATCGAATAGCTCATATCAAGGAAACCCTAGGCTAGCAGGCATCACAACTCAGGCAATTCTATCATGCAATTCCTGAAGATCCTTAGCCTAGTACTAGCATGTTGTTCTAACATATCACATAGACAAACAACTTGTATGGTATTTTGGGGTAACTTACTGGCTCCGGATGATCGTACCCTCTGCGTCCTCCTTTACTTATTTTGAAAACCATTTGAAAACTTATTTTGGAAAATCTCTGCTTGATTTGAGACTGGATTCACACGAATGTTCCTCCAATTCGTTCAAACCAAGGCTCTGATACCAACTTGTAACGACCAAAAATTTCAATCAATTTAAAACATTTTACTTCATTCAAAAACCATTAAGTTCATACATCTAGTTTTCAAAATAGTTTAAACATCAGAGTATCCCCCAGAACCATATCACGTAAATCATAAAACATGAGGAGCGGTACGATCACGTCTTCGCCTTGCCATGATCTCCTGAAGCGCCTGCAACAATAAACCACAATTGTAAGCCCGAAAGCTTAGTAAGTTCCCCAAAGTACCCATACACACACAAACATACGCATACAGCAAAGAACAACTTACTATGGGTCCAATCAACCTTCCGGTTGGAATACCCCTGGCCCTCAACCATTGGGTTGGAATGCCTACATACTATGAGCCCAATCATCCTACCGGGATGGAATACTCTCGGCCCATAACCATCGGGTTGGAATGCCCATACACCTATACGTACAACAATAACTACTATGGGTCCAATCATATCACAAGATGGAATACCCCAGGCCCCTCAACCATCAGGTTGGAATGCCAAAATAATATGAGTCCAATCATCCTACCGGGATGGAATACTCCTGGCCCACAACCATCGGGTTGGAATGCCCCACTTCCTATACATACAGTAACTACTACTACTATGGGTCCAATCATCCCTCAGAGTGGAATACCCTAGGCCCCTCAACCATCGGGTTGGAATGCCAACCTACTATGAGTCCAATCATCCTACCGGGATGGAATACTCCTGGCCCACAACCATCGGGTTGGAATGCCCCACACCAGCAAACATGCACACATAACATGCAACCACATAATACTCTACATAATCATACTAGGGCCATATCATCCTACCGGGATGGAATACCCTCTGCTACGGTTCGACATGCATATACCACAGGTAACCTCCTACCAGCGTACATAAGGCAAGACCAACTATAGGTCTATACTCATAACCACTACCCAACTACCAAGGTGCTGATCTAACAGAACTAGCCATCACTTAACTATCCATTCCTCTAGGATACTAAGCTAACAAAGTATATCCTCATATCATTATCCTATCTACCAGGATACTAGCAAGCATATCATCACATAAGCATAACAAGCTCTAAACAACAATTCAAAGGGCTGGCCTTGGTGCCTTAGACCCTTGAGTACAGTGAGGATAACTCACCTTGCAACTGCGGAAATCCTGCAAATCTCTGACCGCTGACTCACCGGAAATCCTAACTATCACATGAAAATCATCACATTAGAATCCACTCATTAAATTCATCTTCCTTGTATTGGGCCAAGTCCCAAAACCAAGTCCTTATGCAAAGCCCAATATTGGCCCAATTTACTAAATTGGGCCCACCTTTCTAATCAGGCCTAGATCCAAGGTCCATAATAATTATTGGGCCCAAATTACTCCATCTATACTGTTTAGTCACGGCCTAAGCCCAGCTAGCCCATAAACAGCCTAATACTTCACGACCCAAAATCAAAAACCCAACAGAGGGTGTACGCTAAGTGTACTCCTCTGGTACGCGGGGTGTACGCACGTCAGTACCAAAAATCCTTCCATGTGCTTAATGGCTTAAGCACTTAACCCATATGCCAGATCTAATGACAAAAAGGGCCTAGGACTCATAAAGTCTTAATCTTTATCCTTTTGGACGCCCATAAAGCTCTTAACTCAAGGTCTTAACCCATTAAGACCTTCTTACTTCATACATGAGAAAACCAAAGCCATTGGCACCTCATTTTTCTCACTCAAGATCTCTCCTATGGTCTGAAAGGATAGCTCATCTTAACCAAAACACATCATTCGTCATAATGGGGTTTTGGGGACAAGAAATGGTGTCAAAACTTCACCACACTTAGAACTACACAAAATAGATGTCAAGCAAGAAGCTTTATACCTTCAATTGGTTGCAAAGGGTGATGCTATCTCGGATCTACAAGCTCCAGCCACCAAGTTTCCTTCTTTGCCAACCTCTTCTTTCTTCTTCTAAGCTTTTCTTTGCCAAACTAAGCTCCACAAGGCCAACACACCCAACAATGGAGATGGAACGGCTATCTAGGGTTTTCTGAGGATAAGGGAACAGATAAGGAGGCTAGGGATGATCCCTTATTATCTTTAAATGATGGCTGGCCCTAAAATTAGGGTTTTAAGACTCTGAGCGTACGTTGGGCATACGCGTCCTTGCACCTGCGACCAATTACTCTGTTAAGTTGGGTGTAACCCAGCCTATGCTGGGCGTACCCACACGTGTCCCAAATTGCATGCATGGCCTTCCTCGTCAACCTTTTTCATTAAGGGCCATAAATGGCAATATCTTCAAAGTGTCATAACTCTTTTATTCCAAGTCCGTTCCTGACGAACTTTATATCCACGAAAAGGTAGCGAGAAGCCCTACGCTTCTAGCAACACACCCCGGTCCGAAACCTTCTCGAATGAAACCCATTGCCCATAAAAGATCGAAACGCCGTTACTCTTGATCTCGGGAATCCGTAAATAAATACTTTTAGGACGGGGCGTTACAAAGTCACATTTTTTAATGGACCCTTTACCTAATGTCAAGACTACTTTTTGTATTCTTTCTCGTGAGGAATCTCATCAAAAGAATGGGTCTTTGTCTTTTTATAATGTTGCTAAAACTCAGTCATCTACTTTTAATAGTAAATTTAATGATAATATGAAAATACAAAACCAAAATACGAGAAGAAATCAAAATTTACAATGTAAGAATTGTGGTCTTAAAGTTCACTTGATTGAGAAGTGTTACAAGTTAATTGGCTATGAAAAGATTTCAAACCTAAATATGAGTATAATAATGAAAGTAATCAATCTTGATATTTCTCTATAAATTCTTCTAGTGCTTCTTCTATCAATATTCCTAGTATTTCTTCTGATTCCACTAGAGGAGGTGATGCTCACTATCTCACTAGTAAACAGTAGAATAAGTTTCTTCGTCTCGTCAATGATAATCATTTAACTAATGAAGCACCTAGTGCTAATATGGCAGGTAAATCTAATGTTTAAATATATTAATTCTACATTTAACTTTCAAAAGTGGGTGGATGATGCAGGAGCTAATCAACATATGACAACAATCACTTCTTCATGACACTATTGATGTTTCCAAACTTAATCTTCCGGTGAATAATCCCAATAGTTCATCTGAAAGGATTTAGAAAATTGGAAATCTTCAATTGTCTATTAATTTGACACTCTTTGATGTCTTTGTTATTCCTGATTTTAATGTGAATCTTTTATCTGTACATAAACTTTTCAAAGACACCAAGTGTGAGGTTTTTTTTTAATGAACATACATGTAAAATCTACGATTTACAATCAAAGGAGATGATGGAGATTGGTAGAGTCGGGGGGTTTATATCACCTTGATAGATTTCTCTTAGGTAATATACCTTGTAAAACAAATATGACTAAGTGTTGTGTCTCAAAATTAACTTGGCATAATCGTTTAGGTCATCTTGGTGATCAAGCATTACGTACTCTGAAAGAGAAGTTAAATTTTGATAATGAACCTTTTACACCTTGTGAAGTATGTCATAAAGCTAAATAAACTCATGATTCCTTTACTTATAGTCATCATATTACTTCTAAACTAAGAGAGTTATTTCATCTTGATGTCTGGGGACCTTATAGAGTGATTACTAGCGAAGGGTTTAGATATGTTTTTACTATTATGGATGATTTCACAAGGATTGCCTGGATGTATCTTTTAAGGTCTAAAGAAGAAGTGTTTGATTATTTTATATATTTTTCTAATATTTTAGATAACCAATTTGAAATAACTATCAGAATTGTTTGTTCATAAAATGGAACTGAGTTTGTAAATAATCACATGAGTTTGTAAGATTGATGTCAATTATCTTTACTTATGAGTTTTGCTAGATCATAGATATTATTTGACATTTCATGTTAGTTTAATTGTTGATCTAAATGCTTTTTAATGGACTCCATAACTTGTCCTCAAGTTATGGAATTCCAAAAGTCTTTTCTTTAAAAGTCATTAAAACTCATAAGTTATAGAAATGAAAGGTTTTGAATACTTTCAAAACTTGCCCTCAAGTTTTGGAATTTGTAAAGTCACTTTAGAATACATTAAATCCAAACCCTAGAATTTTAATAGTTTAAAATTCAACCCTTATACTTTATAGTATTATAAGTTAATAATATATATATATATATATATATATATATATATATATATATATATATATATATATATATATATATATGTATATATATATAATATATATATATATATATATATATATATATATGTATATATATATATAATATATATATATATATATATAAAAGATCAAGTCAGTCTTACCGTTGGTAGGCTTCATTCACGAAGCCGGTCTATAAGGGGGTATAAGGTTACTGCCTATAAAATGGCAGTTTATTGGGTGTCCACTCTCACCTACTGCTTCCTTGACTGGTGGAGGGTCGTTAGCCGAACAGGTAAGATAGGACTATAATTCTCATTAAGTATAATGATAAATATAACGTAACTAAACCCTTTATAAATTCCCAATCTTAGTTACTTTAGGAAAATGTGAAATTGATGCTAATCCATGAAATTCACTTTTCACCTTGCCAAGTCGTTAGTGGAGCGTGTGTGGTTAACCGGTTCACTAACTTGGACTAGTAAGGGTGGCAAAGGGTAGCTTGACATTTATCATAGATCGGTGGAGCATGTGTGGTTAACCGGCACATCGATTAGGTGATAAAATTAAGAGTACCAAGTTAATTTGCATGGTTATTCACACCTTGTTTGTGATCCTCGGTATCCCAGTCACAAACTTGAAGGGCATAATCGAGATTTAAACATGTCATTGAATTGTTCAATGAATCTCAAAGGATATAGGAGTTTCAATCCAATTAAAACTTATTAACTATTTCATTTTTCATGGTGGAAATTGGTAAATCGTCATTTACCTACCTTCAAATATTTTGCAAGTTGGATTACGACATCCCTCTTCCAATTTGTAAAATATTGTGTTGGTTCCTAGCCTTAATATTTTATATTGGGTGTTATATTAAGGACTTTTTATCTAATATAAACTTTGTCCTTCTTTCTTTTTAAATGTCTTCCAACACTGCTTCTGGCTCAAACCCTACTGGATCCTTCTCTCTCATGAACCTTTATGGGAGAGTCATCTTTGATGGTTCCAACTTCAATTATTGGATTAGGAACATTAGGATGGTGACTCGCTATGAGGACAAGGAATATGTCCTAGACAATGAGCTTAAGGAAATCAATGAGTCTTCTGCTACTCCTAAGGAGATTGTTGAGTTTAGGGCACATGAGAAGGACGCCACCAAGGTAGCTTGTATCATGCTTGCCATTATGTTAGCTGAACTCCAAAAGTCCTATGAGGACTTCTACCCTTTTGAGATGCACCAGGACCTGATGGAAAGATACCATCAGATTGCTCGTCAAGAGAGGTATGAAATCATCTCTTCCATGATAACAACTATAATGAAGGATGGTTAACCCATCACAGGCCACTTGCAGAAAATGCAAAGGTTTGTGGACCGGTTGCTAAAGTTGAATGTGAACTTTCCTGAGGAGCTAGCTATAGATATCATTCTACACTCCTTACGTCCATGTTATGATTAGTTTTGCATGACCTATCATATGAACAAAGAGGAGGTCACACTTAGCAAACTTCAAGGGCTTTGAGGACTGTTGAAACCGGTCTCAAAGGTAAAAATGTTGTTTCTACTGCTACTGTAACCGTCCATGTTCTGGCAATTGGACAAGGAAAAGGGAAGAAAATGAAGGCTCCCTCAAAGAGGAGGTCACACTTAGCAAACTTCAAGGGCTTTGAGGACTGTTGAAACCGGTCTCAAAGGTAAAAATGTTGTTTCTACTGCTACTGTAACCGTCCATGTTCTGGCAATTGGACAAGGAAAAGGGAAGAAAAGGAAGGCTCCCTCAAAGAGCCGCAAGGGAAAGTCTCTTGATGGATCCTATTTAAGTGGAACCAAGGCTGGTTGTGCTGCTCCTTCTTGCATTCCTAAGGAAGCATGAGTGTTTCTACTGTCATGAAAAGGGGCACTGGAAGCGAAGCTGCCCCAAATACTTGCAGGATGTTAAGGATGGAAAGGTTAAACCCACCCATACAGGTATTTATACTATTCTATCTAAAAACTCATCACATTCTAAATCTTGGGTTCTTGACATAGGTTGGGTATTTCATATTTGTTCTGATGTGCAGGGCCTAAAAGGAAGTAAGGATATGGAGCACGGGAAGATAAACTTGATCATGGGGAATAGGAAGGTCTCACCTGTCACCAATACTGGAGTTTACTCATTATTGCTTAGTAGTGGGTTAGAAATAGATTTGAATAATTGTTGCTACTCGTCTGATATGGCGAGAATTATTATTTCCTTTCAAGGATTGTACAAACAAGGTTATAGTTTTCATTTGATAATGAAATTGGTGCTATAAATGCTTATTATAATGGTGTTTTTTATTTTAAAGCATTACCTTGGAATGGTGTATATGAAACTGTGAATGTCGTAGACAACTTAGGAAATGATGTGTTGCATATTGATTCTTCCGGTGAATTGGATAAAGCTTGCTTGTGGCACTGTTGTATTGGACATGTCAACAAGAAGTGCATAGGCCAACTCCAAAAGGCTAGAATTTTGGAGTCATTCGACTTAAAGTCGGATGACACTTGCGAATCTTGTTTACTTGGAAAGATGACTAAATCACCCTTCACTGGTACATGTGAAAGGGGTGAAGGTTTGTTGGATCTCATACACACCGATGTGTGTGGGCCCTTCAGAACCGCCACAAGGGATAATAACCGCTTTTATGTGACTTTTATTGATGATTACAGCAGATATGGCTATATCTACTCAATCAAGCATCAGTCAGAAACCTTTGAGAAATTCAAAGAGTTTAAACAGGAAGTTGAGAATCAGTTGGGCAGGAAGATAAAGATGCTCCGATCTGATCGAGGTGGTGAGTATCTTAGTATCGAGTTCCTTGACTATCATAAGGAATGTGGAATTGTTTCACAGTTGACGCCACCTAGGACACCACATCTTAATGGTGTGGCTGAGAGGCGCAACCGAACCTTGTTGGACATGGTTCGTTCCATGATGAGTCGAACTTAGTTACCTATCTCATTCTAGGGGTATTCCTTAGAGACTGCCACCCATATCTTTAATCTAGTCCCAACTAAATAAGGTTGCTAAAACACCTCACGAGATGTGAACTGGAAAGGCTCCCACATTAGACCACATCATGGTTTGGAGTTTCGAAGTTTTCATGAGGCGCGAGACCCATGAGAAACACGAACCTGGAGTGAGCGGTGTATTTTCATCAGCTACCCGTAGAAATCATTTGGTTATTTTTTTTTGCGAGGAGATGAGTCTATCGTGAGAGAGAGAGAGAGAGAGATCATAGGCCAAGGAGACAGTGGGAGGAAAATTTACCTTGAAGAGATTCAAGAGTCAAGCGGTGAAGGAACCTCAAACACTAGCGATCAACCTGAGGAGGAAACTCCTGTTGAGCCAATCGACAAGTCTGTACCTTTGAGGTGTTCCGATAGAGTTAGTGTTCCACCTGAGTTCTATGGTTTCCATATTATTGTAGAAGATGATACATTCATCAGTGATAGGACACTGGTAAATTTAGATGAACCTAACAACTACAAGGAAGCCATGGCAGGCCCCAAGTCTGCTAAATGGAAAGAGGAGATGGACAGCGAGATTCAGTCCATGTATGACAATCAAGTTTGGAAGTTGGTTGACAATGTACCGGGTCGTAAGACAGTCGGGTGCAAATGGATCTTCAAGAAGAAGACTGACATGGATGGAAGGGTACACACTTATAAGGCGCGACTGGTTGCGAAGGACTTTACTCAAACTCCGGGAGTTGACTATGATGAGACCTTCTTGCCAGTAGCGAAAATTAAGTCTCTTAGGGTTATGCTATCCATAGCTGCATTTCATGATTATGAAATATGGAAAATGGATGTCAAAACCTCTTTCCTTAATGGAAATTTGGCTGAGGATGTTTATAAGAGTCAACCAGAGGGTTTTTTCGATGCAAAGTACCCTAATAGAGTGTGTAAGCTTGAGAAATCCATTTATGGGTTGAAACAAGCATCTCGCAGATGTAATCTTTGTTTCGATGAAAAGGTCAAAGAGTTTGTCTTTTCGAGAAGCGAGGATGAGTCATGTGTATATGTCAGAGCTAGTGGGAGTATAGTTAACTTTCTGGTGTTATATGTGGATGACATACTACTCATAGGAAATGACATCCCAACCTTGCCCGATATTAAGTTCTGGCTTAGGAAGTGTTTCGCTATAAAGGAAATGGGGAAAGCTGCCTATATTCTTGGGATAAGGATATTGAGAGACAAGAGTAAGAGACTAGTTGTAATTAGTCTAAGTACCTACTTGGACAAAGTGTTGAAGAGGTTCAACATGCATAATTCCAAGAAAGGTGACTTACCGATCCAGAGCAAGGCTCAAAGTCCAAGTACAGATGCTGAGATAACTAAGATAAGTCGAGTACCATATGCTTCCGTTGTTGGCTCGATCATGTATGATATGACTTGTACTCACCCTGATGTGGCTTTTTCTTTGAGCATGGTCAGCAGATATCAAGGGAATCCTGGCAAGGCTTACTGGAGTGCATTGAAAAACATTCTCAAGTACCTGCGGAGGACTAAGGACTGGGTCCTTACCCTTGGTGGGAGTGATGACTTGAGAGTGACAGGGTATAGTGACGTCAGCTTTCAAACCAACTGAGATCATTTCCACTCTCAGTAGGGCTGGGTGTTTACCCTAAATGGAGGAGCAATTACTCGGAAAAGTTCCAAGCAGGAGGCCGTAGCTGATTCAACGTGCAAATCAGAGTACATAGCAGCGAGCGTAGCGACAAAGGAGGCGATATGGCTGAAGAACTTCATCGGAGATCTTAGAGTTGTACCAGCTATAAAGGAGTCTGTGGAGATTTTCTATGACAGCGATAGTGCGGTTGCCTTAGCCAAGGAACCAAGGGATCATGGCAAGTCCAAACATTTCAACTGGAAATATCATAATACACAAGATAGAAGATGGACTCCTCGTGGAAAAGAGGGTATCATCAGATGAGAAACCGGCAGATCCCTTCACGAAGAGACTGAGTAGGGTTAAGCATTTACAGCAAGCGAGGCGGATTGGGCTGAAGGATGATATTATAGATAACTTTTGAAACTTGTAATAGTTGAAATGTAATTGACATTTGATGCTTAAATAAAAGGTGTTTTTTATTTACTAGTATGGTACTGTCTTGTATCAATCATTTACTATTGTTTCACTTTGCATGTTTTGACTTCCAACATAATTATATTAATCAAACTATCTATAGTCGATCATACGTTGGAAGTAGGTATTGAATCAAGATTGTCATGAGTTTGGCTTGTAGATTTGTCTGAATGGTATTATACATAGCAAAGTTTGTTGCAACATTCATGAGTGCTCATTAGGTCTGAGTATTGGATTAAACCCACGCTCACTTGTATCACTTCATGGAATTCATATCGAGTGATCGTGAGACGATAATAGCATATAAGTCTTCAAACCTAGATATATGAGTTGTTGACTATGAGTTGGTTGTACATTGATAGTATGAAAACCATCGGTAACTCGATGTTATAAAACGTGTTGTTGTGTATGATTCAATGAATAGTTAGTACAAGCATATATTGATGAAGTTTATCTGTTCCTTTTAGTCCTTGGAGGATTAAAAGCGATATCTTGGTCCCCTTGATGA